>NC_092339.1:277082500-277780000 GCF_046630445.1 Rutidosis leptorrhynchoides | reverse complement strand
AATAAATATTATAATATATTTATATTAAAATGCATAAATATATAATATTCAGTATATGTTACAATACATATTACATAATTATTAAATATTACATAATAATAGATGATATTAATAAATTAAATTTAAATACAAATATAGTTATTGTAGTAATGTTATTTGTATCGTCAAATATCAATATTTGTATTCATAATATCACTTTATATCATATAAAGATGAAATTGGATGTATATATTAGATTATTATTACTAATATTATTATTATCGATAAAATATTAATATTATCATAATTAGTATGGTATTATTATTATTATTATCATTTTTACAATTATTATTATCATTAATATTATATTTATCATTATTATTAATTTTATTAATATTATTAGATATTAATAGTATTGTTATTATATATTATTATTATTAATTAAAAAAAACAGTAGGGATCTATATTATACGCGTGACCTCTGTATCCTTTATCTCTATTATTATTATTTTTTTGTTTCTTTCCTGCTCCCAACTCGTGAACCTGTGTTGACATTTTCTCCATTTTTTATCAACCGATCTCTATTATTACAACATGATTATGTATAATTGCAAATCAAATAAAAAGGAAATCCAATGGGATTAAAGAGCACAGCGATATTTTTTTTTCTTCTTCTCTGCACGCTCCAATTTTTTTTTCTCTTAATTCAATTTCGAATAAAGTTTCAAAATCTAAAAATGCAGAAAGGTTAGAAATCTTTCTTTGAATCTATCTGCAAAATCTCAACTCTCATATCTTTCTATCGATCTTGAATTTTGAAGTCAAAGTTTAGTTTAAAAAAAGTCAACAATTGTTCTTGAGATAAATTCGCGTTCGTGTATATGTTTCTGATCAAATTGACGATTCCAGTAGTTTTTATACATGTTTAGAAAACTATTTCGTGTTATAAACATTATCTATAATGTTATCTATTACGAAATCAATTTTTTTTTTGTTCCAAGAACCGACGCTGCAGTAGTCCTTTAGTATTTTTTTTTTATTTTAGAACCCAAATTATTTTTTTTCTGTAATGTTTTGAAGCTTTAAAGGGAACCCCGATTTTGTTTTTTTTTTTGGTTATTGATGTTTTGTTGAATCCATGAGACTTGTGGAGAAGAAGAGGAATAGAAGAAAAACAGTTTATATATAAAATTTAAATTCGATATTAGTACAGAGAATCAGAATTGGTGGGATGGTCGAGAGTGTTTGCGTGTGAGCATGTGGTCACGAGATCGATTCCAGAGGACGGTAGTTTCTTTTTTTTTTGAAACTCTTTTCATGTGAGGTAGTTTTCTTTTCTAATTTTATTATTGTTATTATATATTAATTATTATTAGTATTATTATTATTATTGTGATTGTTTTGATTGTTATTGTTATTGTTATTATTAGTATCATACTTGTTATCATATTTGAAAGTATTATAGACATTACTATTATTATTATGATAGGTATTAATAATATTATTATTAGTAATAAACTTATCATTTTAGTATTTTATCATCATTAGGATTATGATTATGATTATCATTATTATTATTATGAAGGAAATAAAAATATATTATTATCATCAATATTAGAATTTGTACCGGTTTATAAATAATTGTATCATCAGTACATTTACAATTAATAATATCATATTTATCAGTATCATCATTAATATTTACTAGTATTATTATGATTATCATTTATCATTTTATAAATATTAGAACCCTTATTATTAACATAAGTATGGTATTAGTATTAATATTATTTTAGAGTTATTATTATTAGTATCATTAACAGTTATCATTTTCATTTTTTTTGCTATTAGTATTATCATTATTAATAAAATTATTATTATTATTAGTAAATCATTATTATCTAAATTATTATTTTAACAAATAAATCTTTTGTACACTATATATATACTTATGGTATATACTAGGATTGTATTAATAATTCACATAACAAACTAATAAAATTTCATAAATACAATACTAACCACAAATATATGTATATAAATATATTAATGTCACTATTTATATAAACGTAAATCATTATAGATATATATACATAAAATCGATATATATATAAAATATAATATAAGTATACGTTTTAAAATAAAGGTTAGAATAAATTCTACAAAACTATAATATATAAATAATACATATTAATAAATGAAATTTTGTAACTTACATTATACGTATTAATATATACACAATTGATATAGGTTCGTAAATCCGAGGCCAACCCTGCATTGTTCAATGACGTCATATGTATTTTTACTACAAAATACAGTATCGTGAGTTTCATTTGCCTTTTTACCCTTTATATTTTTGGGCTGAGAATACATGCGCAACTTTTATAACTGTTTTACGAAATTGACACAAGTACGTGAAACTACATTCTATGGTTGGATTATCGAAGTCGAATATGCCCCTTTTTATTAAGTCTGGTAATCTAAGAATTAGGGAACAGACACCCTAATTGACGCGAATCCTAAAGATAGATCTATCGGGCCCAACAAGCCCCATCCAAAGTACCGGATGTTTTAGTACTTCGAAATTTATATCATGTCCGAAGGAGGATCCCGGAATGATGGAGATATTCTTATATATGCATATTGTTAATGTCGGTTACCAGGTGTTCAATCCATATGAATGATATTTTTGTCTCTATACATGGGACGTATGTTTATGAGAAATGGAAATCTGAAATCTTGTGGTCTATTAAAATGATGGAAACGATTGTTTAAGTTAAACTAATGAACTCACCAACCTTTTGGTTGACACTTTAAAGCATGTTTATTCTCAGGTACGAAAGAAATCTTCCGCTGTGTATTTGCTCATTTTATAGATATTACTTGGAGTCATTCATGGCATATTTCAAAAGACGTTGCATTCGAGTCATCGAGTTCATCAAGATTATTATCAAGTCAATTATAGTTGGATATATTATGAAATGGTATGCATGCCTGTCAACTTTCGATGTAATGAAAGTTTGTCTTTTCAAAAACGAATGCAATGTTTGTAAAATGTATCATATAGAGGTCAAGTACCTCGCGATGTAATCAACTGTTGTGAATCGTTTATAATCGATATGGACTTCGTCCGGATGGATTAGGACGGGTCTTCACAGTTGGTATCAGAGCGGTGGTCTTAGCGAACCAGGTCTTGCATTAGTGAGTCTAACTGATAGTCGTTAGAATGCATTAATGAGTCTGGACTTCGACCGTGTCTGCATGTCAAAAGTTTTGCTTATCATTTAGTGTCGAAAAATTATTTGCTTATCATCCTTAAAGTCTAAGACACGTCTTACTGCCTTTATTGCATAGACAGTGTATAGTTAAATTCATATCTTAGCGTATCTGTTATTGTTACCTTTGCCTGACAGCTTCCGTAGATTCCTCCGTAGCTTATGGGATTTTAGTATTATATATGCATATGTAAATTATGTATTGCAGGGTACTAATCTACATCCTATAATCTATTTCTTATCGAAAATCCTTCATCTGATCGTACGAGATGAATCCCTCAACCAGTTCGAGTCCATCAGATTTCGATAGCTATTTCGATAGTTATTCCGACAGCTATTTCGATATGGATTTCCACTCGAGCTCCGAAAGCAGAGTAACTGGAATGAATCGATCAATTAGCCATCATCTATTCTGAATGAATTGGAGATGGGTTCGTAGTCGACTTAATCAATGGATACGTGAAGAAGGCGATCATTTCCACTAACCAAATTCACCTCTTGACAATGAACCTAAAACGTTTAACGGCGAACCTGTTCGAGACACCATTTTCTCTCTCATTTCCAAAGTATCTCATCACGATCATATACTATCTCAGATTCTAAACCTCATTCATCCGCTCGTCCGAACCGACAATCATCCCGGTGTAATAGAAGAAGTTAACGAACTTCGCGCATAAGTTGTAGTCTTGGAAAATATGGTACAAAACGTACCAGCTTCATCCAAATCACCGGCACCAACAGTACCACCAACAACCCAAATTTCAATATCACATGCCTCAACATCTCAATCTATACCTCGAGTATAATCATCATTCTACATGACATTCTACATCAGTTATCTTCGTTCGACATGGTGATTATGTAATCTCTAATGTTTTAGAGATTATTTATTCTAGTTCCAACTGAAAACTAAATGAGTTTAATATCATGTTAACTCATTAAATTCATGATTACATCTGAAGAAAATATATATGTATATATGTTTTCATAAAGATTGTAATTAAAAATTCTTTTGTACAAACTGTTAATAATAAAAATATTTTAACGGGTAGGTAATACCCGAGGAATATTTAAATTTCACATTAATAAGTTACACTGTATATTCTTCGAATCTGATTCAACAGTTATTCACTATCCTATTTAAAACCACCGGGATACTTATCCGTTCACCAAAGAATAACTATTTTCATTCAAATTCAATTTCATATTTGAATTTTGACCTATCAGAATCCAACAAGTGGCATAATGAAGAAATAATGGACACAATAAAAATTGATTAGAAACAGACTAATTAACAATATTAAATTTTATTAAGAAACCACGCTAACAAAATCCTAGCTAACTGTTAATTCCGTATTACATTTTATTTATCGCAATTTATTTATCGCAATTTATTTTATCGCAATTTATATTCTCGCAATTTTATTTATTGTCATTTAATTTCTGTTATTTACTTTACGCACTTTATTTATCGTCATTTAATTTCTGTTATTTATTTTACGCACTTTAAATATCGGGACACGTATACAAGGTTTTGACATATCATATCGACACATCTATATATATTATTTGGAATCACCATAGACACTCTATATGCAGTAATGATCGAGTTCTCTATACAGGGTTGAGGTTGATTCTATAATAATATATATACTTTGAGTTGTGATCGAGTCTGAGACATGTACACGGGTCACGATACGTATTAATTAATTCAAATATTATATATTAAACTATATATGAATGATTGCACTGTCAACTGTGGACTATCGACTGTGGACTAATAACATTGGACAATTAAAATGAATTAAAATATTGAATATAACATATGAAACTAAACAATTCTTCAAGTTTGCCACTTGATTTCGTCTTAAACCTCATTTGTATCTTCACGATTACATTCTGCGTTCAAACCTTTCATGATTCTTGAAAACACCTCAATCGATAGGATGAATCAACCGCACTTCATCTACGGAAGGAAAGATTTATGCATATAGTTATGCACCTGAGAAACTCTCGGCAATTGAGTAAAAGTTCAACACGTAGCCGCGTCAGATCCTTTGGCATTTATTAACAAAAACAACTTTGCGATCCCTTTTCAAAATTAGCCAATTTTGTCACAGCTCCAACAAGTCAACTTTGACTTTTCGTACGAAACAACCTTATTATAACGTTTATATATACGCGTGCTCTTTTATTGTTACCAGGTAACCTTTCATATTCCATCATATTACCATCAGCGTTTAATCATCTAAAAACACAATTCTCCTAAAACCACCTCGGATTAATAACCGATGATTCAGATATCATAGCATTAAATGCAGAGGAAACAGAAAAATGGTAGATGGTCTAAACGGACCAAAGTTTGATGATAAAGAAAGGAGTGTTAGGAACGCTCGATAGAAAATTGGGTATTGAAAAACAGATTGAGTTACCCATGAAGGAGACCAAGGACAAATACAAGGACCAAATCCTATATTCAAAGGATTCAGGTAATTCTGGATCCGTTGAAATCTTTAGAGAATATCTTGCTCCGAAGTCATGTTAAAATCTTGCGGAAAATCTTTCTCCATCAACCGTCGAACTTAGAAATTCCAAAATATCATCATCAATATCTTTGATATTTCTGAGGATATTTTCATAAATATTCTCGTCCAAAATTATATACCTCTTCGTGCTTCCTGTGTATCAATATATTGGAAACATTCAATAGAAAATATAGTACCGAAAAGCAGATTATGCGAAACTATGAAGAAAGCCGTGGATAAATCACAAAGAATAAGTTTGACTTCAAAGAATCCAAATAATTCAATGTCTGCTAAAGTCTATAGTGAATAACTTGCTCCTTACTCTAAACCCTTGCAGACAATAGTTTCTATCATCCTCTGATCTTAGATATTCTGAGATATTATCGTACCTTTCAGTATAAATATCCTCCATATTTCTGGAGATATTTTTATAACTATTCTTATCTGAAATCATTAATCTTTTCGTGCTATCAGTATTACATCATATAGAAACTGTTAGTTTCTATATTCTGTAAATTTTCAAGCTTAAAATATGAATGTTATTGAAGTAATGATGGGAACTGATGCATGAGTTAGTATAATATAATGACACTTGATCAACGTGATTATATTACAGTAAGTCATGTTGAGTTTCTAAATGAAACGTGATGATTCACAGATCATAACGTCATCATGTGCCATGTTACATAACTCTTTCATCCTACTTAACTCCGTAACAAATCAAGAAAATGTATTCTTGATGGTTCTATCTTCCGTGATGTTGATAAATTTGAAAATCAAATCGTGCTATCACGTTCCTTCATGATTAGAACATTATAATCATTCGAAACTCTATATCTATAAATTCTGGACCATTATTCGCTTGACTTGAAGTCGGGAAGAGAAAACAAAAGCATAGAGCTTTGAAAAATAAGGGAGAATATAAAGTCCGATAACAACACATAAATTACAAACCGTGTATATCAATGTTTATCGCAACATAAAGACACGGGAGAATTAAAAACATTATAATCCCGAGGGCGAAGTAGAAGAAAGCAGATTCCTCTGGTGGAAGTTGAAAAAGGAGAATGATTGTTGCGATAGTAAGGATGAGGACAAGGATCAGAACTGGATTAATCATTTTCAGAATCTTTTGGATGTATGAACTAAGAAAGAAAGTATAAGAATGGTGAGAATAATGGAAAGGAAGAGCTTAATTTATACTGGAAATATCAGACGTAGTAATCGGGGCAGATCACCGTATTTAATTAAAGAGATCTTAATTTCCATAAATCCCGAAGAATCAGATTTTATAGATCTTCAAGATTTTCTTTAAATCCCTTAAATTTCGGAATTCAACCAAGGCAATGTCAAAAGTTAAGACGCGCCTTATTTTCTAAATTCAAACCTGACTACGTCAAAAGTTAAAAACAAATCTTTGTTTCTCATTTCATCCTTTTGTGAATAGCTTCATTCGCACTCTTCGAATAATCGAATTATTTTTATCCATATTACTCAATGATGATAAAACTCAAGTTATCAACTCATATTCGTCAGGAAAACATATTTATTGTTAGCTATGACGACCTCACTCAAATTTCGGGACGAAATTTCTTTAACGGGTAGGTACTGTGATGACCCGGAAATTTTCGACCAAATTTAAACATAATCTTATATGATTCGACTCGATAAGCAAAGTCTATTAAACCGAGTCTCATTATGTTTGAACTATTTCATGATAACATTTGACCTTTAACTATTTCCGACGATTCACGAACCTTTAATTGTAACTAAGAATGTAAATATAAATAATTATATATAAAACTAATTATATTAGTATTAATGAACTATTAAGTAATTTTGTTATTATAAAAGATAACATTTAATAACTAAAGATTTTCATTTTGAATATATATAGTATATTGTATATAAATGATTCAAACATATTTTACCAACGTTATCAAAATATTAAATGTACAATGTTATACTTTGTAGTTAATTGTAAAAATATACATAATTAATCATCTACTCAACATTTAAAACATGATTTTATATATATGGTAGTATACATATATACATAAATATAACTATATATATATGATTTTATACATAATTATTATATTATGTATATGTAGAAATTTATAATATATCTATGATGAAATAATGTACTATTTTAATAAATATATATAATACTTACATATATAAAACATTTATATTTTTCATAATTACATACATAAGTATAATATAATTAGTATGTAAATAAATATTATAATATATTTATATTAAAATGCATAAATATATAATATTCAGTATATGTTACAATACATATTACATAATTATTAAATATTACATAATAATAGATGATATTAATAAATTAAATTTAAATACAAATATAGTTATTGTAGTAATGTTATTTGTATCGTCAAATATCAATATTTGTATTCATAATATCACTTTATATCATATAAAGATGAAATTGGATGTATATATTAGATTATTATTACTAATATTATTATTATCGATAAAATATTAATATTATCATAATTAGTATGGTATTATTATTATTATTATCATTTTTACAATTATTATTATCATTAATATTATATTTATCATTATTATTAATTTTATTAATATTATTAGATATTAATAGTATTGTTATTATATATTATTATTATTAATTAAAAAAAACAGTAGGGATCTATATTATACGCGTGACCTCTGTATCCTTTATCTCTATTATTATTATTTTTTTTGTTTCTTTCCTGCTCCCAACTCGTGAACCTGTGTTGACATTTTCTCCATTTTTTATCAACCGATCTCTATTATTACAACATGATTATGTATAATTGCAAATCAAATAAAAAGGAAATCCAATGGGATTAAAGAGCACAGCGATATTTTTTTTTCTTCTTCTCTGCACGCTCCAATTTTTTTTTCTCTTAATTCAATTTCGAATAAAGTTTCAAAATCTAAAAATGCAGAAAGGTTAGAAATCTTTCTTTGAATCTATCTGCAAAATCTCAACTCTCAAATCTTTATATCGATCTTGAATTTTGAAGTCAAAGTTTAGTTTAAAAAAAGTCAACAATTGTTCTTGAGACAAATTCGCGTTCGTGTATATGTTTCTGATCAAATTGACGATTCCAGTAGTTTTTATACATGTTTAGAAAACTATTTCGTGTTATAAACATTATCTATAATGTTATCTATTACGAAATCAATTTTTTTTTTGTTCCAAGAACCGACGCTGCAGTAGTCCTTTAGTATTTTTTTTTATTTTAGAACCCAAATTATTTTTTTTCTGTAATGTTTTGAAGCTTTAAAGGGAACCCCGATTTTGTTTTTTTTTTTGGTTATTGATGTTTTGTTGAATCCATGAGACTTGTGGAGAAGAAGAGGAATAGAAGAAAAACAGTTTATATATAAAATTTAAATTCGATATTAGTACAGAGAATCAGAATTGGTGGGATGGTCGAGAGTGTTTGCGTGTGAGCATGTGGTCACGAGATCGATTCCAGAGGACGGTAGTTTCTTTTTTTTTTTGAAACTCTTTTCATGTGAGGTAGTTTTCTTTTCTAATTTTATTATTGTTATTATATATTAATTATTATTAGTATTATTATTATTATTGTGATTGTTTTGATTGTTATTGTTATTGTTATTATTAGTATCATACTTGTTATCATATTTGAAAGTATTATAGACATTACTATTATTATTATGATAGGTATTAATAATATTATTATTAGTAATAAACTTATCATTTTAGTATTTTATCATCATTAGGATTATGATTATGATTATCATTATTATTATTATGAAGGAAATAAAAATATATTATTATCATCAATATTAGAATTTGTACCGGTTTATAAATAATTGTATCATCAGTACATTTACAATTAATAATATCATATTTATCAGTATCATCATTAATATTTACTAGTATTATTATGATTATCATTTATCATTTTATAAATATTAGAACCCTTATTATTAACATAAGTATGGTATTAGTATTAATATTATTTTAGAGTTATTATTATTAGTATCATTAACAGTTATCATTTTCATTTTTTTTGCTATTAGTATTATCATTATTAATAAAATTATTATTATTATTAGTAAATCATTATTATCTAAATTATTATTTTAACAAATAAATCTTTTGTACACTATATATATACTTATGGTATATACTAGGATTGTATTAATAATTCACATAACAAACTAATAAAATTTCATAAATACAATACTAACCACAAATATATGTATATAAATATATTAATGTCACTATTTATATAAACATAAATCATTATAGATATATATACATAAAATCGATATATATATAAAATATAATATAAGTATACGTTTTAAAATAAAGGTTAGAATAAATTCTACAAAACTATAATATATAAATAATACATATTAATAAATGAAATTTTGTAACTTACATTATACGTATTAATATATACACAATTGATATAGGTTCGTAAATCCGAGGCCAACCCTGCATTGTTCAATGACGTCATATGTATTTTTACTACAAAATACAGTATCGTGAGTTTCATTTGCCTTTTTACCCTTTATATTTTTGGGCTGAGAATACATGCGCAACTTTTATAACTGTTTTACGAAATTGACACAAGTACGTGAAACTACATTCTATGGTTGGATTATCGAAGTCGAATATGCCCCTTTTTATTAAGTCTGGTAATCTAAGAATTAGGGAACAGACACCCTAATTGACGCGAATCCTAAAGATAGATCTATCGGGCCCAACAAGCCCCATCCAAAGTACCGGATGTTTTAGTACTTCGAAATTTATATCATGTCCGAAGGAGGATCCCGGAATGATGGAGATATTCTTATATATGCATATTGTTAATGTCGGTTACCAGGTGTTCAATCCATATGAATGATATTTTTGTCTCTATACATGGGACGTATGTTTATGAGAAATGGAAATCTGAAATCTTGTGGTCTATTAAAATGATGGAAACGATTGTTTAAGTTAAACTAATGAACTCACCAACCTTTTGGTTGACACTTTAAAGCATGTTTATTCTCAGGTACGAAAGAAATCTTCCGCTGTGTATTTGCTCATTTTATAGATATTACTTGGAGTCATTCATGGCATATTTCAAAAGACGTTGCATTCGAGTCGTCGAGTTCATCAAGATTATTATCAAGTCAATTATAGTTGGATATATTATGAAATGGTATGCATGCCTGTCAACTTTCGATGTAATGAAAGTTTGTCTTTTCAAAAACGAATGCAATGTTTGTAAAATGTATCATATAGAGGTCAAGTACCTCGCGATGTAATCAACTGTTGTGAATCGTTTATAATCGATATGGACTTCGTCCGGATGGATTAGGACGGGTCTTCACAGTAGCAAAGTTATTATGTGCTATATTTCATCCTATATGTATAATAGCGGTAATGTAAGTTTGTAAAATATTGTATAAAATTTGAACGCGAAATATTATTATAATCAGTTTTTTTTCATATAAAATTGTAGTAGTTGAATTCTATATTAGCTACTAAGTATGAACTTAACGGGTAGGTACTACCCGAATTAAAACTATAAAATGCTAATATGAAGAAAAAGCTTTTATAAATGAGTTCATACTATGCTACGAAATACTATTGACTCCTCTTAAAATTCTATATGATTAACTTAATTCTTTTGGGCAATTTTTGAAGGAAATGGCACCGACGACTCGTCAGAATTTGAACATGAGCGAGGAAGACTCCCGTGTTTTCCTTGCAACTAACATTGTCGCAGTACAGGCTGCAATGCAAAATAACAATAACTCTGGATCTAGCAGTGGAACTAATTCCACAAGAAATCGTGTAGGATGCTCCTACAAAGAATTCACTGCCTGCAAACCTTTGGAATTTGATGGAACCGAAGGACCAATTGGATTGAAACGGTTGACCGAGAAAGTCAAATCGGTGTTTGCCATAAGTAAGTGTACTAAAGAGGACAAAGTTAAGTACGCTACGCATACCTTCACAGGTACTGCGTTAATGTGGTGGAACACCTATCTTGAACAGGTAGGACAAAATGCTGCTTACGCACTACCGTGGTCGGCATTCAAGCAATTGATGAACGAGCAGTACCGTCCTAGAAACGAAGTCAATAAGCTCAAGGTAGAACTTAGAGAGTTACGAACACAAGGGTTCGACATTACCACATATGAACGACGATTCACAGAGTTGTGCCTATTGTGTCCGGGAGTGTTCGAAGATAAAGAAGAGTGATCGACGCGTTTGTAAAAGGGTTACCAGTAAGGATTCAAGAAGATGTGAGTTCACACGAGCCCACTTCCATACAAAAGGCAAGTCGAATGGCTCATAAGCTCATAAATCAGATTGAGGGAAGAATTAAAGATCAGGTGGCTGAAGAAGCCAACACGAAATAACTCAAGAGGAAGTGGGAGGAAAACGGTGACAAGAGTCACCTGTACAACAACAATAACAATTACAACCACAATTACAACAACTATCCCAACAACCGCAACAATAATCGCAACAATAACTGCAATCCTAACAATAACTACAACAAACGTCCCAACAACAACAACAACTACAACAACCGTTTCAACAACAACCTCAATAACAACAACGGCAACAAAAACCAAAAACAGCCATGTCATAGGTGTGAAGAAAATCACCCGGGATTTTGCACGACATTTTGCAACAGGTGTAAAAGAAATGGTCATAGCGCGACAAAGTGTGAGGTCTATAGACCAAAGTGTAACATCCCGTTTTTCCCGTACATATTGAAAGGTACATACTTAATCATTGTACGTTTGTAACTTGCTAGACTATGCGTAAATGTCTAGATATATATATATATATATATATATATATATATATATATATATATATACTTGATAATGTGTGCGAATACAAGTTTATACATGGGCTTTGTTAGCGTTAAGTCTTATGAGACTATTGTCGAAGGTTAGGCGAATATAGGAAGCGAGATTTAAGTGTACGAATTAAATAAAATCAAATTTTGTTTAAGGTTGTCGAAGTGTCCAGGTGACGGCCAATGCCGCGCCGCGACACATTGGGCCGCGCCGCGGCATATAAAGCAAATCCAGATCAGCAATTGGATTAAGAAGGGTCGATTTTCCCCTTATGTGTCGCGCCGCGACAAAGGGGTCCGCGCCGCGGCATTTCAAGCGAACCAGGTTCAGAAAGTGGGTTAAGAGAGGTTGTTTTTCCTTCGTAATGTCGCGCCGCGACATATAGCGCCGCGCCGCGACAACTCTGCAGTTCTGACTCCGATTTTAGCTCAAATTGAATGACTTCAAGGGGCAAATTGGTAATTTCGCGTATAAATCAGATGGGAGCATTAAATCCCAACCACTCATCCATTTCATTTATTTCTTTTCTCTTTTCTTTCCAATTTCTCTCCCAAAACTTAAAACCCAATTGAATTAAAAGCAAGATTTGAGAGTGAAGGATTGAGGGTTGATCTTTGGAGCAAGAATTAAAGTTGTTCCTTGTGTCTCTAGCTACGCGTTGATAGTCTCGGTAAGTTCTAACTCTAAGTTTTGAGTTTTAATTAGTTTATGCTAGGGTTTTGTTCGTTTGGAACTTATGTGACCCATTTGGGGTTAAAATGGGCGAACTTGGGTTGTGTTGAGGAAAGAAAACCCAAATGGCCATAACCTAGGGTTTGGTCTTATGATTTGGGGTTATAAATGTTAAATGGCGTTTTTAGTCACTAACACGCTTGTTAAAGTTGAAAGAGATGTTATTTGGGTCATGTTTGACAAGTTTGGTAGTGAAAGTGTTAAATGGATCCAAAATGGGCTAGTTGACCTAGTTTGGATGAAATGGGTATGAATTAACCTAAGTTTGTGTTAGTTGGTGTTAGTAGACTTAATTTACTAGCTTTAGTGATTAAAGTCGGGTCTTGGCCATTTAAGGGCGGTTTTGGTATGGTTGAGTCATTTAATGCGAATTGGGTCATTAAATGCTCAAGTAAGTGTAATGTGGTTAATTCCACTAGTTGTGTAATCGAATGTGTATTTATGTAATTAGGTACTTTGCTTTGAAGCCTTCGGAAGCATTTAAATCACCACCGAAGTGTTAAGGTGAGTGGAATAATTATATGCGTAGGTATATAATATATTTATTTGTGGTAGCGTGAGATGTGAAGTGTCGAGGTGTTAAGACACCACGTTTCACGTGACGAGTGAAGCATCGAGGTGTTAAGATGCCACTCGAGGTGAAGCATCGAGGTGTTAAGATGCCACCTAGGAGTGAAGTGTCGAGGTGTTAAGACGCCACTCCATGTTAAAGGGTGAAGTGTCGAGGTGTTAAGACGCCACCCGAGGGTGAAGTATCGAGGTGTTAAGATGCCACCCAGGGGTTAGTGATACGAGGTGCTAAGTACACTAATGGATGTTATGAACACCAATGGGAAATTCGAGTACCATCCCTTGTACGATTGGTTAACCATGGTTATTGTGTTGTAGTGTAAGCATATTATATTGTACGGTTTGTATATATGCTATTGCATTGCTAGCTTGTGATATTGGAAGTTTATAGTTTATAATTGAGATGATAAGCTAATTGTGTTGCTAGCATGTATGCGGTATGTGTTTAAGTGTTTGCAAGTAAGTATATTATATATGTACGTGTATAATTATTGCATTCACTAAGCGTTAGCTTACCCCTCTCGTTGTTTATCTTTTTAGTCGTAGGTACGGATAAGGGCAAGGGGGTTATCGGGCATTAAGTGGCCCTTGATGATGTTTTGTTGAAGCTTGGAAGTTGGCCTAATGTTTTGGGTAGTTTAGTCCCAAACCATGCTCGAGTGTCGTTTGGATTATAAACTATCAATTGTAGTGGGTCAAACTTGTATTGAATTTGATTAATGGCCTTCGTGCCTTTTGTAAACATTTAAATTGTTGTACGTTTAAGTGGATCTTGTGGAATGGTTTACATATTTAATTGGCGCGTAAATGTGTTGTATAAAAAAAAAATTTATCGTATGGAATACGGGTTGGGTTGTTTCAAGTGGTATCAGAGCATGGTCTAAGGGATTTAGGCGACTTGAGATAGGCGCCTAGACTTAGACTTTATTGTGTATGCGCGTTATGCGGGACTTGTAGGAGACGGGTCGGACCGGGAGTTGATTAGTGCTTAGGTTTATGTGAACTAACCTTGCGCTAATTGTTTTGTGTGGTGTTAGCAATCGTCAAGCAAGATATACGTTGTACTAGCGAGTTAATGCAATGTGCTCGCGTAACAATGATTAGCTACCATTGTTACGGGTTCAAATCGTGTCAAACAAGCGATGTACGATGATTGTTGAGCAAGATGGGGTAGTGTGGTGTATATGTATATACTTATGTGTTAAATCCTTTTCGTCTCGTTGTTTAATCTATTCCGTCTTATAGAATGAAGATGAGAAACGGGCATGATATCAACGGCGGAGGTACTAGTGAAGAAGTCGAGTTTACGGCTAAGGTTGAGGCCATTTTGAAAAGGCATCATGAGGCTTTTCTCGAGGACGTTAAGAAGATGTTCCTAGATACGATTGACGAGCAATTAGTCAATGTGGTAAAGGAGCAAGTTAAGGCCGTTCTTCGCGAAGATAATGTGGGAAGACGGGACTTTTTCTATAAGAATTTCAAGGACTCTCAACCTCCCTCTTTTGATGGTGAAAGAGATCCTCTTAAGATCGCACGTTGGATCTCCAATATGGTGGGGGCCTTCCGTACTTGTGAATGTCCTCTCGATAAGAGGACAAGGTACGGGTGTAGTATGTTGAGGGGCGATGCCAAGTTGTGGTGGGACGCAAAGCTCCAAGTTTATGGTGAAGAGCAATGCATGGAATTCACTTGGGATGAATTCAAGTCCGAATTTTTCAAGGAATACCGAACTTCGGCCGATCTTACTAGGCTTAAGGACGAGTTACGTTCCTTGAGGCAAGGGTCGATGGATTTGAACACTCTCAAATCTGTGTTTTTGTCCAAGACCCAATTTTGCCCGGAGTACGTCGGGAATGATAAAATGTTGAAGGAAGATTTCTATCGAACCTTGAACGACAACTATCAAGATAAGATTAGTGTGAACGTAGTGAAAAGCTTTGATGAGTTGTTTGACATGGCCAAAGGTTTCGAGTCGCTCATCTTAAGAAAGAGTGGTTTTACTTTTGGCAAGAGAAAAAGTGAAGGTTCGAGCTATTCAAACTTTTCGAACAAAAAGAACAAGAAAAGTTCCGAAAGTGTCAATAGCGTGAAGAAGGGCGCTTCTGGTGGTTTTACTCTTACGTGCTATAATTGTGGGCAAGCGGGTCATATGGCTCGTGATTGTCCAAAACCATCTTCAGGAAACAAGCTCACTTGTTTTAATTGCGGTAAAGAAGGGCATAAGAAGCCGGAGTGTCCCGATTTGCGCAACGATAATGTTAAGCGTCTAGAGAAGGCGGCGGGTACGGCTAGGGGTCGCAACTATTTGATGACCAATGATGAGGCCAAGCAATCCAATGAAGTCGTCTCAGGTACTTTCATAGTTAACTCTAATCCGGCACGGATACTTTTTGATAGTGGGGCTAATTTGTCCTTTGTGTCGCCTCGATTTGTGCCGAAGTTAAATAAACCGCTAGTTAAGTTAAGTCATCCGGTAGAAGTTGAAATAGCGGATGGCAAGACGGCGCTAGTGGTTGATGTGTGTAAGAATTGTAATGTTGTATTTGGTTCCGAAACGTTTAAGATCGATCTTATTCCGATGACTTTGGGTGATTTTGATATTGTTATTGGTATGGATTGGCTCGATCTTAATAGAGCCGATATTGCATGCCATGATAAATTCATTCGGGTGAAGACCCCAAGTGGGGGAGAATTAATTATTCATGGCGATAAGCGAAGGAGACTTGTACCGATATGCACTTTTGCACGGGCACGTCGTTTCCTTGTTAGTGGTGGCATGGCTTTTCTTGCCCATGTTGTTGATACTCGTGATGAGCCACCAACCATTCGTGAAATCCCTGTGGTTAATGAATTTGAAGACGTTTTTCCGGATGAGTTACCGGGTGTCCCGGCGAAAAGACAAGTTGAATTTCGCATTGAGTTGGTTCCGGGGGCTACCCCCATTGCTAAAACTCCTTATCGTTTAGCACCAACGGAAATGCAAGAGTTGTTAAACCAAACCCAAGAGTTGCTTGAAAAGGGTTTCATTCGACCGAGTGCTTCTCCATGGGGCGCTCTGGTTTTGTTTGTGAAAAAGAAAGATGGTAGTATACGGATGTGCATCGATTATCGGGAGTTGAATAAAGTGACGATCAAGAATCGTTATCCATTGCCTCGGATTGACGATTTGTTTGATCAACTCCAAGGTGCAACGTATTTCTCTAAAATCGACCTACGGTCCGGCTATCACCAAATGCGGGTCCGTGAGGAAGATATTGAGAAAACGGCTTTTCGAACGCGTTATGGGCATTTTGAGTTTGTGGTAATGCCTTTTGGTCTTACGAATGCACCGGCGGCATTCATGGATCTTATGAACCGAGTGTGCCAACCTATGTTGGACAAGTCGGTAATTGTGTTCATTGACGACATACTCGTTTATTCGAAGAGTATGAAGGAACATGAACATCATTTGCGGTGTGTGTTAAAGACGTTGCGGAAGGAGAAGTTGTATGCAAAATTCTCAAAATGTGAATTTTGGCTAAGGGAAGTTCAATTCCTTGGCCATATTGTGAATATGGACGGTATTCAAGTAGATCCGGGGAAGATAGAGACGGTAAAGAGTTGGGGACAACCGACTACGCCTACGGAAATCCGAAGTTTTCTCGGATTGGCCGGGTATTATCGTCGGTTTATCCAAGACTTTTCTAAGATTGCTTCTCCATTGACGAAGTTGACGAGAAAGAACACGAGATTTAATTGGGAGAACGAGCAAGAAATTGCTTTTCAATTGTTAAAAGAGAAGTTGTGTCAAGCTCCGGTGTTAGTGTTGCCGGAAGGTGTAGAAGACATGACGGTCTATTGTGATGCGTCTTTAAATGGACTCGGGTGTGTTCTAATGCAAAGAGGTAAAGTCATCGCTTATGCCTCTCGACAATTAAAAGAACACGAAACGAGATATCCGACTCATGATCTTGAGTTGGCGGCGGTTGTTCATGCGTTGAAAATTTGGCGCCACTACTTGTATGGTGTCAAATGTACGATTTATTCGGATCATAAGAGTTTGAAACATCTTTTTGATCAATGAGATTTGAATTATCGTCAACGTAGATGGATGGATGTGGTGAAAGATTATGATTGTGAAATACTTTATCATCCGGGTAAGGCGAATGTGGTCGCGGATGCGTTGAGTCGAAAGAGTCAACATCCGGCGATACGAGTAGGATCGTTACGTTTGATTATTACTAACGATTTTCTTGTAAAGCTTGGTGAGATTCAAATTGAGGCTTTTGTTAATAATAAGCATGAGGAACGAATCATGGGGCAAACGGAATTCATTACCTTAGGCCCTCATGGTTTGTTGTCCTTTCAAGGACGAGTGTGGGTGCCTAGAATGGGAGATTTCCGATGAGTGCTACTTGATGAAGCACATAAGTCAAAGTATTCCATTCATCCGGGCGCGACAAAAATGTATCTTGATTTGAAGAAGGAGTATTGGTGGTCGGGCATGAAACGTGATGTTGTTAAGTATGTTAAACAATGCGTCACGTGTTTGCAAGTTAAAGCTGAACACCAAAAGCCGTATGGTATGTTACAACCGTTAGAAATCCCGAAATGGAAATGGGAGCACATTACCATGGATTTCATCACAAAGTTACCTAGAACGGCGAGAACCCAATTTGATTCAATTTGGGTGATAGTCGATCGATTGACGAAAAGTGCCTTGTTTCTTCCCATTCGGGAAGCGATATCGTCGGAAACCTTGGCTAAGTTGTTTATCAAGGAAGTGATCTCAAGGCATGGGGTTCCTATATCTATTGTTTCGGATCGAGATACCCGTTTTACATCTCGGTTTTGGGAAAAGTTTCATGAAGATATGGGTACACAATTGAAATTGAGCACGGCGTACCATCCTCAAAAGGACGGTCAAACCGAACGTACGAATCAAACATTGGAGGATATGTTACGTGCGTGTATTATTGATTTTGGTGGTAGTTGGGACGTGCACTTACCTTTGGTGGAATTCTCGTACAATAATAGTTATCATACTAGTATCGGGATGCCACCGTATGAGATGCTTTATGGGAGAAGGTGTCGAACCCCGATTTGTTGGGGTGAAGTGGGTCAAAGGGAAATCGGGAGTACCGATTTGGTCTTAGAAACGAATAGCAAGATTGATATGATTCGAGAGCACTTGAAAAAGGCTCAAGATAGACAAAAGTCGTATGCCGACAAGCGTAGACGAATGATCGAATTTCAAGAAGGTGACATGGTGATGCTTAAGGTTTCGCCATGGAAAGGTGTTATTTGGTTTCGAAAACGAGGAAAGTTAGCTCCTCGGTTTATCGGTCCGTTTAAGATTTTAGCTCGTGTTGGCGAAGTTGCATATCGTTTGGAATTACCCGAAGAGCTTGCGGGGATCCATAATACATTTCATGTTTCCCATCTCCGTAAGTGTCTTGCGGATGATTCTTCATGGGTGCCTTTAGACGAGATCGAGCTAAACAATAAGTTAGAGTATATTGAGAAGCCGATTGCTATACTCGATGAGAAGGTCAAAAGGTTGAGAAATAAAGAGGTTAGGACTTTTAAAGTTCAATGGCGTCGTAGTAAAGGTTCTGAGTTTACTTGGGAGCCCGAAGAATTTGTGTTGGTTTATCTTCCCTCTTGTCATGCGGCTTGGATCGCGAGGACGCGCTCCGATTCAAGTGGGGGAGAGTTGTAACATCCCGTACATATTGAAAGGTGCATACTTAATCATTGTACGTGTGTAACTTGCTAGACTATGCGTAAATGTCTAGATATATATATATATATATATATATATATATATATACACTTGATAATGTGTGCGAATACAAGTTTATACATGGGCTTTGTTAGCGTTAAGTCTTATGAGACTATTGTCGAAGGTTAGGCGAATATAGGAAGCGAGATTTAAGTGTACGAATTAAATAAAATCAAATTTTGTTTAAGGTTGTCGAAGTGTCCAGGTGACAGCCAATGCCGCGCCGCGACACATTGGGCCGCGCCGCGGCATATAAAGCAAATCCAGATCAGCAATTGGATTAAGAAGGGTCGATTTTCCCCTTATGTGTCGCGCCGCGACAAAGGGGTCCGCGCCGCGGCATTTCAAGCGAACCAGGTTCAGAAAGTGGGTTAAGAGAGGTTGTTTTTCCTTCGTAATGTCGCGCCGCGACATATAGCGCCGCGCCGCGACAACTCTGCAGTTCTGACTCCGATTTTAGCTCAAATTGAATGACTTCAAGGGGCAAATTGGTAATTTCGCGTATAAATCAGATGGGAGCATTAAATCCCAACCACTCATCCATTTCATTTATTTCTTTTCTCTTTTCTTTCCAATTTCTCTCCCAAAACTTAAAACCCAATTGAATTAAAAGCAAGATTTGAGAGTGAAGGATTGAGGGTTGATCTTTGGAGCAAGAATTAAAGTTGTTCCTTGTGTCTCTAGCTACGCGTTGATAGTCTCGGTAAGTTCTAACTCTAAGTTTTGAGTTTTAATTAGTTTATGCTAGGGTTTTGTTCGTTTGGAACTTATGTGACCCATTTGGGGTTAAAATGGGCGAACTTGGGTTGTGTTGAGGAAAGAAAACCCAAATGGCCATAACCTAGGGTTTGGTCTTATGATTTGGGGTTATAAATGTTAAATGGCGTTTTTAGTCACTAACACGCTTGTTAAAGTTGAAAGAGATGTTATTTGGGTCATGTTTGACAAGTTTGGTAGTGAAAGTGTTAAATGGATCCAAAATGGGCTAGTTGACCTAGTTTGGATGAAATGGGTATGAATTAACCTAAGTTTGTGTTAGTTGATGTTAGTAGACTTAATTTACTAGCTTTAGTGATTAAAGTCGGGTCTTGGCCATTTAAGGGCGGTTTTGGTATGGTTGAGTCATTTAATGCGAATTGGGTCATTAAATGCTCAAGTAAGTGTAATGTGGTTAATTCCACTAGTTGTGTAATCGAATGTGTATTTATGTAATTAGGTACTTTGCTTTGAAGCCTTCGGAAGCATTTAAATCACCACCGAAGTGTTAAGGTGAGTGGAATAATTATATGCGTAGGTATATAATATATTTATTTGTGGTAGCGTGAGATGTGAAGTGTCGAGGTGTTAAGACACCACGTTTCACGTGACGAGTGAAGCATCGAGGTGTTAAGATGCCACTCGAGGTGAAGCATCGAGGTGTTAAGATGCCACCTAGGAGTGAAGTGTCGAGGTGTTAAGACGCCACTCCATGTTAAAGGGTGAAGTGTCGAGGTGTTAAGACGCCACCCGAGGGTGAAGTATCGAGGTGTTAAGATGCCACCCGGGGGTTAGTGATACGAGGTGCTAAGTACACTAATGGATGTTATGAACACCAATGGGAAATTCGAGTACCATCCCTTGTACGATTGGTTAACCATGGTTATTGTGTTGTAGTGTAAGCATATTATATTGTACGGTTTGTATATATGCTATTGCATTGCTAGCTTGTGATATTGGAAGTTTATAGTTTATAATTGAGATGATAAGCTAATTGTGTTGCTAGCATGTATGCGGTATGTGTTTAAGTGTTTGCAAGTAAGTATATTATATATGTACGTGTATAATTATTGCATTCACTAAGCGTTAGCTTACCCCTCTCGTTGTTTATCTTTTTAGTCGCAGGTACGGATAAGGGCAAGGGGGTTATCGGGCATTAAGTGGCCCTTGATGATGTTTTGTTGAAGCTTGGAAGTTGGCCTAATGTTTTGGGTAGTTTAGTCCCAAACCATGCTCGAGTGTCGTTTGGATTATAAACTATCAATTGTAGTGGGTCAAACTTGTATTGAATTTGATTAATGGCCTTCGTGCCTTTTGTAAACATTTAAATTGTTGTACGTTTAAGTGGATCTTGTGGAATGGTTTACATATTTAATTGGCGCGTAAATGTGTTGTATAAAAAAAAAAAAAAAATTATCGTATGGAATACGGGTTGGGTTGTTTCACAAAGTTTAATAGAACTAAAGGAACAAATAGTGTCGGAACAAGTAATGCCTGAACGAATAGTGTCGGAGCAAGTTATACCAACGCTGTTTGTTATAAATGTGGAAAACCATGCCACATTATTAGAAATTGCCCGAATCAGGGGAATACTAATGGGTAGGGCCGCGGAAGAGTTTTCAATATTAATGCAGCAGAAGCACAGGAAGACCTGGAGCTTATTACGGGTACGTTTCTTATTGACGATAAATCTGCTTATGTTTTATTTGATTCGGGTGCGGATAGAAGCTATATGAGTAGAGATTTTTGTGCTAAATTAAGTTGCCCATTGACGCCTTTGGATAATAAATTTTTACTCGAATTAGCAAAAGGTAAATTAATTTCAGCAGATAATATATGTCGGATAGAGAAATTAAATTGGGGGATGAAACGTTTAAGATTGATTTAATACCAGTCGAGTTAGGGAGTTTTGCTGCAATAATTGGCATGGACTGGTTGAAAAAGGTGAGAGCAGAGGTCGTTTGTTACAAAAATGTGATTCGCATTATACGTGAAAAAGGAAATCCTTTAATGGTGTACGGAGAAAAGAACAACGCGAAGTTAAATCTTATTAGTAGTTTGAAGGCGCAAAAACTAATAAGAAAAGGTTGTTACGTCATTCTAGCACACATCGAGGAAGTTAAACCTGAAGAAAAGAACATTAGTAATGTTCTCGTCGCAAAAGAATTTCCTGATGTATTTCCGAAAGAATTACCGGGATTACCCCCACATCGATCCGTTGAATTTCAAATAGACCTTGTACCAGGAGCTGCACCAATAGCTCGTGCTCCATACAGACTCGCACCCAGCGAAATCAAAGAATTAAAAAGTCAGTTACAGGAACTTTTAGAGCGTGGTTTCATTCGACCAAGTACATCACCATGGGGAGCTCCTGTTCTGTTTGTCAAGAAGAAAGATGGTACATCCAGGTTGTGTATCGACTGCCGAGAGTTGAACAAACTTACCATCAAGAACCGTTACCCATTACCGAGAATCGATGACTTATTTGATCAACTACAAGGCTCGTCGGTTTATTCGAAGATCGATTTACGTTCTGGATATCACCAAATGCTGGTGAAGGAGTATAACATTCTAAAGACTGCTTTTAGGACGCGTTACGGTCATTACGAGTTTATGGTTATGCCGTTTGGATTGACTAACGAACCAGCTGTGTTCATGGATCTCATGAACCGAGTGTGTGGGCCATATCTTGACAAGTTTGTCATTGTTTTCATCGATGACATGCTTATTTACTCGAAGAATGATCAAGAGCACGAAGAACATTTGAGAAAAGTGTTAGATTTGCTGAGAAAAGAAAAACTGTACGCTAAGTTTTCAAAGTGTGCATTTTGGTTGGAAGAAGTTCAATTCCTCGGTCACATAGTAAACAAAGAAGGTATTCAGATAGATCCAGCAAAGATTGAAACCGTTGAAAAGTGAGAAACCCCAAAATCTCCGAAACACATACGCCAATTTTTAGGGCTGGCTGGTTATTACAGGAGATTCATACAAGATTTTTCCAAAATAGCAAAACCCTTGACTGCATTAACACATAAAGGGAAGAAATTTGAATGGAAGGATGAACAAGAGAAAGCGTTTCAATTGTTGAAGAAAAAGTTAACTACGGCACCTATATTGTCATTACCTGAAGGGAATGATGATTTTGTGATATATTGTGACGCCTCAAAGCAAGGTCTCGGTTGTGTATTAATGCAACGAACGAAAGTAATTACTTATGCGTCTAGACAACTGAAGATTCACGAGCAAAATTATACGACGCATGATTTGGAATTAGGCACGGTTGTTTTTGCATTAAAGACTTGGAGGCACTACTTATATGGGGTCAAAAGTATTATATATACCGACCACAAAAGTCTTCAACACATATTTAATTAGAAACAACTGAGCATGAGGCAGCGCATGTAGATTGAATTGTTGAATGATTACGACTTTGAGATTCATTTCCACCCGAGGAAGTCAAATGTGGTAGCCGACGCCTTGAGCAGAAAGGACAGAGAACCCATTCGAGTAAAATCTATGAATATAATGATTCACACTAACCTTACTACTCAAATAAAGGAGGCGCAACAAGGAGTTTTAAAAGAGGGAAATTTAAAGGATGAAATACCCAAAGGATCGGAGAACCATCTTAATATTCAGGAAGACGGAACCCGGTATAGGGCTGAAAGAATTTGGGTACCAAAATTTGGAGATATGAGAGAAATGGTACTTAGAGAAGCTCATAAAACCAGATACTCAATACATCATGGAACGGAGAAGATGTACAAGGATCTCAAGAAACATTTTTGGTGGCCGGGTATGAAAGCTGATATTGCTAAATACGTAGGAGAATGTTTGACGTGTTCTAAGGTCAAAGCTGAGCATCAGAAACTATCAGGTCTACTTCAACAACCCGAAATCCCGGAATGGAAATGGGAAAACATTACCATGGATTTCATCACTAAATTGCCAAGGACTGCAAGTGGTTTTGATACTATTTGGGTAATAGTAAATCAGCACACTTCCTGCCATTAAGAGAAGATGATAAGATGGAGAAGTTAGCACGACTGTATTTGAAGGAAGTCATCTCCAGACATGGAATACCAATCTCTATTATCTCTGATAGGGATGGCAGATTTATTTCAAGATTTTGGCAGACATTACAGCAAGCATTAGGAACTCGTCTAGACATGAGTACTGCCTATCATCCACAAACTTATGGGCAGAGCGAAAGGACGATACAAACGCTTGAAGACATGCTACGAGCATGTGTTATTGATTTTGAAAACAGTTGGGATAGACACCTACCATTAGCAGAATTTTCCTACAACAACAGCTACCATTTAAGCATTGAGATGGCGCCGTTTGAAGCACTTTATGGTAGAAAATGCAGGTCTCCAATTTGTTGGAGTGAAGTGGGGGATAGACAGATTACGGGTCCAGAGATAATACAAGAAACTACCGAGAAGATCATCCAAATTCAATAACGGTTGAAAACCGCCCAAAGTCGACAAAAGAGCTACGCTGACATTAAAAGAAAAGATATAAAATTTGAAATTGGAGAGATGGTCATGCTTAAAGTTGCACCTTGGAAAGGCGTTGTTCGATTTGGTAAACGAGGGAAATTAAATCCAAGGTATATTGGACCATTCAAGATTATTGATCGTGTCGGACCAGTAGCTTACCGACTTGAGTTACCTCAACAACTCGCGGCTGTACATAACACTTTCCACGTCTCGAATTTGAAGAAATATTTTGCTAAAGAAGATCTCACTATTCCGTTAGACGAAATCCAAATCAACAAAAAACTTCAATTCATCTAAGAACCCGTCGAAATAATGGATCGTGAGGTTAAAAGACTTAAGCAAAACAAGATACCAATTGTTAAGGTTCGATGGAATGCTTGTAGAGGACCTGAGTTCACCTGGGAACGAGAAGATCAGATAAAGAAGAAATACCCGCACTTATTTCCAGAAGATACGTCAACACCTCCAACTGCTTAAAATTTCGGGACGAAATTTATTTAACGGGTAGGTACTGTAGTGACCCAAACTTTTCCATGTTTATTTATATTAAATGAAATTAATATTTACATGATTAAGTGTTTCCAACATGTTAAGCAATCAAACTTGTTAAGACAAGATTAATTGAAATAGATTTCATATAGACAATTGACCACCCAAGTTGACCGGCGATTCACGAATGTTAAAACTTGTAAAAACTATATGATGACATATATATATATATATATTTAACATGATATTATGATAAGTATGTATCTCATTAGGTATTTTAACAATGATTTATATACATAAAAATGAGACTATTGAATTAAGAAACACGAAAACGATATATATAACGATTATCGTTATAACAACATCTTACTAATTACATATGAATCATATTAAGATATTGATACACTATATATAAACATGATAAATGATAAGTAAACATATCATTAAGTGTATTAACAATGAACTACATATTTAAAAACAAGACTACTAACTTAAGGATTTCGAAACGAGACATATATGTAACGATTATCGCTGTAACGACATTTAAATGTATATATATCATATTAAGATATATTAATACATCATAATATCTTGATAATGTAATAATTTAACATCTCATTAGATATAATAAACAATGGGTTAACAACATTTAACAAGATCGGTAACTTAAAGGTTTCAAAACAACATTTACATGTAACGACTAACGATGACTTAACGACT
This sequence comes from Rutidosis leptorrhynchoides, assembly GCF_046630445.1. Lineage (NCBI taxonomy): Eukaryota > Viridiplantae > Streptophyta > Magnoliopsida > Asterales > Asteraceae > Rutidosis > Rutidosis leptorrhynchoides. Next base: position 277,753,821 of record NC_092339.1, on the reverse strand, counting down.
CAGTTAAAATTTATATACATGTAGTGTTTTAATATGTATTCATACACTTTTGAAAGACTTCAAGACACTTATAAAAGTACTTCTACTTAACAAAAATGCTTACAATTACATACTCGTTCATTTTCATCAACAATTCTACTAGTATGCACCCGTATTCATACTCGTACAATACCCAGCTTCTAAATGTATTTACTATTAGTATATACACTCCAATTATCAGCTATTAGCAGCCCTTGTGAGTCACCAACACATGTGGGAACCATAATTTAACATCTAGCATGAAATATCTAACAAAACTACAAACTAATGAAACCTATATGACTACCCTATATTCACGTGAATGATGAGTACCACAAACACATTCAATTTGCAATTTTCTTGAATCAAATTACTCTCTCTCAAGTGTTCTTCCTTTGTTCTAATTCATCATCTTCATCAAAATCTAGCTCAATCTATTTCATAAATCCATACATAAACCAAGATACAGAACAACTACTCAAGAACACACCAACAACACTTCCAAGTTTGCTAGCTTACTTTCAATCTTGCAAATCCATTTCAAGTGATCATCCAACTTCAAGAAATCTTTGTTATTTACAGTAAGATATCTCTCTAATACAAGGTAGTACTCATATTCAAACTTTGATTCAATTTCTATAACTATAACAATCTTATTTCGAGTGGACATCTTACTTGAACTTGTTTTCGTGTCATGATTTTGCTTCAAGAACTTGCAAGCCATCCAAGGATCCTTTGAAGCTAGATCTATTTTTCTCATTTCCAGTAGATTTATCCACAAAACTTGAGGTATTAATGATGTTCATAACATTATTCAAATCATATATATAAAACTATCTTATTTGAAGGTTTAAACTTGTAATCACTAGAACATAGTTTAGTTAATTCTAAACTTGTTCGCAAACAAAAGTTAATCCTTCTAAATTGACTTTTAAAATCAACTAGACACGTGTTCTATATATATATATATATATATATATATATATATATATATATATATGATATGCTAACTTAATGATTTAAAACCTGAAAACACGAAAAACACCGTAAAACCGGATATACGCCGTCGTAGTAACACCGCGGGCTGTTTTGGGTTAGTTAATTAAAAACTATGATAAACTTTGATTTAAAAGTTGTTCTTCTGGGAAAATTTTTTTTCTTATGAACATGAAACTATATCCAAAAATCATGGTTAAACTCAAAGTGAAAGTATGTTTTTCAAAATGGTCATCAAGACGTCGTTCTTTCGACTGAAATGACTACCTCTTATAATATTGACTTGTAACCTGTATTTCCGACTATAAACTTATACTTTTTCTATTTAGTTTCATAAATTTAAGTTCATTATGAAATCATAGCAACTTGAATCACTCAAAACGGATTTAAAACGAAGAAGTTATGGGTAAAACAAGATTGGATAATTTTGCTTGTTGTAGCTATGTGAAAATTGGTAACAAATCTATATTAATCATATCCTAGCTAACTTATATTGTATTATACATGTATTCTAATATATTATATAATCTTGGGATACCATAGACACGTATACAATTGTTTTGACATATAATGTTTGGGTTAGCTATACAGGGTTGAGGTTAATTCCAAAAATATATATACTTTGAGTTGTGATCTTGCCTGGTACGTGTATACACTGGGTCGTGGATTGATTCAACATAATATATATCGATTTATTTCTGTACATCTAACTGTGGACAACTAGTTGTAGGTTACTAACGAGGACAGCTGACTTAATAAACTTAAAACAATAAAACGTATTAAAAATGTTGTAAATATATTTTGATCATACTTTGATATATATGTACATATTTAATATAGATTCGTGAATCGACCAGTGGCCAAGTTTTACTTCCCGACGGAGTAAAAATCTGTGAAAGTGAGTTATAGTCCCACTTTTAAAATCTAATATTTTTGGGATGAGAATACATGCAGTTTTATAATTGTTTTACGAAATAGACACAAGTAATTGAAACTACATTATATGGGTGAATGATCGAAGCCGAATATGCCCCTTTTGCTTGGTAGCCTAAGAATTAGTAAACCGATCTACTAATTGACTCGAATCCTAAAGATAGATCTATTGGGCCTAACGAACCCCATCTAAAGTACCGGATGCTTTAGTACTTCGAATTCGTTTTTATCATGTTCGAAGGATTTTCCGAAATGATAGGAGATATTCTTATATGCATCTAGTTAATGTCGATTATCAGGTGTTCACCATATGAATGATTTTTATCTCTATGTATGGGATGTATATTGAAATATGAAATCTTGTGGTCTATTATTACAATTTGATAAATATATAGGTTAAACCTATAACTCATCAACATTTTTGTTGACATTCAAAGCATGTTTATTCTCAGGTGATTATTAAGAGCTTCCGCTATTGCATGCTAAAATATGGACAAGATTTGGTGTCAGCATGCTTGTATAATATTGTTTAAAACTGCATTCGAGAATTACTTTGTTGTAACATATTAATATTGTAAACCAATATGTATTGGTAGTGTGTAAGTGTGATATTTTTAGATTATCATTTCTTGATAATCTAGGTGGTGTCCTTTTAACCTTGTCGATAAAATAAAGGTTATGGTTTGTTTTAAAAACGAATGCAGTCTTTGAAAAACGTCTCATATAGAGGTCAAAACCTCGCAAAGAGATCAATTAATATGAAATGTTAATAATCGATATGAACGGGACATTTCAATGAGTTCACAGTAATGCCATTTGGATTGACGAACGCACCGGCTATGTTCATGGATCTCATGAACCGTGTGTGTAAGCCATATCTGGACAAGTTTGTTATTATATTTATCGATGATATTCTGGTATATTCTAAGAACGAGGAAGAACACGAGCAACATCTCCGCTTATTACTTGAAATACTCAGAATAGAGCAGTTGTACGGGAAATTTTCGAAGTGTGATTTCTGGCTTTAAGAAGTGCAATTTTTGGGTCATATCATAGGTGTCAATGGTATTCAAGTTGATCCTGCAAAGATAGAAACAGTTAAGAAATGGGAGACTCCTAAGTCCCCAACGCAGATACGACAATTCTTAGGTCTCGCCGGTTACTATAGAAGATTCATTGAAAGATTTTCTACTATTGCCCGACCGTTAACAGCATTGACTCACAAGGGTAAGAAGTATGTGTGGATTGAGCAACACGAGTCTGCATTTCAGTTGTTGAAACAGAAGTTGACTACTGCCCCGATTTTGTCTTTGCCCGAAGGAAATGAAGACTTTGTGATTTATTGTGATGCTTCACGACAGGGTTTTGGTTACGTGTTAATGCAACGGAAGAAAGTGATCATCTATGGGGCACGACAGTTGAAAGTACATGAACAGAATTACACGACTCACGATTTAGAACTTGGTGCTGTGGTCTTTGCACTGAAGATTTGGAGACATTACTTGTATGGTACTAAGTTCACTGTTTTCACCGATCACAAGAGCTTACAACATATTTTCGACCAGAAACAGCTTAATATGAGGCAGAGACGTTGGATAGAGCTATTGAATGACTACGACTGTGAGATTTGCTATCATCCTGGCAAGGCTAATGTCGTTGCAGATGCCTTGAGTAAGAAGGAAAAGGCTAAACCTCTTCGAGTTAGAGCATTGAACATGACTGTCCGAACGAACCTTACTTCTCAGATACGCGATGCACAATTAGAAGCATTGAAAGAAGAGAACGTTACTACTGAGTCCCTTAGAGGAATGGACAAGAAGTTTGTCATTCGAGAAGATGGAACCCGATACTTCTTAGATAGAATTTGGGTATTACAGGCTATATAAATACTAGTCTAACAAATACTAGTCTAACAGTCTTATGTGTCCCAAATTGAATGTACTCTTAGACCATTTCTTACGGGCCACAACAATACGGTATTATTGTGCCACAACAATGACAACACTCTCTATGCTATTTTTGTGGACTTCTTGTGGTGTTGTGGTGGAAATAAACACGATGGCCAAAACTATAATGCAATCAATCACCTTGTTTGTTTTTTTTATTATAATATTAATTAACTCAATACCAATTATATTTTACTCACAATACAACAACAATGCATTTAACATAGCGACTCCTTCATTTTACAATAATGCCACATCTGCAAAAAAAACACTTCGACAACACCACAACACCATGTGTAGAGAATGGTCTTACCGTAAAATTGCATGGTACAATATATATTTTTTAAGTCAACGTTCAAAGTGTAATATATTAAAATTGAATTTGGGTCTCCTCTATATTTTTTCAAGTCCCTCCTACTATGCTAACGCTGGGAAATGTATGGTACGATATTTCACACGTTTATTTTGCAAGAACCACATGAAACAGTTAAACAAATCGCAACTCTTTATTGACCTGCCTTTTACATAAGAAAGGACAGACCATGTTATTTTGTTTGAGTAAAAATCAAAACACATAGAAAACACGTAAATGGAAAATACACAATGTGTGCTACAGATAAAATGGATAATATGTCTGAAGATCGCCTTGCCAGTATGTAACTATAAAATCTTTGCCGTTTAAAAAAATATGTCTTTGAAGATTACGAACGGAAGCCATTAACTCGCAGCCCTTTCGTTAAGTATTTTCGTCCCAATATAACGTCCTAACATCATAACCGTTGCTTGAGGATTTGTTCCTGGTGAATTGAAAAACGTCGAAGCATCAACAACTCGTAAAGAATCAACACCGATGACTTTCAAATTGCTATCGACGACCTTGTTCACCAAACATCCACCATGAATATGCCAAAATGTAGACAATGTTTCGCGACAAAATGTCTCAATAGACCCCTCATCAGACAAATCCTCAGGTAACGATGGCCCGATAAACCTAAAAGAACTCCCTCCAAGTATATCAGGAAACTTATATTCTTCCATAGCTTTAATATCCAAAATCTTTCTTAACTCTTCCACAATTTGGCCACATTGGCGTATGTCCTCTTTGTTCGAATAATAATTAAACTTGACACTTGGGCTAATCGTAACATCTGTCGATGATTTTAAGTTTAATGAACCGGTTGATACCGGTCTTGTAACTTTTCCTCCAATAACTACAATACTTAAGTCTACGTTTGGAAGCTTATCTAAAAAAGGTATGAATGGTATGATGCTTGAAATTCGAGGGATCGATGTAGACTCCATGTAGGGCCCACCGCTTTTGGTAATACCAGCAACGCGAACTCCTGCATCAGTTAATCTAACCGGCACCAGAAGATTAATTCCATTACGTGGATTATCTGCCATTAATGGTCCAACAAACGGATGGTCCCGAACAACAGGAATATTTAATGATGAAAGGTACGCACTTGGCCCTATTCCACTCAATAGCAAAAGTTGTGGGCTCCCAATAGATCCGGCGCTCAAAATTACTTCTCCGTTTGTTCTTATCTTGACATCGTAATACTTTCCTTGAGAATCATGGTATTTAACGCCAATCGCGGCTACATATGAACACAACACAATTTGTTAGAGTCACAATCTTTGTATCAATCTGATTTATGATATATTCTTATGGGTTCAAGTACAGAAATGAAGGTGTCGTTAACATGCATTGATCAATTGTACATAGCGGTTAAATATCAATTTCATAGTGGTGGTTACTCATTTGTACAACCATGTTTTGCAGGTTAATGACAGCCGCTGTCGTTAGCAAAATTTTAATATATAATTGGATAAAATTCGTGTCCATATAATAAAAATAACTGAAAAATAAAAAATTTGAATTACCTAAAGGACTAGAGGTAGAGAAAATGATCCGATCAACTACGGCTCGAACCACAACATGTATGTTTTTAGGGTTAGCTTTGTTGAGAAGCTCAACGGCCCCATGTCGTCTCCCTGAATCATCAAACGTCGAGCCACCAATCTTGGTTCCTTGAATATGGTCTAGAACGAACCCATTTGCGGGACTAATTCCCGCTTCTACAAATGCATTATACGTAGAGTTTTGCCACTTTCGTAAATAAGCCGTACGAGTAACAATACTATTTTCAACCCACTCATAGGCGTTTTCAACCGCCCTACCATCCAATTCAATACCTGAGTTTTCGTAAAAGTATTCATCAGCTCTCGAATAAAACCCGAAATTTATCATACTACCACCTCCCAAAACTCGTCCTCTTGTGTTAAAAACACCATCCTCAGAGAAAAAGTTTTGAGCAGGTGAATCATCGAAATTTGCGGTTAGGATTGGATTTAAGGACCTATTTTCGTACGCGATGTTCTGATCCAAATTTGCTACACCACCTCGTTCAAGAACAAGTACAGAAAATTTTTCAGATAAAGTCGCAGCTAATGGGCATCCAGCAGTCCCTCCTCCTACAATTATGTAATCGTATTCGTGTTCTGGAGTGTAATCGGTTGCTTCGTTAACAAACGCAACATAACTTTCATCTGCATACCATATATTATCATAAACAAAATTGATTAATCAATAATGTTGTACTAAAATAAAACATGTTTATGGAAGTTTTAATCTTAAGTGAGGATGAACTTGCCTGAAGGAGAATTTGGTTGTAACAAGCATAAGACTTTCAATTGTCGTGTAAGACAAAATATGAGAAAAATGAATACAAACAGTTGATGGTTAACCCTCATTTTCATATTTCTTTAAAAGGCCGTTTATGGTTTAAAATATATATCGATAGTAGTATATATACTAGGTGTATATTGGACTTCACATGAATGCATGGTTAGCATTTTCCTATTATAAATAATTGAAATTGAATTTATTGATCATTGATAATGATTAATAGTAGTTATATACGGAGCAGTTATCTCCCTCTCCCTACATCTTAATCTTAAAATCTTAAAAATAATAATTAATTACTCCGTAATACGGAGTAGTTAACATCCTTAGGGGTGTCCTTATCTACGCCAAGTATTGTTTTTGGTGCCAGTCGTATTTTTCAAGATAGGGACAACAACGTTAACCTCTCTGCCAGAGTGCCAGCAGTTCCTTTGGCATCTAGTTGCGCTAAGTTGTTAGGACGCATTGCTTTTTTAATTTGTAATTTTATTTAGTAAGTTGTGCATATTATATTTTATAGGAATATTTGTGAGTATTATATATTGAAAAGAGTCAATGAAAGATAAAAGAAAAAGAAGTTGATACTGAAATCACGTTGATATGAAAGAAAGATGTTTAGTTAAAAGTGTTAAATGATAGATAATAGCCCAACCCGCTTTGATATGCTAAGATAGCTAGCAACTTTAGGAACATTAATTGTATTAAATAAATGGGACAATTATACAATCTCTTCAAGTCGATCGTGAACTCCGAAAATAAAAGCCGATTCGAGATGGCTAATCTAAAAAAAAACATATAAAATGCCCATTTTTTCTCCGTTTTTTGACTTAGAACCCATAAATTTTTTTTTTTTTACAATTTGTCCGCGCAAAGCGCAAGGGCGCAAGGTGCCTGTTTTGCGACCTTGCTTCCCGGTGGACGCAAGGACGCAAGGTGCCTCTTGCGACCTTGCTTTCCGGGGACGCAAGGACGCAAGGTGCACCTTGCTCCTGTCTGATGTCATAATCAATGTTTTCTTTCAGACATTTTATCAAACACCTTACGTGCATATATATATATTTTTTTTTTTCATGTATCTACTTATTAATGGAGATTATAGGTCTTCAACAAAGTCAAGTTTACTAAATAGATAGATTGATTATTGATGTATAAAAGAATAAAAGACATGTGATATACATGTGCAGATGCCTAAGCACATAAATGCACAGCAGATCATTCGTAAATTATAATGGAAGGTTAAGGTACTCGAAACTAATCCATTTCAACTTCACTTTAATTAGTTGCTTAATCAGACAAACTAAAAAAACCAAATCTAACTTCCTCTTGTGACATTCATTCTCATAATAATAAATTTGGGAAGATTAAGTTTTGTGAGTGATTTACATGTTGAAGTTATACTTCATCTACTTTGCATAAGTTTGCATTATACGCAAAAAAATCGTATCACATAAAATGCACATAAGGTGTTTGATGAAATGTCTGAAAGAAGGCATTGATAATGGTATCAGGCAGGAGTAAGAGGTACCTTGCGTCCTTGCGTCCCCGGGAAGCAAGGTCGCAAGAGGCACCTTGCGTCCTTGCGTCCACCGGAATGCAAGGTCGCAAACAGGCACCTTGCGCCTTGCGCGGGCAAATTGTCAAAAAAAAAAAAAAAATATGGGTTCTGAGTCAAAAAAGGGAGAAAAAATGGATATTTTAATGATAATCGCTTTTTCATTCCATATCATCCATTACTAATTCAACATACATTTAGACCATTGTTAATGCAGCGTGGTGACTTCGAAATCACCACCATCACGCCACCATAGCGCCACTATGGGGCGTGATCGCAGCAAAATTCGACCCGCACGATGAGAGCTTCTTGAGAAGGATTTTTGCGTGATTGAAAGCTTCTACCAATCATAAGCTTCCATGTATTTTTTTTCATGTTTATAGTTTCTATCTTGATTTCATTTTCTTTCTTGATTTTGATATTGGTAATTTGTTGCAAGATGAAGAAGAAGATGAGGTACCAAATTCCAGATCTGTTACGATGATGAAGATGATGGAATATATAAAATAAAGCAATTTACATATTTAGTCCTCACACTTTATAAAAATTTACCAAATAATCAAAATTATTGTATATGTATTACTCCGTGTGTGTGTGTGTGTGTATATATATATATATATATATATATATATATATATATATATATATATATATATATATATTTGGTAAGTGTATTTTTTTTGTTAATTTAAATTATTATATATGTATTATTTTTATAAAAAAAATGAAGCAAGTAAAAAAAATTCAAACAAAATTGAAAAATAAAATAAAAAAGTGGGACTTATTGTCCTATCACACAACCATCACGTCATACAATTACAAACTCCATCACGTCATCACACTTGCCAAATCAACACTATACCCTACAATAACACCTCATCACGCTCCATCACACCCTCACCATTATAAGACCATTTGTAGTGGTGACGGGGTGATGGGGGGCGTGATAGAGTGTTTTTGTGGGGTATAGTGCTGATTTGGCAAAGGTGATGGCGTGATAGAGTTTGTAGTGGTAGGCGTGATGGTTGTATGATGAGTTAAATTGATCCCGCATTTTTATTTCATTTTCATTTTTTATTAAGTAGTTATTTATTATGTTTAATTTTTTAATGTAAATAACAAATTTATAAAAAATATGAGTACAATTTAAATACATAAATATAATTTATAAAAGTATATACTTATACTATACTAGTCATTAACTAACAAAATTAAAACTGTATAAATAAACCAATCCATTTATACAAACTAATACATAGTTGAGGGACCAAATTAGTAAATATTATAAACATATCATCTTCATCGATCCATTTACAGTTCCATTCTTCACCATTTTTAGCCATTTAAACCTATTTTTTTAGCAATTTAAGTGATTCTTATTATTATTTCAATTGGACCTCTTTTGGAGCTTTTTAATTGGTTGAATTCATCTCTCACGCCATTCTTCTTCCTGTAATGCATCCATCACGCCGACAGTTTTTTGATTCCATCACGCCCCATAATGGCGCTATGGTGGCGTGATGTGGTGAATTACGGTGCCATCACGCTGCACTGTGAATGGTCTAAATGGTCTTATGTTAACATGCTAGCCACCTAAACAGTTGCTAAATGGACACGCGTGCACCACATAATTAAGTGACTACAATACTAATATCCTAACATCTAGGAGATCATGGAACATGCATGAAAACACAAACGTACAACCACAATCACTCTTCAACTGCTACCACTTTACCCATTAAACCAATATGGGTCAATCCATGGGTCACCGATCCTTGCTCGTATCAGATAACTAAGAAAGAGGAAGATTATATATTAAAAATAACCCAGCGCAGTCTCCCTGAAACTGTTAAAAATATGTATCCTTTTTTTCAAAATAAAAAAACTATATATAAAACACGAAATTGGCCAAAAAGAAGAAACATTCCCAGCAGATTTGTTACATTCATAAAATAGAAGAAGCAGTTGCAGAGGATGCAACAATAAAACTAACCAAAAACATAGCTAAACTAAACAAGACCAAGGATCTGAAATCCACGCGAGCCAATCTATCTTTCGATTCTTGAGACGATTAGAAATCCATTCGAAAGATTTTAATTGGATTTCCATCAACGTCGTCGTCGTCGAGCATTCCAACAGGAATTTTCAAAAAACTTTTTGATTTCGATTTCTGAAGGTATGCACACGTCGATTCCAAAGGTTGCCAACTCAAGGATTTTAATGTTGAAAGCGCCTGAAACGACTCAAACCCTTTATTAAAAACGACACCCTTTTTTTTAAGACTGACCACTTCTGTTAGCACCAAGGCGCGACGCGCCTGATCAAACCGCGACGCGGCCCCCAACAGATATAGAAGGTCATCAACTATAAAAGATTATGTTACCAATTTAAACTGCAAACCGCGGCGCGGCAAAGGCACCCACGGTGCGGCCCTACCTCTGACATGATGCCATTTTCAAACTTAAATACACGAGTCTCAATTTTAGCAACCACGAAATGTCCATTGACCCAAATCATGTTTAACGATATAAATACATAATTTAGGTTTACATTAAATCAACGACACGGGCACGACGACCCCGGGAACACAATGACCCGTTTTAACATAACCCAAAAGACACTTTCGACCCAAAGCGTTTAAATTCACATAAAACCGAGCATGGTGATTGGGATTGAATTACCCAATCCTAAGTCCAATCTAAAAGCAAGTCTTCTAAAGCAACCCGCATTGATCCACTAATCCCCGCGCTTACCCTTGCCACCTCTTCCTTGCAAATCTATAAGAATGTAAACAACGAGAGGGTAAGCTATAATGCTTAGTGAGGATAAACATACTATATACATACATATGCATAAAATGAATACGTATCACCAACACAAATAATAAACACATACCGCATCCAAGTATAACTAGCAAGCTATACATAATGTACCACCATGCCAAATCCGCAAGATTAGCTACAACACAACAATACATACATATATATACATGTGTATATATATATATATATATATATATATATATATATATATATATATATATATATATACATGTATATATATATACATGTATATATATATATACATGTATATATATATATACATGTATGTATACATATATATATATATATATATATATATATATATATATATATATATATATATATATATATATATATATATGTATGTATATATATATATATATATATATATGTATGTATGTATGTATGTATATATATATGTATGTATGTATATATATATATATGTATGTATATACATGTATATATATATATACATGTATATATATATACATGTATATATATATACATGTATATATATATATATACATGTATGTATACATATATATATATATATATATATATATATATATATATATATATATATATATATATATATATATGTAATACCCCAGCTTAACATGACCACAATATTGTCCGCTTTGCCCGCAGGCGCACGGCTTTTTCTTGGCGACCACACACGAGAAGCACTTTCCCAGGAGGTCACCCATCCCGGTAGTGCTCTCGCCCGAGCACGCTTAACCACAACGTACTCGCACTTCTACTCAGCCTGTGATCCCAAAACGCGTTGTGTCATTTAAGCGTGAGTATTACCTTATAATCCCATGATCACTCATGTTCGTGGGCGATGTGGGATTTGCCTAGGGTGTTACATTCACCCCCCCTTAGAGACTCATCGTCCTCGATGAGGTTTGCCCCACCACCCCCAACGGCACATGAGTGGCTCTGATACCATTCTGTAATACCCCAGCTTAACATGACCACAATATTGTCCGCTTTGCCCGCAGGCGCACGGCTTTTTCTTGGCGACCACACACGAGAAGCACTTTCCCAGGAGGTCACCCATCCCGGTAGTGCTCTCGCCCGAGCACGCTTAACCACAACGTACTCGCACTTCTACTCAGCCTGTGATCCCAAAACGCGTTGTGTCATTTAAGCGTGAGTATTACCTTATAATCCCATGATCACTCATGTTCGTGGGCGAAGTGGGATTTGCCTAGGGTGTTACATTAAATGTAACGACCCGGAAAATTTCGACCAATTTTAAACCAAACTCTCGACACAATGTAATATTTTTGACATGATAAGCATAGTCTGTTAGGTTGAGTCTCAAAAATTTTGAACTGTTTCATATATTCAATTGACCTTCGACCATATTCCGACGATTCACGAACAACTATTTGTAAATAGATGCATATATATTTAAATGTGTATATATAATTTAATTTGAAATATTAAGTGTTGTTGTTATATGTAATTATGTGATAAAAATATTTTTACCTTTCTAGATCAAATTTTAGTACTCCGTACATAGCATTTGGAACAGAAAATAAATAATTATTGAAACCTTTTTGATCCGGTTTCAAACAATTAATGAGTGACATAATTTAATATATTTAACCTAAAAATTTGGGATTTTTAGGAACACTTCCATACGTCAACTGTTTAGCAATGGACACGATATATATCCGTAAATTAAAATTTTGATGTTGATCGATAATTAAAAAAAAAGGGGCGGCTACACTGTTTTTCTTTCACGTGACACTAAATTCTAAAATAGGATATATTATATATTTGATATTCATGACTTTTGCACCTGCATATATAGTATTCCTTCTTTTTTTTTTCTTATATAAATGGACACCCATCACACACAAAATAACTCATATCTATCTTTCTGTTAATTCTTCAATTATGTTTCTATGATTATCTTTCCCAACCGATCACCACCACATTCACAAACACTTTGATCTAAAAGTCGCTATTATCTGTTTCGGTTGTAACCCGACACCACCTTCTATCATATCATCACCTTCATCAAAACTATCTATGAATCAACTAATACTTGCTATATTTTTTTTACTACACAATTAAAATCGATAATTGCTGTTACCATTCAATGGCCGAAGACAACCCAAATACAAACTCACAACCACCACGTCTTCCTTAAATCAACTAGCCACAACAACCGCCACCCTCACCATAACCTTGAAACACCACTATTTGACCACTACATAAGTTCTTTGTGTTCTTGTACGTCTTCGAAACAGCCACCATCTTGATCATTCCTCTATCACTTTATCTCCTTTTTCATCAAACCAGAAACCTACAGTTCGATCATCATCATCATTGAAAATGAACACCATCTTCAACCATAAACCAACCGTCACTCTCCCTCTCTCTCTCTATATAAAAATCTCTATCTCTCTCGTGCTTGATCACGGATAGAACAAAGAAACATCACCACCATGCTCACCACGATTACCGGGAACCACCACCCCCTCCACCATCGAGACCACCACAATTATCCATCATCACCTATCATCTTAGTCACCATCATAACAAACCATCTACACCCGATAACCACTCCACCTTCATCAAACCACCACTTAATATTTCTATTTTTCTGTCCGAATACCACCACAATATCAAAGCTAATTGCTTTCGAACTAAACCCATTTATACTTTTCTACTAGAAGACCCAAAACCCATCATCTTCGAACTATTGCTATCACCATAAACCACCACCTATTATCACCTTTCAACACCTAGAAAACCCTCACTCCATCACTGTCGTGGTTACCTTTGATTTCTGTTTCCTGTCGCTGAAACCATATCCATAAACCACTGTTACGCTGGATAATTATGATATTGGTTACAGCTCAAACCACCACAAGTCACCGGAGCACACACCTGTGTGTCTTGATGCTCAATCCGTTTCTGTTTCTAATCTGTTATTTTGGAACTTAACAAAAAAAGATAGTGTGAATCCAACAAATATGATAAACAATAATATTAAATGATGGTATTGTTTTATATGAATAAAAAGATGAATGGGGGATGGGGTCAAGACAAGGACGTGCATTTTGGAATCCAAATTCCATGTACAACAATTTATTTCTTTAAATCAATCTACATAAAATCTAGATCGGGCCATAGACAAGAACTCAAGCCCATTTTCTTTAATGAATATGTAACACTATTATCCTTGGGCTTGTTGATGGGCTCGTGAGCAGTTGGGCCGAAAAATACTAATTTTCTGATGGGCCGTTTTACTTCACTCTGTTGGGCAAAAGAAATTGGACTAGAGTATAGAGATGGCGATGTTATGGGTTATATTATGATGTTTCGGAATTAAAACAGAAAAACGGTCATAGCACGATGGTTTAAGGGGTGTTTGGGTGAGCGGGTGGTCATGGGTTCGAGTCCCATCCTAGGCATTTTTTAACAAACCCTTTTGAAGGTAGTTTCTTTCTAATTATTATTAGTTATCATTATTATTATTATTAGTAATATAAGTACTAAAAATATTATCATTATTATTAACCTAATCATTAGTACTATTATTATTAAACTTATTATCATTATTATCATTTTTATAAAAAATAATTTGTTATCACTAAAACTATCAATATCAATATTACTATAAAAAGATACTTTTATATACAGATACATTACGTTATACTTTTATTACTAAAAAGGTGTTAGCTAAGCTATATAAATTAATATATAAATATATACTAAACCTTAATATATAGTTTTTATTATTAATCATAAGTAATAATTATACAAAACATATAAACTAAATATATTAAAATTTTCTAAATAACATATAGTATAACAAGTATACTATTACTAACAAAATATATATATATATATATATATATATATATATATATATATATATATATATATATATATATATATATATATATATATATATATATATATATATAATTGATCAATTACGATTACGTGTATTAATATATCCACAAATGATATAGGTTCGTGAATCTGAGACCAACCCTATACTTGTTCAATGTCGTTCTATGTATTTTTACTACAAAATACATTAGGTGAGTTTCATTTGCTCCCTTTTTAATTGCTTTTGCAATATATATTTTTGGGCTGAGAATACATGCGCTGCTTTTATAAATGTTTTACGAAATAGACACAAGTACTTAAAATATATTCTACGTTGAGTTGTACCATGGCATATTTCTTTATACTTGGTAGCTAATATTTACGTGAGGAGCGTAAACGCGAATCCTGTTGATAGATCTATCGGGCCTGACAACCCCAACCGGGCTGGACGACCAGTTTTAAACGGTTGCACAGTACTTCGTTTCGTTACTACACTTGGTACGGTGTAGGGTTTATTTAAGAATATGCTGCTGTGATTTAAATGTTAAGTATGGTTACCAAGTGCTCAACGACTTTTCATACACGAGGAGTGTATTATGTTTATAAAAATGAAATCTTGTGGTCTATTAACATATTGAAATGATTATTATGATAAACCTATGAACTCACCAACCTTTTGGTTGACACTTTAAAGCATGTTTATTCTCAGGTACGAATTAAGTCTTCCGCTGTGCATTTGCTCATTTTAAAGACCTTACTTGGAGTCCTTCATGGCATATTTAGGACAGCACCTCGCAATGGGACCAGATGTTGATGATTTCGTCCAGGGGGATAAGGACGGGTTTTGACATTTGGTATCAGAGCGTTGGTCCTAGTGAACCAGGTCTTGCATTAGTGTGTCTAACTGATAGTTGTTAGGATGCATTAGCGAGTCTGGACTTCGACCTTAGCTGCATATTATAAGTATTGTTTGTCATCTCTAGTGAAAAATTACCTGCTTATCATTCCTAAATCTAGACACGACTTCCTGCACTTATTTGATAGATAGTGTACGGATAAATTCATATCTTAGCGTATCTGCTACTGTAGACTTTATCTGACACGTTTCCTTAATTCTCTCCGTAATCTACGAGATCTTCTATACTATACATAGATATTCTAAGTAATTAGAATATCAACCGATATCCGAAATTCATTTCATACAAAAAAAAAACTCTTTATCTAACCGAGCAAAATGGAACTCACCACTAGTTCAAGCCTCTCGGATTCCGATATGGAGTCCCACTCCATCTTAGAAGCAGCGTCACCAGAATGAATCAATCAATCATCCATTCTCAAATCATCTGATGGGTTCGTAGTCGACTTAACCAATGGAGACGCGAAGCAGACGACCCTTTCCATCAACCGAATTCACCTCTTGACGATGAACCTGATGCACTTACCGGCGAACTTTTCCGAAACACCATATCCGCCCACATTTCCAGGAAATTTTGAAACGATTATATGATATCTCAAATTCTAAATCTTATCTATCCCCTTGTTCAAACCGCCAACCATTCCGGAATAATAGAAGAAGTCAACGAACTTCGTGCTCGAGTAGTAGCTTTGGAGAGTATGATGCACAACTTGCGGGCATCACCATCAACACCCGCACCAACAGTTCCACTAGCATCAGCACCGGTATCACCAATAACACAAGCCTCAACATCACACGCCTCAATATCACCATCTGTACTTCGAATATGATCTTCGTTCTACATATCGTTCTACATCGATTATCTTCGCTTTATGTATTGTTCTACCTCATTAATCTTCGTTCGACATGACGATTATGTAATCTCTAATGTTTTAGAGATCATGTAATCTAGTACTAATGATGAATCAAATGAGTTTAATATCTTATTGACTCGTTAAATCCATGATTACATCTGAAGAAAATATATATGCAAGTATATTTTCATAAAGGTTGTAATTAAAAATTCTTTTTTTACAAACTGTTAATGGTGAAAATATTTTAACGGGTGGGTAATACACGAGAAATATTTAAATTTCACATTAATAAGTTACATTGTACACTCTTCAGTTCTAATTCCGCAGTCATTAACAATACTGCTCAAGTCCGCACATATACGTATCCGTTCACCAAAAATAACTATTTTCATTCAAATTCAATTTCATATTTGGATTTTGACTCCTCATAATCCAACAAGTGGCATAATGAAGAAAACATTGGACAAAATAAAATTTGTTAGAAACAAATGGATTAACTAAATTGAAATATTGTTAAGATTCCACGCTAACTGTTCCTAGCTAACTGCTCCCAGCTAACTGTTAATTCCGTATTACATTTTATTTATCGCAATTTAATTTATTGTCATTTAATTTCTGTTATTTACTTTTACGCACTTTACATCGGGACACATGTACACAATACGTCGGATTTATTCTGAGACAATACGTTGTGCACGGGTCATGATATATATTTATTTATTTTACGCACTTTAAATAACGGGACACGTATACAAGGTTTCGACCTATCATATCGACCCATCTATATATATATTTCGGAACGACCATAGACACTCTATAGTTGGCTATACAGGGTTGAGGTGGATTCCAAAATATATTTATGGTTTGAGTTGTGATCAATACTGAGACCGGTACACGGGTCACGATACGTATTAATTAATTCGAATATTATATATATAACTGTATATGAATCACTGGAGTATTGGACCATTGGACAATTGGACTATTCGACTGCTAACTTTGGACAACTAAAAATGAATTAAAATATTGATTATAACATATGAAACTAAACAATTCTTCAAGTTTGCTACTTGATTTCATCTTAAACCTCATTTGTATCTTGACAATTCCAATATGCGTTCAAATCTTTCATGATTCTTGAAAACACCTCAATAGAGAGGATGAACCAACCGCACTTCATCTACGTAAGAAGAGATTGATGCATATAGTTATGCACTTGAAAACTCTCGGAACCTGAGTAAACATTTAACACCTACCTGTGCTAGTTCCTTTGGCGTTATCATTACCCAAAATAACTTTGCAAATCCTTTCCAAATTTTCCAAATTTTATCACAACTCCAGCAAGTTGATTTCGATTTTCGTTCAAAACAACCTTATTATAACCTCGGAATATATGCGTGCTCATTTATTGTTACTGGGGAACCTTTTATATTCCACCATGTTACCATCAGCGTTTAATCATCTAAAAACACAATTCTCCTGAAACCATCTCTGTTTGATAACCGATGACCCAGATCCGTTAACTTTGAAAATGCTGACGAAGCAGCATGTAGTAGATGGTCTTAATGGCCAAAAGTTGATGATAAAGAAGGAAGTGTTAGGAACGTTCGATAGAAAATTTGGTAGAGAAAAACGGATTGAGCTAACCATGAAGGAGACCAAGGGCAAATACAAGGACCAAACCCTATATTCAAAGAATCCAGGAAATTCTGGATCCGCCGAAATCTTTAGAGAAAATCTTGCTTCAAAGTCATGTTAAAATCCTTGCGGAAACGTTTTCTACATCATCCTTCGATCTAGAAATTTCAAAATATCGTCATAAATATCTTCAATATTTCTGAAGATATCTTCATAAATATCTTCGTCCGAAATTACCTATCTTCTCGTGCTATCTATGTTACCTCATTAAAGAAACTGTTTCAGTTTCTATCATTCTATAAAATTTGAGTTTAAATTATGGATGATTTTTGGAAAAGTGTAGGGAATTGAAGCATGAATTAGTATAATATAATGACGCCGGGCCAACGTGGTTATATTACAGTAAGTCATGCTAAATTTCTAATGTAATGTGATGATGATTCACATATCTTATCCTCATCATGTGCCATGTTACACGACTCTATCAATCTACTTAATTTCTAAGCATATCACGGAATTATTTCCTTGATAATTATGTTCTTCCGTAATTTCAACAGTTGCTAATAAATCATGTTATCACATTTTCTTTCTGATTAGAAGATTTCTATAAATTCCTTGAATTCTGAAAATCAACCATGACTATGTCAGAAGTTAAGACGAACCTTTAATCACTTCATTTCACTCTTTTGTGATAGCTTCACTCGTATGCTTCGCACGATCGAATCGTTTTATTCATATTAATCGAAAATGATATAACACTACTCATATTCGTCATGAAAACAATTTTTATTGTTAGCCATGACGACCTCACTCAAATTTCGGGGACGAAATTTCTTTAACGGGTGGATAATGTAACGACCCGGAAAATTTCGACCAATTTTAAACCAAACTCTCGACACAATGTAATATTTTTGACATGATAAGCATAGTCTGTTAGGTTGAGTCTCAAAAATTTTGAACTGTTTCATATATTCAATTGACCTTCGACCATATTCCGACGATTCACGAACAACTATTTGTAAATAGATGCATATATATTTAAATGTGTATATATAATTTAATTTGAAATATTAAGTGTTGTTGTTATATGTAATTATGTGATAAAAATATTTTTACCTTTCTAGATCAAATTTTAGTACTCCGTACATAGCATTTGGAACAGAAAATAAATAATTATTGAAACCTTTTTGATCCGGTTTCAAACAATTAATGAGTGACATAATTTAATATATTTAACCTAAAAATTTGGGATTTTTAGGAACACTTCCATACGTCAACTGTTTAGCAATGGACACGATATATATCCGTAAATTAAAATTTTGATGTTGATCGATAATTAAAAAAAAGGGGCGGCTACACTGTTTTTCTTTCACGTGACACTAAATTCTAAAATAGGATATATTATATATTTGATATTCATGACTTTTGCACCTGCATATATAGTATTCCTTCTTTTTTTTTTCTTATATAAATGGAAACCCATCACACACAAAATAACTCATATCTATCTTTCTGTTAATTCTTCAATTATGTTTCTATGATTATCTTTCCCAACCGATCACCACCACATTCACAAACACTTTGATCTAAAAGTCGCTATTATCTGTTTCGGTTGTAACCCGACACCACCTTCTATCATATCATCACCTTCATCAAAACTATCTATGAATCAACTAATACTTGCTATATTTTTTTTACTACACAATTAAAATCGATAATTGCTGTTACCATTCAATGGCCGAAGACAACCCAAATACAAACTCACAACCACCACGTCTTCCTTAAATCAACTAGCCACAACAACCGCCACCCTCACCATAACCTTGAAACACCACTATTTGACCACTACATAAGTTCTTTGTGTTCTTGTACGTCTTCGAAACAGCCACCATCTTGATCATTCCTCTATCACTTTATCTCCTTTTTCATCAAACCAGAAACCTACAGTTCGATCATCATCATCATTGAAAATGAACACCATCTTCAACCATAAACCAACCGTCACTCTCCCTCTCTCTCTCTATATAAAAATCTCTATCTCTCTCGTGCTTGATCACTGATAGAACAAAGAAACATCACCACCATGCTCACCACGATTACCGGGAACCACCACCCCCTCCACCATCGAGACCACCACAATTATCCATCATCACCTATCATCTTAGTCACCATCATAACAAACCATCTACACCCGATAACCACTCCACCTTCATCAAACCACCACTTAATATTTCTATTTTTCTGTCCGAATACCACCACAATATCAAAGCTAATTGCTTTCGAACTAAACCCATTTATACTTTTCTACTAGAAGACCCAAAACCCATCATCTTCGAACTATTGCTATCACCATAAACCACCACCTATTATCACCTTTCAACACCTAGAAAACCCTCACTCCATCACTGTCGTGGTTACCTTTGATTTCTGTTTCCTGTCGCTGAAACCATATCCATAAACCACTGTTACGCTGGATAATTATGATATTGGTTACAGCTCAAACCACCACAAGTCACCGGAGCACACACCTGTGTGTCTTGATGCTCAATCCGTTTCTGTTTCTAATCTGTTATTTTGGAACTTAACAAAAAAAGATAGTGTGAATCCAACAAATATGATAAACAATAATATTAAATGATGGTATTGTTTTATATGAATAAAAAGATGAATGGGGGATGGGGTCAAGACAAGGACGTGCATTTTGGAATCCAAATTCCATGTACAACAATTTATTTCTTTAAATCAATCTACATAAAATCTAGATCGGGCCATAGACAAGAACTCAAGCCCATTTTCTTTAATGAATATGTAACACTATTATCCTTGGGCTTGTTGATGGGCTCGTGAGCAGTTGGGCCAAAAAATACTAATTTTCTGATGGGCCGTTTTACTTCACTCTGTTGGGCAAAAGAAATTGGACTAGAGTATAGAGATGGCGATGTTATGGGTTATATTATGATGTTTCGGAATTAAAACAGAAAAACGGTCATAGCACGATGGTTTAAGGGGTGTTTGGGTGAGCGGGTGGTCATGGGTTCGAGTCCCATCCTAGGCATTTTTTAACAAACCCTTTTGAAGGTAGTTTCTTTCTAATTATTATTAGTTATCATTATTATTATTATTAGTAATATAAGTACTAAAAATATTATCATTATTATTAACCTAATCATTAGTACTATTATTATTAAACTTATTATCATTATTATCATTTTTATAAAAAATAATTTGTTATCACTAAAACTATCAATATCAATATTACTATAAAAAGATACTTTTATATACAGATACATTACGTTATACTTTTATTACTAAAAAGGTGTTAGCTAAGCTATATAAATTAATATATAAATATATACTAAACCTTAATATATAGTTTTTATTATTAATCATAAGTAATAATTATACAAAACATATAAACTAAATATATTAAAATTTTCTAAATAACATATAGTATAACAAGTATACTATTACTAACAAAATATATATATATATATATATATATATATATATATATATATATATATATATATATATATATATATATATATATATATATATATATATATATATATATATATATATATATATATAATTGATCAATTACGATTACGTGTATTAATATATCCACAAATGATATAGGTTCGTGAATCTGAGACCAACCCTATACTTGTTCAATGTCGTTCTATGTATTTTTACTACAAAATACATTAGGTGAGTTTCATTTGCTCCCTTTTTAATTGCTTTTGCAATATATATTTTTGGGCTGAGAATACATGCGCTGCTTTTATAAATGTTTTACGAAATAGACACAAGTACTTAAAATATATTCTACGTTGAGTTGTACCATGGCATATTTCTTTATACTTGGTAGCTAATATTTACGTGAGGAGCGTAAACGCGAATCCTGTTGATAGATCTATCGGGCCTGACAACCCCAACCGGGCTGGACGACCAGTTTTAAACGGTTGCACAGTACTTCGTTTCGTTACTACACTTGGTACGGTGTAGGGTTTATTTAAGAATATGCTGCTGTGATTTAAATGTTAAGTATGGTTACCAAGTGCTCAACGACTTTTCATACACGAGGAGTGTATTATGTTTATAAAAATGAAATCTTGTGGTCTATTAACATATTGAAATGATTATTATGATAAACCTATGAACTCACCAACCTTTTGGTTGACACTTTAAAGCATGTTTATTCTCAGGTACGAATTAAGTCTTCCGCTGTGCATTTGCTCATTTTAAAGACCTTACTTGGAGTCCTTCATGGCATATTTAGGACAGCACCTCGCAATGGGACCAGATGTTGATGATTTCGTCCAGGGGGATAAGGACGGGTTTTGACAATATATATATATATATATGTATGTATATATATATATATATATATATATATATATATGTATATATATATATATATATATATATATATATATATATATATATATATATGTATATATATATATATATGTATGTATGTATATATGTATGTATGTATGTATATATACACTTTACGTCCCGAGTTCGCACATCGAACGAGCGACTTTCAACGAACTGCTCGAACACGCCTACCATGTGACGACCCGGAAATTTCTGACCAAATTTAAACTTAATCTTTAACTGATTTCGATACGATAAGCAAAGTCTGTAATGTTGAAATCTCAAAAACTTTGAACTGTATTCATGTATTCATTTACCCTTTGACTATTTCCGACGATTCACAAACAATTGAATTGTAAATAAAATTGTATGTATATATATATAAATAAATGTAAGTATATATAGTAATTTAAAATTATAAAATATAACTGATGATCTGCATAGTGCATCGGGCTATTACTTAGGCTTTCCTTTAAGCCTGGTCCATTAAAGGCCCGCGAGCCTTTTCCCCTCAAAACCCTAATAGGCCTCTATAAATAGAGGGTAGGACTTCTACCCTAAAGACATATCCTAGAAGCTAAAACGCTTCTCTCCCTCTAGGGTTTTACCTACACCGTCGTGTAGGGTTTCTCCCTAAGCCGCCAGTCGACACACCTCGATGGTGGCCAAACAGCTATAACCACCCTCCCGAAATCATCATCTCGGCTAGGGTTATCACGGTAACCGGACCGGAGGTTAAAGCCGCTGTATATAATAAACCCTCCTCTATTATACTCAAGCGTATCTCTAGCATTCGGTGGAAATATGCTTGATCATTTGGCGCCATCCGTGGGACCTGTCAACAAGATGCGTCCTTTCTTCCGTCAATGGAATTAACGCATCGGTAAGTTCCATTTATTTTCTGTATGATATGATTAAACGTTTCAAACGTGTAAGGCTTGATAACAGTCTATTTATATATTATATGTAATTGAATCGGTGATTTGGTACAACATAACGTGAGCATATTTTATTGTTAAAATATCACGTATCATTAAGTATTCATATGTATAAACCAAATACTTGTGTGTTACAAAATACATGGGAATATTGCAATTGATGCATAAACATCTCGTTGACGGCATTAATACTAAAACTTTCATTGTTAAATTTATCACCAATTTCATAAATTTAGCCTGAGAACTGAATAAATTTGTTCCAAGATAAACTTTAAAAAATTGATTGGAATAAATTTGGCAAGCCAAGTTATCAACGTTGCGTAATTTGTTTTAACGAACACAACGTCAAACTGTGTTGATTAAAATCATCTCTACTGGAATCTTGTTATAACAATTGTGTGTTTTGGTTTTTGTGTGGCTGTTGGCGGATCGGAGAGTCTTTACTCCTTAAAAGATTTCGATAAGGAGTAAACGATTAAAGGCACGGATACAGCTGCAATACACATGATCCTAAACTATATGTTGATTCCGCAACAACAAGCACTCATGTTCCTACTATCAAAAGTACAAACGAATCAGATCTGGTCCGTTCCCTGTAAGTTTCTTTCATATTCTGATTCTGAATGTGACAATATATTGTGCAAACGTCTTAACTTCCCAATATGTTAAAGGCATACAAGTAAATAGCACATTCATCAGGGGGTATCGTAAAAAATTAAATTACTGCTATGATAAGCAAATCAACGTGAAATTACATGTGTGTATTCTCAAAGTAATATTTTATATAAATGCAAGCACGGCTCTGCATCAAACTGTTTAAATCAAAGATTTGTTTAAAAAAAAAAAGATTTGTTTTATATACACACAAAGATTTGTTTAAAAAAAAAAACTTTAAGATCTGGGATACTAGTTTCGGTCTACATACGGAGGCCAGGGTAGTGCAAAATAAAACTACTTTTAACGACATGCCCAAAGTTTTTTTTTAAGACCGGAACCAACATTGAAATTTTAGCGGTTTAGATGCCCGGATATAGCCTATATAATTATTAATGGCATTGAAAATTATCCTCAATTTATTGAAGCTCCAGATCTGATCAAATCATTAATATTAATATATTTTATATATGGAGTATCTATCTACAAATATATGACGCATGCGTTAAGGGAAGTTTGATAATTTTTTTAATACATGTTAATGGCTATAATATATAATCTGATATATTCTATGATATTTTTTATATATCTAAAATAAAAAATCGTGTTCAAATAGAACGCGTATGCTACCACTAATTATTAGTACGATGTGACTGATATAGATAGATATTGTATGCGCAAGTCGCAAGAAGTGGTCGAAATTTTACAAAATATGGTACAAAAGCCATGTGCTGTAACATATTATACGCCATTCATCGCTCGATCCGCTCATGTGTTTTATACAATCTCTTATGGTTGAACTAAAATTGGTTATTATTAATCAATATCAACATTAAAATATATCAGCATTAAAATAATGCACACGAAAACCGAGCCATGCATAATTAATGATCTAATGTCAATTTGGTCGATATATTGACCAAACAATCGGCGGTATCGAATCACACGTTATATTTTTACGAAAGATCGTATATACGATATATCATGGGATTATCGAATCACACATTATAATAGTAGAGACGTGATAGAATCTGAGTATATCTTTTTCTATTTTAGTGGGATGACATAAAAATCTTGAATTCATAATGTGCCATTCACATCTTTTATATATATAGAATATATCAAAAAGCTCTTGTGGAGCACTACTTCTTGTTATATTACTCAGTATTACATATATCTTCGATCTTCGATAATTGATTACAAGTTACAACTGATAATGATATATTTCATAAGAGAGACAAAATTTAATAGGCAAATAATCATATACCACTTAAACGTGGTAAATTTTGGATATTCCATACAAGTTTATAGACACGTATTATACATGTACGCATATATATTTGCGCATCCCGCACTACCTGAACACACGATCGTGCATAGTCACATCATTTACGCAACTACATATTATGAGATCATGGCAATCTCAGATAAGCGCGTGACTAAAAATATAGCTAAAAATAGCTTCAAGCGCATGGCTAAAAATACACACCTCACAGCTAAAAGCGGATCTCATTTGTGTCGTCAAACCTTTGACTACAATAGATCTATTGTCTTATGCGTGGTGCTACACAAATATTGAGGACTTGAGAATTTAAAGTAAGATTATACGTAAGTTATTAAGCATAACTGAGTTTATCTTGAATTACATACACGGTCATATACACAATATTCAACCGTATGTAGAGTTTATTATGCGAAGCTTAATCCGCAAAACTTAATGACAGCATGCCATATGATTTAAAATATGGGCTAGATATTTTATGATTTATGGAAACTAAATCATATTTATTGCAATTCTAATGCAATATAATTATTTTTGGCAAAGTGCCTAAACAAATTTTTTTTATCTCCAGTTGCCTAGCGAGATGATTAAGATTGTGCATACAATCAATTTACCATGCACAAAGTAACAATTTATCTCCGCTTATGCATACTATATAATTACGGAGGCACAATATTATGTGCATAAGGTATCCTCATATGTAGCATGGATACAATTCACATATAGATATTATAAAAGAATTATACCTTACATTCATAGCTTAACGCGAGCTTGCGCACACATGTTCACAGTTTATAAAACCGCGAGAACGATTTATCAGTGTGTGCGTACTTCAACTATGTGAGTGCCCTAATTGGCCTCTTGATTTTTATGTGTGATACCAATTATAGTTCAACACAACTAAGTACTTTAGTTATATTGAACTAGGGGGCTGGCATAGTATATACTATGACTAGTAGAAAATGAATGTTTCCTTTATCGTTGGCAACCATACACCTTAAAACTTCTTGGAAGGTCAGAAAGTGTCTCCTTTTGGAGATGGGCATCATAATGCTAAAGTTCCGCAATACTAGTCCGCGATGCCGCTCCATAATACCCTTGTGATGGTAACATGCAATATCACATTTCACACTATTTGTACAAAATAGTCCATGGCTGCAACGCGTAAGCCCATGGACAATTATTATAAGACCATGGTCTCTTAAGCGCCCCATGGCATATTTATCATGTCTATGGCTGCAACGTGTAAGACCATGGACACTTATTATAATCTCATGGTAGCATTGAGTAAGTCCATGAGATGACTTTATTTGCTCAAGGTCACATGCGTGTTTTTGCACTCCCCATCTAAAAATGGTTTAAGTTTCATTCTAGATTTCAACACCACTAAGTACTTTAGTACTATTGAAATAGGGGCAACCATGATATGAGCATATCTATTAGAAAAGGTTATTTTCCTTTCAGTGATTAATGGTCGCATGCCGAAAATCCTTTTAACAGGTAGGATAGACCAGCATACACATCACATATATTATTTTCACGGTTAAGCCCGCAAAGAAAACACACGTATCAGGGAATTGATCCACCCTCTGTTAACTCAGTGTTTCTTATTTAGTGCGTCCAAAACTTTATAAACATTAAGTATGTTGATTGCACGCACCGCTGCACAGGGAACGCTCCGACTCCCAAGTGGCATAGTTTAGTTTGGCTACTAATACTATAAATAATGGTGACAGTAGTAAAACATTGGTTTGTTTCAAACGCTTATACACCGCGCAGGACGGAGATCTGCAAAGTCATGACTATAAAATACAAGTATTGGTTTACTTGTCCAAATACCCGGGCATTGGTTTGACCGGAAGACTCTTGAATAAGCATTGGTTTGCTTATATACGGATAGTGACATTGGTTTGTCCATGCGTAAAATACTTATAAGAAATTTATAAAAGTCAAGAGTATAATATTTGGAGCATTGGCTTGCTCTCTATGCGAACAACATTGGGTTGTTGCCGCAAGAATAAAAAGATTATGTTCGACATAGAGGAGTCGCACCCGTCATGCAACATAACATTTATTCTACGTTATTGTGCAAATGGTGAAGACTGGATTTCAACAAAATCAAGGAACTAAGTTGTTTCTCTACTCGAGCATGCACCAGCATAAAACACTAAATGCAGAATAAAGACGCGCGCATAAAAATACTATAAGAAATAAAGGCATTAGTTTGCCTGCGTAAATATACGCAAATTGCAGCATTGAATTGCCCGCACAATTAAATACCCCTCACCTTTTGGTTGGGATGCCTCAAAATGACTAAGTACGGAGCTTGCAAGTCAGAGATGCCTTGAATGCAACAACGATCTCTGAATTATCTTGTTGCATCAAGAAGGCTCCTATGCGTATAGCTGGAGAAGCCTCGAAGTGGCCTTAGGATTCGGAACTCAAAGTCACTAGCAGGATGTCTTGAACACAAACGGAAATTCCGAACAATGTTTGCTTCAGGAAAGCCTTACTTTACGATAAAACGTTTTATGAGTAGACCATGACTTTGTGCTATGGCCTACTCCTCACTAAAGTCCATGGTCGCGTAAGCGCGCTCATGGCATATCTTTACTAAGTCCATGGTCGCGTAAGCGCGCCCATGGCATATCTTCATTAAAGTCCATGGTTGCGTAAGCGCGCCCATGGCACACCTTTAGAAGTCCTTGGTCACAAAATGCCCTTGGCCGTTATGCGTAAGACCATGGACGCATGGCAGTACTTTGTAAATCCATGATCACGAAATGCTCATGGCCATTATCATAGTTCAACACAACTAAATACTTTAGTTATATTGAACTGGGGGAGTAACGATATACTAATATACTATTAGTATACTTTTAAGGCATTATTATATGAGGTTTATGTTTCGTAATTGTCCCGCATAGACATACTTGTCTAAATCACACCTAAAGTATAACATTCATAAGTATAGGTGTTCGACATTGGAGCTGTCATGATCACGGCGTCACTTGGTGCAATAGATGTGCATTACGCATCATTACTTGGCGCACAAGATGCGCATCAAATGTTTATTGCAACTTTATTTAGACTTGACAGTCTTCGAGTTACGTGCGGTGGCATATTATAAGTTCGACATGATACATTTGTTATATATCATACCGAACTTAGGGGACTTGATGATCCGCATAGCGCATCGGGCTATTACTTAGGCTTTCCTTTAAGCCTGGTCCATTAAAGGTCCGCGAGCCTTTTCCCCTCAAAACCCTAATAGGCCTCTATAAATAGAGGGTAGGACTTCTACCCTAAAGACATATCCTAGAAGCTAAAATGCTTCTCTCCCTCTAGGGTTTTACCTACACCGTCGTGTAGGGTTTCTCCCTAAGCCGCCAGTCGACACACCTCGATGGCAGCCAAACAGCTATAACCACCCTCCCGAAATCATCATCTCGGCTAGGTTTATCACGGTAACCAGACCAGAGGTTAAAGCCGCTGTACATAATAAACCCTCCTCTATTGCACTCAAGCGTATCTCTAGCTTTTGGTGGAAATATGCTTGATCAATAACTTAAACATTAAAATGAAATATGTAAAAATAAGATATAAAATAATTATGTGTATTTTAAAATAAATCATATATAAACATATATGATTTCTATAGATAATTATTATTATATGTATATTGTAAAATATATAAAATTTATAAATAATAAACATTCAATAAAAATTAGTATATGATTATTAAATATTATATAATTAATATATGACTCAAGTTAAAACATAATTGTTATATTAATCTTATTACTCTCATAAATATTATTAATATCAGTATTATTAAACTAATTTGAAACAATTGATTTGTTATATTATTATTATTGTGTTAAAAATACAAATATGAAATTTGATATATAAATATTAATATAATTATTATCATTATTATAATTATCATCAAATTCACTAAAGTTATTATTATTGTGATTTATTATTATTACCCTTATTATTTGTATTGTTATTATTAATAAAATTATTATTAACAATATTAACTTTTATAAAAGAAAACAAAATAAATAAATATATATATATATATATATATATATATATATATATATATATATATATATATATATATATATATATATATATATATATATATATATCAAGGAAAGAGTCCAAATTCTGTTTGAGGTTTCTATCAACTTTAATTAAAGATTATTCCTATCTCTAATGCTGTTAAAAACGGATTAAATCACAGATTGGACAATATAATATTTAGGAGATCTGCTTTATTTATTTTACTTCATTTTTCGTACCATCTCCTGCTCCTGGGATTTGTATCTGTCGGCAATTTGTTACACATCTATGTCATTGACATTATCAAACCAAGAAAAATTCGTTCATATAGTACTTGGGAAGATAGAATGAAGGAAAACACAGAAAATTAACAAACTGGAAACAAAAACCTCTGTACTTCACCTTTTCGACCATTTTTATAATTCAAACGAATTTTCAAAATGTAATAATGCAGTCTTGTTAGGAATCGCCTATCTAAACTATCTGTAAGTTTTTAATCCTCAATTCTTTCTATTAATTTCTAATTTGAGAGTCAAAGTTTTGGTTTTCAAAGCAACTAAGTGTTCTTGAATCAAATTCGAGTTTGTTTTGATATCTCCAGTTAATTTGATGATCCATAAACATTATTAGAATGATTTGCAACACAATTCATGTTGTAATCATAACCTAAAACACTCTTAATCTAAAAATCAATTTTTTGAGTTCTTGAGTTCTTCACAGTGATATACACTAACGTAGATTCAAAATAAATTTCAAAAACTAAAAATGCAGAGTTGTTAGGAATCATTTACTTAAACTTCCTGTAAAATCTCAAGTTCCAATTCTTAATAACGAATTCGAATTTGCGAGTCAAAGTTATTTTGTCAAAAGTCAACCAATTTGTTCATAGAGAAATTAAAGCCCGTTTTGGTGTTTCAAGTTCAATTGACGATTCCAATAGTTTTTAGGAATGATTTGAAACTAAATTCGTGTTGTAAGAATTGTCCAAAACGTATTCGAAATGGAAGAACATTTTTTTTAAGAAGCTACGTGCTTCAGCAATAGGATTTTTTTCAGTTTTTTTTTATTTTCTTAATTACAAGAACACTTTTTTTTTTTTTTTTTTTCATGTTTGTTTAAAAGTCCTAAAACCATTTTGATGATTGACTATTAAGAATGAAGTTGTATGATCGTTTGGATTTTGGTGAAGAAGATGAAGTGGGTTGAAACATGTACTAGATAAATACTTTGGGTTGTATTATAAATCAGATAAACAAGACAGAGGGATTGGTTAAGGGTGTTTGTGGGTGAGCGAGAGGTCTCGGGTTCGAGCCCGGTTCAGGACATGTTTTTTTTAGAAAAGCTTTGGAAGGTAGATTTCATTACCAAAATTATTATTATTATTATTATTATTATTATTATTATTATTATTATTATTATTATTATTATTATTATTATTATTATTATTATTATTATTGTTATTGTTACTAAAATTATAATTTTTATCATTATTATTATTACTAATATGTGTATTATTACTATTATTATGATTAGGATTATTATTATTATCAAAATAACACAAACTGTTATTATTATTATTCATATTAGTATTAGTATCATTATGTACTTATTAGTATTATTAGAATCATTATTAACATATGTATTATCATTTTTATTATTAGTATTATCATTATTAATAAAGTTATTATTAGTAGGAATATTATTAGTAAAATCATTAATATCAAAACTATCATTTTTAACAAATAGATATTTGGTACATAAAACTTACTTATTATATATACTACAACTATATTAATAATCTATATAACTATCTACAAGACATATTAACATTTCTTATATAAATACCGACATACAACAAATTCGATATTTTTTAATATAATACTAAATATATATATATGGATATATTAATATAACTAAATGTATAGATTCTAATCATTTTAAATATATATAAAATAAATATATATAACATATACTTTAAAATATAATATAAGTATATATTTTTAAATGAAATTTAATATAAATTATATAAACTACAAACACATAAATAATATATAATTAATAAAGGAAATTATGTGATTTCCATTATATGTTTTAATAGATATACAATTGATATAGGTTCGTGAATCCGAGGCCAACCCTGTATTGTTCAGTTTCGTCATATGTATTTTTACTACAAAATACAGTATTGTGAGTTTCATTTGCCTTTTTACCCTTTATATTTTTGGGCTGAGAATACATGCGCAATTTCTATAAATGTTTTACGAAATAGACACAAGTAATTGAAACTACATTATATGGGTGAATGATCGAAGCCGAATATGCCCCTTTTGCTTGGTAACCTAAGAATTAGTAAACCGATCTACTAATTGACGCGAATCCTAAAGATAGATCTATTGGGCGTAACGAACCCCATCCAAAGTACCGGATGCTTTAGTACTTCGATGTTGTTTTATCATGTCCGAAGGATTTCTCAGAATGATAGGGG
The DNA here is from genome assembly GCF_046630445.1 of Rutidosis leptorrhynchoides. NCBI lineage: Eukaryota > Viridiplantae > Streptophyta > Magnoliopsida > Asterales > Asteraceae > Rutidosis > Rutidosis leptorrhynchoides. The sequence goes on along the minus strand of NC_092339.1, from coordinate 277,721,783 downwards.
ATATTCTTATATGCATCTAGTAAATGTCGGTTACGAGGTGTTCAATTCATATGAATGATTTTTGTCTCTATGCATGGGACGTATATTTATGAGAACTGAAAATGAAATTCTTGTGGTCTATTAAATTATGGAAATGATTGATTACGATAAACTAATGAACTCATCAACCTTTTGGTTGACACTTTTAAGCATGTTTATTCTCTGGTATTAAAGAAATCTTCCGCTGTGCATTTGCTCATTTTAGAGATATCACTTGGAGTCATTCATGACATATTTCAAAAGACGTTTCATTCGAGTCGTTGAGTTCATCAAGATTAATATTAAGTCATTCATAGTTTGGATATATTATGAAAGGATATGCATATCTGTCAATTTTTGATGTATTGTAAGTTTGTCTTTTAAAAACGAATGCAATGTTTGTAAAATGTATCATATAGAGGTCAAATACCTCACAATGTAATCATATGTTATTGTATTCGTCCTTATGGATTAGGACGGGTCGTCTCATGTGGTATCAGAGCGGTGGCCTTAGCGAACCAGGTCTGCATTAGTGTGTCTAACTGATAGTCGTTAGGATACATTAGTGAGTCTGGACTTCGACCGTGTCTGCATGTCAAAAGTTTTGCTTATCATTTCGTGTCGAAAATCATCTACTTATCATCCTTAGGAAATTACCTGCTTATCATTCTTAGTCTAGACACTTCTTATTGCATTGATTGCATTAATAGTGTAGAGACAAAATTCAGATCTTAGCGTATCTGTTACTGTAGACTTTATCTGACACGTTTCCTTAATTTCCTCCGTAATCTACGGGATCTTCTGTACTATACATAGATATTCTATGTAATTAGAATATCATCCGGTATTCAAAAATCATTTCATAAAATCCTTTACCTAACCGTTCAAGACAAATTTTGCAACCAGTTCAAGTTCGTCGGATTCCGATAACTATTCCGATATGGATTTTCACTCGAGCTCCGAAAGCAGTGTAACCGGAATGGATCAAACGATTAGCCATCATCTATTCTGGATGAATTGGGGCTGGGTTCGTAGCCTCCTCAATCATTGGAGACAAGAAGAAGGTGATCCTTTTCATCCACCGCATTGCCCTCTTGACGATGAACCTGAAGTACTTACCGGCGAACCTGTCCGAAACACCATTTTCTCTCTCATTTCCAGAGTATCTCAGTACGATTATATACTATATCAAATTCTAAATCTTATTTACCCTCTTGTCCGAACCGACAATCATCCCGGCGTAATAGAAGAAGTTAACGAGCTTCGCGCTCGGGTAGTGGCTTTGGAGAATATGGTGCAAAGGTTACAAACACCAGCAGCAGCACCAGTAGCATAACCAGTACCACCATCAACAACATCAAAAGTATCATCACTACCATCAACAACCACATCCGCACCGCAAACCTCAACTACACAATCTGTCCCACGAACATCAACGTCATACACACCGTAGATACCAAAGAATACCAACAACAATGAACGATGAAGTATTGATCCATAACTTCATTGAAGAAATATTCTGCGAAGAATATATGGTTTCTAAAAGTTTTAGAGATTACTTATTCTAGCTCAAACCTAAAAGCAAATGAGTTTAATATTATATTAACTCATTAAATTCATGATTATATCTGAAGAAAATATATATCTATGTATATTTTCATAAAGATTGTAATTAAAAATTCTTTTGTACAAATTGTTAATGGTGAAAATATTTTAACGGGTAGGTAATACCCGAGGAATATTTAGATTTCACATTAATAAGTTACACGGTACATTCTTCGAATCTGATTCAACAGTCATTTACTATCTTACTTATATCCACAGATATACGTATCCGTTCACTGCAGAATAACCATTTTCACTCAATTTCATATTGGATTTTGACTTATCAGAATCCAACAAGTGGCATAATGAAGAAAACACTGAACAAAATAAAACATGTTAGAAACAAACAAATTAACTACGAGAAAATTTTTGTTAAGAATCCACGCTAACTGTTCCTAGCTAATTGTTCCTAACTAACTGATTACATTTTATTTATCGCAATTTATTTATCGCAATTTTAATTCTCGCAATTTTATTTATCGTCATTTAATTCCTGTTATTTATTTTATGCACTTTAAATATCGGGACACGTATACAAGGTTTTGACATATCATATCGACGCATCTATATATATTATTTGGAATAACCATAGACACTCTATATGAAGTAATGATCGAGTTAGCTATACAGGGTTGAGGTTGATTCTATAATAATATATATAATTTGAGTTGTGATCGAGTCTGAGACATGTACACGGGTCACGATACATATTAATTAATTTGAATATTATATATTAAATTATTGAACTGCTAACTGTGGACTATCAACTATGGACTACCAACATTGGACAATTAAAATGAATTAAAATATTTACTATAACATATTAAACTAAACAATTCTTCAAGCTTGCCACTTGATTTCATCTTAAACCTCATTTGTATCTTGACGATTACAATTTGCGATTCAGACCTTTCATAATTCTTGAAAACACCTCAAAGGAGAGGATGAACCAACTGCACTTCATCTACGGAAGAAAAGATTGATGCATATAGTTATGCACCTGAAAACACTCGTAAATTGAGTAAACGTTTAACACGTATCTATACTAGTTCCTTTGGTGTTGTTATTACCAAAAATAACATTGCAATCCCTTTCTAAATTAGCCAATTTTGTCACAGCTCCAACAAATCAACTTCGACTTCCATTCAGATTGGCCTTATTATAACCTCAATATATACGTTGTTATTTTATCATTGTTATCGGAGAACCGTTTATATTCTACCACATTAGCAGTAAACTTACCAGCAACTTTATTACTCATTGGCTTAAGTCGCATCGAAGAACCATTATAATTGTTCATTAAAACCCTAACATATATTCAACCGCATCTTGTAACAAGAACTGCCATACCAATTACCGGGAATCAGCAATCAGTACTTTGAAAACTCACAGCATATCTACATCAAAAGTTATATGTATAGCCTTTATCTCTTAGAATTATGACCTTCCATTCTAAAATTTTGAAAAGCACCCAGCCTATGAATCAATACATTGAACTTTGAAAAAGCTGAATGAAGCGGCAGAAACTGTAGACAACCGTAAACGACCTTAATCGTCAGAAGTTTGATGATAAAGAATAGTATATTGGAAAAGCTCAGAAAAGTTGGAACTGGAAAACGGGTTGAGCTAACCACGAAGGAGACCAAGGATAAATACAAGGACCATACCCTATATTTAAAGAAACCAGGTAATTCTGGATCCGATGAAATCTTTAGAGAATATCTTGCTCCGTACCCATGTTAAATCTTGTGGAAAATCTTTCTTCATCAACCCTCGATCAAAGAAATTCTGAAAATATCATCATAAATATCTTCGATATTTCTGAGGATATTTCCATAAATATTCTCGTCCGATATTATTTATCTCTTCGCGTTATCTGTGTTACATCATAAAAGAAACTATTTTAGTTCCTAAATTCTGAAACCTTCGAGTTTAAATTGTGAATGTTTTTAAAGTAGTGTTAGGAACTGATGCATGAGTTAGTATAATATAATGACACTTGATCAACGTGATTATATTACAGTAAGTCATGCTGAGATTCTAATGGAACGTGATGATTCACAGATCATAACGTCATCATGTGCCATGTTACGAGACTCTTGTATTCTATTTAATCTATGAAAATATCAAGAAAATATTTTCTTGATAGTTCTATCTTTTTCGGATATTCTGGTAAATTGACAAATCAAATCGTGCTGTTACGTTCTTTCTTATTTAGAACATTAAGATCATTCGAAACTCCATACCTACGAATTCTGGACCATTATTTGCGAAAAGAAAACAAAAGCATGAAGCTCCGAAATAGAAAGGGGGTATAAATCGCAGCAAATAGAAGAGAGCATTAACTGTGAATGACAATGATTATAGAAGACATAAGATGGGACTTCGAAATACAAAGGAAAATATAAAGCCCAACAACAACGCCGAAATTACAAATTGTGGATATTAATACGAATAGCAAAATAAAGACACGGTATAATTAAGAATAGTATCACCCCAAGGTAATAGTAGAAGTAAACAGATTTTTCTTGTGGGAGATTGAAAAGAAGGATGATAGAAATGATAATTAGGAAAACATCAAGGATTAGAATTGGATTAAGCATTTTCACAATCTTTTGGATGTATGAACTAAGAAAGAAAGTATAGGAATGGTGAGAATAATGGAACGGAAGAGTTTAATTTATAATGGACATATCAAACAGAGTAATAGAGGCAGATCACCGTATCTAATTATAGAGATCTTAATTTCCTTACTCGCCGAAGAATCAAATCTTTTAGATTTCGAAGATTTTCTTAAAATCCTTTGAATTCCGGAAATCCACCATGAATACGTCAAAAGTTAATTCTCTATCTCAATGTGTTATGACAACTTCACTCGTACGCTTCACATAATCGAATCGTTTTATCTATATTAGTCAATAATGATAAAACTCTATTTATCAACTCATATTCGTCATGAAAACATTTTTATTGTTAACCATGACCACCTCACTCAAATTTCGGGACGAAATTTCTTTAACGGGTAGGTACTGTGACGACCAGGAAATTTCTGACCAAATTTAAACTTAATCTTTAACTGATTTCGATACGATAAGCAAAGTCTGTAATGTTGAAATCTCAAAAACTTTGAACTGTATTCATGTATTCATTTACCCTTTGACTATTTCCGGCGATTCACGAACAATTGAATTGTAAATAAAATTGTATGTATATATATATATATATATATATATATATATATATATATATATATATATATATATATATATATATATATATATATATATATATATATATATATGTAAGTATATATAGTAATTTAAAATTATAAAATATAACTTAAACATTAAAATGAAATATGTAAAAGTAAGATATAAAATAATTATGTGTATTTTAAAATAAATCATATATAAACATATATGATTTCAATAGATAATTATTATTATATGTATATTGTAAAATATATAAAATTTATAAATAATAAACATTCAATAAAAATTAGTATATGATTATTAAATATTATATAATTAATATATGACTCAAGTTAAAACATAACTGTTATATTAATATTATTACTCTCATAAATATTATTAATATCAGTATTATTTAATTAATTTGAAACAATTGATTTGTTATATTATTATTATTGTGTTAAAAATACAAATATGAAATTTGATATATAAATATTAATATCAATATTAATATAATTATTATCATTATTATAATTATCATCAAATTCACTAAAGTTATTATTATTGTGATTTATTATTATTACCCTTATTATTTGTATTGTTATTATTAATAGAATTATTATTAATAATATTAACTTTTATAAAAGAAAACAAAATAAATAAATAAATATATATCAAGGAAAGAGTCCAAATTCTGTTTGAGGTTTCTATCAACTTTAATTAAAGATTATTCCTATCTCTAGTGCTATTAAAAACGGATTAAATCACAGATTGGACAATATAATATTTAGGAGATCTGCTTTATTTATTTTACTTCATTTTTCGTACCATCTCCTGCTCCTGGGTTTTGTATCTGTCGGTAATTTGTTACACATCTATGTCATTGACATTATCAAACCAAGAAAAATTCGTTCATATAGTACTTGGGAAGATAGAATGAAGGAAAACACAGAAAATTAACAAACTGGAAACAAAAACCTCTGTACTTCACCTTTTCGACCATTTTTCTAATTCAAACGAATTTTCAAAATGTAATATTGCAGTCTTGATAGGAATCGCCTATCTAAACTATCTGTAAGTTTTTAATCCTCAATTCTTTCTATTAATTTCTAATTTGAGAGTCAAAGTTTTGGTTTTCAAAGTCAACTAAGTGTTCTTGAATCAAATTCGAGTTTGTTTTGATATCTCCAGTTAATTTGATGATCGATAAATATTATTGGAATGATTTGCAACACAATTCATGTTGTAATCATAACCTAAAACACTTTTATCTAAAAATCAATTTTTTGAGTTCTTGAGTTCTTCACAGTGATATACACTAACGTAGATTCAAAACAAATTTCAAAAACTAAAAAATGCAGAGTTGTTAGGAATCATTTACTTAAACTTCCTGTAAAATCTCAAGTTCCAATTCTTAATAACGAATTCGAATTTGCGAGTCAAAGTTATTTTGTCAAAAGTTAACCAATTTATTCATCGAGAAATTAGAGCTCGTTTTGGTGTTTCAAGTTCAATTGACGATTCCAATAGTTTTTAGGAATGATTTGAAACTAAATTCGTGTTGTAAGAATTGTCCAAAACGTATTCGAAATGGAAGAACAAATTTTTTTAAGAAGCTACGTGCTTCAGCAGTAGGATTTTTTTTCAGTTTTTTTTTAATTTTGTTAATTACAAGAACACTTTTTTTTTTGTTTCATGTTTGTTTAAAAGTCCTAAAACCATTTTGATGATTGACTATTAAGAATGAAGTTGTATGATCGTTTGAATTTTGGTGAAGAAGATGAAGTGGGTTGAAACATGTACTAGATAAATACTTTGGGTTGTATTATAAATTAGATAAACAAGACAGCGGGAATGGTTAAGGGTGTTTGTGGGTGAGCGAGAGGTCTCGGGTTCGAGCCCTGTTCGGGACATGTTTTTTTTAGAAAAGCTTTGTAAGGTAGATTTCATTACCAAAATTATTATTATTATTATTATTATTATTATTATTATTATTATTATTATTATTATTATTATTATTATTATTATTATTATTATTATTGTTATTGTTACTAAAATTATAATTTTTATCATTATTATTATTACTAATATGTGTATTATTACTATTATTATGATTAGGATTATTATTATTATCAAAATAACACAAACTGTTATTATTATTATTATTCATATTAGTATTAGTATCATTATGTACTTATTAGTATTATTAGAATCATTATTAACAAATGTATTATCATTATTATCATTATCATTTTTATTATTACTATTATCATAATTAATAAAGTTATTATTAGTAGGACTATTATTAGTAAAATCATTAATATCAAAACTATCATTTTTAACAAATAGATATTTGGTACATAAAACCTACTTATTATATATACTACAACTATATTAATAATCTATATAACTATATACAAGACATATTAACATTTCTTATATAAATACCGACATACAACAAATTTGATATTTTTTAATATAATACTAAATATATATATATATATATATATATATATATATATATATATATAAATATATATATATATATATATATATGGATATATTAATATAACTAAATGTATAGATTCTAATCATTTTAAATATATATAAAATAAATATATATAACATATACTTTAAAATATAATATAAGTATATATTTTTAAATGAAATTTAATATAAATTATATAAACTACAAACACATAAATAATATATAATTAATAAAGGAAATTATGTGATTTCCATTATATGTTTTAATAGATATACAATTGATATAGGTTCGTGAATCTGAGGCTAACCCTGCATTGTTCAGTTTCGTCATATGTATTTTTACTACAAAATACAGTGTTGTGAGTTTCATTTGCCTTTTTACCCTTTATATTTTTGGGCTGAGAATACATGCGCAATTTTTATAAATGTTTTACGAAATAGACACAAGTAATTGAAACTACATTATATGGGTGAATGGTTGAAGCCGAATATGCCCCTTTTGCTTGGTAACCTAAGAATTAGTAAGCCGTTCTACTAATTGAAGTGAATCCTAAAGATAGATCTATTGGGCCTAACGAACCCCATCCAAAGTACCGGATGCTTTAGTACTTCGATTTTGTTTTATCATGTCCGAAGGATTTCCCAGAATGATAGGGGATATTCTTATATGCATCTAGTTAATGTCGGTTACCAGGTGTTCAATCCATATGAATGATTTTTGTCTCTATGCATGGGACGTATATTTATGAGAACTGAAAATGAAATTCTTGTGGTCTATTAAATTATGGAAATGATTGATTACGATAAACTAATGAACTCACCAACCTTTTGGTTGACACGTTTAAGCATGTTTATTCTTAGGTATTAAAGAAATCTTCCGCTGTGCATTTGCTCATTTTAGAGATATCACTTGTAGTCATTCATGACATATTTCAAAAGACGTTTCATTCGAGTCGTTGAGTTCATCAAGATTAATATTAAGTCATTCATAGTTTGGATATATTATGAAAGGATATGCATATCTGTCAATTTTCGATGTATTGTAAGTTTGTCTTTTAAAAACGAATGCAATGTTTGTAAAATGTATCATATAGAGGTCAAATACCACGCGATGTAATCATATGTTATTGTATTCGTCCTTATGGATTAGGACGGGTCGTCTCATGTGGTATCAGAGCAGTGGTCTTAGCGAACCAGGTCTGCATTAGTGTGTCTAACTGATAGTCGTTAGGATACATTAGTGAGTCTGGACTTCGATCGTGTCTGCATGTCAAAAGTTTTGCTTATCATTTCATGTCGAAAATCATCTACTTATCATCCTTAGGAAATTACCTGCTTATCATTCTTAGTCTAGACACTTCTTATTGCATTGATTGCATGAATAGTGTAGAGACAAAATTCAGATCTTAGCGTATCTGTTACTGTTGACTTTATCTAACACGTTTCCTTAATTTCCTCCATAATCTACGGGATCTTCTGTACTATACATAGATATTCTATGTAATTAGAATATCATCCGATATTCAAAAATCATTTCATAAAATCCTTTACCTAACTGTGCCAGACAAATTTCGCAACCAGTTCAAGTTCATCGGATTCCGATAACTATTTCGATATGGATTTTCACTTGAGCTACGAAAGCAGTGTAACCGGAATGGATCAACCTATTAGCCATCATCTATTCTGGATGAATTGGGGCTGGGTTTGTTGCCTCCTCAATCATTGGAAACAAGAAGAAGGTGATCCTTTTCATCCACCGCATTGCCCTCTTGACGATGAACCTGAAGTACTTACTGGTGAACCTGTCCGAAACACTATTTTCTCTCTCATTTCTAGAGTATCTTGTCACGATTATATACTATATCAAATTCTAGATCTTATTTACCCTCTTGTCTGAACCGACAATTATCCCGGCGTAATAGAAGAAGTTAACGAGCTTCACGCTCAGGTAGTGGCTTTGGAGAATATGGTGCAAAGGTTACAAACACCAGTAGCATCACCAGTAGCATAACCAGTACCACCATCAACAATATCAACAGTATCATCACTACCAGTTTTTGTGGTCACCAAGCCGTTCACCATGCAAAAAGACGAAACTGACTGTAAGATCCTGTTTTCTCAGCTAGGTTGGACGCCGTCCAAAATGGTGGGACGCCATCCCTTTTTGAAGGGCTAGACACCGTCCAGAAATCTAGACGCCGTCCAGATGGCCTGACGAGCCAGCTTTGGTATTTTGATGTTTTAAAATAGGGTAGTTTGGTAATTTCACATTGTGGACGACTTTAAGACCCTAGATTAGTTTTGGTGAGCCTCATTACTCCATTTCCATCTACTTTATCTCCCTCCACTAAATTCTAGAGAGAGAGGAAGTTCTAGAGTAAGAGAGCTCCATTAAAGGAAGAAGGAGGTTGAATCGGGTCTTAGTGCGAGTTCTAAAGTTGTTCATCTAGTCGCTAGCTACGTGGTGATTGTGTTGGTAAGTTATAAAACCTAATTTATTTACTTAAATTGTGTTAAGGGTTAGGGTTTGGGTTAGTGTTGCACTTAAAACCCATTTGTTAGTGATTTGGGGGTTTTGGGTAAGTTTGGGTCATGAAGACCCAAAAGATGACTAACCTAGGGTTTTGAAAAGTTAAAGTGTGTAAATGGGTCTTAAAGGCTTAGTAAATCACTAGCACACTTGTAGTTAATGTTATTGGGTGTCATTTGGGTTGTGGGTGACCCAAATGGGCGTGTTAACCTCGAAATGGGTCAAATGGGTCTTGGGCGACCTAGGTTGTTAAATGCGTATGAGAACATACTAAACTTGTGATTATAAAGTGTTTAAGACCATATTTGGCTAGTGTTAGGGTTTTGTTGGTGTTGACCCAAAGATTAGGGTTAAGGGTCTAAATGGGTCGGAATTGCACCTTGGGTCAAAATGGCACTAGAATGGGGAGTGAGTTGGTTGACCAAATTGAGTTGTGATTGATTATATGCTAAATGTAATAGGTACGTTACATTGAAGTTGCAAGCTCGATTATCTTTCGCAAAAGACTCTAAGGTGAGTGGAATAATTATATGCATAGGTATATAATGTATGTATTTGTTGTAGCGTGAGATGTGAAGTGTCGAGGTGCTAAGACACCACATTTCATGTGATGAGTGAAGTGTCGAGGTGTTAAGACGCCACTCGGAGTGAAGCATCGAGGTGTTAAGATGCCACTCTAAGTAATTGACGGGTGAAGCATCGAGGTGTTAAGATGCCACCTAGGAGTGAAGTGTCGAGGTGTTAAGACGCCACTCCATAAAATAAAGAGTGAAGCATCGAGGTGTTAAGATGCCACTCGGGATGAAGTACCGAGGTGTTAAGGTGCCACCCTGGGGGTTAGTGATACGAGGTGTTTATAAGTACACTAATGGATGTTGTGAACTCCGATGGTCTTTCGCGGGCACCATTCCCTTGTACGATTGGTTAACCATGGTTATTGTGTTGAGTTGTAAGCATATTATATGGTTCGAGTTATATATATATATATATATATATATATATATATATATATATATATATATATATATATATATATATATATATATATATATATATATAGCCTTTGTTATGCTAGCTTGTGATATAGGAGGTTAATAGCTTTGTACTTGAGATGTTAAGCCCTTTTGTGTTGCTAGCATGTATGCGATATTTGTGTAAGTGTGCAAGTAGGTATTTTATATATGTACGTGCATAATTATTGCATTCACTAAGCGTTAGCTTACCCTCTCGTTGTTTACCTTTTTAGGCTCCGGCGTGGACAAAGGCAAAGGTATTCGGTTGGATTAGTGGTCTCTCGCTCATTTTGATAGGGGATGCTTTTGGGTTAGCTTTTGGAAGTTCGGCCAAGATTTAGGTAGTTTAACCACAAACACCATGCTCTAGTGTCGTTTGGAAATTAAACTTGTATTGGCCAAAACATGTATTTTTGAATGAAACGTGTAAGACGGGTCGATGTGGGCTCGATGTTGTAAAACTTGTTTTTATGATGAAAACCTCTTAGTTTATTATATTGTGATATGTTGTAAAAAGGTTTTCGTTTAAAAGTGTCGGGAAGCTGGATTTCCGCTCACGTGAGTTGAACCCGAGGACAGCAGCTGCCAGGCAATCTGGACGCCGTCCAGATACGCTGGATGCCGTCCCGGTCTTAAGTGCTGGACACCGTCCAAATAACTGGACGCCATCCATATAACTGGACGCCGTCCAGATGGGCAGGTCCAGAATTTTTTTTTTTTTTTTGGCGTGTTCTTGGGTTAACGAAGTCGGGTTGTTACAAGTGGTATTAGAGCATGGTCTAAGGGATTTAGGCGACTTGAGATAGGTGCCTAGACTTAGACTTTATTGTGTGTGCGCTTTATGCGGGACTTGTAGGACTTTGGGTCGGAACGGAAATTGTTAGTGCTAGTGTTTATGTGAATTAACCTTGCACTAATTGTTTTGTGTTGTTTTAGCAATCATCAAGCGAGATAGACGTTGTACTAGCAAGTTAATACGATGTGCTCGCGTAACAACGATTAGCTACCGATGTTACGGGTGCAAATCGTGTCAAACAAGTAATGTACGAAGATTGTTGAGCAAGATGGGGTAGTGTGGTGTATATGTATATACATATGTGTTAAGTCCGTTCGTTTCTGTGATGCCCCGTACAAAACCATCGTGTACGAATCATCAACAATAGGATCATTACAAGGTTAAGTACTATATGCTATAATAAAAGAAGTTGCATTCACGATAAAAAGGTGACATCATAACCGACATCAAATGTTTTACACCAACAGTATGCTTCTACGAATAGCAAGCATGAATAAATGTATGTGACCCTTAGGTCGTTACAAAACATAGTTCAAATGTATTAAAGTTTGAATGCAGTTAAACAGTTCATGCGGTGATAACACTAGAGTAGCGGGTGTCTACGGCAAGACTAGCACGACAGCGGAAGCAATTAACCTTAAGCACCTGAGAAAAACATGCTTAAAAACGTCAACACAAAGGTTGGTGAGCTATAGTTTAAGTATAACAGTATGTAAGGTAGGCCACGAGATTTCAGTGCTACAAAGAGTGTTTCAAAACAGTATGATAAGGTATATGTTAACCGTGGGCACTTGGTAACTAACTTAACGCTTATACCCCATGAAAGTACACTTGGCAAGTGCGTATGTTTATGAAGTATTAAACACTCGTTAAATGCTAGCGCTACTATCCCGAGTGGGGATGTCAAACCCTATGGATCCATATCTAAGATTCGCATTCACGGTTCAAAAACCAATGATTAAACGTTACCGAGCTAAAGGGAATGTTTATGCCGTTGTATAACCCACACATATATAAGTTTATGTACTCGTGCCTAGTATGTAAAACATAAAATCCGCATGTATTCTCAGTTCCCAAAATAAGTTAAAGTAAAAAGGGAATGCTATAACTCACAATGATAAAGTAGCGGTAAAAGTCGAGTCGGGAGAAGGTGCAAGTAATCGGTCCGAAAGGTCCAACGAGTCCTCAACCTAAGTCAAATAGTACTAAGTCAGTAAATCGTCTCAATAGATTTAAAAGTATGTAAATAAGGTCTTAAAGGTCATCATCATTCATCATCAAACATAAGGCGTAAAGTAAGTTTCGTTTATGAAAGTAGTTTAAAACAAAGGCTGAATTCAGTCAGTTACCACGGCCCCTATCCTTACTGAAACAAGGTGAGACCAGTGGCCATGGCTCCGTATATGAGTCCTTTAAGTGTGGTAAAATTTACAGAAGCAAACTCATCTTCGTTTGACCGTGGAGACGGTCTAAGTGCGAGTAGGTCAGAAATTTCTGCACAACGTTAAAGGACATAGTGACGATCGGAGGGCCATAAATCCTAAACCGTAACTCGGATTAAGACGAGTCCTATATGAAAAGTTATCTAATCGAACAGAGCTATTTGAAAATCAATGTTACGGAAGCCAAGGTTTACTGGTCTGTTACAAAAACAGCAAAACATTAGGCTGTAAACAGAAACAGAAAGATAAGTGGGTTCCGGTGGGTTTTGGTGCTTGATGTTCATCATGGTTCTCATCCTTGATGCATATAGCTTCAAGTGTACAACTAATTGATGTGTTTACATCATATTTACCATGGTTTGACCATCATAACCCAAGTGTAAGTCTAAGACATGAAGCACAACTCACTTAAGTGTTGCAAGTGTTTTGATGAACCAAAATTACATCAAAGTCTTAGATTTAACACATACATGAAATATAAAAGTAATACTAACTAAGTTTTGACAATTATGACACAAGTGTGAGTCTAAGACATGTAGATCAACTCACTTAAGAGTTGTATGAAGTTGATGAACCAAAGTTACATCAAGGTCTTAGATCTAACACTTACATGAACTTTAAAAGTAAAAACAAGTTACAAACTTGAAGTAAACTTATGAAATCAAAATCTTAAGTAGTAGAACATAGTTCTTATTTAGATCTTGAAGATCTAAGACTCAAAAGCCTAGATCAAGCATAAGTGTACAAAGTTATAGTTAAAGAAGCTTATTTATGTGTTCTTGAACTTTCAAGTTAACTTTTAGTTCAAGATTAATGAGATCAAGACTAACTTGTAGTACTTGACCATTTAACTAACAAACATGAAATTAAAGTGCATGATATAAAGAGATAAACTAAGTAAATAAGTAAAAGGATCATGGTTGTTCATACTTTTAAAGATTCAACCAAAGTTTGATCTTTAAGTAAAGTAAACTTTAAGTTTACTTCAAGAACTACAAGTATGTCTTCACAACACATGAACTTAAGTCTTTGAAACTTTAAAAGTAGAACATAAACTAGCAAGTTTATGTTCTTGAGTGTTCTTGTAAATACAAGATAAATGAAGAATCAAACTAGTAAGTTTGATCTTGTAACTTGTAAGTAATAATTAATCAAAGAACAAGTAAGTAAATAATAACCAAAGATAAGTAACAACAACAAAGGAATGATGATGATATGTGTATGTGTGGTTCGGTTTTTATAAGAAGAAAAGAAGAGAAAAAGTATCATGTAACTTACAATATTTTAGAGCAAAAGAGAGAAAGAGATGAGAGAAAAATTGAGAGGATTTTGCAAGTAAAGTGTGTGAAAATGAATGATGAATACAAGTGAATGAAGTAAGTAAAAAAAATAATTTGAACTCCCCCTTGAATAACCAAAACTGACGGTTTAGCAAGGAGAATGGGGGGGGGGGGGAGTTTGTCTAATAGATCATGCATGGTAAAGCTTAAAAAGATGGATATTAGAGTTGATTTCATGGGGATAAGGTGATAACTAGATTCTAATTGCACTAACCAAACTAGTTACACCATAATGGATCACTTACATGAAGTAATGGGCTAGTCAAGTCCATTAAAGAAGTAGGGTGGGCTTCTAAGCCCAATATCATGAGTCCATTTACATTAATCAAGTCCAAGTTCCATTAATTAACAAATAAGTCCAATTAAAGCCCAAGTAACTAACTAATAACCATAGTTAATTAAAATGATTAATAAAACTAATCATGAATGTAAATAATATCTAAAAATATTATTCGTGTAAGTTTCGTGTGTCACAAAGACGTTTCGGGCAATTAAAGTCAAGTACGGTTAATCATGGCGACATGTAAATGTAATAACATACATTCGTTTAATCACAAGTATTAATAATAACAATTATTAATAAAATAACGTTGGAAAATCCAGGGTCGTTACATTACCCACCTGTTAAAGAAAATTTCGTCCCGAAATTTTAAACTGAGGTAGATGGAGGAGTCGGGAAAAGGTGAGGATACTTCCGCATCATTTGATCCTCTCGCTCCCAAGTAAACTCAGGTCCTCGTTTGGCATTCCGTCATACTCGGACGATCGGAATCTTGTTGCGTTTCAAAGTTTTGATCTCACGATCCATAATCTCAACAGGCTCTTCCACGAAGTGGAGTTTGTCGTCAATTGTAAGTTCCTCAAGTGGTATGATAAGTTCAGGTGCAGTATGACACTTCTTCAAGTTTGACACGTGGAAGGTAGGATGAACTGAGCTCAATTGTGCTGGTAGATCCAAACGGTATGCAACGGGTCCAACACGTTCCAAGATTTTAAAAGGACCAATGTATCGTGGGTTTAACTTTCCACATTTTCCAAAATGGATCACACCTTTCCAAGGTGCAACCTTTAACATTACACGATCACCAACGTTGAATTCAAAGTCTTTACGTTTAAGATCAGCATAACTCTTTTGGCGATCACGGGCAGTCTTAAGTCTAGCTTGAATCTGAGCAATCTTCTCCGTGGTTTCTTGGACTACCTCGGGTCCGGTGATTTGCTTTTCGCCTACTTCGGCCTAACAAATAGGAGATCGGCACTTACGGCTATACAATGCTTCAAAAGGTGCAGCATTAATGCTTGAGTGATAACTGTTGTTGTACGAGAATTCGGCTAACGGCAAATGCCTTTCCCAGGCCTTTTTGAAATCAATGACACATGCACGCAACATGTCCTCCAATGTTTGAATCATTCGTTCACTTTGCTCGTCGGTCTGTGGGTGATAAGTAGTACTCATGTCGAGACGGGTTCCCATGGCTTCTTGCAAAGAACGCCAAAATCTAGAAGCAAAACGGGGATCGCGATCGGAGATGATCGATAAAGGTACACCATGACGAGATACAACCTCCTTGATGTATAATTGAGCAAGTGTTTCCATTGTATCAGTTTCCTTCATTGCTAGGAAGTGTGCAGATTTGGTGAGGCGGTCAACAATAACCCAAATGGTATCGTATCCGCCCACCGTCTTTGGCAGCTTGGTGATAAAATCCATTGTGATCCTTTCCCACTTCCATTGTGGGATCTCTGGCTATTGAAGTAACCTAGAAGGTCTCTGATGTTCGGCTATAACCTTCGAGCATGTCAAACACTTACCAACATAAGTCGCAACGTCCTTCTTAAGATTCAGCCACCAATACTGTTCTTTAAGGTCGTGGTACATCTTGCCCGCTCCAGGGTGAATCGAATATCTCGATTTGTGTGCTTCATCAAGTATAAGGTTCCGTAGATCTCCATAAAGAGGTACCCAAATTCTTCCGGCATAACATCAGAGTCCAGACTCCCTAACCTCGAATCGAGAGACAAGTATGTTCAAATGTTCGTGAGATATGTTCTCCTCCTTGAGAGCCTCATCTTGGGCTACTCTGATCTGGCTGTTGAGGTTCGAATGAATGGTGATGTTCAGAGACCTAACACGAAGAGGTACCGTCCTCCCCTTTCGGCTTAAAGCGTCAGCTACAACATTGGCCTTGCCAGGATGATAACGGAGTTCACAATCGTAGTTGTTCAGCGTCTCGATCCATCGACACTGTCTCATATTCAGTTGCTTCTGATCAAAGATGTGCTGGAGACTCTTGTGATCGGTGAAGATAGTGCTCTTAGTTCCATACAAATAGTGTCTCCACAATTTGAGCGCAAAGACAACGGCTCCAAGTTCAAGATTGTGAGTAGTGTAGTTCCGCTTATGAATCTTCAATTGGCAGGAGGCATAGGCAATAACTTTTGATCGTTGCATCAGTACACAACCAAAACCACTCTTCGATGCATCACAATAAACAACAAAGTCGTCACTGCCCTCAGGAAGCGATAAGATAGGTGCGGTGGTTAACTTCTTCTTCAAAGTTTGAAATGCTGATTCGTGTGCGGGTTCCCAAATGAACTTCTTACCCTTGTGAGTCAGCGCGGTCAAAGGACGCGCAATCAAAGAAAATCCTTCGATAAACCTTCGGTAATAATCGGCGAGAACTAAAAATTGGCGAATATGAGTTGGAGTAGTGGGGGTCTCCCACTTGCTGATGGCTTCAATCTTGGTGGGATCAAATTTGATACCCTGGTCGCTCACAACATGACCCAGAAATTGTACTTCCTTCAACCAAAATTCACACTTGGAGAATTTGGCGTAAAGTTGCTCTTGTCTCAAGAGTTCAAGTACTAGTCGGAGGTGTTGCTCATGTTCTTCTTCGCTCTTAGAGTAGATGAGGATATCGTCTATGATGACGATAACAAACTTATCTAAGTGCGGCTTGCAGACACGATTCATAAGGTCCATGAACACGGCAGGTGCATTTGTCAAACCGAATGGCATCACGAGAAACTCATAATGACCATAACGGGTCCTGAATGCAGTTTTCATCATGTCACTTTCCTTCACCCTCAACTGGTGATAACCGGATCGTAAATCGATCTTTGAGTAAATGCTCGATCCTTGTAGTTGATCAAAAAGATCATCAATTCGTGGAAGAGGATACCGATTCTTGATAGTCAATTTGTTGAGTTCACGGTAGTCGATACACATACGGAAGGATCCATCCTTCTTCTTCACAAACAGAACAGGTGCGCCCCAAGGCGAGAAACTTGGTTGGATAAATCCACGGTCAAGTAGTTCTTGTAGTTGGCTCTGTAATTCTTGCATCTCGGAAGGTGCGAGTCTATAAGGTGCGCGAGCTACAGGTGCAGCTCCTGGCACTAAATCAATCTGAAACTCTAATGCTCTCTGCGGCGGCAATCCCGGCAATTCCTCAGGGAAGACATCGGAAAATTCGTTCACAATTTGAACGTCGTTCACGCTTTTCACCTCAGTTTCTACTATTTTAACATGCGCTAGGACAGCAAGACGTCTCTTCTTCATAATCTTTTGCGCTTTCACGCAACTAATGAGGTTCAACTTCGAGGTACATCTCTCTCCATAGATAACCAGTGGCTCGCCATCTCCTTGTGGTATACGAAGTGCTTTATCTCCACATATAATATCGGCCCTTATCTTACTCAACCAATCCATACCGAGGATCACGTCAAAACTTCCCAATTTGATAGGTATCAAGTCAATTTCAAAATCTGCAACAGCTATGTTGATAATAGCTCCTCGACTAATGTGGTCAACTTTTTCAAGTTTTCCATTGACGACCTCGACAAGCATACTCTCTTTTAACGGGACTAATGACCAATTAATCTTATCGTAAAAATGTCTACATGCATAACTTCTATCCGCACCAGTATCAAACAAGACAGAAGCTAAAAGATTGTTGATTTTGAATATACCTGTCACCAAGTCAGGGTTTTCGCGTGCGTCCCTTGCATTAACATTTGAAGCTCTAGCGCGGGGTGGTCCACCATCTTTTCGCTTATTTGGACACACATTTCGAAAATGGCCCGTCTGCCCGCATTCGTAACACTTCTTTGGCCCGTTGGTGTTTGGCTTCTCATTCAAAGTGGTGACCTTGCAGTCTTTTCCAACATGCCCAGACCGTTGGCACTTCTCGCAGATAACATTGCAATACCCAGTGTGGTGTTTGTAACACCTCTTGCATTGAGGTAGGGTTCTCTTGTAGTTCGGTTTGGAGTTGGTGTTGTTGTTGGGGTTGGGGTTTCCACCGTTGTTGTTTCCTCTGAAACCCTCATGTCGTTTCGTCGGGTTCTGTTCATAGTTTCTTCCCCTGTTGTTGTTGTTGTTGTTGTTGTTTTTGTGGTTATCCCATTTGCGCTTCTCGCTAGTACCCGCTTCAGACTTAGTTTTCTCCGGTTCATCGATGGTTATTTGATTCATTAAAGTATGCGCCATGCGCATCGCTTCGGGAACATTTGGTGGTTTGGATGAGGTGACATTTCCCTTAATGCAATTAGGGAGTCCCCAGAAGTATCTCTCCATTCGCTTGAATTCTGGGGTGACCATTGTCGGACACATCAGGGCTAGTTCCAAAAATCTCCTGTTGTAACCATCAAGGTCGTTCCCAACGGCCTTTAACTGCATGAATTCCATTTCCATCTTTTGGATTTCGGTTCTCGGACAATACTCCTCAATCATGGCACATTTAAATTCTTCTCATGGCGTAGCATACGCCTCATCAATGCCTTGTGCCTGTGCCATTGTGTTCCACCACGTGAGCGCGCCGTTAGATAGCGTGCAAGAAGAAAATTTGGTTTTGTTGTCCTCTGAACAGTTGCTAACTCAGAATACTGATTCAAGTTTCTCGAACCATCTGGTGAGACCAACCGGTCCCTCAGTGCCGCTGAAGTTATGTGGTTTACAGCTCTGGAATTCCTTGTAAGTACACCCATTTCGAACGGGTTGAATAACTGGTGGTGGTGGCAGTGGCGGTGGAGCTTGGGGTTGCATTTCTGCAATGGCTGCGGCTACACGTTCTTGGATCATCTCTTCAATTTGAGCAGCAGTAGGTGTGGATCGACCGTTAGCCATGGTGTTCTATACAAACATTTTGACTCAAGTCAAAATCCAGCATTCAATATATAATAATATAGTATATAACAACCAACATGTAAACAGCACAACACATGTTAATTAAGTAACGCAAGTTGATACAAGTACCGCAAAACACCATACAGTAACGTAAATAGAACACTTGTGCAAAAAGTAACATCACAAAGATTCCATTCATAAATAATAAGTTTCATACATCATGAGAGATTCGTATAATACATAAGTGAAATATGAAACTACAACTAGATTACATCATGAAATCTAATACAAAAGGTCCTACGGTGAAGGTGGGTGTAGAATGTCTAAAACCTGAGCCAACTGCTCCTCGAGCTCAGTAACCCACGCTCGGAGGATTCCCACCTCCCTTGTCAATGCCTCGACAGTGGGAGATGGTGGGGCAGGTGGTGCTGGTGGTGCAGGTGGTGCCGGTGGAGCAGGTGGTGTAGACCGCATGAAACGGGGTGCAGACATTCCGGCTCCAGAAATAGTCAGTACGTAACGGGGTGCCTTACGCACTTGTAGGTCGGCAGGGTACGGCACAAGCCGCTTACGAGCAGTAACCCTACGACGTCGACCAAACGCGTCAGTGAAGGCTCGTCCTCCGTTAATCCCCGGAATGATGGTACCATCGAAGCGATACCGCTTCTTCGGCGGGGTGGAGGGTGGCTGAATAGTTATATCGGCAGGGTCCTCGTCGTCACTGGAGTCTGATGAAGAATCATCTGATGAAGAATCGGCGGATGATGAGTCATCCGAATCATGTGGTGGTGGCACGGGTGGCTGAACTGGCCGTCCGTGGGCGGCCATCATCTATCTGTATCTGAATGGCGGAATCGGCACTAAACGTCCATTAGGAGCGCGTCGGCACGGCATGCGCATATGGTTACGGAATGGCCCTTCCCCGAACTCCGCGGGAATCACAACACCACCGATGCGGGGCTGTAGCTCCGAGGATCCAGGAGCAGACGGAGCTGGAATCTCCGTAGGGTCCACGTGTCCGTCAATAGTAGCCACTGGTGCAGGCGCCTGGCTGCTAGTCCCGGAAGATGAAGTGTAACGACCCTGGTTTTACCAACGTTATTTATTAATAATTATTATTATTAATACGCTTGATTAAACGAATGTATGTTATTACATTTACATGTTGCTTTGATTGCCCGTACTTGAACTTTAAATGCCCGAAACGTCTTTGTGACACCCGGAACTTGCACGAATAATATTTTAAGATATTATTTACATTCATGATTAATTTTAATAATCATTTTAATTAACTAAGGTAATAGATTAATTACTTGGGCTTTATTTGGTTTAACTAGAGATTTATTGAACTTGGGCTTTAATTAATGAAATGGACTCATGACTTTGGGCTTATAAGCCCACCCTACTTCCTATATGGACTTAACTAGCCCAACATTGCATGTAAGTATTACTTTCATAAGTAACTAGTTAGTTTGTGCATTTGGAATCAAATTACTTGCTATCCCCATGCACATACACCAAGTAACCACCTTTTTCAAGCTTTACACTCTAGTAACCATTGAACTTATCCTCCCCCCCTTTGTGAAGAGCAAAACCGTCGGCCTAGGTGGTTAGAAGGGGATTCAAAACTTTTTTTTTGCATTACATACTCACTTGAAGTCTTCATTCCAAAATACACACACACTAGCATTTCAAATTTTCTCTCAAACTCTCTCTAGTTCTTGTAAGTGTATGAACTTTATTTCTCTTCTTTTTTTTCTTCAACCAAAACCGATTTCCAATCCATCTTCATCATCATTCTTTGTTGTTAAATTGTTACTTGTTCTTGTTTAAGGTTGATTACTTGTAAGTTACTAGTTATTATTTACTTACTTACTTGTCTTTCTTTACTAAGTTACAAGATCAAACTTTCTAGTTTTGATTCTTCATCTTTATCTTGTTATGACAAGAACATCAAGAACATAATCTATCTAGTTATGTTCTACATATTTTGTTTCAAAAGATTTAAAGTTTATAATCTTTATAATTGTTACTTGTGTTCTTGTTTGTTGTATGTTACTAGAATACCACCTTCATGGTTGGTTTAGGCTTATCATTCATTTTCTTTATTTCTTATTGTTAGTTACTTACTACACATTTGAACAAGGACATGAAACCAACAAGAGCTTACACTTTGGTGCAAGTATCATGGATCCAACACTTGGTTGTGATCTTTCTTAGTGTTCATGAACTTGTTCATAAACTTACATGTAACCTTGGTTCATCAAACACTTACAACACTTGCACTTGAGTTATGATGGACAAACCTTGGTCAAAATGATGTTAACACATCAACGAGTTGTACACTTGAAGCTATACGCATCAAGGATGAGAACCGTGATGAACATCAAGCACCGAGACAACCGGAACTCTCCAAAACCCACTGTTCTGTCCAAAACCTACTGACCTGATGCTTCTGGAACAGACCAGTAGACCTGGGCTGTTCTAACCTTGATTTTTAGATAGAACTTTTCGAGTAGATAACTTTTCATATAGGACTCGTCTTAATCCGAGTTACGGTTTAGGATTTATGGCCCTCCGATCGTTACCATGTCCTTTAACGTTGTGCAGAAATTTCTGACCTACTCGCACTTAGACCGTCGCCACGGTCAAACCAAGACGAGTTTGCTTCTGTAAATTTTACCACACTTAAGGGACCCATAGACGGAGCCATGACCACTAGTCTCACCTTAATTCAGTAAGGGTAGAGGCCGTGGTGACTGACCGAAGTCAGCCTTTGTTTTAAACGACTTTCATAAACGAGTCTTACTTGTTACCTTTTGTTTAATGATGATTGATGATGACCCTTATGACCTTAATTACGTACTTGTAAACCTTTTGAGACGACTTATTGACTTAGTGCTATTTGACTTAGGTTGAGGACGTTTGGACCGTTACTTGCACACCACTTTCCGACTACTACCTTACCATTACTACTAATCATTGTGAGTTATAGCATTCCCTTTTTACTTTAACTTATTTTGGGAACTGAGAATACATGCGGATTTTATGTTTTACATACTAGGCACGAGTACTTAAACTTTATATATGTGTGGGTTATATAACGGCAGAAACATTCCCTTTAGCTCGGTAACGTTTAATCATTGGTTTTTGAACCGTGAACGCGAATCTTAGATATGGATCCATAGGGTTTGACATCCCCACTCGGGCTAGTAGCGCTAGCATATAACGAGTGTTTAATACTTCGAGGTTATACGCACTTGCCAAGTGCACTTTAAGGGGGTACATTAAACGTTAAGTTAGTTACCGGGTGCCCACGGTTAAGCATATACTTTTACATACTTTTGAATCGCTCGTTGTAGCACTGAAATCTCGTGGCCTACTTACATTACTGTTATACTTAAACTATAGCTCACCAACCTTTGTGTTGACCTTTTTAAGCATGTATTTTCTCAGGTGCTTGAAGTCGCTTCCGCTATCTTACTAGTCGTGCTGTAGAACCCGCTGCCTAGAGTTGTTATCGCATGACTACTTATGTTGCATTCAAACTTTTTACTTATGAATTTATGTTATGTAACGACCATTATGGTCACGTACACTTATTTAATGCTTCTACTTAGTGAAGCATACTTTGATTTGTAAAACAATTGACGTATGTTATGACGTCACTTTTATTAATGAATGCAAACTCTGTTTTGAAAACGCATATAGTACTTAACCTTGTAATGATCCTGTTGTTGATGGTCCGTACATGATGATTTAGTACGGGGCGTCACATTTGGTATCAGAGCATTGGTTGTAGGGAATTAGGATGCATTAGTGAGTCTAAGACCAACCCGAGTAGGATTCACTAATAGGGCTAATCTACAACTTGTTAGTTTACTTGTTTCCGCTGAACTTACTGCATGCTGCTGCTTACTGTTACTGCTATATGCCGTATGCTACTACGTGATTTCACTACTGCATGCTATTACTTGCTTTCGATTGCATGCTAGTTTCGTACGATTACTGATATTGCCATGCTACTTATTGTTATACATGATTTAAACTGTTGGCCTATTATTTGCTTGCTTTATGACATACTGACATGGAAAATTTATTTTTCCTTGTTCAGATGTCGGACGTTCCACCTACTGACATCCCGAACGGCTCAGGCCCCGTTGTTCCACCCACTGCTGCACCTGTTGCTGCTGCTGCTGCTGCCGACATTCCGGCCCCGACACCCACTGGCGACCCCGGCGCCTCTAGTTCTGGAGCTAGCTCTAGTGTGCCTATCCCGGCGTCTTCTTCCAGACCCCTGAGGCAACTGGCTCGCATTGGTGGCATGGAGATCCCCGCGGAGTTCGGGGAAGGACCCTTCCGTAATCACTGGCGCACACCTTGCCGACGCACTGCCGACGGCCGCTTAGCCGTGATTACGCCAGGCCGACACCGACAGATGTTGGCCGCTTTCGGATATGTTGAGCCACCCGCGCCACCACCGCATGATTCAGACGACGGTTCTTCCACCGATGCTTCTTCAGACGACACCTCATCTGACGACTCCAGTGATGAGGAGGATCCCGCTGACCGACCGATTCAGGCACCTTCTACCCCGCCGAAGAAGCGGTATCGCTTCGCTGGCATAATTCCTGGTCGTACTGTCACTGACGCTTATGGTCGGCGTCGTAGGATCACTGCACGTAAACGGCTGGTGCCGTACCCCGCCGACCCACAGATATTACCGTCTCCACCCAGAGCCGGACCATCCACTTTAGCACCACCGGCTCCACCTGCACCGCCAGCACCACCTGCCCCATCACCTTCCTCTAATGAGGAAATGAGGCGGGAGATTGAGATTCTCCAGACTCGAGTTACTGAGCTCGAGGAGCAGTTGGCTCATGTTTTGGACATCTTGTACCCACCATCGCCGTAGGACTTTGTACTAGATTCTGTATTGTAATCACTTTTGTAATTTCATATTTCACTTATGTAATGCACGAACTTATTGTAATGTATGAACTTATTATCATTAATGAATGGAATCTGTGTTGCTTACTTCTTGCGCAAGTGTTCTATTTACGTTATCATCTCATGGTTTTGTGGTACCTATATCTGCTTGCGTTATTTAATCAACATGTGTTGTGCTGTTTTCATGTTGGTTGTTATATAATGTACTATTATTATTTGCATAATGGATTTTGACTTGAGTCAAAATGTTTGTATAGAACATCATGGCCAACGGGAGATCTATCCCCACCGCGGCACAAATTGAGGAAATGATTAACGAGCGAGTCGCTGCTGCACTAGCTGAAAGACAACCCCAAGTTCCACCACCACCGCCTGTCAATCCACCTGTCGTCCGAGATGGGTGTACTTACAAGGAATTCCAAAACTGCAAGCCACACTACTTCAGTGGCACTGAGGGACCCGTCGGTCTCACCAGATGGTTCGAAAAGTTGGAATCGGTATTCAGGGTTAGCAATTGTTCTGAGGCTAACAAAACGAAATTTGCATCTTGCACGCTGTCTGATGGCGCGCTCACATGGTGGAATACCATGGCCCAAGCGAAAGGAATTGATGAGGCGTATGCTACGCCTTGGGAAGAATTTAAATGTGCTATGATCGAGGAATACTGTCCGAGAACCGAGATTCAAAAGATGGAAATCGAATTTATGCAATTGAAAACCGTAGGGAACGACCTTAACAACTACAACCGTAGGTTTTTGGAATTGGCTCTTATGTGTCCAACCATGGTCACCCCCGAATTTAAGCATTTGGAGAAATACTTCTCGGGACTTCCTAAGTCCATCAAGGGTAATGTTACCTCATCCAAGCCACCAAGCGTTCCCGAAGCAATGCGCATGGCGCATACTCTCTTGAATCAAATCATCCTGGACGAGCCGGAGAAGGCTAAGTTTGAAACTGTTAGTGGTGAAAAGAGGAAATGGGACAACAACCACAACAACAACAGGGGTAGGAACTATGATCAAAACCCGGCAAAATGACATGAAGGGTTCAGGCAAAACAACAACATGCACAACAACAACACCAACCCCAACAACAACAACCGCACCAATCCGAACTACAAAGGAACCTTACCACAATGCAATAGGTGCTACAAGCACCACACTGGGTATTGCAATGTTATCTGTGAGAAGTGCCAACGATCAGGACATGTTGGCAAGGATTGCAAGGTTACCACTTTGAATGTGAAGCCAAACCACAACAACAATGGGCCTAAGAAGTGTTATGAATGTGGAAAGACGGGCCATTTCAGAAACGAGTGTCCTAACAAGCGTAAGGATGGCGGACCACCACGTGCTAGAGCCTTCAATGTTAATGCAAGGGACGCTCGCGACAACCCCGACTTGGTGACAGGTATATTCAAGATCAACAATCTTTTAGCTTCTGTCCTATTTGATACTGGTGCCGATAGGAGCTATGTGTGTAGACATTTTTGTGATAAGTTAGATTGGTCGTTAGTTCCTTTGAAGGAAAGTATGCTTGTCGAGGTCGCCAATGGAAAACTTGAAAAGGTTGACCATATTAGTCGTGGAGCTATTATCAACATAGCTGGTGCAGATTTCGAAATTGATTTGATACCTATCAAACTGGGAAGTTTTGACGCGATCGTCGGTATGGATTGGTTGAGCAAGATAAAGGCCGATGTTATCTGTGGAGATAAAGCACTTCGCATACCACAAGGAGATGGCGAACCACTGGTTATCTATGGAGAGAGATGTACCTCGAAGTTGAACCTCATTAGTTGCGTGAAAGCACAAAAGATTATGAAGAAGGGACGCTTTGCTGTCCTAGCACATGTGAAAGCGGTAGAAACTGAGGTGAAGAACGTGAACGATGTGCGTATTGTGAACGAGTTTTCCGATGTCTTTCCCAAAGAACTGCCTGGATTACCGCCACCGAGGGCAGTAGAGTTTCAGATTGACTTAGTGCCAGGAGCTGCACCTGTAGCTCGCGCACCTTATAGACTCGCACCCTCCGAGATGCAAGAATTACAGAGTCAACTACAAGAGCTATTAGATCGAGGGTTTATCCAACCAAGCTTCTCGCCTTGGGGCGCACCTGTGTTGTTTGTAAAGAAGAAGGATGGATCCTTCCGTATGTGTATCGACTACCGTGAACTCAACAAATTGACTATCAAGAATCGATATCCTCTTCCGCGAATTGATGATCTTTTTGATCAACTACAAGGATCGAGCGTTTATTCAAAGATCGATTTGCGATCCGGATATCACCAGCTGAGGGTGAAGGAAAGTGACGTGATGAAAACTGCATTCAGGACCCGTTATGGTCATTATGAGTTCCTCGTGATGCCATTCGGTTTGACAAATGCCCCTGCCGTGTTCATGGATCTCATGAATCGTGTCTGCAAGCCTTACTTGGATAAGTTTGTTATCGTCTTCATAGATGATATCCTCATCTACTCTAAGAGCGAAGAAGAACATGAGCAACACCTTCGGCTAGTGCTTGAACTCTTAAGGCAAGAGCAACTTTACGCCAAATTCTCCAAGTGCGAATTTTGGTTGAAGGAAGTACAGTTTTTGGGTCATGTTGTGAGCGACCAGGGTATCAAAGTTGATCCCGCCAAGATTGAAGCCATCAGCAAGTGGGAGACCCCCACTACTCCAACGCATATTCGCCAATTTCTAGGTCTCGCCGGTTATTATCGAAGGTTTATCGAAGGATTTTCTCTGATTGCGCGTCCTTTGACCGCACTGACTCACAAGGGCAAGAAGTTCATTTGGGAACCCACACACGAATCAGCATTCCAAACTTTGAAGAAGAAGTTAACCTCCGCACCTATCCTATCACTTCCTGAAGGCAGTGACGACTTTGTTGTTTATTGCGATGCATCGAAGAGTGGTTTTGGTTGTGTACTGATGCAACGATCAAAGGTTATTGCCTATGCCTCCCGCCAATTGAAGATTCGCGAGCGGAACTACACTACACATGATCTTGAACTTGGAGCCATTGTCTTTGCACTCAAATTGTGGAGACATTATTTGTATGGAACTAAGAGCACTATCTTCACCGATCACAAGAGTCTCCAGCACATCTTCGATCAGAAGCAATTGAATATGAGACAGCGTCGATGGATCGAGACGCTCAACGACTACGATTGTGAACTCCGTTATCACCCTGGCAAGGCCAATGTTGTAGCTGACGCTTTAAGCCGAAAGGAGAGGACGGCACCTCTCCGTGTTAGGGCTCTGAACATCACCATCCATTCGAACCTCAACAACCAGATCAGAGTAGCCCAAGTTGAGGCTCTCAAGGAGGAGAACATATCCCACGAGCATTTGAACATACTTGTCTCTCGATTCGAGGATAGAGAGTCTGGACTCCGATGTTATGCCGGAAGAATTTGGGTACCTTACTATGGAGATCTACGAAGCCTGATACTTGATGAAGCACACAAATCGAGATATTCGATTCACCCCGGTGCAGGTAAGATGTACCACGACCTTAAAGAACAGTATTGGTGGCCGAATCTTAAGAAGGACGTTGCGACTTATGTTGGTAAGTGTTTGACTTGCTCGAAGGTTAAAGCCGAGCATCAGAGACCTTCTGGGTTACTTCAACAGCCGGAAATCCCACAATGGAAGTGGGAAAGGATCACAATGGATTTCATTACTAAGCTGTCGAAGACGGTGGGCGGATGCGATACTATTTGGGTTATTGTTGACCGCCTCACCAAATCTGCACACTTCCTAGCGATGAAGGAAACTGATACAATGGAAAGACTTGCTCAGCTGTACATCAAAGAGGTTGTATCTCGTCATGGTGTACCTTTATCAATCATCTCCGATCGCGATCCCCGTTTTGCTTCCAGATTTTGGCGTTCTTTGCAAGAAGCCATGGGAACTCGTCTTGACATGAGTACTGCTTATCATCCTCAGACTGACGGGCAAAGTGAACGAATGATTCAGACCTTGGAGGACATGCTGCGTGCATGTGTCATTGATTTTGGGAAGGCCTGGGAAAGGCATTTGCCACTCGCTGAATTCTCGTACAACAACAGTTATCACTCAAGCATTAATGCTGCACCTTTTGAAGCATTGTATGGTCGTAAGTGCCGATCTCCTATTTGTTGGGCCGAAGTAGGCGAAAAGCAAATCACCGGACCCGAGGTAGTTCACGAAACCACGGAGAAGATTGCTCAGATCCAAGCTAGACTTAAGACTGCCCGTGATCGCCAAAAGAGCTATGCCGATCTTAAACGGAAAGACTTTGAATTTAATGTTGGTGATCGTGTAATGTTGAAGGTTGCACCTTGGAAAGGTGTGATCCGTTTTGGAAAACGTGGAAAGTTGAACCCACGATACATTGGTCCATTCGAGATCTTGGAACGTGTTGGACCAGTTGCATACCGTTTGGATCTACCAGCACAATTGAGCTCAGTTCATCCTACCTTCCATGTGTCAAACTTGAAGAAGTGTCTTGCTGCACCCGAACTCATCATACCATTGGAAGAACTTACTATTGATGACAAACTCCACTTTGTGGAGGAACCTGTTGAGATTATGGATCGTGAGATCAAAACTTTGAAACGCAATAAGATTCCGATTGTACGAGTACGATGGAATGCCAAACGAGGACCTGAGTTTACTTGGGAACGAGAGGATCAAATGATGCGGAAATATCCTCATCTTTTCCCGACTCCTCCATCTACTTCAGCTTAAAATTTCGGGACGAAATTTTCTTTAACAGGTGGGTAATGTAACGACCCTGGTTTTACCAACGTTATTTATTAATAATTATTATTATTAATACGCTTGATTAAACGAATGTATGTTATTACATTTACATGTTGCTTTGATTGCCCGTACTTGAACTTTAAATGCCCGAAACGTCTTTGTGACACCCGGAACTTGCACGAATAATATTTTAAGATATTATTTACATTCATGATTAATTTTATTAATCATTTTAATTAACTAAGGTAATAGATTAATTACTTGGGCTTTATTTGGTTTAACTAGAGATTTATTGAACTTGGGCTTTAATTAATGAAATGGACACATGACTTTGGGCTTATAAGCCCACCCTACTTCCTATATGGACTTAACTAGCCCAACATTGCATGTAAGTATTACTTTCATAAGTAACTAGTTAGTTTGTGCATTTGGAATCAAATTACTTGCTATCCCCATGCACATACACCAAGTAACCACCTTTTTCAAGCTTTACACTCTAGTAACCATTGAACTTATCCTCCCCCCCTTTGTGAAGAGCAAAACCGTCGGCCT
The DNA here is from genome assembly GCF_046630445.1 of Rutidosis leptorrhynchoides. NCBI lineage: Eukaryota > Viridiplantae > Streptophyta > Magnoliopsida > Asterales > Asteraceae > Rutidosis > Rutidosis leptorrhynchoides. The sequence goes on along the minus strand of NC_092339.1, from coordinate 277,691,977 downwards.
AGGTGGTTAGAAGGGGATTCAAAACTTTTTTTTTGCATTACATACTCACTTGAAGTCTTCATTCCAAAATACACACACACTAGCATTTCAAATTTTCTCTCAAACTCTCTCTAGTTCTTGTAAGTGTATGAACTTTATTTCTCTTCTTTTTTTTCTTCAACCAAAACCGATTTCCAATCCATCTTCATCATCATTCTTTGTTGTTAAATTGTTACTTGTTCTTGTTTAAGGTTGATTACTTGTAAGTTACTAGTTATTATTTACTTACTTACTTGTCTTTCTTTACTAAGTTACAAGATCAAACTTTCTAGTTTTGATTCTTCATCTTTATCTTGTTATGACAAGAACATCAAGAACATAATCTATCTAGTTATGTTCTACATATTTTGTTTCAAAAGATTTAAAGTTTATAATCTTTATAATTGTTACTTGTGTTCTTGTTTGTTGTATGTTACTAGAATACCACCTTCATGGTTGGTTTAGGCTTATCATTCATTTTCTTTATTTCTTATTGTTAGTTACTTACTACACATTTGAACAAGGACATGAAACCAACAAGAGCTTACACTTTGGTGCAAGTATCATGGATCCAACACTTGGTTGTGATCTTTCTTAGTGTTCATGAACTTGTTCATAAACTTACATGTAACCTTGGTTCATCAAACACTTACAACACTTGCACTTGAGTTATGATGGACAAACCTTGGTCAAAATGATGTTAACACATCAACGAGTTGTACACTTGAAGCTATACGCATCAAGGATGAGAACCGTGATGAACATCAAGCACCGAGACAACCGGAACTCTCCAAAACCCACTGTTCTGTCCAAAACCTACTGACCTGATGCTTCTGGAACAGACCAGTAGACCTGGACTGTTCTAACCTTAATTTTTAGATAGAACTTTTCGAGTAGATAACTTTTCATATAGGACTCGTCTTAATCCGAGTTACGGTTTAGGATTTATGGCCCTCCGATCGTTACCATGTCCTTTAACGTTGTGCAGAAATTTCTGACCTACTCGCACTTAGACCGTCGCCACGGTCAAACCAAGACGAGTTTGCTTCTGTAAATTTTACCACACTTAAGGGACTCATAGACGGAGCCATGACCACTGGTCTCACCTTAATTCAGTAAGGGTAGAGGCCGTGGTGACTGACCGAAGTCAGCCTTTGTTTTAAACGACTTTCATAAACGAGTCTTACTTGTTACCTTTTGTTTAATGATGATTGATGATGACCCTTATGACCTTAATTACGTACTTGTAAACCTTTTGAGACGACTTATTGACTTAGTGCTATTTGACTTAGGTTGAGGACGTTTGGACCGTTACTTGCACACCACTTTCCGACTACTACCTTACCATTACTACTAATCATTGTGAGTTATAGCATTCCCTTTTTACTTTAACTTATTTTGGGAACTGAGAATACATGCGGATTTTATGTTTTACATACTAGGCACGAGTACTTAAACTTTATATATGTGTGGGTTATATAACGGCAGAAACATTCCCTTTAGCTCGGTAACGTTTAATCATTGGTTTTTGAACCGTGAACGCGAATCTTAGATATGGATCCATAGGGTTTGACATCCCCACTCGGGCTAGTAGCGCTAGCATATAACGAGTGTTTAATACTTCGAGGTTATACGCACTTGCCAAGTGCACTTTAAGGGGGTACATTAAACGTTAAGTTAGTTACCGGGTGCCCACGGTTAAGCATATACTTTTACATACTTTTGAATCGCTCGTTGTAGCACTGAAATCTCGTGGCCTACTTACATTACTGTTATACTTAAACTATAGCTCACCAACCTTTGTGTTGACCTTTTTAAGCATGTATTTTCTCAGGTGCTTGAAGTCGCTTCCGCTATCTTACTAGTCGTGCTGTAGAACCCGCTGCCTAGAGTTGTTATCGCATGACTACTTATGTTGCATTCAAACTTTTTACTTATGAATTTATGTTATGTAACGACCATTATGGTCACGTACACTTATTTAATGCTTCTACTTAGTGAAGCATACTTTGATTTGTAAAACAATTGACGTATGTTATGACGTCACTTTTATTAATGAATGCAAACTCTGTTTTGAAAACGCATATAGTACTTAACCTTGTAATGATCCTGTTGTTGATGGTCCGTACATGATGATTTAGTACGGGGCGTCACATGAAGCGCCGGGGTCACTCGTGGGTAGCGGGATCGGTGTGTCGGTAGCAGCAGCAGGTGGGGTGGCTGACGAGTCTAAACTGCCCAAAACGATAGCAGGTGGAACATCCGACATCTGAACAAGGAAAAATAAATTTTCCATGTCAGTAAGTCATAAAGCAAGCACGTATTAGGCCAACAGTTTAAATCATGTATAACAATAAGTAGCATGGCAATAATAACGAATCGTACAGAAGTAGCATGCAATCGAAAGCAAGTAATATCATACAGTAGTGAAATCATGTAATATCATACGGCATATAGCAGTAAAAGTAAGCAGCTGCATGCAGTAAGTTCAGCGGAAACAAGTACACAATCAAATTGTAGATTAGTCCTATTAGTGAATCCTACTCGGGTCGGTCTTAGACTCACTAATGCAACCTAATTCCCTACAACCAATGCTCTGATACCAAATGTGATGCCCCGTACAAAACCATCGTGTACGAATCATCAACAACATGATCATTACAAGGTAAAGTACTATATGCTGTAATAAAAGAAGTTGCATTCATGATATAAAAAAAAGGTGACGTCATAACCGACATCAAATGTTTTACACCAATAGTATGCTTCTATGAATAGCAAGCATGAATAAATGTATGTGACCCTTAGGTCGTTACAAAACATAGTTCAAATGTATTAAAGTTTGAATGCAGTTAAACAGTTCATGCGGTGATAACACTAGAGCAGCGGGTGTCTACGGCAAGACTAGCACGACAGCGGAAGCAAATAACCTTAAGCACCTGAGAAAAACATGCTTAAAAACATCAACACAAAGGTTGGTGAGCTATAGTTTAAGTATAACAGTATGTAAGGTAGGCCACGAGATTTCAATGCTACAAAGAGTGTTTCAAAACAGTATGATAAGGTATATGTTAACCGTGGGCACTTGGTAACTAACTTAACGTTTATACCCCCTGAAAGTACACTTGGCAAGTGTGTATGTTTATGAAGTATTAAACACTCGTTAAATGCTAGCGCTACTAGCCCTAGTGGGGATGTCAAACCCTATGAATCCATATCTAAGATTCGCGTTCACGGTTCAAAAACCAATGATTAAACGTTACCGAGCTAAAGGGAATGTTTATGCCGTTGTATAACCCACACATATATAAGTTTAAGTACTCGTGCCTAGTATGTAAAACATAAAATCCACATGTATTCTCAGTTCCCAAAATAAGTTAAAGTAAAAAGGGAATGCTATAACTCACAATGATAAAGTAGCGGTAAAAGTCGAGTCGGGAGAAGGTGCAAGTAATCGGTCCGAAAGGTCCAACGAGTCCTCAACCTAAGTCAAATAGTACAAAGTCAGTAAATCGTCTCAATAGGTTTAAAAGTATGTAAATAAGGTCTTAAAGGTCATCATCATTCATCATCAAACATAAGGCGTAAAGTAAGTTTCGTTTATGAAAGTAGTTTAAAACAAAGGCTGACTTCAGTCAGTCACCACAGCCTCTACCCTTACTGAAATAAGGTGAGACCTGTGGCCATGGCTCCGTATATGAGTCCTTTAAGTGTGGTAAAATTTACAGAAGCAAACTCGTCTTCGTTTGACCGTGGCGACGGTCTAAGTGCGAGTAGGTCAGAAATTTCTGCACAACGTTAAAGGACATAGTGACGATCGGAGGGCCATAAATCCTAAACCGTAACTCGGATTAAGACAAGTCCTATATGAAAAGTTATCTACTCGAACAGAGATATTTGAAAATCAAGTTTACAGCAGCCCAGGTTTACTGGTCTGTTACCGAAACAGCAGAACAGTAGGCTGTAAACAGAAACAGAAAGATAAGTGGGTTCCGGTGGGTTTTGGTGCTTGATGTTCATCATGGTTCTCATCCTTGATGCATATAGCTTCAAGTGTACAACTCATTGATGTGTTTATATCATCTTTACTATGGTTTGACCATCATAACCCAAGTGCAAGTCTAAGACAAGAAGCACAACTCACTTAAGTGTTGCAAGTGTTTTGATGAACCAAAGTTACATCAAAGTCTTAGATTTAACACATACATGAAATATAAAAGTAATACTAACTAAGTTTTGACAATTATGACACAAGTGTGAGTCTAAGACATGTAGATCAACTCACTTAAGAGTTGTATGAAGTTGATGAACCAAAGTTACATCAAGGTCTTAGATCTAACACTTACATGAACTTTAAAAGTAAAAACAAGTTACAAACTTGAAGTAAACTTATGAAATCAAGATCTTAAGTAGTAGAACATAGTTCTTAGTTAGATCTTGAAGATCCAAGACTCAAAAGCCTAGATCAAGCATAAGTGTACAAAGTTATAGTTAAAGAAGCTTATTTATGTGTTCTTGAACTTTCAAGTTAACTTTTAGTTCAAGATTAATGAGATCAAGACTAACTTGTAGTACTTGACCATTTAACTAACAAACATGAAATTAAAGTGCATGATATAAAGAGATAAACTAAGTAAATAAGTAAAAGGTTCATGGTTGTTCATACTTTTAAAGATTCAACCAAAGTTTGATCTTTAAGTAAAGTAAACTTTAAGTTTACTTCAAGAACTACAAGTATGTCTTCACAACACATGAACTTAAGTCTTTGAAACTTTAAAAGTAGAACATAAACTAGCAAGTTTATGTTCTTGTGTGTTCTTGTAAATACAAGATAAATGAAGAATCAAACTAGTAAGTTTGATCTTGTAACTTGTAAGTAATAATTAATCAAAGAACAAGTAAGTAAATAATAACCAAAGATAAGTAACAACAACAAAAGAATGATGATGATATGTGTATGTGTGGTTCGGTTTTTACAAGAAGAAAAGAAGAGAAAAAGTATCATGTAACTTACAATATTTGAGAGCAAAAGAGAGAAAGAGATGAGAGAAAAATTGAGAGGATTTTGCAAGTAAAGTGTGTGAAAATGAATGATGAATACAAGTGAATGAAGTAAGTAAAAAAAAATAATTTGATCTCCCCCTTGAATAACCAAAACCGACAGTTTAGCCAGGAGAATGGGGGGGAGGAATTTGTCTAATAGATCATGCATGGTAAAAATTAAAAAAATGGATATTAGAGTTGATTTCATGGGGATAAGGTGATAACTAGATTCTAATTGCACTAACCAAACTAGTTATACCATAATGGATCACTTACATGAAGTAATGGGCTAGTCAAGTCCATTAAAGAAGTAGGGTGGGCTTCTAAGCCCAATATCTTAAGTCCATTTACATTAATCAAGTCCAAGTTCCATTAATTAACAAATAAGTCCAATTAAAGCCCAAGTAACTAACTAATAACCATAGTTAATTAAAATGATTAATAAAACTAATCATGAATGTAAATAATATCTAAAAATATTATTTGTGTAAGTTTCGTGTGTCACAAAGACGTTTCGGGCAATTAAAGTCAAGTACGGTTAATCATGGCGACATGTAAATGTAATAACATACATTCGTTTAATCACAAGTATTAATAATAACAATTATTAATAAAATAACGTTGGAAAATTCAGGGTCGTTACAGTTTCGTTGCTTAATTTACTTCGTTTTATAGAATGAAGATGAGAAATGGACACGACACCAATGACGGAAGTACGAGTGAGGACGTTGAACTCACAGCCAAGGTTGAGGCCATCTTTAAAAGGCTAAAAAAGGAATTTTCTTGACGATGTTCAAAAGGTTTTCCAAGAGTCGGTTGATGGGCAAGTAACCGAAATGATAAATGAGCGAATGAATGCCGCGATCGAGGAGGCATTAGAAGCTAGAAACATTAATGCTCGAGGCGAAGGAGGTGATGGTAATGGCAGTTATGGAAGGCGGGACTTCCATTACAAGAATTTCAAGGATGCTCAACCCCCGATGTTTAATGGGGTGCGAGATCCTTTAAAAAGTACATGTTAGATCTCCGATATCGAGGGAGCTTTTCGTACTGCGGAATGCCCTCCCGAGAAGAAGGCGAGGTATGGGTCTAGTATGTTGAGAGAAGAGGCTAAGTTATGGTGGGATGATAAAATTAAATTGTACGGGGAAGAGCAATGCATGAGCTTGACTTGGGAAGAGTTTAAGAAGGAATTTTTCAAAGAATACCGAACTTATTCCGATCTTGATAGAATCTGGGACGAGTTGCACAATTTGCAACAAGGTTCAATGGACTTGGTTACTCTCAAGTCTACCTTCTTGGCAAAGACTCGTTTTTGTCCGGAATATGTTGGTGACGATCACAAGCTAATGAAAGATTTCTACCGTACCATGAATGATGAGTTCAACGGTAAGATTAGTCGAGGAGCGGCTAAGTCTTTTGACGAGTTATTTGAATTGGCTCGGGGTTTTGAGCCGGAGGTTCCAAGAAAAAGTAACTTCTCATTTTCCAAAAGAAAGTTTGAAGGCTCTAGTCATTCTAACTTTTCAAACAAGAAAAACAAGAACAAGAAGGGTTTCGAGAATGTCAATAGCATGAAGAAGGGTGCTTCCGGGGGTTTTTCTTATACATGCTACAATTGTGGGCAACCGGATCATATGGCTCGTGATTGTCCGAAACCATCTTCCGGAAACAAGCTCACTTGTTTTAAATGCGGTAAAGAAGGGCATAAGAAGCCGGAATGTCCCGATTTGCAAAACGATAATGTTAAGCGTCTAGAGAAGGCGGTGGGTACGGCTAGGGGTCGCAACTATTTGATGACGAATGATGAAGCCAAGCAATCCAACGAAGTTGTCTTAGGTACTATTATGGTTAACTCTAATCCGGCAAGGATTCTATTTGAGAGCGGTACAAATTTGTCATTTGTGTCTCCAAAATTTATGCCTAGACTTAATAGACCGTTAGCTAAGTTAAGTCGTCCGGTAGAAGTCAAAATAGCAGACGGCAAGACGGTGCTAGTGGTTGATGTGTGTAAAAATTGCGATGTCGATTTTGGTGCCGAGAACTTTAAGATAGATCTTATCCCGATGACTTTGGGTGATTTTGATATCATTGTTGGTATGGATTGGCTCGATCATAATAGGGCCGATATTGCATGCCATGAAAAATTTATTCGTGTGAAGACCCCAAGTGGGGGAGAGTTAATTATTCACGGTGATATGCGTAGAAGACTTGTGCCGATATGCACTTTTGCACGGGCACATCGTTTCCTTGTTAGTGGTGGCATGACTTTTCTTGCCCATGTTGTTGATACTCGTGATGATCCACCACCTATTCGTGAATTTCCGGTGGTTAATGAATTTGAAGACATTTTTTCGGATGACTAACCGGGTGTTCCGGCGGAACGACAAGTTGAATTTCGCATTGAGTTAGTTCCAGGGGCTACCCCCATTGCTAAAACTCCTTATTGTTTAGCGCCAATGAAAACGCAAGAGTTGTTAAACCAAACCCAAGAGTTGCTTGAGAAGGGTTTCATTCGACCAAGTGCTTCGCCATGGGGCGCTCCAGTTTTATTCGTGAAGAAGAAGGATGGTAGTATGCGGATGTGCATCGATTATCGGGAGTTGAACAAAGTGACGATCAAGAATCGTTATCCATTGCCTAGGATTGATGATTTGTTTGACCAACTCCAAGGTGCAACGTATTTCTCTAAAATCGACCTACGGTCCGGCTATCACCAAATGCGGGTCCGTGAGGAAGATATTGAGAAAACGGCTTTTCGAACGCGTTATGGGCATTTTGAGTTTGTAGTTATGCCTTTTGGTCTTACGAATGCACCGGCAGCATTCATGGATCTTATGAACCGAGTGTGCCAACCTATGTTGGACAAGTCGGTAATTGTGTTCATTGACGACATACTTGTCTATTCGAAGAGTATGAAGGAACATGAACATCATTTGCAGAGTGTGTTAAAGACATTGCGAAAGGAGAAGTTGTATGCTAAATTCTCCAAATGTGAATTTTGCCTAAGAGAAGTTCAATTCCTTGGTCACATTGTAAACAAAGATGGTATTCAAGTAGATCCGGGGAAGATTGAGACGGTAAAGAGTTGGGGACGACCGACTACGCCTACGGAAATCTGAATTTTTCTTGGATTGTCCGGTTATTATCATCGGTTTATCCAAGACTTTTCTAAGATCGCTTCTTCGTTGACGAAATTGACGAGGAAGAACGCGAGATTTAATTGGGAGAACGAGCAAGAAATTGCTTTTTAATTGCTAAAAGAGAAATTGTGTCAAGCTCCGGTGTTAGTGTTGCCGGAAGGTGTGGAAGACATGACGGTGTATTGTGATGCCTCTCTAAATGGGCTCGGGTGTGTTCTAATGCAAAGAGGTAAAGTCATCGCTTACGCCTCTGGACAATTAAAGGAACACGAAACGAGATATCTGACTCATGATCTTGAGTTGGCGGTGGTGGTTCATGCGTTGAAAATTTGGCGCCATTACTTGTATGGTGTCAAGTGTACGATTTATTCGGATCACAAGAGTTTGAAACATCTCTTCAATCAACGAGATTTGAATTATCGCCAACGTAGGTGGATGGATGTGGTAAAAGATTATGATTGTGAAATACTTTATCATCCGGGCAAGGCTAATGTGGTCGCGGATGCGTTAAGTCAAAAGAGTCACCACCCGGCGTTACGATTAGGATTGTTACGTATGATTATTACTAACGATTTTCTTGAAAAACTTGGTGTGATTCAAATTGAAGCTTACGTTCACAACAAGCATGCAGAATGAATTGTGGGGTAATCGGAATTCATTACTATGGGTTCGAGTGGTTTGTTGTCTTTTCAAGGAAGAGTGTGGGTGCCTAAGATGGGGGATTATCGACGAGTGCTACTTGATGAAGCACATAAGTCAAAGTATTCCATCCATCCGGGAGCAACGAAAATGTATCTTGATTTAAGGAAAGAGTATTGGTGGCCGGGCATGAAACGTGATGTTGTTAAGTATGTTGAGCAATGCGTCACGTGTTTGCAAGTTAAAGTCGAACACCAAAAGCCGTATGGTAAGTTACAACTGTTAGAAATCCTGAAGTGGAAATGGGAGCACATTACCATGGATTTTATCACAAAGTTACCAAAGACGGCGAGAACCCAATTTGATTCAATTTGGGTGATAGTTGACCGATTGACAAAAAGTGCTTTGTTTCTTCCCATTCGGGAAGCGATATCGTCGGAGACCTTGGCTAAATTGTTTATCAAGGAAGTAGTCGCTCGACATGGGGTTCCTATATCTATTATTTCGGATCGAGATACCCGTTTTACATCTAGGTTTTGGGAAAACTTTCATGATGATATGGGTACACAATTAAAATTGAGCACGGCGTATCATCCTCAAACGGACGGTCAAACCGAACGTACGAATCAAACGTTAGAGGATATGTTACGGGCGTGTATTATTGATTTCGGTGGTAGTTGGGACGAGCACTTACCTTTGGTGGAATTCTCGTACAATAATAGTTATCATACTAGTATCGGGATGCCACCGTATGAGATGCTTTATGGGCGAAGATGTCGAACTCCAATTTGTTGGGGTGAAGTGAGATAAAAGGAAATCGGGAGTACCGATTTGGTTTTAGAGACGAATAGCAAGATTGATGTGATTCGGGATCATTTGAAAAAGGCGCAATATAGACAAAATTCATATGCCGATAAACGTAGGCGAATGATCGAATTCCAAGAGGGCGACATGGTGATGCTTAAGGTTTCGCCATGGAAAGGTATTATTCGGTTTCGAAAACGGGGAAAGTTAGCTCCTCGGTTTATTGGGCCATTTAAAGTTTTAGATCATGTTGGCGAGGTTGCGTATCATTTGGAGTTACCCGAAGAGCTTGCGGGGATCCATAATACATTTCATGTTTCCCATCTCCGTAAGTGTCTTGCGGATGATTCTTCTTGGGTGCCTTTAGACGAGCTTGAGCTAAACAACAAACTAGAGTATGTTGAGGAGCCGATTGCTATACTCGATGAGAAAGTGAAGAAGTTGAGAAACAAGGAGGTGAGAACCTTCAAGGTTCAATGGCTTCGAAGTATAGGTTCCGAGTTTACGTGGGAGCCTGAAGAGTTTGTTTTGGTTTATCTTCCTGCTTGTCATGCGGCGTGGATTGCGAGGACGCAATCCGGTTCAAGTGGTGGAGAGTTGTAAGATCCTGTTTTCTCAGCCAGGTTGGACGCCATCCAAAATGGTGGGACGCCGTCCTGTTTTGAAGGGCTGGACGCCGTCCAGATGGCCTGACGAGCCAGCTTTGGTATTTTGATGTTATAAAATGGGGTAGTTTGGTAATTTCACATTGTGGATGACTTTAAGACCCTAGATCAGTTTTGGTGAGCCTCATTACTCCATTTCCATCTACTCTATCTCCCTCCACTAAATTCTAGAGAGAGAGGAAGTTATAGAGTGAGAGAGCTCCATTAAAGGAAGAAGGAGGTTGAATCGGGTCTTAGTGCGAGTTCTAAAGTTGTTCATCTAGTCGCTAGCTACGTGGTGATTGTGTTGGTAAGTTATAAAACCTAATTTCTTTACTTAAATTGTGTTAAGGGTTAGGGTTTGGGTTAGTGTTGCACTTAAAACCCATTTGTTAGTGATTTGGGGGTTTTGGGTAAGTTTGGGTCATGAAGACCCAAAAGATGACTAACCTAGGGTTTTGAAAAGTTAAATTGTGTAAATCGGTCTTAAAGGCTTAGTAAATCACTAGCACACTTGTAGTTAATGTTTTTGGGTGTCATTTGGGTTGTGGTTGACCCAAATGGGCGTGTTGACCTCGAAATGGGTCAAATGGGTCTTGGGCGACCTAGGTTGTTAAATGCGTATGAGGACATACTAAACTTGTGATTATAAAGTCTTTAAGACCATATTTGTCTAGTGTTAGAGTTTTGTTGGTGTTGACCCAAAGGTTAGGGTTAAGGGTGCAAATGGGTCGGAATTGCACCTTGGGTCAAAATGGCACTAGAATGGAGAGTGAGTTGGTTGACCAACTTGAGTTGTGATTGATTATATGCTAAATTTAATAGGTACGTTACATTTAAGTTGCAAGCTCGGTTATCTTTCGCAAAAGACTCTAAGGTGAGTGGAATAATTATATGCGTAGGTATATAATGTATCTATTTGTTGTAGCGTGAGATGTGAAGTGTCGAGGTGCTAAGACACCACGTTTCACGTGACGAGTGAAGTGTCGAGGTGTTAAGACGCCACTCGGAGTGAAGCATCGAGGTGTTAAGATGCCACTCTAAGTAATTGACGGGTGAAGCATCGAGGTGTTAAGATGCCACCTAGGAGTGAAGTGTCGAGGTGTTAAGACGGCACTCGGTAAAATAAAGAGTGAAGCATTGAGGTGTTAAGATGCCACTCGAGGTGAAGTACCGAGGTGTTAAGGTACCACCCTGGGGGTTAGTGATACGAGGTGTTAAGTACACTAATGGATGTTGTGAACTCCGATGGTCTTTCGCGGGCACCATTCCCTTGTACGATTGGTTAACCATGGTTATTGTGTTGAGTTGTAAGCATATTATATGGTTCGAGTTATATACATATATATGCATTTGTTATGCTAGCTTGTGATATAGGAGGTTAATAACTTTGTACTTGAGATGTTAAGCCCTTTTGTGTTGCTAGCATGTATGCGATATTTGTGTAAGTGTGCAAGTAGGTATTTTATATATGTACGTGTATAACTATTGCATTCACTAAGCGTTAGCTTACCCTCTCGTTGTTTACCTTTTTAGGCTCCGGCGTGGACAAAGGCAAAGGTATTCGATTGGATTAGTAGTCTCCCACTCATTTTGATAGGGGATGCTTTTGGGTTAGCTTTTGGAAGTTCGGCCAAGATTTGGGTAGTTTAACCCCAAACATCATGCTCTAGTGTCGTTTGGAAATTAAACTTGTATTGGCCGAAACTTATATTTTTGAACGAAATGCGTAAGACGGGTCGATGTGGGCCCGATGTTGTAAAACTTGTTTTTATGATGAAAACCTCTTAGTTTATTATATTGTGATATGTTGTAAAAAGGTTTTCGTTTAAAAGTGTCGGGAAGCGGGATTTTCGCTCACGTGAGTTGAACCCGGGGACAGCAGCTGCCAGGCAATCTAGACGCCGTCCAGATATGCTGGACGTTGTCCCGGTCTTAAGTGCTGGACGCCGTTCAGATGGGCAGGTCCAGAATTTTTTTTTTTTTTGGGCGTGTTCTTGGGTTAACGAAGTCGGGTTGTTACACTGACCCTCATTAAACCATTAAAATAGCTGAAATTTGGACCTGGCACCAGACAGAGGCGCGACGCGGCTAACAGCACAAAACCGAGGCAGAAGCTTTTTTATTATCGAATATCTGAAACAATGGATAAGCGTGGCGTGCCTATATGAGCCCGCGGCGCGGCACCCTCGTAACAGCAACATTTCGAAGTTCAGGGACTGAAGTTGTCTGATTCTGATTCTGATGTAAAATCTGAAAATGCATAAGTATATGTAGACTTTTCCTGACACTTTCTGGTGACACTTTCTATCGACACTTTTTGATGTATTAAAAATTCAGGGTGTTACAGCGCCCGGTTACACTTTCCACAAAAAGCTTCATTGATGCTTAGATTTGTAACCGGGCCAAGTCCCCACCATTTATTGATCCTCTCCCAAATTTCCATCGAGTATCGACAAAATATCATTGAGTGCTCAATCGTTTTTACATCTTCATCACATAAAGGGCATCTAACGGAGTCCATGTCAATACTTCTTTTATCAAGTTCGGTACAATCCGGGATCCTTCGTTTCAATACCCTCCATATGAACAACTCAACTTTTAAAAGAACCAAACCGTTATTGAGTGTCTCGTTTTGTTCCCTGTTGTTGTGACCTATCAGTTTATCATCGATTAATATTGATAATTACTTAGTTGTAAACTTTCCATTTGAAGATAAATTCCATATCCATGAATCCTCAGCCTTGTCTCCTTCGATCAACGTGTCTGCATACAGCTATCATATATTGTAACTTCAACATTTAATCTGTGTTTATTTACTTTTCCATCTAATGTTTCCATTAATCATTGAAGAAGAAGATAAACTCAATCAGCAAGTGTATGTAAACTTCCGTATTTTGCTCCCAAACCTTCATATTTTCCCCAAAAACCTCCACATTTTGCTCAAAAATCACCATATTTTTTCCCAAAACCTCTATATTTTACCAAAAAAAAAATTGATACGCTTTAAAAAAAATTTCGCCCCGGGTGAAAAAAATTCCTGTTTTCGTCACTGTGTACATGATAAACTCATATATTATCATTTATTTGATCATCATTATTTGTTTGATCTATTGCACCATATATGTTTTTTAATGATTTCTAGAATAACAGCTGTTGTGTAATACAAAATATGAGAAAAATACAAACAGTTGATGATTAACCCTCATTTTCACATTACTATAAAAGGCCAGATATATATATATATATATATATATATATATATATATATATATATATATATATATATATATATATATATATATATATATATATATAGAAGTGAATGGACTCCCCTTGAATGATATTTTTTTTTAACGGTCAAAAAATATAATATTAAAAAAATTGCTCCTTAGCAAGGCGCTAAAGGAGAAATTACAAAGACATAGCAAGGCTTGAGTTCCAATTTGAAACTAAATTACCTCTATTTTCAATCCAACGAAAAGTAAACATCTAATAACATCAAAAATGTTAATTCTAGAACAAAAAAAAAAATTATTAAAAACAATACCGTTTCTGAATCTCCAAATTACCCAAAGTAAGGTAATGACTGAAGCAATAACTCGATTCTTATTGATAGAAGATAATTGAACACCTTCGATCCATTCAATAAACGAATCCCAAGATGAGAACACCGGCATAGCACAATTTAACCAAACCCGCAACTTAAGCCAAATATCACACGCGAAAGAACACCCGAAGAACAAATGATCTCGTGTCTCTATACCATTATTGCATACTGGACACACAATAGAAGTTATCTCTAAGTCTTTCTCGAACAACTTTCAACGAACTGGTAACAAATCTAACCTCAATCTCCACAGAAAAATGTCCAATTTCCTCTGGATAAACTGGAACCAAAGAGTTGCATGTAGACAACGGTAAGAATGAACGATCCAAAGTGAGAAGCGTACATTTAACAGAATATAATCCATCCGAATTTAACGAAAACTCCCAACGATCCTCATTATTATTTAAAATGTAGCCATTAATTTCATTGAGCATGGCTGTCAACACAGTTTCATTACGGGTTCCTAACACTTCCTTGGACCATGAAAAAATCCAATAATTGTTGCACCATTTTATATTATAAACAAGGAAAATGCTAACGACAGTTTTAAAGGTTGTCGTTAACATACATTAAGTATTTGTACATGGCGGTTATTACTCATTTTCATAAATGCGGTTATCAAAATTTACAATATTATAAAGAATGTTGACGATAGCCCTAAGGGCTGTCGTTAGCATTTTATGAATTATTAATCACTACTAGTTATAGTTATTATAGTTATTTAGTTATGATTATAAAAGTGACAGCAGTCAATATATCTATATCACTGTAGTTGCATTTGTGTCTAATAATGTTGCATAAATTCGAATTAAGTTGAAAGTGTATGCCGATCTTGTAAATACGGTTGTATCATGTGGTATGTATAATATAACAAGTAGATCGTACAATCTACTTGAACAAAATTTTCGAATCTATATCACTTATAACCCTACTAAATTATCAGATCTATTTTATTTTAATCAAGTTTTTTTAAAAAAGTTTAATAAAAAAAATTCATTATATATGCAAATCCAATCTAATAAATGAAGAGAAAAGGACTAGCTAACTTGTAAGTGGAGACACGTGCCAACTAATGTGTGGTAGAAATTGAAGCTTATTTGTATTATATTATATTATATATTATAATCATAATTAATTATTAGTTATAATAATCAATTTGCAAAAGCAACACGAAGCTTCAAATTTATGCATTACATAAATGACGTGCTATAATGCTGATGTGTCATGTCTTCATTGAAACTGTCCCGTGTCATTCTTTTGATTCTTCAAATCTATTAATTGATTTTTTAAAATAAGAAAAGTATTCGTTCTAAATACAATAAGTTAGTTTTATATATTAAATTAAATAAATAAATGATTTTTTTAAATATAAAAAATATTCATATTATACAACACAAATGTGTTTGAAACATAGGGATATAAACGAATAAACTTTAAATAAAACTTAGGTATATAACTTAATTTAAATAAACAATCAAATATCTATATTAAATATAAAATATGATATTTGAATAAACTTAAAGTATATTAAACTTTTTGACATTTGCGGACGTGTATTTTAACTCACGGGCTCATAAACGTATATCACTATATCTTCAAGAAATTGTGCGACATTAAATTGAGAATAATCTATTGTTGTATTGCAATTGTATTCAATACTAACGTTTACGATACTAATATTTTCAATACTAATGCATTCATACTCATGTTATCAATAATTAAGGTTTTTTCATTGTAACTGTATTATACATTTGATCAATATTAATAATAAGGTTATTAAAAACTAATTTATATAATTTTCGTGCAACGCACGGGCTCAAAAAACTAGTGAACATACAATTTACGTGATCTTAGTTTGATTAAAAGTCGTAACTGGTGGTGGCGGATCTTAGTTTTATTTTAATAAATTGATTGATTGATATATTGCATGTGTGATGTCGGGGTAAGTGTGGAATGTGCGAATGATATTGCTCGTAACATTGGTTGCCAAGTAGGTCAATTCCCGTTTACATACTTAAGTTTACCATCGGTCCTAAGATGAAGATAGTAAAAGAATGGAGTGTTGTCATTGATAAATTTAAAAGTAAACTTTCGAGTTGGAAAATGCGGACAATATCATTTGGGGGTTGTTTGCTTCTTATTAAATCGGTTCTTACTAGTCTACCGTTGTATTATTTCTCACTCTTTCGTGCTCCGCCGAGAGTTCTTAAAATACTTGTGTGTGTGAGGTGTGAGTTTTTTGGGGTGGGGGGACTCGGGTTCAAAAATAAATTGGGTTAAATGGGATACCGTTATCTCTTCTTTTGGGGATGGGGGGTTGAACATTGGCTCTCTTAAAAGTAAAAACCTTGCGTTACTCAGAAAGTGGTGGTGGAGGTTTATAACCGTAACCAACTCTCTTTGGGTAAAAATCATTCGAAGCATACATGGCACTTGTGGGGCCTTTTTGGTGGGGAATGAACCAATTCGTTCCTCATCAATTGGCACTTGGACTAACATTGTTTTGGCAGGAAAGTACATCGATGAGTTAGGAGTCCCATTCAGCAACTCCTTTACAAAATCAATTGGCAACGGTGCAACAAATATGTTCTGGAATGAAGCATGAATCGAAGGCATCAAACGATGTGATCGTTTTCCACGATTATACAGATTGGAGACTCAAAAGGACGCTATGATCAATCAACGTATCGGTTTAAATGGCGAACAAGCAGGCTGGAACTAGTCGCGATCTCTTTCTGAACGAACAGCGGGCGAGTTCTAATCCCTTCTTTCTCTTATTTCAGGTGTGGCTCTTGATGGTAACATGCTCGACAGTTGGTGCTGGAATCTGGACAATGGCAAAAGTTTACTATTCGGAAGCTGGCATCTCTTATCGACGACAACATCTTACAATCTTGCAATCATTCGGATGAAACTTAGTGCAACAATTTGGTTCTCAAGAAACTTGAAGTTTTCGCGTCGCGGGTGTCATAACCCGTCCTTAACCCTAAGAACGAGTTAGATAACGTATGATTTCATTGCGAGGTATTGACCTCTATATGAGACATTTTTAAAAGAAAACTGCATATATTTTACATTACAAACCACAAATCCTATTTTTGATACAAGCTTTAGACGATAGAAATATGATTATCGTTTAGCGATAATCTTCGACTTACAAACTTTACAAATAATGATAACAACACGATTTCTAGTATATTTTACAACACAAATCCTCGGGTATGCAGTTTTATTTTTGACACAAATATGCGTACGCAAGATCCTGCTCAAATTCAACATAATGCAGCGGAAACTTCTAATTATCACCTGAGAATAAACATGTTTAAAACGTCAACATAAAGTTGGTGAGATATAGGTTTAGTGCCGGCAGCAATATATATATAGACCACAAGATTTCATATATAAACAGTTAAATAAAAATATTCTAAGTGGTTGAGCACTTGGTAACCATACTTAACATTTAATCACGTCGCATATTCCCTTTATTATGAAATCTTACTACACCGTACCAAGTGTAGTCACGAAACGAAGTACTGTGCAACCGTTGAATACTGGTCGTCCAGTCCGGTTGGGGTTGTCAGGCCCGATAGATCTATCAACAGGATTCGCGTTTACAATACCGCTGTAAATATTAGTTACCAAGCTACAGGGAAGTATGCCAGTGGTACAACTCAACGTAGAATATATTTTTCAGTTACTTGTGTCCATAACGTAAAACATAAAATACATGTATTCTCATCCCGAAATATTTAGAGTTTAAAAGTGGGACTATATACTCACTTTCGTCTTGAAGATATGTAATTTCGACTTGGTCTCCGATTGATATCACGAACCTATCCATATATAGTTTATCAATATATTTCTATTTTAAACAATCGTCACATATATATACTTTTTATACTTTTAATAGTTTTAATAATTTCTTAGTCCGTAGTTAGCAGTCCGATGTTAGTAATTCAATTTTAATGGTTCATTTTTAGGTGTTTAATAAACCCCCAATGAAATAAATAAAAACCCCCATCGTATATGTATTGGTCGAGATTAATCTTGACCCATGGTACCGGTGTTGTCAAATGACGTGTTGCGTACATAAAGTACCGGTGTTGTCAAATGACGTGTTGCGTACAATCATGGGATCTTATGATTAATCTTCTCGTATTGTTTACGGGTGATCCTGAACCATATAAAATTAAATAATGAGTACATATATATAAAATATCATGTTATTTTAAAAAGATGTGATTTATTTAATTTTCTCCAATTATTTTCGTAGCCAAACTAGTCTTAGATATCCGATCTCGTTTTGGTCATAGTTTCTTCGTTACAACTCCGTTTTTGTTGATTCAACTTGCCACTTCCTTGGATCGAGTCCCTATTTAAGACTATGAACTGTAAATACCTTAGTTTGTATTCGAAATCACAGGTCATAGGTCAAACTTTAGTGAAACTTATGAAGTTAATCATTTTCCATCATGTAAACAACCTTAAATGATTATTTTTCTAAAAATACTTATACTTTGAGTTAAATCATGAAATTTTTATGTGTTATCATATTCATAGTAAAAATCATTTTTCCAGAAAATAAACCTCCAATTCAAAGTTTAAGATGGTTTTTAATTATCCAACCCAAAACAGCCCCCGGTTGCACTCCGACGTCATAAAAACAGTTTTTAAGGTGTTCTTTGAAAAACCAAGTTATACCTTGTTAAATTAGCATATTTTTAAGTTATATTACAGGTCTTGAAGTATTTTAAAAGTTAAGTTAGAAGGATCTATTTAGTTTGCGAACAAGTTTGAAATCATTCAAACTATGTTCTAGTTTATAAACTCTTATATATATAGCTATAAATATATGAATTGAAAAAGAGTTGAAGTAGAGTTTTTACCTCAAGTTTAAAATGTAAAGTTGCTGGAAAGAAGTAGTAAAATAAAAGTTGAGAGAGTTCTTGCAAGTGTGTGTGAAAATTGGAAGTAAAATTTGGAAAATGAATGTGTAAAAATGAGTTAGAAATGGTGCTTATTTATAGGCTTGAAAATTTGGTTTTTAGTGAAAATATCTAAGATAAGTTAAAATTTATTATGTCATGAATGACATATTATTCCAATAATTGAAGATTTCTATTGGTATATACCAATAGTAAATACTTCTAGAAGCTGTGTATAGTACCCTAGATATACGTATAGGATTATTGAGGAAACGGAACGAGAATTCAAATATAACTATCTTTTGTAAATATACTTATATTGTTTTATGTATAAAAGCCCTTTAAAAATGATTAAATACATTACTTATACGATATATGTATAAACATTATAAATCATCAGTATTTATGTCAAATAACGTTACGTATGGTTATTGTTTTGAAAACTTAAGTTAGTAGTTTCAAAATATACTTATGACTTTTTGTTATTAATACAAAATGAGATATTAAAACATCCTTAGATCATGTTAAATATGTATGTATAATTATCATATATTGTATAGTTCATGATATCATCGGTCAAACTAGACGGTCAAACGTTGTGTAAAACTCTTTTCAAAAACATAAATCTTAACAATTTGGATTGCTTATCATGTTGGTAAGGTTTAATTTATATAAATATTAATCTTATAAGTATAGAACGATCGAAAAAGTGCGGGTCATTACAGCGGGTATTAAAAAAGCGTATTCCGGTAAGGGTCGAATTGGATAAAAGGGGCATTGATTTGCATAGCGTGAGATGCCCTCTTTGTGATGATGGGCTGGAAACTATTGAACACACTTTGATCTCTTGCAAGTACTCGATGGAAGTGTGGACTCGTGTTTTCGGTAGGTGGGGTTTTGGTAACTTCACTAATCTAAGTGTTAATGAAATTCTTCGTGGCATCGCGCCAACACAATTATCATCATTCGGAAAGAAGATATGGCAAGCGGCGGAATGGGTTTGCGTTTATTTTATTTGAAAAAATCTGAACAACTTTTTATTCCGCGGTAAAAGGTGGAATGGTGCGATCGCTCTAAATGAAATTTAAACCAAATCCTTCGAGTGGATTTCAAAAAGATCGAATAGTAGACATATTGATTGGCTCGATTGGCTAAATAATCCTAGTGTATATTCTTATAGTTTTTAGAGGGTCGCTACCTTTGCAACTTCGTCGTTGTAATATTTCGTGATGCATGGGTAACATTACCCAAGTATTGTAATACTTCGTTTAATTTATAAAATTGCTTGCTTTTCAAAAAAAAAAAAAAACATTTTTATGGTACAAGGATACAATTTTGTTGGTTAAGATTCCAATTATAATATTCAAAAGTTAATCACTTTGTTTTATTGATGACACAAAAGAGATAAGTGCTTAATCATATGTAAGACGACATGAGTTCATAAGCCTACACTATCTCTAGCAAAAGACCAATACATAAATAATTAAACTTGGTAAATTTGCTATGCGGCTGCACCACGGTCGACCGTGGGTCTGACCATGGATGCCCCGTACCAACGGCTGCAATCTTTTCAAATTTATGATATGTGGTCAAGTACACGGTCGACCGCAGTTCGACCGCAGTTTTCTCTATTACCAAAATCATCTACTTTAAGTTAGACCACTTTGAGACATCTATAATTTACAAAACCTTTTTAAACATACTTATAATAGTTGTCCTTTTTTATCTCAAAAGAGTTTTGAACCAAAAGATGTTAATTTCTACTAATCACACCTAATGACATCTTAATGACATTTTAAGCTCAATTAAGGTTAAACACATAAGTGTTTTATTTTTCACTTGTTACAAAATGTCACTCAAATACATACTAATGATGTTCATTAAAAGTCCCAACAAAAGAGTTGCTCTCTCATAACTTCTATGTATCATTTTTATGTATGTACAATTATGAGCTAGTAAGGTATTGATGTAATAATCTCCAAGTAACCTCCAACTAGATTCAAACTAGTTCATTTGAGATGCAACAAGATTTCAAAGGGAAAAATGCTTCCATTAGCAAAGTGACAAGCAATTAAGAAAAGTTGATGAAGTTTTCACTACAACAAAAGTCCACTTATAGGACCTTTTTTTCTGAGACCTTTTAAAATTTAGTCCTAAAAGCCACTTAGATAGGACCATACATAATTTAGGTCTCATTATGATGTACGCTTTTAGAGTTGGGTCCTAAAACGCTATTTTGTGGGACACATTATTTTTTTGTGTCCTATTAGCTCATATTTTCATAGAACACTTAGACAGTAGATCCTATTAGAGGAGCTTATAAGACATTTATTTGTTAGGGTCTCATTATGTGTTTATGTAATAAGACACTTGATATGAAGGTCATATGAAATAGGCCTTTAGAGGCCATTTTTTTACGAGAGTCTTACTATATTGTAACATATTAGGACACTTTGAATGTAAGTCCTATAAATGTATGTTATTAGGACAAATGATTTTCTGGGGTCCTAAATATCATAATAGCTAATATGATATAATATGACATTTAAATTGTCTATCATATAAAGAGACTTTATAAGACATTTAAATGTGTTTGTCTCATTATAGTAGATATAATAGGACACTTAAATTCTTTAAGAGGGCCGATTAGTTACCTGCATCATAATTATCATATGATGTCATAGGACACAATAAATGTGACTCATTAAATGGGACTTTATAGGACATTAACGGTTTGGTGTCACATTACGTGTTACTTTATATGACACCTTATTTAAAAGTCATATTAAATATACTATCATAGGAAATTTATTTTGTCCAATTCGTATTATATATTTAGCTAATGGGACATGTAATACTTATGTCGTATCATTGATAATTTTTAGGACACTTAGTGTTTGGGGTCTTAATTATGAAGTCATTACATAGGACACTTTTGTGTGACCCATTAAATGGTACTTTATAAGACATTTAACGGTTTGGTGTCATATTACGTGTTACTTTATAGGACACCTTATATAAAAGTCATATTAAATATACTATCATAGGACATTTATTTGTCCTAGTCGTATTATAACTAATTAGCTAATAGGACATGTAATACTTATGTCGTATCATTGTTAATTTTTAGGACACTTTTAATTTTTGGGGTCTTAATTATCATACGATGTTATAGGACACTTTAAGTGTGACTCATTAATGGGACTTTATAAGACATTTAACAGTTTGTTGTCACATTACTTGTTAATTTATAGGACACCTTATATGAAAGTCATATTAAATATACTATCATAGAACATTTATTTGATTTAGTCATATTATAACTAATTAGCTAATAGGACATGTAATACTTATGCCTTATCATTGTTAATTTTTAGGACACATTTAGTTTTTGGGGTCTTAATTATCAAGTCATTACATAGGACACTTTTTTGTGACCCGTTAAATGAAACTTTATAAGACATTTAACTGTTTGGTGTCATATTACGTGTTAAATTATAGGACAGCTTATACAAAAGTCATATTAAATATACAATTATAGGACATTTATTTTTCCTAGTCGTATTATATCCTAAGCTAATATGACATGATATAATTTTGTCGTATCAGTGTAGATTTTTCGGACATTTTGAATCTTTAATATGACGTAGGAGGTTTTGATGTCTTAATTATCATGTGTTGATTTGAACAAATGGCTAGTGATCAAACGCATATGTAACAATGATGGATGTGCCCATTGTATCAAGTGTTGATTTGAAGTAACAACGATATGGTCGTGGCCATCGTTCAACAATCGAATACATCAACATGGAAACAAATGCATAGTAAAGCAGTTTTAGGTTTACAAGTTATACAAACATATAGGAAACCTAAAATAAATTAAATAGAAATAGGCTTCTGTGGGTAAAGCATTGCAAAATATCCAAAAACGAAAGTCAAATTGAAACAGGACAAATTTCCATCTCCTGTTAAATCACACAAACAT
The DNA here is from genome assembly GCF_046630445.1 of Rutidosis leptorrhynchoides. Classification (NCBI taxonomy): domain Eukaryota; kingdom Viridiplantae; phylum Streptophyta; class Magnoliopsida; order Asterales; family Asteraceae; genus Rutidosis; species Rutidosis leptorrhynchoides. Next base: position 277,669,169 of record NC_092339.1, on the reverse strand, counting down.
CCCATACTTTTTACCTTAAACCGCCTTACTAGTTCGTGATGAGTAAAACCTGTGTAATTGAATATAATACGCCATTAATTCACCATTTAATCTGTCTCAGACTCGATCACAACTCAAACTATATATATTATTGTAGAATCAACCTCAACCCTGTATAGCTAACTCCAGCATTACTGCATATAGAGTGTCTATGGTTATTCTAAATAATATATATATATATGCGTCGATATGATATGTCAAAACTTTGTATACGTGTCCCGATATTTAAAGTGCGTAAAATAAATAACAGAAATTAAATGACGATAAATAAAATTGCGAGAATTAAAATTGCGATAAATAAAATGTGATAAATAAAATGCGATAAATAAAATGTAATAAGGAATTAACAGTTAGCTAGGAACAGTTAGCTAGGATTTTGTTAGCGTGGATTCTTAACAAAATTTTCTCATGGTTAATTTGTTTGTTTCTAACAAATTTTATTTTGTCCAATGTTTTCTTCATTATGCCACTTGTTGGATTCTGATATGTCAAAATCTAAATATGAAATTGAATAAAAATGGTTATTCTGCATTGAACGGATACGTATATCGGTGGATGTAAGTAGGATAGTAAATGACTGTTGAATCAGATTCGAAGAATGTACAGTGTAACTTATTAATGTGAAATCTAAATATTTCTAGGGTATTACCTACCCGTTAAAATATTTTTACCATTAACAGTTTGTACAAAAGAATTTTTAATTACAATCTTTATGAAAATATACTTACATATATATTTTTCTCAGATGTAATCATGGATTTAATGAGTTAATATGATATTAATCTCATTTGCTTTTCAGTTTGAGCTAGAATAAATAATCTCTAAGACTTTAGAGATTACATAATCGCCATGAAGAACGAAGGTAATTGTTGTAGATCGATACGTAAAACGGTGATTATATTCGAGGTACAGAATGAGATGTTGAGGCGTGTGTTGTTGATGGTATGGGTGCTATTGCTGGTAGTCATGTTGATGTCGGTGATGTTGTTGAAGCTGGTAAGTTTGCACCATATTTTCCAAAACTATTACTCGAGCATGAAGTTTGCTGACTTCTTGTATTACTCCGGGATGATTGTCGGTCGGAACGAGTGGATGAATAAGGTTTAGAATTGTGGATAGAATATAATTGTGACGAGATACTCTGGAAATGAGAGAGAAAATGGTGTCTCGAATAGGTTCGCCGGTAATTGCTTCAAGTTTCATCGTCAAGAGGGTAATTTGGTTGGTGGAAAGGATTGCCTTGTTCGCGTCTCCATTGATTAAGTCGACTACGAACCCATCTCCAATTCATCCAGAATAGATGATGGCTAATTGGTTGATTCATTCTGGTTACACTGCTTTCGGCGTTCGAGTGGAAATCCATATCGGAATAGCTGTCGGAATAACTATCGGAATAGCTATCGGAATCTGAGGACTCGAACTGGTTGAGGGATTCATCTCGTACGATCAGATGAAGGATTTTCGATAAGAAATAGATTATAGGATGTAGATTAGTACCCTGCAATACATAATTTACATATGCATATATAATACTAAAATTCCATAAGTTACGGAGGAATCTACGGAATCTGTCAGGCAAAGGTAACAATAAAAGATACGCTAAGATATGAATTAGCAGATACGCTAAGATATGAATTTTGTCTATCCACTATTCATGCAATCATTGCAGTAAGATGTGTCTAGACTAAGAATGATAAGCAGGTAATTTCCTAAGGATGATAAGTATGTAATTTTCGACACGAAATGATAAGCAAAACTTTTGACATGCAGACACGGTCGAAGTCCAGACCCACTAATGTATCTAAACAACTATCAGCTAGACACACTAATGCAAGACCTGGTTCGCTAAGACCACCGCTCTGATACCAACTGAAGCGACCCATCCTAATACATCCGGACGAAGTCCATATCGATTACAAACGATTCACAATAGTTGGTTACATCGTGAGGTACTTGACCTTTATATGATACAATTTTACAAACATTGCATTCGTTTTTAAAAGACAAACTTTCATTACATCGAAAGTTGACGGCATGCATACCATTTCATAATACATCCAACTATAATTGACTTAATAATAATCTTGTTGAATTCAACGACTCGAATGCAACGTCTTTCAAAATATGCCATGAATGACTCCAAGTAATATCCCTAAAATGAGCTAATACACAGCAGAAGATTTCTTTCATACCTGAGAATAAACATGCTTTAAAGTGTCAACCAAAAGGTTGCTGAGTTCATTAGTTTATCATAATCATTCATTTTCATCATTTTAATAGACCACAAGAATTTCGTTTCCAGTTCTCATAAATATACGTCTCATGCATAGAGACAAAAATCATTCATATGGATTGAACACCTGGTAACCGACATTAACAAGATGCATATAAGAATATCCCCTATCATTCCGGGAAATCCTTCGGACATGATATAAAACAACATCGAAGTACTAAAGCATCCGATACTTTGGATGGGGTTCGTCAGGCCCATAGATCTATCTTTAGGATTCGCGTCAATTAGGCGTGCACTAATTCTCAAAATTAGTGATGTTCCCTAATTCTTAGGCTACCAAGCTAAAAAGGGCATATTCGGCTTCGATCATTCAACCATATAATGTAGTTTCGATTACTTGTGTCTATTTCGTAAAACATTTATAAAAAATTACGCATGTATTCTCAGCCCAAAAATATAAAGGGTAAAAAGGCAAATGAAACTCACCTATTGTATTTCGTTGTAAAAATACATATAACGTCATTGAACAACTGAACAATGCAGGGTTGGCCTCGGATTCACGAACCTATATCAATTGTATATCTATTAAAACATATAATGGAAATCACATATTTTCCTTTATTAATTATATATTATTTATGTGTTTGTACTTTATATAAATTTTATACTAAATTCTATTAAAAACATATACTTCATTTATATTTATTATATCTTAACTTATATGTTATATATATACTACTTTAAAATAATTATTATCTATTCATTTAGTTATTTTAAAATATTTATATATATACATATATGTTTAGTGTTATATCTAAAATCAATAGTTTGTTATATGTAAGTATAATGTTAATGGGTTTGATATATATAGTTATGTGAAATATTAATATAATTATAGTATATGTAATAAGTATATTCTATGTACCAAATATTTATTTGTTTAAAATGATAGTCCTGATAATAATGATTTACAAATAATAATAATAATTATAATCCTAGTCATAATTATAATCATAATAATAATAAATGATAGACTTTATAATAATACTTTGTATTAGTAATAATAAGTGTTCTAAAAATAACCATAATAATAATAATAACAATACTAATAATAATATTAATTTTAAAAATGAAAACTACCTTCAAAAAGGGTTTCTAAAAAGAAAAGTCTCAGACGGGGCTCGAACCCGAGACCTTCCGGTTACACACCAACACCACTAACCAGCCCTCCATCGTTTGTTTTTCTGATTTATATTACTTCTAAAATGTATTTAACCCATTATTCATGTTCATCATCTTCTTCATCTTCTTCCTTACATCAATTCATCCATGGAACTTTCTAACTCTAAATAACGAATTTGGGATTTCATTTAGGACTTTTAAACAAACATGAAACAAGAAAAAATAAAATGTTCTTGTAATAAAAAAAAATTGGAAAAAAACTTACTGCTTTAGCTCGTAACTCTTTTTTAAAAAAAAATGTTTTCAATTTTGAGTTCGTTTTGGGCAATCTTTACAACATGAAATATGTTTCAAATCATTCCTAAAAACTTTGTGAATCATCAATTTCAACAGAAACATCAATTAGAACTCGAATTTGATTGTAGAACAATAGTTGACTTTTTAAAATTGAAACTTTGTCTCACAAATTAGAATTCGTTAGTAAGAATTGGAACTTGAGATTTAACAGGAAGTTTAAGTAAATGATTCCTAACAACTCTGCATTTTTAGTTTTTAAAATTTGTTTCGAATTCAAGTTTTTGTATTTCACTTTCATGAAAACATGAACTCAAAAATTGATTTTAAATTTAAGACTGTTATAGATTATGATTACAACATGAATTGTTTTGCAAATCATTCCTATAATCTTTATGGATCATTAAATTAACTGGAGACATCAATACAAACTCGAATTTGATTCAAGAACACTAGTTGACTTTTAAAACCCAAAACTTTGACTCTCAAATTAAAGATTAATAGAAAAAATTGAGGATTGAAAACTTACAGATAGTTTATATATGTGATTCCTAACGCTTCTGCATTATTAGATTGTGAGGATTGCTTTGAATTTGAATTATGTCAGTTTGGGTTCATAACAGAGGGTACGGTTGTTTTTATATATAATTTTCCTATTTTTATTCAAAGTAATCGTTTAAGTCTCTATATGAAGGACGAATTCTTGTTTGGTAATGGGATTGAAATGGACGTGTAACATGATTATTCTGTAATAGAAAGAAACAAAGAAGAAAAATAAAAAGAACAGATATTGAATTATACTAAATTCGATTTTTAATTGCAATTGGATTGCTTCTTGAAATCAGCTTTTGAGACACAGACAAATTTTTAAAAGTGGATGTTGAAAAAAAACAGATTCATATATCTGTACGTATGATTATATGTAATTAATAATTAATAATAATAATACAAATATTATTTAAAAATACTAATAATAATAATATTAGAATTAATAAAAAATATATCAAATAACACTAGTAATGATAAAATTATTGATAAAAGTAATAAAAATAATTATACTTATAATTTTATGATAAAATAACAACTTTAGTAATATTAATAATATTAATCATAATAATAACATTATTAATGATAATGATACTAATAATACTATTTATTTTAATGACAATAGTAATATTATTTATATACATCAAATTTCATGTTTATATGTTATATATTTAAAATAATGATATTAAAAATATTAATATTGAAAGTAATAATAATATTACTTTAGTAACTACATTTTAATTATAATTAAATTTAATATCTTAATATTATTTATTATTAATTTTGTAATATAATATATTAATAAATAACAACTACTGAATATTTAATATTTACACATAATATTTATATCTTTTATATATTACAATATAGTAACTATTAATAGCAATCATATATATGTATGTTCATTTTAAATTACACTTAATTCTTATTTTACATATTTGATTTTATTATTTAAATTATATTTTATTACTTTTAAATTATTATATGTATATTTACATTTATTTTTATATATATCAATATTTTTATTTACAACATTGGTTCGTGAATCGTCGGGAATAGTCAAAGGTTTAAATGTATCCTTGTAAACGGTTCAAAAATCTTGAGACTCTGTTTAAAAGACTTTGCTTATCGTGTCGAGATTATATTAAGATTAAGTTTAAATTTGGTCGGAAATTTCTGGGTCATCACATAAAGGGTCAACGATCTTTGCTGGATATCTTGAAAGATAGGTTTCTCTGTTATAAATTGTCATGTTCGATTTAAGTTATTCAAGTGGATACAAACAGATGCTAACCTGATGACTACATACAATTACAAAGATAATAAGGGAATTCAGATGATTGTTCATACAAGTCATAAATCTAAGAGTAGAATTCACTTCCAAAAGTTATATTGAATGAGGGGATATCCAAACTTATAAAGCTCCAATCACATTACATGTCCACCAACGTTGAATTATTATTAGCAAGATTCGTATTGTCCATTCATCATTACATCTATTTTATATTCCTAATAATAACATGTAAATTTCCTAGAACCACCATTAATACCATCATCTCCTTGTTATTTTACATTCTTTTGCTTAATAAACTATCTTAAGACCCGCGAATTCGAGAGTTTCGTCAATAAAATATTTAAATATATAAATTATGTTTTACGTCATTTAAATATTTGCCACAAATTTTGTATGATAAATAATTGAAGGCAAAGAATGTATTTTTGTTAATATTCATATATCAATTAAGTATAACGAAACCATTAAATATAAGTAAACTTCAAATGTTCATAAAAATATAATTTGTAATACCGAGTTGGATGTATTGGTGTACTATTATTTTATAATAGTAGAGTAATAATTTGTAGTTAAGTATGTCTGTGATGACTTTCTCATATATTATTTAATGCAACAAAGCGTTTAAAGTAGTCCTTTAATGTCAACAACGAAGCAACTTGTTGTTTTTCTTTCAAAGTCCTTTGCATATCAGATAAATTCTTTTCACATATTATATCAGCTTACATAACAAACACACAAAAAATCAGTATTTGACTATTCTTCAAATTATCGATAAAATGTATATTTATTGGTTTATCTGTTACAATAAATCCATTAAAATTGTAAATTTTCTCGTTAATGTTGACATGTGCGTTGTAAAGTTTGTCATAGCACATTCATCACCTTTATTGACAAAAACCTTGTCCCGATAAAGTAGCCCCTATATTTTTTTTGCAAATTGTCTAATTGTTTACCAGTCTAACTTTCTACCTTCATCTAATTAGCTTTCAATTCAAGCAAATTTTTTTTTTTTTTTTTGAACATCTCCACATGGTTCACTAGTAAATAGCCTAACCTAGGCTATTACAATATTAAGACTAAAACGCACACGCCACTAGATTAATACAAGACATAAACCACACGATATTAAATATTACAATAAATATTGTCAACAATCTCCCCCTTGTCGTGGGGTTTTGGATTACGACCTTTGTTGAAACGCCTCCTGAGTGCGTGTACTTGCACTCTTCACCTAGGAGTGTTATGGATGTGTAATCCGTGAGATTTTCAACAATCTTCCATATTGATAGGGTTCATTGATCTTTCTTCTTTGAAAGGTACGGTCATGTCTTCGTCTTTTTGTCTTTTTGCAGTGGCATGGGTTCTTCAAGATATAACACCTCCCGCAACTCTTGTAGATTCTTTTGGAGTCTTCATCCGAGAGTGTTATATATTACAAACGTTAACACCTCCTATGATCATTTTCTTGCAGTTTCTTGTGCAGCCTTCTTCTGGGCTTTGGTTTCGGTTTGAAGCTATGCTATCAACTTTGAACACGAACATTTGCACATATGAAGAGCTGATCCGGGAGTGTTATGTTTGATTTGATTTATCTTCTTCTTGGATTCAGACAAAGAAGTCTTGAAAGTGGCTTGATATGATCTTTCTTAGTTGTGAAGACCTCTTTTGCTTCCCCTCAAATGTTGAGTCGACTTTTTCATGATTGTGACTGATTTGTTTTGACTTGTGTGTCACTCTCCTCGCATGATGAATATGGTGTACCGTGTTCAGCATGTGTAGCAAGAATATGGCATCCCGTGTTCATCTCAAAATTGCAGAGAGAGAATATATGTTTATCGCTAGAGAGGGAACGTGTACCTGCTAAGAAGAGACAAAGAGGTTAAGGAAAAAGATTGATCCTCAGGGAAAACAGGATCTTCAGAAACCGTTTTTGGTTTTGTAAAAATCAAGCTAGTTGTTATGCTAGAAAGGTTTAAATCAGTCATGCTAGTTATTACACTAGACAAGTTTTCTGAAACCAAAACTGTTTCCGGATTTGGGGACCTCACCGGTATTGGTAGGTCCAAGTTTAACCTCGGTGGATGTTGAGGATGACTGGTCACCGAAGTTCCAGTCAGTGTTAGCAAGCTATCCACCTCCATGATTAAAGTATTATGGGACTTTTGTGCGACTATGCCGCTCTTGGTTATACCAAGTCTTCCAAATGTACCTAACACCGCATTGGTGTCGGTCGAAATCGATGTAATGTAGAAAGATGTTACATCGCGTCCTGAAGTCATTGATATGTCATGAAGTGCCACATCTCTTTCATTTGTTGCACTCTCTAAGGAGTGTGTGTGGTCAGGCTTAAATGCTGACTAATCGTTAATGTGATCATCCTTCCGGAGGTCTGATAAATCTACCAAGGTAAGCCTAAGCATTGTCATATTGCCTCTTCATTGAATTAGAGAGATCTCCCTCATCAAGATAAGTCTGACCTCTGGACTTTGTTTGGGGTCCCACCTTCTAAAATAAGGTGTTGATAGAGGATTTTCGGCCGATACGCAGGGTTCCTATTCATGGTTTTTCGAAACCCCTTCAGCAGCTCGAGACTCCAAAAACTTAATTTTCATCAAGTTGTTGGGTCATTCAACATTTGAGGCAGTCATCTAGACACATCCTCCTGAGGCATTCACTGGGACACATCCTCCGTCATTTGATGACTATTTTGTTTGAGGCAGTCATCTAGACACATTGTAGTGACCCAGAAAATTTTAACTTATTTTTAACTCGAATCTCTAAATGATTTCATAATTCTGACACGATAAGCAAAGTCTGTAAGATTTCATCTCAAAAATTTTGAACTGATTTCATACATTTAATTACCCATTGGACTTTCCGACGATTCACGAACATATTATAAAAACTCGAAACCCGATAATAAAATATTACGCGATTTATTTTTTAAAATGAAAATGTTTTGCGATATAATAAATTCTATTATTAAAATATTTTTAATATTCTATTTTGTTATTAAACTCTAAAAGATATCGTGTATAAAATACTTTTGACATATTTAAATTATCTTTAAGAGTTAAAAGTTATGATTCCTTGCAAATTATATTTATATTTTTGAAAGTCTCGTTAACAAGATACAGAGTAATTATTTGTACCTACTATGATAGGTTTTAATTGATAATTTGTAAACTTAAGGGGTTAAATTACATTATAATATACTAGTTAAGGGTCCTAAACTGAAATATATAACAAAATAATTCATCTTCCACCGCACCTACTGTGCAACACCACCTTTTTCAATCTAATAGTCAATATATTCAATTGATACATTTACTTTTTAGTGTTTAAATCACAGTTCAACAATATATAGATTACTATAGTGAAGTGTTAGGTATTTCTTAAAAATGTATATAATATTTTATATATATTTAGAAACATTCTTTTTACAACTTATCTCTCAGTTGTCGTGATGAGAAATAAGTATTTTAACATTATCCTAAATTATGGAACCTTTATATAACTTTTTACCATTAATTATTGGTACGGAGTATAAAATAGTGGTTCGTGAAATCACGGGATTTAAAAAAAAAAAGTCACGGGTGATAGTAAATTTTGTTGGTTTGTTCTTTTGCCTTAAAACACGTTTTTTTATATTATTATTATATTTATTATATTATTATAATTATTAAAAAAAGAAACGTCGGCAAGAAAAGGGGACAAAACTTCACAGATCAAGTATGAATGAATTGTTTTTATTATTTTTTATTTATCTAATTACTTACATGTGGTGATTAGATTTCTATTTATATCCATGTTTTTGACAACATAACATATGCACACATATGAATTGTAAATGTTACTCCGTATTACTATCAAATTTTAATATTATTATTTTACATAAAATACTACGATGGGGTTCTGCTCAAATGTTTTCAAAACGGGTTTTTGAGTGGGTTTAAGCTATGAAATTATGGGTAATGTTCGTGGGTATTGTTCGTGAATCAAAGGCTAACCTTTCATTTGTCATCTCCGTTGAGTCTGCATACTTTTCCTACAATATTGAACCACAATATTGATAAGTGAGTTTATAGATTCCTTTTTTAAATGCTTTAAATATTTTTGGGCTGAGAATACATGTACTTTATTTTAAACGCAATGGACACAAGTACGTACTTAATTCTACACTGAGTTTGAACCGAAAAACCCTTATCTTTGGTAACTAGTAGCTGCCGGTTATAAGCACTGGTGGGCGCGAATAGTTGTATATGGATCCATAGGGCTTGACATCCCCGTCCTTTCCAGGTATAGAGACCTTAGCCTGAACTAAAAAAATGGACGTATGCTATTTGAGTTTAGTACACGTTGGTTTGCGTGTATTGTACATGTTGGTTGCATGTATGTTAAAATAGGGGTACTTATTATATATACATTAAGTTTGGTTACCAAGGTGCTCAATTTCGTAGAATATTTTGATAAACGTTTCTGGATGAAACAACTGAAATCTTGTGATCCACCTTTATATACAGATTATGCGCAACATTAAAACTATGAACTCACCAACCATTGTGTTGACACTTTTAAGCATGTTTATTCTCAGGTTCCTAGAAGTCTTCCGCTGTTTGCTTATACGTTATATAAGCTATGTGCATGGAGTCATACATGCTTTATTCGAGAAAACTTTGCATTCACAAAATCATCACCATGTATCTTATTTTGACTGCATGTTCAACGGATGTATGATTGTAAACTATTATTTACGGTGATTGTCTATATGTAGAAATCACCAGATGTCAAAAACTTTTGAATTAGATATTCATTTATGGTGTGCCTTTTCAAAAGAATGCAATGTTTACAAAACGTATCATGTAGAGGTCAAAACCTCACAATGAAATCAATGAATAACGTACCGCGTCAATAGCGATTTTGGCGGGTCGTTACACACATCCTCTTGAGGCAGTCATTAGGACACATTCTCCGTCATTAATGACATTTAAATATTTAATCTCCCCCTTGATAGTTGTACGTTTTGGGTGAGTTTGATGTGAAAGGCCGGGTTTTACAGTGTTATATGTGCAAAAGCCGTTTTGATGTTTAACACCACTTTGAAGTGTGTTTAACACCAATTGGAGATGTGGGTTTGGTTTTAATCCTTTTATCCTCCCCCTCAATATATGACGTGTCATATTTTGATAAAACTTTTATTTTCATGGTCTTTTTCTCCCCCCTCAAAATATGATTTATCTGGATTTAAACATATTTTGACAATTTGCTACTCAGAAAATATAGGTTTTGATGAGAAAGATTTGAAAGGCAGTTGAGACGTGGGCCATATAAGATTTTGGTGAAAACCTTCTTTGCATATCCATTTAAGGTTTTGGATAGAACCTTCTTTGAAGTACGGTTCCCATACAGATCTATATGGGAACCATCCATATCTATATGGGAACCAACATTCCCTCCTTTGGTATCCTTCTTTGGAGTGCGGGTCCGATAGAGATCTATTATGGGAACCATCATGATCTCTATGGGAACTAACTTTCCCCCTTCTCCTCCTAAATTTTTTTTTTAAGTTTCTCCACTGAAATGTTTTTAAGAGAAAAAAAGGGAGACATTTGAGACACGGGGCATACACTGAAATGTGTGCATACACCATATAAGGTTTGGGTGAAAACCTTCTTTGAAGTGCGGGTCCCATATAGATCTATTATGGGAACCATCATGATCTATATGGGAACTAACATTCCCCCTTCTCCCCCTAAAAATATTTTGACATTTCAAATTTTGATAATCGTCATTTCATTGCGGGTCTCATTGCTCCCCCTAGGCACATGCATTTCTCCCCCTAGGCACTTGCATTGCTCCCCCTAGGCACATGCATTGCTCCCCTAGACGCATGCAGTTGTCAAGTTCATCTAAGAGAAGAAACTTAGATGAGTCTTTTTGAACGGATGGTGATTCACCTACAACTACTGAAGTTAATGTACCAATGGTTATGGATTTGGGCGAAATTAGCTTTGGAGTAACCGTGGGATTGGGCGAGGTTGGAGGAAAGAAAGGTTCAAACAACACATCAGTTCATCTGAGGTTGCGAGTGGGATATGCCTGAGTGGACAGTCAGGTGTCAGCGGGTTAAGTTCGGGTCTTGAACCGATGTGTCCAAGAGCCATTTTGAATTCAAATCATTTTTCGAAAGTCAAATTTGAATACCATTTATATGCATTATCGATCTGACTTATGGACATTGAATTCCACTTGGGTTTGATACACGACGTATCCTTAGAAAGTAGTTTGGGTGGATACAATGAAAATGGAAAATCATTTAAATCATTTAACCTAGCCAGAGAACCGGATCTCGGCTTCATTTTAAGTAACTCTGGCGAAGAGTACTTAACAGGTTTTGAAGAAGAAGTTGATCTTGGTGTTGAAACTGGTTTGGTTGTCCACTTCTTATTTGATACTTGTTTAGCAAAATTATTCCTTGGGTATTTAGAAACAAGATTGAATTTGGTACGAGGGGTTTGTCTCGGACCGATGAATGACTTCTTGGATTTGTGTGGAAGCCATCATATTGATCGCAAAACCCCTTAATCTCCCCATTCTCCCCATAAGTAGTTTCCAGAAACGGACGGTTTATTGTGGTCTCGTAACTGGAATAAGTCCTTTTCCTATGGGAAATGCAAATTCCGGGTTGTGAAGCTTGAGGGTCTTTAGGTTTCAAGGATGTGTTTCTCGAAGTCATCGTGGACTTTGGAGATCCTTGATTGGTTGGTTTGGGGGTCTTTGAAAAATTAACCCGCTTTTCAACCGTCTTGGGTGTAGACGTTGAAGCATTAGGTGACTTGGTCTCAACATGGATCATGTTAAAGTAAGACTGTCTGGCCCGACGAGCTTGCTTGCGACTATTTCACTTTTGATTCTTTGACAAACCACTAGAAACCGTGCACACAACCTTATCAGTGGCAGAATCCAACTGATGTTGAATTTTTAGTTATTGCAGGTTTCTGGTTGTTTCAGACTCTTGTTTTATAGGTCTTCCACTCCTGTTTTGAACATGTTTGGAGTGGTTGGTTGGGTTCTTTTCAGACTTTGAGGGACCCTGATCTTTTGGTGAGGTCAATGATATGAAAACCCTAGATGCATTCTTAGGAAAGACAATGTCAACATGAAATCTAGTTGGGTTCATCACTTTCTTGGACCTAGAAATCGTGGGGTATTTGGATCAATAGGGCATTTCTCAATCGTATGAGAAGTTGGTAAAGATGTTGCTTTGGGAATTGTTTTGGTCAAGGGTGTCTTACAATTCCTAGCAGATTGTGAGGAACAAATGGAACATACCATCATTCCTAACAGTATCTTTCTTTGAAGGCCTGAATTCTCTGAATTAACATGTTGAGCATTATACAGTAATTGTTGTTTAAAAGTCTTAAAAGTAGAATATACTGCAACGATGTCAAACAATTTATTTAAGAAGGCTATGTTTTTAGCAATTTCAGAGTATTCATGCACTTCAGAGATGGTCACATTTGTTCCAGTGGACACTATTTTGGGTGTCAAATGGTGTTCAGGTTTTATGGATTGAGTATTCTTTAAGAACCGACATTGATCTTGTAACCCTACATTTTCTCTCTCAAGTTGATCATTATATTTTCTCAAATCTTTAATCTCTAACTTAAGATCGGAAAGTAGCTCATTGTCTAGGGCTAATGTAGGTCTACATTGCATGTAAGATAAACACCTAGCATGAAGTTCACTAGATTCCTGTTCTAGAGTATCAACTAGTGTTTTCAACATTGTAATCTCAATCTGAACTCCTACGGGAACATTTTCAGGTGTGGTTGAAGGCATTTCACAAGATGATGTTTGAACACCCATCGACACCATTTTGGGTTTTAAACGGTGTGATGTGGTCTCTTGCAATTCAAAGACCTTGATTTTTGAATTGAACATTGCTTTTCATGCTCAAAAAATTCTTTTTGAGAATTTAAATCACTTTCAAGTTTATTGATTTTGTAATTTAAAGTGACTTGTTCGAATTTGTAATTCCCACATTTAATTTCAAATTCGTTTGTTTGAGCAATCAAGGCAAGTTTTTCACCAATCAACATGTTATTCTCAGCTTGTAAAGAGTGAATGGATTTAGATGTAACCGTAAGTTCATCATTGAGTTGGTGATGTAGATTCTGAAGTTTGACCCTTTCGTCATTAAATAGATCTTGTTGTTCCTTCAGATTCGCCTCATGCTTCGCTATTTGTTCTTTCAACAAAAATTCACTTCGTGCAAGCTCATGTATCCTATTAGCCATCTTGGATAGGTTCACAACCATTTTGGCCAGAAAGGGTTAATGGATAGGTTGGGTTTTCGGTCAGTCAACCGCTCCAAACACTGTTGAGTACCAAATGTTTTGATCGAAATAGAAGTTTGTCAAAACCTATTGATTAATGTTTTCAATCAGGTTAAAGTTTTCGAGCAATCACAATTCGGACACTCAAAGATTTCGGGCATCAAAGGTTTTCGGTCAAAGGTTCTCGGCCAAGGTTCTCAGTCAAAGATTTCGAGCAACCACATGATTGGCCAAGTTTTCGAACAACTAAGGTTTTCGGAAGGTTTTCGGTCACGAAAGTACTTTTGGTCAAGGTTTTTGTACACTTGTGTTTGGGACAAAATTTGTGAAGTTTTAGGACAAAATTTTAGTACAAGTTTTAGAACACTAATGTTGACCAAGTGGTTAGAACTTTTAGTACATAGAAGACAAAACAACTAAAAAAAATTAAGTCAGTTGTCCAACTTTTAGGCATGTTCCAGGTTCTCGAGCATATACTTGAACTTTTCGAGCAGAGTAACTTAAACACAAGGGAGGATGTATTCATAAATTACTATCACGCCACCATCATTTTCCCTTAATAATTGAAACCATAACCAAAGAAAATTTAGAGCACAAAGAATTCGAGCAATTTCTCGAGCCAGAGGCGGAGGTATTCAATCATTTGGGTGGGCCTGTGACACCACTTAGTGATCCAGAAACTCAGAGCCCTATATGTTATTTGGTGTGAAATGTTTTGGCTTTCTATTGAGTGACCCCAACAATTCTCTTTGAAGCCTAAACAAAATAGAAACTAAAGTGGGCATATGTTAAAATTCAAGTGGATATTAATTAGATTACGTATCATTTAGATATATATAAAGCCCAAGAGCCCAATTGTGATCCATATCATTTACGTTACTTAAAAAAAAATGTAAAGCCGCAACTTTTTGACGTTTTGCCTTTAGCTAGTAGCGACAATTGGGACCTAACTAACCTTGTTCGATCGCTGATACGTTAAAAGCTTTTGCCGTTTTCGACGTTCGTTGAAGGTAATAACTAATAATTTCTTATTTATTATTATTATTATTATTATTATTATTATTATTATTATTATTATTATTATTATTATTATTATTATTATTATTATTTTTGGAATTTTGGATTTTAAATAATTGTGTATTACAGTATCATTTTTTAGTTTCTAGGTTTTATGTTTAGATCTGCGTAGCCGGATGAATGATGAATTTCTGAACAGTTGTCTTCTTGGTGGCGTTGAAAGAGAAGCACTTACTTGTGTAACGGATGAAGCAATCATAGATCGTTTTCAACGAATGAAATATCAAAGTGGGCAACTGTGATAGAGGATAATTTTTTTCTTATGTTTGTAGTTAATCATCCTTTGCTAATTAAATTTGTGTACTTAATATATTTTGATATTATTATGTGAGACCAACGATCCAAAATCCTGGCTCCGCCTCTGTCTCGAGCACCAAGAACTTTCGAGCAGGAAGACTTTTAGGTAGAATGGAAATTTTTCGAGCAGGAGGACAAAGCAAGTTTTCGAGCAGGATTTGGGTGTTTTCGAACACTTTTGAGTCAACTTTTCGAGCAGAAGGCAAGCACAAGATTTCGAACAGATACCAATTGCAGGTTTTCGAGCACAGCAGGAAGAATTCGAGCACTTCCGTCCACTTTACGAACACAAGAAAAAGATAAAGAATGAAGAACACTAAAATCAAAGAAATTGATGATTTGTTTTTTTTTCGAAATTATATGTTTTCAGGTTGTGAAGTGTACATGGGACATGTTGCTAATTCATCAAGGAACACTCGAAAATTACTGGATTAACTTGAAGCTTACAGATTCATTCGAATCAAAGTGTTGACTTTTTGTTTGACTCCCAAAAAATTAGATCTGGAAATTTTTCTTGTTGTTTTGGTTCAATTAGCTTGATATATCATAGAGTAACTCAGATATATCATCAATTTGACCTATGACCAATTCAAACGATCCAGAGACCAAAATTTATGAAGTTTTTTTTTTTTTTTTTTTTTTTTTTTTTTTTTTTTTTTTGGTTTAATGATGAACACAAGATCAGAACCTGTAAATGGTTGTTGTAGATCTAATTTTTACCGAAGAACGAATATTAGAAATCAATACTAGATCATGGATCTAACTCCAATTTGTTGAACGTATCATTATATGAAGAGTTGATATTTTGAGTTCATGGTGATGCAATATGAAACGAACAGCAGTAGTAGTTCTTCATGTTTTTTTTGAAATTTTTTTTTTTATTATTTTAACTTTGAAAACCAGATTTGATAATATGCTTAAGTAAAAAAAATCGAGGGTTTTAAAGAGAACAAAAATTCAACAGTTAAAGAAAAAATAGATATTAAGAACAAGGGTAATATGTCAAGATACAAACAAAACCGAATGGAACACAAACACTAGAAACGTGATGAACACCTTGCGACAAGGATCTACTACACGAATGTGTAGTCCCGCTCTGATGCCAATTGTTGGTCCACAATTAGGGTGTTCGAACTGTTTCTTGATAGTGTTAGTGGGTTTTGAGAGGATTTCTTGTAGAGAGATGCTAGTGAGAGATATTAAAGTGATATTAATGACTAGCAACATTACAATGGTGAGGAGCTTGCTTTATATGGTAAATAGCCTAATCTAGACTATTACAATATTAAGACTAAGACGCACACGTCACTAGATTAATACAAGACATAAACCACACGACATTAAATATTACAATAAATATTGTCAACATTTTTAATTTAAATTTCACGATTAATCTCTACTAATCTATATCTATCTAGAACATAACTAAAAAGTGACTTACGAGTATAACAAAGTCAATATTTGCCAATTCATTAGATTTTTCAACACACTTTGAATGGAAGAGTCTAACAATGAACGAAAGAACAGAGAACTTACAGCCGAGATATAATTCTTTCTTTGCATCTTCCAATACTTTATAAAACTTTTCAGCATTTAAGTTTGGTACATTCTGATTTTCAGTTTGTCCGATATCATCATCTTCATCTTCATCTTCAAAAAAAAGGCAGACGGATTGGGCTAATCCTTGCATATCATCTTCAGCATCCCACATTGGTGTATCATCTGGTTCGAAAAACACAGTTGGAATTTTATAACCTTCGAAAAACCCATCACATAGAAAATGTGTTTTAGCCTGGACCCGATCAACCCGTTTGTGATTACCGCAATGTATGCACGGACAATATATATGGCCATCTTTTCCCTTTTTAGAGAAAATACGTTCTATAAATTTGTCAAGTCCTTTTTCGTATGCAGGGGAAGATCTACATAAGGACATCCAAGTCAAGTCCATCATAGACCTGTATTCTACAAACACATTTAATTGGACATAAATTAACGTGGTTCAAAATCAAAGATTGTAAGTGTAACGACCCTGGAATTTTCAACTTATATTATTAATATTTATTATTAATACTTGCGTTTTAATAAATGTATTCTTATATATTGTTACCATAATTGACTTTCCATGTCCCGACTTGTCTTTGTGACACACACTTTTCACGAATAATATTTAGAATATTATTTACGTTCATGATTAATTATTATTAATCATTTTTAATTAACTAATGTAAGTAGTTAATTACTTGGGCTTTTACTAATTTGTTGCTTACTTATACTTGGGCTTATACTATTGGACATGGAAGCCCACCCTACTTTTCTCAATGGACTACTAGTAAGCCCACTATTATGCTAATGATTCTTTAAGATTAAACATGGATTAATTAGTTAAATGAGGAGACAAAAATGTTTCAAGCATGCATGATGATCTTCACATGTATTTAACTTTATACCTCATACTAGCATTCACCACCTTCCAACACTTGAAAGACAAACTTGACCTTCCCCTTTGGAGCCTCCAAAACCGACGGTATGTGTATGGGAGGGAGTTCAAAATTTTTTTCTTTTGTTACTTATATGCTTGTATTATTTTATTTCACACACACCTCATTCTTACATTACTCTCACTCTAAGACTTTTCTCTCTAATTGTAAGTAATATGATTTATTTTCTTCTTCTTTTTCCCTTTGAAAACCGAATACATTCATCATCATCATACTAGTTGCTTGTTGTTGTTAAAGATCAAACTTTATAGTTTGTATCTTCATGAATCTTGTTTCTTCCATCCTTAGTTTGATGAGAAGTCAAGAACAAGAATCTAAGCTTGTTAGCTTATGGTTCTACACTTGAAGTATTATAAAGATTTAAAATTCATAAGCTTTAGGATCTTACTTATGTTCATATTTTGTAAACTTAAGGTTTATTTTCTTAAAGATCCAAGCTTTGACTTGAATCTTCTTAAGTATGAAACAAACATGAACTTGTTACTTGTAGCTTTAATTTATTTCTTCCTTTTGTATGTGTTTTAAATTTGAGATGTTGTTATATTGGTCAAGTATTACTAGTTAAACTTGATCTCATTTTTCTTGAAACTAAAGTTTAAACTTTGTAAGTTCAAGAACATGGAAGTTTAACTTTCTAGTTATAACTTCATACACTTATGTTAGATCTAAGTTTCTATAGTTTATGGTCTTCCAATCTTGTTTTAAACAAAAGCTTATAAGCTTATATACATTTTACAAGATAAAAATCTAAGTTTCATAACTTATGGTTTTATTAAAGTAATGATCCAAGTTCCATAACTTAGGATTTAACTTAAGAACACTAGATCTAGACTTTCTAGTCTAGGATCCTTAAGATCTAACTAAGATCTAAGTTCTATAACTTAAGATCTTGTTTATTTAGTTTACTTTCAAGTTTATAGCTTAATATTACTACTAGAACTCATGTATGTGTCGGATCTAAGATCTTGATATAACTTTGGTTCATCAACCTACTTGCAACCCTTAAATGAGTTGTGCTACATATCTTAGACATACACTAGTGTCATGATGGTCAAAACTTGGTAAAGATGATGCAAACACATCAACGAGTTGTGTAACGACCCTGGATTTTCCAACGTTTAATTATTAATATTTATTATTAATGCTTGTGATTAAATGAATGTATTGTTATACATTTACTTGTTACCATTATTGACTTTTAATTGCCCGACACGTCTTTGTGACACACGAACATTTCACGAATAATATTTTCAGATATTATTTACATTCATGATTGATTTTTATTAATCATTTTCAATTAACTAAAGTACTAGTTAAGTACTTGGGCTTTGTTGGATTTAAATTGGTAATCACTTGAACTTGGGCTTTCATTAGTGTTAGTGGACTTAGAAGCCCACCCTACTCATTTTAATGAACTTATTAGCCCATCACTCATGTAATATTACTTTAGAACTAAACTAAATGGATTAGAGCACATGGAATCTAGTTACAAGTTTACTTACACATATTTTCCATGCAAACACCCCTAATAACCATCTTTTTAAGCCAATTACATGCAAGACCTTGTGGACTTTCTCCTTCCCCCCTTTTCCTTGCAAACCGTCGGCTTTTACTAGCATGGGGAGGAGTTTTTGTTTCATTTCTTGCATTACTTACTCACTCACTTATACTTCATTCCCTTTTCACACACTTCATTTCACTTCACATTTTTTTCTCATTTCTCTCAAACATTTCTCTCTTTTCTTGTAAGTAACTTGAACTTCTCTTCCTTCTTTCTTTCCTCTAAAAACCGAACCTAAACAAACACATCATCATCATTTACTTAACTTTGATTGTTGTTTAATTACTTGTTGTTGTTTACTTATTAGTATTAAGAACAAAACTTGCTAGTTTGTTCTTCATTTTATCTTGTTCATACAAGAACATACAAGAACATACAAGAGCCTAAACTATCTAGTTTATGTTCTACACTTAGTGTTTTAAAGATTAAAGTTCATGTGTTGTAAAAATCATTACTTGAATTCATGTTAGTAAACTTAAAGTTTACTTCCTTAAAGATCAAGACTTTGGCTTGAATCTTTAAAGTATGAACAATCATGAACTAGTTACTTGATTATTTAGTTTATTTCTTCATAATATGCATCCTTGAATTTGTGATTTATGTTGTTCTTAGTCAAGTGTTACTAGTTAACTTTGATCTCATTTTTCTTGAACTAAAGTTAACTTTAAAAGTTCAAGAACATGAAAGTATAACTTTTTAGTTATAACTTCATATACTTCTGATGGATCTAAGTTCTATAACTTATGGTCTACTTATTTTGTCATAATCAAAAGCTTGTAAGCTTACATACACTTTACAAGATGAAAATCTAAGTTTTGTAACTTATGGTTTCATTAAAGTAAAGATTCAAGTGTTATTACTTAGGATTTAACTTAATAACTTTAGATCAAGACTTTTAGGTCTTGGATCTTCAAGATCAAACTAAGAACTATGTTCTACAACTTAAGATCTTGATTAGTTAGTTTACTTTCAAGTTTGTAGTTCAATATTACTTTTATAGTTCATGTATGTGTCGGATCTAAGATCTTGATGTAACTTTGGTTCATCAAACTACTTGCAACACTTAATTGAGTTGTTCTACTTTTCTTAGACTTACACTTGTGTTATGATGGTCAAAACTTGGTAAAGATGATGTAAACACATCAACGAGTTGTACACTTGAAGCTATATGCATCAAGGATGAGAACCGTGATGAACGTCAAGCACCAAGAACCCACCGGAACACACTGCTCACTATTTTCTGGAACTGGTCAGACCACCAGGGCTTCTGTAAAGATGATTTTCAGTTTGCTCAGGTCGTGTAGATAACTTTTCATTTAGGACTCGTCTTAATCTGAGTTACGGTTTAGGATTTATGGCCTTCCGAGTGTCACTATGTCCTTTTAACGTTGTGCTGAAAATTCTGACCTACTCGCACTTAGACCATCGCCAAAGGTCAAACGAAGACGAGTTTGCTTCTGGAATTTTTACCACAACTAAAGGACTCATATACGGAGCCATGGCCACTGGTCTCACCTTATTTCAGTAGGTATAGAGGCCGTGGTGACTGATCGAAGTCAGCCTTTGTTTTAAACTCTTTACTAGAATGAAACTTACTTTACACCTTTTGTTTGATGATGAATGATGATGACCTTTAAGACCTAATTTTCATACATTTAAACCTATTGAGACGATTTACTGACTTAGTAATATTTGACTTAGGTTGAGGACTTTCCGGACCTACATACTTGCTTACTTTCCGACTCAACTTTACTACTACTTTACCACTGTGTGTTATAGCATTCCTTTTTACTTAAACTATTTTGAGAACTGAGAATACATGCGCATTTTACATTTTACATACTAGGCACGAGTACTTAAACTTTATATATATGTGGGTTATACAACGGCATAAACATTCCCTTTAGCTCCGTAACGTTTAGTCATTGGTTTTTGAACCGGTGAACGCGAATCTTAGATATGGATCCAAAGGGTTTGACATCCCCACTCGGCTAGTAGCGCTAGCATTTAACGGGTGTTTAATACTTCGTAAACATACGCACTTGCCAAGTGTACTTTCAGGGGGATATAAATGTTAAGTTAGTTACCAAGTGCCCACGGTTAAACATATACTTTATCATACTGTTTTGAAATGCTCTTTGTAGCACTGAAATCTCGTGGCCTACCTTACATTACTGTTATACTTAAACTATAGCTCACCAACCTTTGTGTTAACGTTTTTAAGCATGTTTTTCTCAGGTGCTTAAGGTTGCTTCCGCTGTTGTACTAGTCTTGCTGTAGACACCCGCTGCTTTAGAGATGTCACCGCATGAACGTTTATCTTGCATTCATAAACATTATTACTTTTGAAACTATGATTTGTAACGACCTAAGGGTCATGCACTATTATCTTTGTTTCTATTCATAGAAGCATACTTTTGATGTAAAACATTCGACGTTAGTTATGACGTCCCCTTTTACCATGAATGCAAACTTTTTTTGAAAACGCATATAGTGTTCGACCTTGTAATGATCCTGTTGTTGATGACTCGTACACGATGGTTTTGTACGGGGCATCACATTTGGTATCAGAGCATTGGTTGTAGGGAATTAGGTTGCATTAGTGAGTCTAAGACCGACCCGAGTAGGATTCACTAATAGGACAAATCTACAACTTGCTAGTTTACTTGTTTCCGCTGAACTTACTGCATGCTGCTGCTTACTTTTACTGCTATATGTCGTATGCTATTACATGATTTCACTACTGCATGCTATTATCTGCTTTCGATTGCATGATACTTGTCGTTATTGCCATGCTACTTACTGTTACACATGTTGCTCATGATTTAGACTATCATAGTTACTTTGCCTAATACATGCCTGGTTTATGACTTACTGACATGGAAAAATTTATTTTTCCTTGTTCAGATGTCGGATATTCCACCTGCTATCATTTTGGGGAGCGACACAGACACTTCAACTACTTCACCTGCCACTGTTGCCGATCCCCCGATCCCGTCGGCGACACACTCTAGTGACCCAGGCGCTTCGTCCTCCGGAGCTAGTGGTCATGCGCCTGCCCCAGTGGGTACTGCAGACGGAGCCCAGGACCTCCCGGAGATTCCAGCTCCACTTGCCCCGGTACCTCAGGAGCCACCGCACCATCCTGGTGGTGTTGTGATTCCCGCAGAATTTGGGGAAGGTCCATTCTGTAACCATTATCGTCATTGGTGTCGACGCGCTCCTGATGGACGTCTCGTGCCGATCGGACCTGCCCGATACCAACAGATGATGGCCGCCCAAGGAGAGCCAGTACAGCCACCCGTGCAGCCACCTCCACATGATTCAGATGACCCGTCATCCGATGACTCATCCACAGACGACTCTAGTGACGATGACTCCGACGAGGAGGACCCTGATGATGCACCTGTACAGCCACCCTCCACCCCGCCGAAGAAGCGGTACCGTTTCAATGGTACCGTCATTCCAGGGATTAATGGAGGCCGAGCATTCACTGACGCATATGGTCGGCGTCGTAGGGTTACCGCCCGTAAGTGGATTGTACCGTATCCTGCTGATCCCTTCATCCGTAAGCCTTACTGCTTCGCAGCCTCTACTTCTGGAGCTGGACCGTCTCCACCACCAGCTTCACCAGCACCACCCGTATCGACTGCACTGCCTGCCCCACCCTCTCCCTCTGTCAAGGAACTGATGAGGGAGGTGGAGATCCTCCGTCCTCGGGTAACTGAGGTCGAGGACCAGATGTCCCACGTATTGGACATCCTACACCCACCTTCACCGTAGGGCTTTTGTAGTAGATTTCATTATGTAATCTAGTTGTAGTTTTATGTATTACTTATGTATTGTACGAACCTATACAGATGTTTGCAACTTATTATTAATGAATGGAACTTTGCGTTATTTAATTTCTGCACGGTGTTCTATTTACATTACTGTATGATGATTCTGTGGTATTTGTACCTAGATGTGTTACTTAATAAACATGTGATGTGCTGATTCCATGTTGGTTACCATATACTGTATTATTACTATTTGAATACTGGATTT
Source organism: Rutidosis leptorrhynchoides (assembly GCF_046630445.1). Lineage (NCBI taxonomy): Eukaryota > Viridiplantae > Streptophyta > Magnoliopsida > Asterales > Asteraceae > Rutidosis > Rutidosis leptorrhynchoides. The sequence goes on along the minus strand of NC_092339.1, from coordinate 277,645,759 downwards.
TGACTTGAGTCAATATTTTTGTTTAGAACACCATGGCCAACGGACGATCAACACCTACCGCAGCCCAAATCGAGGAGATGATCAATGAACGAGTCACCGCAGCTTTAGCGGAAAGAAACCTCCAAGCTCCACCGCCACCGCCACCGGTTATCCAGCCCATTCGTAATAGGTGCACATACAAAGAGTTTCAAAGCTGCAAACCCCACAACTTTAGTGGAACGGAGGGGCCAGTTGGTCTCACTAGATGGTTTTAGAAATTAGAATCTGTGTTTCGAGTTAGTAACTGCTTGGAGGAAAATAAAACCAAGTTTGCTTCATGCACGCTGTCTGACGGCGCACTAACATGGTGGAACACGTTGGCTCAAGCAAAAGGTATTGATGAGGCATTTGCTACCCCATGGGAGGAATTCAAAGGGGCCCTGATTGAGGAATATTGCCCTAGGACTGAGATTAAGAAGATGGAAATTGAGTTTATGCAGTTGAAGGTTGTGGGAAACGACCTCGATGGTTACAATCGTAGATATTTGGAACTAGCCCTAATGTGTCCTACCATGGTCACCCCGAAATTCAAGCGTAAGGAGAGATATTTGTGGGGACTTCCTAAGTCCATTAAGGGAAACGTCACCTCGTCCAAACCACCCAATGTCCCGGAAGCGATGCGCATGGCGCATACATTAATGAACCAAATTATCATTGATGAACCGGAGAAGGCTAAGTGTGAAGTGGGTAGTAGTGAGAAGCGCAAATGGGATAACAATAGGGGAAGGACCTATGATCAAATCCCGGCGAAACGACATGAGGGTTTCAGAGGAAACAACAACGGTGGAAACCCCAATCCGAACACCAACTCAAACCCCAACTACAAGGGTACCCTACCACAATGCAAGAGGTGCTACAAACACCATACTGGGTATTGTAACGTTGTTTGTGACAAGTGCCAACGGACTGGACATATCGGTAAGGACTGCAAGGTCACCACTTTGAATGGGAAGCCGAACCCCAATGGACCGAAAAAGTGCTACAAATGCGAACAGACGGGCCACTTCAGAAATGCGTGTCCCAACAAAATAAAGGACGGAGGACCACCCCGTGGTAGAGCTTTCAACGTTAATGCAAGAGATGCACGCGAGAATCCCGACTTGGTGACAGGTATATTCACTATCAACAATCTATTAGCTTCTGTCTTATTTGATACTGGTGCCGATAGAAGTTATGTATGTAGACACTTTTGAGATAAAATTAATTGGTCGTTAGTCCCTTTAAAATAGAGTATGCTTGTCGAGGTCGCCAATGGAAAACTTGAGAAAGTTGACCATATTAGTCGAGGAGCTATTATCAACATAGCTGGTGTAGATTTCGAAATTGACTTGATACCCATTAAGTTGGGAAGCTTTGATGTTATTGTCGGTATGGACTGGTTGACCAAGATAAAGGTTGACATTATCTATGGAGATAAAGCTCTTCGTATACCACATGGAGAGGACGAATAACAGATTATTTACAGAGAGAGATGTACCTCGAAGCTGAACCTCATTAGTTGCGTGAAAGCGCAAAAGATCATGAAGAAGGGACGTCTTGCTGTCCTAGCACATGTGAAAATGGTAGAAACTGAGGTGAAGAGTGTGAATGACGTTTGAATTGTGAATGAGTTTTCCGATGTCTTTCCGGAGGAATTGCCTGGATTACCGCCACCGAGAGTAGTAGAGTTTCAGATTGATTTAGTTCCAGGAGCTGCACCTGTAGCTCGCGCACCTTATCGACTCGCACCTTCCGAGATGCAAGAATTACAGAGTCAACTACAAGAGCTGTTAGATCGAGGATTTATCCAACCAAGTTTCTCGCCTTGGGGTGCACCTGTTTTATTTGTGAAGAAGAAGGATGGATCTTGTAGTGACCCGAACTTTTCCATGTTTATATATATTAATTGAGATTGATATTTACATGATTAAATGTTTCCAACATGTTAAGCAATCAAACTTGTTAAGACTTGATTAATTGAAATATGTTTCATATAGACAATTGACCACCCAAGTTGACCGGTGATTCACGAACGTTAAAACTTGTAAAAACTATATGATGACATATATATGGATATATATATAGTTAACATGATACTATGATAAGTAAACATATCATTAAGTATATTAACAATGAACTTCATATGTAAAAACAAGACTACTAACTTAATGATTTTTAAACGAGACATATATGTAACGATTATCGTTGTAAAGACATTTAATGTATATATATATCATATTAAGAAATATTCATACATGATAATATCATGATAATATAATAATTTAAAATCTCATTTGATATTATAAACATTGGGTTAACAACATTTAACAAGATCGTTAACCTAAAGGTTTCAAAACAACACTTACATGTAACGACTAACGATGACTTAACGACTCAGTTAAAATGTATATACATGTAGTGTTTTAATATGTATTTATACACTTTTGAAAGACTTCAATACACTTATCAAAATACTTCTACTTAACAAAAATGCTTACAATTACATCCTCGTTCAGTTTCATCAACAATTCTACTCGTATGCACCCGTATTCGTACTCGTACAATACACAGCTTTTAGATGTATGTACTATTGGTATATACACTCCAATGATCAGCTCTTAGTAGCCCATGTGAGTCACCTAACACATGTGGGAACCATCATTTGGCAACTAGCATGAAATATCTCATAAAATTACAAAAATATGAGTAATCATTCATGACTTATTTACATGAAAACAAAATTACATATCCTTTATATCTAATCCATACACCAACGACCAAAAACACCTACAAACACTTTCATTCTTCAATTTTCTTCATCTAATTGATCTCTCTCAAGTTCTATCTTCAAGTTCTAAGTGTTCTTCATATATTCTACAAGTTCTAGTTACATAAAATCAAGAATACTTTCAAGTTTGCTAGCTCACTTCCAATCTTGTAAGGTGATCATCCAACCTTAAGAAATCTTTGTTTCTTACAGTAGATTATCATTCTAATACAAGGTAATAATCATATTCAAACTTTTTTTCAATTTCTATAACTATAACAATCTTATTTCAAGTGATGATCTTACTTGAACTTGTTTTCGTGTCATGATTCTGCTTCAAGAACTTCGAGCCATCCAAGGATCCGTTGAAGCTAGATCCATTTTTCTCTTTTCCAGTAGGTTTATCCAAGGAACTTAAGGTAGTAATGATGTTCATAACATCATTCGATTCATACATATAAAGCTATCTTATTTGAAGGTTTAAACTTGTAATCACTAGAACATAGTTTAGTTAATTCTAAACTTGTTCGCAAACAAAAGTTAATCCTTCTAACTTGACTTTTAAAATCAACTAAACACATGTTCTATATCTATATGATATGCTAACTTAATGATTTAAAACCTGGAAACACGAAAAACACCGTAAAACCGGATTTACGCCGTCGTAGTAACACCGCGGGCTGTTTTGGGTTAGTTAATTAAAAACTATGATAAACTTTGATTTAAAAGTTGTTATTATGAGAAAATGATTTTTATTATGAACATGAAACTATATCCAAAAATTATGGTTAAACTCAAAGTGGAAGTATGTTTTCTAAAATGGTCATCTAGACGTCGTTCTTTCGACTGAAATAACTACCTTTACAAAAACGACTTGTAACTTATTTTTCCGACTATAAACCTATACTTTTTCTGTTAGATTCATAAAATAGAGTACAATATGAAACCATAGCAATTTGATTCACTCTAAACGGATTTAAAATGAAGAAGTTATGGGTAGAACAAGATTGGATAATTTTTCTCATTTTAGCTACGTGAAAATTGGTAACAAATCTATTCTAACCATAACTTAATCAACTTGTATTGTATATTATGTAATCTTGAGATACCATAGACACGTATACAATGTTTCGACCTATCATGTCGACACATCTATATATATTTCAGAACAACCATAGACACTCTATATGTGAATGTTGGAGTTAGCTATACAGGGTTGAGGTTGATTCCAAAATATATATAGTTTGAGTTGTGATCAATACTGAGATATGTATACACTGGGTCGTGGATTGATTCAAGATAATATTTATCGATTTATTTCTGTACATCTAACTGTGGACAACTAGTTGTAGGTTACTAACGAGGACAGCTGACTTAATAAACTTAAAATATCAAAATATATTAAAAGTATTGTAAATATATTTTGAACATACTTTGATATATATGTATATATTGTTATAGGTTCGTGAATCAACCAGTGGCCAAGTCTTACTTCCCGGCGAAGTAAAAATCTGTGAAAGTGAGTTATAGTCCCACTTTTAAAATCAAATATTTTTGGGATGAGAATACATGCAGGTTTTATAAATGATTTACAAAATAGACACAAGTATGTGAAACTACATTCTATGGTTGAATTATCGAAATCGAATATGCCCCTTTTTATTAAGTCTGGTAATCTAAGAATTAGGGAACAGACACCCTAATTGACGCGAATGCTAAAGATAGATCTATTGGGCCTAACAAACCCCATCCAAAGTATCGGATGCTTTAGTACTTCGAAATTTATATCATATCCGAAGGGTGTCCCGGAATGATGGGGATATTCTTATATATATTCATCTTGTCAATGTCGGTTACCAGGTGTTCACCATATGAATGATTTTTATCTCTATGTATGGGATGTGTATTGAAATGTGAAATCTTGTGGTCTATTATTATGATTTGATATATATAGGTTAAACCTATAACTCACCAACATTTTTGTTGACGTTTTAAGCATGTTTATTCTCAGGTGATTATTAAGAGCTTCCACTGTCGCATACTTAAATAAGGACGAGATTTGGAGTCCATGCTTGTATGATATTGTGTAAAAACTGCATTCAAGAAACTTATTTTGTTGTAACATATTTGTATTGTAAACCATTATGTAATGGTCGTGTGTAAACAGGATATTTTAGATTATCATTATTTGATAATCTACGTAAAGCTTTTTAAACCTTTATTGATGAAATAAAGGTTATGGTTTGTTTTAAAATGAATGCAGTCTTTGAAGAACGTCTCATATAGAGGTCAAAACCTCGCAACGAAATCAATTAATATGGAACGTTTTTAATCAATAAGAACGGGATATTTCAGTTGGTATCCGAGCGTTGGTCTTAGAGAACCAGAATTTTGAATTAGTGTGTCTTATCGAGTTTGTTAGGATGCATTAGTGAGTCTGGACTTCGATCGTGTTTACTTGAAAAATGATTGCTTAACAAATTTTGTTGGAAACTATATATTTTTAACATGTGAATATTATGTGATATATTAATCTCTTAACGCGTTTGATATTATGTGATAGATGTCTACCTCTAGAACAAGTCCCATTGACTCACCTAATAATAATGAAGAGTCAAATGTAAATTGGAATGATTCGTGGACTGATTCACAAGTTCCCGAAGAGGAACCGGAAGAAGAGTCGAAACCGGAAGAAGAATCGGAACCGGAAGAAGAATCGGAACCGGATGAAGAAATAGAACCGGTGGGGGAAATACTAAAACGGTTAAGTAAAAGAAAATCCTCAACCAATCGACCAAGGTTAATTATGGTCAATGGTGTTTCCGCCAAGGAAGCAAAATATTGGGAGGATTACCAATTCTCCGATGAATCGAATTCCGACGAGAATTCCGATGATGTTATAGAAATTACCCCAACTGAATTTAAAAAGACAAAAGAAAATAATAAGGGAAAGGGCATAAAAATAGAGAAATCTAATTCCAACCCCGATGAACTTTATATGTATCATCAACCCCCGAAGTCCTTAAGTTGTAACAATGACCCGGGAACCTCTAAACCACCAGGTTTTTCTAAACCAATGTGGAAAACGACGGCTCGTATTAGGGGAACATCATATATCCCTAGAAACTTGGCAAAACGAACCAAAACCGAAGAAGAAGAAACAAGCGAGTCGGAATAAGATAGTTGTATTCGTGTGGTGTAATATATGTAATATAGTGTGCTTATGCTTTATGATATATGTAAAAATTGCTTGTATTAATAAGTATTTTTTTATGAATCTAACTCTTGTCTATTTTACAGTATAAAAATACAAAATGGATAGACAACCCAATATTTTAAGAGACCTACCCGGAGACATGATTGATGAAATCTTGTCTAGAGTCGGTCAGAATTCTTCGGCACAACTATTTAAGGCGAGATCAGTTTGTAAGACATTCGAAGAACGTTCCAAGAATGAATTGGTTTATAAAAGGCTTTCGTTCAAAAGATGGGGGATATCACATTGGGAAATCCATAAGTTACGATGTGTTTACTTTGACGCATATATTGTGAGGAACCCAAATGCTATTTTACGCAATGGGTTAAGAAATTATTTTGACTCAATATATCCGAATATTGGACTTCGTGATTTAGAAAAAGCGGCTAACATGCAACATAAAGAAGCATGTTATGCTTACGGATTAGTAATGTTCGCTTCTCACCAAAGTGAGAACAAGAACATCGGGCTACAACTATTAAACAAAACGTTCCCACAAGTGACGGAGTCGGTAATTGGGGTAAGAAATGAGGTTTTTAGATTGTTACGGGACTGTTGGACATTACGTAACCCTCGTCCCTTTGACGACGTTACAACACGCTGTCTTATCAACGGCCATAACGGTTATGTTCCACAAGACCAAGGATGGGAAGTAATCCTAGTAAAACCAGAATGTATAACTTGTTTCTGGATGTATGAATTACGTGTCTTTATTGCCTTTGCTGAACGACTTGTGTACTAGCTAGAATTATCTTCACAACCATATTGTATCAAATTTATTGTGTGCTATATTTCATGCTATATGTAAAATATGCGGTATTGTAAGTTTGTAAAATATTGTGTAAAAGTTTGAATGCGAAATATTATTATAATCAGTTTTTCATATAGAATTGTAGTAGTTGAATTGTATATTAGCTACTAAGTATGAACTTAACGGGTAGGTACTACCCGAATTTAAACTTATAAAACGCTAATATGAAGAAAAAGCTTTTATAAATGAGTTCATATTATGCTACGAAATACTATTAACTACTCTTAATATTCTGTATGATTAACTTGTTCCATTTGACTATTTTGAAGGAAATGGCACCGACTACTCGACACACCGTGAATATGAATGAAGAGGAATTCCGTACTTTTCTAGCTTCAAACATAGCCGCAGTACAGGCTGCGCTACATACCAACAATAACCTTGGATCTAGCAGTACAGGAAATATTGTAGGATGCACCTACAAAGAATTCACTGCCTGCAAACCTTTGGAATTTGATGGAACCGAAGGACTGATCGGATTGAAACGGTGGACCGAGAAGGTCGAATCGGTGTTTGCCATAAGTAAGTGTAATGAAGAGGACAAAGTGAAGTACGCTACGTATACCTTCACAGGTTCTGCATTAACATGGTGGAATACCTATCTAGAGCAAGTGGGACAAGACGATGCGTACGCACTACCGTGGTCAGCATTCAAGCACTTGATGAACGAGAAGTACCGTCCCAGAACTGAGGTCAATAAGCTCAAGACAGAACTTAGAGGGTTACGAACCCAAGGATTTGATATTACCACGTACGAAATACGATTCACAGAATTGTGCCTATTGTGTCCGGGAGCATTTGAAGATGAGGAAGAGAAGATCGACGCGTTTGTGAAAGGATTACCGGAAAGAATCCAAGAAGATATAAGTTCACACGAGCCCTCCTCCATACAACAGGCATGTAGAATGGCTCACAAACTAGTGAACCAGATTGAAGAAAGAATTAAAGAACAGACTGCTGAAGAGGCCAATGTGAAGCAAGTCAAAAGAAAGTGGGAGGAAAGCGGTGATAAGAATCACCAATACAACAACAACAGCAATTACAACAATAATCGCAACAATTATCCCAACAATCGCAACATCAATCGCAACTACAACAAACGGCCCAACAACAACAACAACAACAACAACAGCAACTACAACAATCATCCCAACAACAATAATAACCGCAACAACAGTAACAATCAGAAGCAGCTATGCCAAAGGTGTGAAAAGTATCACTCGGGGTTCTGCACCAAATTTTGCAACAAGTGTAAAAGAAATGGTCATAGCGCGGAAAAGTGTGAGGTCTACGGACCAGGGGTTAATAGAACGAAAGGAACAAATGGTGTCGGAACGAGTAATGGCGGAGCAAGTAGTGTCGGAGCAAGTTATGCCAATGTAGTTTGTTATAAATGTGGAAAACCGGGCCACATTATTAGAAATTGCCCGAACCAGGAGAACACGAATGGACAAGGTCGCGGAAGAGTTTTCAATATTAATGCGGCAGAGGCACAGGAAGACCCGGAGCTTGTTACGGGTACGTTTCTTATTGACAATAAATCTGCTTACGTTTTATTTGATGCGGGTGCGGATAGAAGCTATATGAGTAGAGATTTTTGTGCAAAATTAAGTTGTCCATTGACGCCTTTGGATAGTAAATTTTTACTCGAATTAGCAAATGGTAAATTAATTTCAGCAGATAATATATGTCGGAATCGAGAAATTAAACTGGTTAGCGAAACATTTAAGATTGATTTGATACCAGTAGAGTTAGGGAGTTTTGATGTGATAATCTGTATGGACTGGTTGAAAGAAGTGAAAGCAGAGATCGTTTGTTACAAAAATGCAATTCGCATTATACGAGAAAAAGGAAAACCCTTAATGGTGTACGGAGAAAAGGGCAACACGAAGCTACATCTTATTAGTAATTTGAAGGCACAAAAACTAATAAGAAAAGGTTGCTATGTTGTTCTAGCACACGTCGAGAAAGTACAAACTGAAGAAAAGAGCATCAATGATGTTCCCATTGCAAAAGAATTTCCCGATGTATTTCCGAAAGAATTACCGGGATTACCCCCACATCGATCCGTTGAATTTCAAATAGATCTTGTACCAGGAGCTGCACCAATAGCTCGTGCTCCTTACAGACTCGCACCCAGCGAGATGAAAGAACTGCAAAGCCAATTACAAGAACTTTTAGAGCGTGGTTTCATTCGACCAAGCACATCACCGTGGGGAGCTCCTATTTTGTTTGTCAAGAAGAAAGATGGTACATTCAGGTTGTGTATCGACTACCGAGAGTTGAACAAACTTACCATCAAGAACCGCTACCCACTACCGAGAATCGACGACTTATTTGATCAACTACAAGGCTCGTCTATTTATTCAAAGATTGACTTACGTTCCGGGTATCATCAAATGCGGGTGAAAGAAGATGATATTCCAAAGACTGCTTTCAGAACACGTTACGGTCATTACGAGTTTATGGTCATGCCGTTTGGTTTAACTAATGCACCAGCTGTGTTCATGGACCTTATGAACCGAGTGTGTGGACCATACCTTGACAAGTTTGTCATTGTTTTCATTGATGACATACTTATTTACTCAAAGAATGACCAAGAACACGGTGAACATTTGAGAAAGGTGTTAGAAGTATTGAGGAAGGAAGAATTGTACGCTAAGTTTTCAAAGTGTGCATTTTGGTTGGAAGAAGTTCAATTTCTCGTTCACATAGTGAACAAAGAAGGTATTAAGGTGGATCCGGCAAAGATAGAAACTGTTGAAAAGTGGGAAACCCCGAAAACTCCAAAACACATACGCCAGTTTTTAGGACTAGCTGGTTACTACAGAAGGTTCATCCAAGACTTTTCCAGAATAGCAAAACCCTTGACTGCATTAACGCATAAAGGGAAGAAATTTGAATGGAATGATGAACAAGAGAAAGCGTTTCAGTTATTGAAGAAAAAGCTAACTACGGCACCTATATTGTCATTGCCTGAAGGGAATGATGATTTTGTGATTTATTGTGACGCATCAAAGCAAGGTCTCGGTTGTGTATTAATGCAACGAACGAAGGTGATTGCTTATGCGTCTAGACAATTGAAGATTCACGAACAAAATTATACGATGCATGATTTGGAATTAGGAGCGGTTGTTTTTGCATTAAAGACTTGGAGGCACTACTTATATGGGGTCTAAAGTATTATATATACTGACCACAAAAGTCTTCAACACATATTTAATCAGAAACAACCGAATATGAGGCAGCGTAGGTGGATTGAATTATTGAATGATTACGACTTTGAGATTCGTTACCACCCGGGGAAGGCAAATGTGGTAGCCGATGCCTTGAGCAGGAAGGACAGAGAACCCATTCGAGTAAAATCTATGAATATAATGATTCATAATAACCTTACTACTCAAATAAAGGAGGCGCAACAAGGAGTTTTAAAAGAGGGAAATTTAAAGGATGAAATACCCAAAGGATCGGAGAAGCATCTTAATATTTGGGAATACGGAACCCGGTATAGGGCTGAAAGGATTTGGGTACCAAAATTTGGAGATATGAGAGAAATGGTACTTAGAGAAGCTCATAAAACCAGATACTCAATACATCCTGGAACGGGGAAGATGTATAAGGATCTCAAGAAACATTTTTGGTGGCTGGGTATGAAAGCCGATGTTGCTAAATACGTAGGAGAATGTTTGACGTGTTCTAAGGTCAAAGCTGAGCATCAGAAACCATCAGGTCTACTTCAACAACCCGAAATCCCGGAATGGAAATGGGAAAACATTACCATGGATTTCATCACTAAATTGCCAAGGACTGCAAGTGGTTTTGATACTATTTGGGTAATAGTTGATCATCTCACCAAATCAGCACACTTCCTGCCAATAAGAGAAGATGACAAGATGGAGAAGTTAGCACGACTGTATTTGAAGGAAGTCGTCTCCAGACATGGAATACCAATCTCTATTATCTCTGATAGGGATGGCAGATTTATTTCAAGATTCTGGCAGACATTACAGCAAGCATTAGGAACTCGTCTAGACATGAGTACTGCCTATCATCCACAAACTGATGGACAGAGCGAAAGGACGATACAAACGCTTGAAGACATGCTACGAGCATGTGTTATTGATTTTAGAAACAGTTGGGATCGACATCTACCGTTAGCAGAATTTTCCTACAACAACAGCTACCATTCAAGCATTGAGATGGCGCCGTTTGAAGCAGTTTATGGTAGAAAGTGCAGGTCTCCGATTTGTTGGAGTGAAGTGGGGGATAGACAGATTTCGGGTCCGGAAATAATACAAGAAACTACCGAGAAAATCATCCAAATTCAACAAAGATTGAAAACCGCCCAGAGTCGACAAAAGAGCTACGCGGACAGTAAAAGAAAAGATATAGAGTTTGAAATTGGAGAAATGGTCATGCTTAAGGTTTCACCTTGGAAAGGCGTTGTTCGATTTGGTAAACGGGGGAAACTAAATCCAAGGTATATTGGACCATTCAAGATTATTGATCGTGTCGGACCAGTAGCTTACCGACTTGAGTTACCTCAACAACTCGCGGCTGTACATAACACTTTCCACGTCTCGAATTTGAAGAAATGTTTTGCTAAAGAAGATCTCACTATTCCGTTAAATGAAATCCAAATCAACGATAAACTTCAATTCATCGAAGAACCCGTCGAAATAATGGATCGTGAGGTTAAAAGACTTAAGCAAAACAAGATACCAATTGTTAAGGTTTGATGGAATGCTCGTAGAGGACCTGAGTTCACCTGGGATCGTGAAGATCAGATGAAGAAGAAATACCCGCATCTATTTCCAGAAGATTCGTCAACACCTTCAACAACTTAAAATTTCGGGACAAAATTTATTTAACGGGTAGGTACTGTAGTGACCCGAACTTTTCCATGTTTATATATATTAATTGAGATTGATATTTACATGATTAAATGTTTCCAACATGTTAAGCAATCAAACTTGTTAAGACTTGATTAATTAAAATATGTTTCATATAGACAATTGACCACCCAAGTTGACCGGTGATTCACGAACGTTAAAACTTGTAAAAACTATATGATGACATATATATGGATATATATATAGTTAACATGATACTCTGATAAGTAAACATATCATTAAGTATATTAACAATGAACTACATATGTAAAAACAAGAGTACTAACTTAATGATTTTTAAACGAGACATATATGTAACGATTATCGTTGTAAAGACATTTAATGTATATATATCATATTAAGAGATATCCATACATGATAATATCATGATAATATAATAATTTAAAATCTCATTTGATATTATAAACATTGGGTTAACAACATTTAACAAGATCGTTAACCTAAAGGTTTCAAAACAACACTTACATGTAACGACTAACGATGACTTAACGACTCAGTTAAAATGTATATACATGTAGTGTTTTAATATGTATTTATACACTTTTGAAAGACTTCAATACACTTATCAAAATACTTCTACTTAACAAAAATGCTTACAATTACATCCTCGTTCAGTTTCATCAACAATTCTACTCGTATGCACCCGTATTCGTACTCGTACAATACACAGCTTTTATATGTATGTACTATTGGTATATACACTCCAATGATCAGCCCTTAGAAGACCATGTGAGTCACCTAACACATGTTGGAACCATCATTTGGCAACTAGCATGAAATATCTCATAAAATTACAAAAATATGAGTAATCATTCATGACTTATTTACATGAAAACAAAATTACATATCCTTTATATCTAATCCATACACCAATGACCAAAAACACCTACAAACACTTTCATTCTTCAATTTTCTTCATCTAATTGATCTCTCTCAAGTTATATCTTCAAGTTCTAAGTGTTCTTCATATATTCTACAAGTTCTAGTTACATAAAATCAAGAATACTTTCAAGTTTGCTAGCTTACTTCCAATCTTGTAAGGTGATCATCCAACTTCAAGAAATCTTTGTTTCTTATAGTAGGTTATCATTCTAATACAAGGTAATAATCATATTCAAACTTTGGTTCAATTTCTATAACTATAACAATCTTATTTCAAGTGATGATCTTACTTGAACTTGTTTTCGTGTCATGATTCTGCTTCAAGAACTTCGAGCCATCCAAGGATCCGTTGAAGCTAGATCCATTTTTCTCTTTTCCAGTAGGTTTATCCAAGGAACTTAAGGTAGTAATGATGTTCATAACATCATTCGATTCTTACATATAAAGCTATCTTATTCGAAGGTTTAAACTTGTAATCACTAGAACATAGTTTAGTTAATTCTAAACTTGTTCGCAAACAAAAGTTAATCCTTCTAACTTGACTTTTAAAATCAACTAAACACATGTTCTATATCTATATGATATGCTAACTTAATGATTTAAAACCTGGAAACACGAAAAATACCGTAAAACCGGATTTACGCCGTCGTAGTAACACCGCGGGCTGTTTTGGGTTAGGTAATTAAAAACTATGATAAACTTTGATTTAAAAGTTGTTAATCTGAGAAAATGATTTTTATTATGAACATGAAACTATATCCAAAAATTATGGTTAAACTCAAAGTGGAAGTATGTTTTCTAAAATGGTCATCTAGACGTCGTTCTTTCGACTGAAATGACTACCTTTACAAAAACGACTTGTAACTTATTTTTCCGACTATAAACCTATACTTTTTCTGTTTAGATTCATAAAATAGAGTTCAATATGAAACCATATCAATTTGATTCACTCAAAACGGATTTAAAATGAAGAAGTTATGGGTAGAACAAGATTGGATAATTTTTCTCATTTTAACTACGTGAAAATTGGTAACAAATCTATTCTAACCATAATTTAATCAACTTGTATTGTATATTATGTAATCTTGAGATATCATAGACACATATACAATGTTTCGACCTATCATGTCGACACATCTATATATATTTCAGAACAACAATAGACACTCTATATGTGAATGTTGGAGTTAGCTATACAGGGTTGAGGTTGATTCCAAAATATATATAGTTTGAGTTGTGATCAATACTGAGATACGTATACACTGGGTCGTGGATTGATTCAAGATAATATTTATCAATTTATTTCTTTACATCTAACTGTGGACAACTAGTTGTAGGTTACTAACGAGGACAGCTGACTTAATAAACTTAAAACATCAAAATATATTAAAAGTGTTGTAAATATATTTTGAACATACTTTGATATATATGTATATATTGTTATAGGTTTGTGAATTAACCAGTGGCCAAGTCTTACTTCCCGGCGAAGTAAAAATCTGTGAAAGTGAGTTATAGTCCCACTTTTAAAATCTAATATTTTTGGGATGAGAATACATGCAGGTTTTATAAATGATTTACAAAATAGACACAAGTATGTGAAACTACATTCTATGGTTGAATTATCGAAATCGAATATGCCCCTTTTTATTAAGTCTGGTAATCTAAGAATTAGGGAACAGACACCCTAATTGACGCGAATCCTAAAGATAGATCTATTGGGCCTAACAAACCCCATCCAAAGTACCGGATGCTTTAGTACTTCGAAATTTATATCATATCCGAAGGGTGTCCCGGAATGATGGGGATATTCTTATATATATGCATCTTGTTAATGAAGGTTACCAGGTGTTCACCATATGAATGATTTTTATCTCTATGTATGGGATGTGTATTGAAATATGAAATCTTGTGGTCTATTATTATGATTTGATATATATAGGTTAAACCTATAACTCACCAACATTTTTGTTGACGTTTTAAGCATGTTTATTCTCAGGTGATTATTAAGAGCTTCCGCTGTCGCATACTTAAATAAGGACGAGATTTGGAGTCCATGCTTGTATGATATTGTGTAAAAACTGCATTCAAGAAACTTATTTTGTTGTAACATATTTGTATTGTAAACCATTATGTAATGGTCGTGTGTAAACAGGATATTTTAGATTATCATTATTTGATAATCTACGTAAAGCTTTTTAAACCTTTATTGATGAAATAAAGGTTATGGTTTGTTTTAAAATGAATGCAGTCTTTGAAAAACGTCTCATATAGAGGTCAAAACCTCGCAACGAAATCAATTAATATGGAACGTTTTTAATCAATAAGAACGGGACATTTCAAATCTTTCCGCATGTGTATCGACTACCGTGAACTCAACAAATTGACGATCAAGAATCAGTATCCTATTCCCCGTATTGACGATCTTTTTGATCAACTACAAGGATCGAGCGTTTACTCAAAGATTGATTTGTGATCCAGTTATCACCAGTTGAGGGTGAAGGAAAGTGACGTGATGAAAACTGCATTCAGAACCCGTTATGGTCATTATGAGTTTCTCGTGATGCCATTCGTATTAACCAACACACCTGCCGTGTTCATGGACCTCATGAATCGTGTCTGCAAGCCATACCTGGATAAGTTCGTTATCGTCTTCATAGATGATATCCTCATCTACTCTAAGAGCGAAGAAGAGCATGAGCAACATCTCCGACTAGTACTTGAACTCTTGAGACAAGAGCAACTTTATGCGAAATTCTTCAGGTGTGAATTTTGGTTGAAGGAAGTTCAATTTCTGGGTCATGTTGTGAGTGACCAGGGTATCAAAGTTAATCCCGTCAAGATTGAAGCTATCAGCAAGTGGGAGTCCCCCACTACTCCGACTCATATCCGTCAATTTTTAGGCCTCGCCGGTTACTACCGAAGATTTATTGAAGGTTTCTCTCTGATTTCGCGTCCATTAACCGCACTGACTCACAAAGGGAAGAAATTCGTATGGGGAAACGAACAAGAATCTGCATTTCAAACCTTGAAAAAGAAGTTAACCACCGCACCTATCTTATCTCTTCCTGAAGGCAGTGAAAATTTCGTGGTTTATTGCGATGCTTCGAAAAGTGGTTTTGGTTGTGTACTAATGCAAAGATCAAAGGTTATTGCCTATGCTTCTCGTCAACTAAAGATTCACGAATGGAACTACACTACTCATGATCTCGAACTTGGAGCTGTTGTCTTTGCGCTCAAATTGTGGAGACACTATTTGTATGGAACTAAAAGTACTATCTTCACCGACCACAAAAGCCTCCAACACATCTTTGATCAGAAGCAACTGAATATGAGACAGTATTGATGGATCGAGACGCTAAACGACTATGATTGTGAACTTCGCTATCATCCTGGCAAGGCCAATGTTGTAGCTGACGCTTTGAGCCGCAAGGAGAGGATGACACCTCTTCGTGTCCGAGCCCTGAACATCACCATTCATTTGAACCTCAACAGCCAGATCCGAGCAGCCCAAGATGAGGCTCTCAAAGAGGAGAATATATCTCATGAACATTTGAACATACTTTTCTCTCGATTTGAGGTTAGGGAGACTGGACTCCGATGTTATGCCGAAATAATTTGGGTACCTTGTTATGGAGATCTACGGAACCTTATACTAGATGAAGCCCACAAATCGAGATATTTGATTCATCCTGGAGTGAGTAAAATGTACCATGATCTTAAAGAACAGTATTGGTGGCCGAATCTTAATAAGGACGTTGCTACTTATGTTGGTAAGTGTTTGACTTGCTCGAAAGTTAAGGCCAAGCATCAGAGGCCCTCTGGGTTACTTCAACAACCGGAAATCCCGCAATGGAAGTGGGAAAGGATAACAATGGATTTCATCACCAAGCTACCAAAGACGGTGGGCGGATACGATACCATATGGGTTATCGTTGACCGTCTTACAAAATCTGCACACTTCCTAGCCATGAAGGAAATGGATACGATGGAGAGACTCGCTCAACTATACATCAAAGAGGTTGCATCTTGTCAAGGTGTACCTTTATCGATCATCTCAGATCGCGATCCCTGTTTTGCTTCTAGATTTTGGCGTTCTTTACAAGAAGCCATGGGAACCCGTCTCGACATGAGTACTGCATATCACCCACAGACCGACGGGCAAAGTGAATGAACGATTCAGACCTTGGAGGACATGTTGCGTGCATGTGTTATTGATTTCGGAAAGGCCTGGGAAAGGCATTTGCCACTCGCTGAATTTTCTTACAACAACAGTTATCACTCGAGCATTAATGCTGCACCTTTTGAAGCGTTGTATGGCTGCAAGTGCCGATCTCCTATTTGTTGGGCCGACGTAGGCGAAAAGCAAATCACCGGACCCGAGGTAGTCCACGAAACAATGGAGAAGATTGTTCAGATTCAAGCTAGACTTAGGACTGCCCGCGATCGCCAAAAGAGTTATGCCGATCTTAAACGTAAAGACTTTGAATTCAACGTTGGTGACCATGTAATGTTGAAGGTTGCACCTTGGAAAGGTGTGATCCGTTTTGGAAAACGTGGAAAGTTAAACCTACGATACATTGGTCCTTTTGAAATCTTGGAACGTGTTGGACCCGTTGCATACCGTTTGGATCTACCAGCACAATTGAGCTCAGTTCATCCTACTTTTCGTATATCGAATTTGAAGAAGTGTCTTGCTGAACCGGCACATGTCATACCTTTGGAGGAACTTACGATTGACGACAAACTCCACTTCATGGAAGAACCTGTTGAAATTATGGACCGTGAGGTCAAAACATTGAAACGCAACAAGATTCCGATCGTCCGAGTACGATGGAATGCCAAACAAGGACCTGAGTTTACTTGGGAGTGAGAGGATCAAATGATGTAGAAGTATCCTTACCTTTTCCCAACTCCTCCATCTACCTCAGCTTAAAATTTCGGGACGAAATTTTCTTTAACAGGTGGGTAATGTAACGACCCTGGATTTTCCAATGCTTAATTATTAATATTTATTATTAATGCTTGTGATTAAATGAATGTATTGTTATACATTTACTTGTTACCATGATTGACTTTTAATTGCCCGACACGTCTTTGTGACACACGAACATTTCACGAATAATATTTTCAGATATTATTTACATCCATGATTGATTTTTATTAATCATTTTTAATTAACTAAAGTACTAGTTAAGTACTTAGGCTTTGTTGGATTTAAATTGTTAATCACTTGAACTTGGGCTTCCATTAGTGTTAGTGGACTTAGAAGCCCACCCTACTCATTTTAATGGACTTATTAGCCCATCACTCATGTAAGTATTACTTTAGAACTAAACTAAATGGATTAGTGCACATGGAATATAGTTACAAGTTTACTTACACATCTCTCCCATGCAAACACCCCTAATAACCATCTTTTTAAGCCAATTACATGCAAGACCTTGTGGACTTTCTCCTTCCCCCCTTTTCCTTGCAAACCGTCGGCTTTTACTAGCATGGGGAGGAGTTTTTGGTTCATTTCTTGCATTACTTACTCACTTATACTTCATTCACTTTTCACACACTTCATTTCACTTCACATTTTTCTCTCATTTCTCTCAAACATTTCTGTCTTTTCTTGTAAGTAACTTGAACTTCTCTTCCTTCTTTCTTTCCTCTAAAAACCGAACCTAAACAAACACATCATCATCATTTACTTAACTTTGATTGTTGTTTAATTACTTGTTGTTGTTTAATTATTAGTATTAAGAACCAAACTTGCTAGTTTGTTCTTCATTTTATCTTGTTCAGATAAGAACATACAAGAGCCTAAACTATCTAGTTTATGTTCTACACTTAGTGTTTTAAAGATTAAAGTTCATGTGTTGTAAAAATCATTACTTGAATTCATGTTAGTAAACTTAAAGTTTACTTCCTTAAAGATCAAGAATTTGGCTTGAATCTTTAAAGTATGAACAACCATGAACTAGTTACTTTATTATTTAGTTTATTTCTTCATAATATGCATCCTTGAATACGTGATTTAAGTTGTTCTTGGTCAAGTGTTACTAGTTAACTTTGATCTCATTTTTCTTGAACTAAAGTTAACTTTAAAAGTTCAAGAACATGGAAGTATAACTTTTTAGTTATAGCTTCATATACTTCTGATGGATCTAAGTTCTATAACTTATGGTCTACTTATTTTGTCATAATCAAAAGCTTGTAAGCTTACATACACTTTACAAGATGAAAATCTAAGTTTTGTAACTTATGGTTTCATTAAAGTAAAGATTCAAGTGTTATTACTTAGGATTTAACTTAATAACTTTAGGTCTAGACTTTTGGGTCTTGGATCTTCAAGATCAAACTAAGAACTATGTTCTACAACTTATGATCTTGATTAGTTAGTTTACTTTCAAGTTTGTAGTTCAATATTACTTTTATAGTTCATGTATGTGTCGGATCTAAGATCATGATGTAACTTTGGTTCATCAAACTACTTGCAACACTTAATTGAGTTGTGCTACTTTTCTTAGACATACACTTGTGTTATGATGGTCAAAACTTGGTAAATATGATGTAAACACATCAACGGGTTGTACACTTGAAGCTATATGCATCAAGGATGAGAACCGTGATGAACGTCAAGCACCAAGAACCCACCGGAACACACTGATCACTGTTTTCTGGAACTGGTCAAACCACCTGGGCTGCTGTGAAGATGATTTTCAGTTTGCTCAGGTCGTGTAGATAACTTTTCATTTAAGACACATCTTAATCCGAGTTACGGTTTAGGATTTATGGCCTTCCGAGTGTCACTATGTCCTTTTAACGTTGTGCTGAAAATTTTGACCTACTCGCACTTAAACCGTCGCCACGGTCAAACGAAGACGAGTTTGCTTCTAGAATTTTTACCACAACTAAAGAACTCATATACGGAGCCATGGCCACTGGTCTCACCTTATTTCAGTAGGTATAGAGGCCGTGGTGACTGATTAAAATCAGCCTTTGTTTTAAACTCTTTACTAGAATGAAACTTACTTTACACCTTTTGTTTGATGATGAATGATGATGACCTTTAAGACCTAATTTACATACATTTAAACCTATTGAGACAATTTACTGACTTAGTAATATTTGACTTAGGTTGAGGACTTTCCGGACCTACATACTTGCTTACTTTCCGACTCAACTTTACTACTACTTTACCACTGTGAGTTATAGCATCCCTTTTTACTTAAACTATTTTGGGAACTGAGAATACATGCGCATTTTATGTTTTACATACTAGGCACGAGTACTTAAACTTTATATATGTGTGGGTTATACAACGGCATAAACATTCCCTTTAGCTCGGTAACGTTTAGTCATTGGTTTTTGAACCGCTGAACGCGAATCTTAGATATGGATCCATAGGGTTTGACATCCCCACTCGGGCTAGTAGTGCTAGTATTTAACGGGTTTTTAAAACTTCGTAAACATACGCACTCGCCAAGTGTACTTTCAGCGGGTTATAAACGTTAAGTTAGTTACCAAGTGCCCACAGTTAAACATATACTTTATCATACTGTTTTGAAATGCTCTTTGTAGCACTGAAATCTCGTGGCCTACCTTACATTACAGTTATACTTAAACTATAGCTCACCAACCTTTGTGTTGACGTTTTTAAGCATGTTTTTCTCAGGTGCTTAAGGTTGCTTCCGCTGTTGTACTAGTCTTGCTGTAGACACCCGCTGCTTTAGAGATGTCACCGCATGAACGTTTATCATGCATTCATAAACATTATTACTTTTGAAACTATGATTTGTAACGACCTAAGGGTCATGCACTATTATCTTTGCTTCTGTTCATAGAAGCATACTTTTGATGTAAAACATTCGACGTTAGTTATGACGTCCCCTTTTACCATGAATGCAAACTTGTTTTGAAAACGCATATGGTGTTCTACCTTGTAATGATCCTGTTGTTGATGACTTGTACACGATGGTTTTGTACGGGGCATCACAAGTTGTACACTTGAAGCTACATGCATCAGGGATGAGAACCGTGATGAACATCAAGCACCAAGAACCCACATGAGCACTTTGCTTACTGTTTTCTGGGTCAGATCAGGCTTCCTGGGCTACTAGAAAGTTGATTTTCAGTTAGTTCGGTTCGATTAGATGATTTTCTATTTAGGCCTCGTCTTAATCCGACTTACGGTTTAGGATTTATAGCTTCCGAAAGTCACAATGCCCTTATAATGTTGTGCTGAAATCTCTGACCCACTCGCACTTAAATCGTCACCACGGTGAAACGAAGATGAGTTTGGTTCTGGAAATTTGTTAGAAACTATGGGACTCATATACGGAGCCATGGCCACTGGTCTCACCTCATTTCAGTTTGTATAGAGGTCGTAGCAGCTGAACGAAGTCAGCCTTTGTTTCGATCTCTATTCTTGATTGAAAACTTACTTTACTTTTTACCTATGATGATGAATGATGATGATACTTAAGACCTAATTTACATGCTTTTAAACCTTTGTTAACAATTTACTTACTTAGTAACTTTTGACTTAGGTTGAGGACCTTTCGGACCAACTACTTGCTTACTTATCTCGTACCGACTTTACTACTTTTCACTGTGAGTTACAGCATCCCTTTTTACTTTAACTATTTTGGGAACTGAGAATACATGCGCGATTTACATTTTACATACTAGGCATGAGTACTTAAACTTTATATATGTGTGGGTTATACAACGGCATAAACTTTCCCCTTAGCTCGGTAATGTTTAGTCATTGGTCTTTGAACCGGTGAACGTGAATCTTAGATATGGATCCATAGGGTTTGACATACCTACTCGGGCTAGTAGCGCTAGCATTTAATGGGTGGTTAATACTTCGTAAACTTACACACTTGCCAAGTGTACTTTTAGGGGGTGATATTACGTTAAGTTAGTTACCAAGTGCCCACAGTTGAACATATACTTTTCATACTGTTTTGAAATACGAAATCTCGTGGCCTACCTTACATTACTGTTATACTTAAACTATAGCTCACCAACATTCGTGTTGACGTTTTTAAGCATGTTTTCTCAGGTTCTTAGAGGTTTGATGCTTCCGCTGTTGTTGTCTTGCTATGTAGACTCCCGCTGCTTTTGTTAGAGATGTCTCTGCATGAAACGTTTACCTTGCATTTAAACTATGTTACTTTTGAAACAATGAATTTGTAATGACCTACGGGTCTCGTACTTATGTTAATTGCTTCTATTCATAGAAGCATACTTTCGTTTGTAAAACTTATGACATTGGTTATGACGTCACCCTTTCTTATGAATGCAAACTTATTTTATAACAGCATATAGTGTTTGACCTTGTAATGATCCTGTTGTTGATGATCCGTACACGTTAATTTTGTACGGGGCATCACATTTGGTATCAGAGCATTGATTGTAGCGAATTAGGTTGCATTAGTGAGTCTAGAACGGATCGAGTAGGATTCACTAATAGGACTAATCTACCACTTGCTAGTTTACTTGTTTCTGCGGAACTTGCTGCATGCTGCTGCTTACTTTTACTGTTATATGCCGTATACTGCTACTTGCTTTCACTACTGCATGCTACTATCTGCTTTTGATTGCATGATACTTGTCATTATTGCCATGCTACTTACTGCTATAGATGATCTAGACTGTCGTGGTTACTTTGCCTAATACGTGCTTGCTATATGACTTACTGACATGGAAAAAGTTATTTTTCCTTGTTCAGATGTCGGATATCCCGCCCATCATCATTGACTTGGACAGCGACTCAGATTCATCTGCCACCTCGCCTGCTACTACTGCCGACTCACAGATCCCGTCATCACTACCCTCCAATGACTCTGGCGATTCATCCTCTGGGGACAGTAGCCACTCACCTGACTTGACGATCATCTCAGACGGAGACGGGGACCCAGAGGAGATTCCAGCTCCACCTAACCCAGGAGTCCCGGAGCCACAGCACCATTCCGGTGGTGCTGTGATTCCTGGGGAAAATGGGGACGGTCCTTTCCGCAATGAGCGAGGACATTGGGTCAGACACCTTGCTGATGGACGTGTCGTGCCGATCCCGCCTAGCAGATATCGACTGATGACCACCGTTCGAGCAGATCTACCCTCAGATGACTCAGACGACTCATCATCCGATGACTTCAGCGAGGAGGATGCCGATGAGGATTTCGACGAGGACCCTGAGGAGACGCCCGTGCAGCCGCCCTCTACCCCGTCGAAGAAGCGGTATCGTTTCGATGGTACTGTTATTCTGAGGGTTAACGGAGGTAGACCGTTCGTAGACGCACGCGGACAGTTGGTTAGGGTTACCGCCCGTAAGCGGATTGTGCCTTACCCTGTCGATCCATTCGTGCGTAAGGCTTCCCGTTACGCACCATCTACTTCTGGTGCTGGACCGTCTGCACCACCAGTTCCACCAGCATCATCTGCACCACCAGATCTACCTGTACCATCTGCATCGCCTGCCCCACCAGGATCCCCCGTCATCGAGGAACTGACGAGGGAAGTGCATATCCTCTGTGCTTGGTTAACTGAGCTCGAGGACCAGGTGTCCAACATGATGGACATCCTTTACCCACCGTCACCATAGGGCAATTGTATTAGATTTCATTATGTAATCCCGTTTGTAGTTTCATGTTTTACTAATGTATTGTACGAACCTTATGCGGATGTATGAAACTTTCTTATTTAATGAATGGAATGTAGTGTTGTTTAATTTTTGTACGGTGTTCTATTTACGTTACTATATGATGATTTTGAGGTACCTGTATCTAGTTGCGTTACTTAACATGCGATGTGTTGATTCCATGTTGGTTACCATATACCGTATTATTATTTATTGAATGCTGGATTTTGACTTATGTCAAAATTTCTGTTTCGAAGATCAATGGCAAACGGAAGATCAACGCCCACAGTAGCACAGATTGAGGAGATGATAACTGAACGAATAGCCGCTGCAATTGCAAATGTCAACCCCCAAGCTCCACATGTTAACCAGAACAATCATAATGGGTGTACTTATAAGGAATTCCAGAGCTGCAAGCCCCACAATTTCTGTGGTACTGAGGGGCCGGTTGGACTAACGAGGTGGTTTGAGAAATTGAAAGCTGTGTTCCGTGTGAGCAACTGCTCAGAAATGAACAAAACTAAGTATGCCTCCTGTACACTATCGGACGGCGCTTTAACCTGGTGGAACACACTTGCTCAGGCTAAGGGAATTAACGAGGCTTATGCTACACCGTGGGAGGAATTTAAGGGGGCTATGATCGAGGAGTACTGCCCCAGAAAAGAGATTCAGAAAATGGAAGCTGAGTTTTGGGAGTTGAAGGTTGTGGGAACCGATCTTGATGGTTATAACCGAAGGTACTTGGAACTAGCTTTGATGTGTCCCACGATGGTTACCCCGGAATTTAAGCGAATGGAACGGTATTTGTGGGGACTTCCCAAGTCCATCCAGGGAAATGTCACCTCTTCAAAACCAGCTAATGTCCTCGAAGCTATAGGCATGGCGCACAGCCTGATGAACCAAATTACCAGCAAAGAACCAGAAAAGGGGAAATCTGAATCGGGAGCTAGTAATGAGAAATGTAAGTGGGACAGCAACAAAGTAAGGGTCTTTGATCAAAACCCAGCTAAGAGGCATGAAATTTTCAAGGGAAACAGCTCCAACCCGAACCCTAGCTCGAACCCAAACTACAAGGGTAGTCTCCCGCAGTGCAAGAGATGCTACAAGCATCATACCGGGTACTGCAACGTGGTCTGTGAAAAGTGTAAAAAGACTGGGCATATTGGCAAAGACTGCAAGATCACCACCCCAACTATGAAGACAAACCCTACTGAACCAAGAAAATTATATGAGTGTGGACAACAGGGCCACTTCAGGAATGAATGTCCCAACAAGATAAAGGATGGCGGGCCAGCGCATGGAAGAGCTTTCAGCGTAAACGTAAGGGATGCCCGTGAGAACCCCGACTTGGTTACATGGATTTTCACTATCAACAATCTATTAGCTTCTGTCCTATTTGATACTGGTGCCGATAGGAGTTATGTATGTAGACACTTTTGCTCTAAGATAAATTAGTCATTTGTTCCTTTAAAGGAGAGTATGCTTGTTGAGATAGCCAATGGAAAACTTGAGAAAGTTGACCAAATTAGCCGAGGAGGTATTATCAACATAGTTGGTGTAGATTTCAAGATTGACTTGATACCCATCAAATTGGGAAGTTTTGACGTGATTGTCGGTATGGACTGGTTGACCAAGGTAAGGGCTGACATTATCTGTGGAGATAAAGCTATTCGTATAACAGACAGAGATGGTGAGCCACTGATTATTTACGGAGAGAGATGTAACTCAAAGCTGAACCTCATTAGTTGCATGAAAGCACAAAAGATCATGAAGAAAGGACGTCTTGCTGTTTTAGCACATGTGAAAACATTAGAAACCGAGGTGAAGAGCGTGGATGATGTACAAATTGTGAACGAATTTCCCGATGCCTTCCCAGAAGAATTGCATGGATTACTGCCAACGAGGGCAGTGGAGTTTCAGATCGATTTAGTGCCAGGAGCTGCACCTGTGGCTTGAGCACCTTATCGACTCGCACCTTCCGAAATGCAAGAGTTACAGAGTCAACTGCAAGAAATGCTAGACCGTGGATTTATCCAACCAAGTTCTTCGCCTTGAGGCGCACCTGTTTTGTTTGTGAAGAAGAAGGACGGATCCTTTCGCATGTGTATCGACTACCGCGAACTCAACAAATTGACGATCAAGAATCGGTATCCCCTTCCCCAAATTGAAGATCTTTTCGATCAGCTGCAAGGATCAAGCGTTTACTCTAAGATCGATTTTCAATCTGGTTATCACCAGTTGAGGGTGAAGGAGAGTGATGTGATGAAAACTGCATTCAGAACCCGTTATGGTCATTATGATTTTCTCGTGATGCCATTCGATTTAACCAATGCACCTGCTGTGTTTATGGATCTCATGAATTGTGTATGCAAGCCGTACCTGGATAAGTTCGTTATCATCCTCATAGATGATATCCTCATCTACTCCAAAAGAGAAGAAGAACATGAGCAATATCTTCGACTAGTGCTTGAACTCTTGAGACAAGAGCAACTTTATGCCAAATTCTCCAAGTGCGAGTTATGGTTGAAGGAAGTCCAATTCCTGGGTCATATTGTGAGCGATCAAGGTATCAAAGTTGATCTCACAAAGATCGAAGCTATCAGCAAGTGGGAAACCCCCACTACTCCGACTCATATCCGCCAATTTTTAGGTCTCGCAGGTTAATACCGAAGATTTATTGAAGGTTTCTCTCTGATTGCACGTCCTTTGACCGCGCTGACTCACAAAGGGAAGAAGTTCATTTGGGAAACCGAACAAGAAACAACCTCAAATCTTGAAGCAGAAGTTGAACACCGGGCCTATTTTATCACTTCCTGAAGGCAGTGATGATTTCGTCGTATATTGTAATGCCTCGAAAAATGGTTTTGGTTGCATATTGATGCAAAGAACGAAGGTCATTGCTTATGCTTCTCGTCAACTGAAGATTCACGAGCGAAACTACACTACTCACCATCTCGAACTTGGAGCCGCTGTTTTTGCGCTCAAATTATGGAGACACTATCTTTATGGAACTAAAAGTACTATCTTCACCGACCACAAAAGCCTTCAGCACATATTCGACCAGAAACAACTGAACATGAGACAACGACGATGGATCGAGACGCTGAACGACTATGACTGTGAACTTCGTTATCATCCTGGCAAGGCAAATGTTGTAGCCGACGCTTTGAGCTAAAAGGAGAGGATGGCACCTCTTCGTGTTCGGGCCATGAACATCACCATTCACTCAAATCTCAATAGCCAGATCCGAGTAGCCCAAGATGAGGCTCTCAAAGAGGAGAATATTTCTCATGAACACTTGAACATTCTCATCTCTCGATTCGAGGTTAAGGATACTGGACTCCGATACTTCGCCGGAAGAATTTGGGTGGCTAGTTATGGGGATTTGTGAAGCCTCATTCTAGATGAAGCCCACAAGTCAAGATATTCGATTCATCCAGGAGCTGGTAAAATGTACCACGATCTCAAGGAATAGTATTGGTGGCCTAATCTTAAGAAAGATGTTGCAACTTATGTTGGGAAGTGTTTGACTTGCTCGAAAGTTAAGGCCGAACATCAGAGGCCATCTGTGTTACTTGAGCAACCAGAAATCCCGCAATGGAAGTGGGAAAGGATAACAATGGACTTCATTACGAAACTACCAAAGACGGTGGGCGGATATGATACCATCTAGGTTATCGTTGACCGTCTTACCAAATCTGCACACTTCTTAGCCATGAAAGAAACAGATACAATGGATAGACTCGCTCAACTATGCATAAAAGAGATTGTATCTCATCATGGTGTGCCCTTATCGATTATTTCAGACCGAGATGCCCGTTTTGCTTCCAGATTTTGGCGTTCTTTGCAAGAAGCCTTGGGGACTCGTCTCGACATGAGTACTGCGTATCACCCACAGACCAACGGACAAAGCGAACGCACGATTCAGACTTTAGAGGACATGTTGCGTGCTTGTGTTATTGATTTCGGAAAGGCTTGGGAAAGACATTTACCGCTAGCCGAATTCTCTTACAACAACAGTTATCATTCGAGTATTAATGCCGCACTTTTCGAAGCATTGTATGGCAGCAAATGCCGTTCTCCTATTTGTTGGGCTGAAGTAGGCGAAAAGAAAATCACCGGACCTGAGTTAGTCCATGAAACAACCGAGAAGATTGTCCAAATTCAAGCGAGACTCAAGACGGACCGTGATCACCAAAAGAGTTATGCCGATCTTAAACGTAAAGACTTCGAATTCAACGTGGGTGACCGTGTAATGTTGAAGGTCGCACCTTGGAAAAGTGTAATCCTTTTTGGAAAACGTGGAAAGTTAAACCCGTGATACATTGGTCCTTTCGAAATCTTGGAGCGTGTTGGACCCGTTGCTTACCGACTGAATCTTCTGACTCAATTGAGCTCAGTTCATCCTACCTTTCACGTATCGAATTTGAAGAAGTGTCTTGCTGAACCGGAACTTGTCATACCCCTGGAAGAACTTACGATTGATGACAAACTCCACTTCGTGGAAGAACCTATCGAAATTATGGACCGTGAGGTCAAAACTTTGAAACGCAACAAGATTCTGATCGTCCGAGTCCGATGGAATGCCAAACGAGGACCCAAGTTTACCTGGGAATGAGAGGATCAAATGATACAGAAGTATCCTCACCTTTTCCCAACTCCTCCATCTACCTCAGCTTAAAATTTCAGGACAAAATTTTCTTTAACAGGTGGGTAATGTAACGACCCTGGAATTTCCAACTTATATTATTAATATTTATTATTAATGCTTGCGTTTTAATAAATGTATTCTTATACATTTTACTTGTTACCATAATTGACTTTCCATGTCCCGACTTGTCTTTGTGACACACAATTTTCACGAATAATATTTAGAATAATATTTACGTTCATGATTAATTATTATTAATCATTTTTAATTAACTAATGTAAGTAGTTAATTACTTGGGCTATTACTAATTTTTTGCTTACTTATACTTGGGCTTATACTATTGGACATGGAAGCCCACCCTACTTTTCTTAATGGACTACTAGTAGGCCCACTATTATGCTAATGATTCTTTAAGATTAAACATGGATTAATTAGTTAAATGAGGAGACAAAAATGTTTCAAGCATGCATGACCATCTTCCCAAGTATTTAAATTTATACCTCATACTAGCATTCACGACCTTCCAACACTTGAAAGACAAATTTGACCTTCCCCTTTGGAGCCTCCAAAATCGACGGTTTGTGTAGCATAGGAGGGAGTTCAAATTTTTTTTCTTTTGTTATTTATATGCTTGTATTATTTCATTTCACACACACCTCATTTTTACCCTACTCTCACTCTAAGACTTTTCTCTCTAATTATAAGTAATATGATTTATTTCCTTCTTCTTTTTCCCTTTGAAAATCGAATACATTCATCATCATCATACTAGTTGCTTGTTGTTGTTAAAGATCAAACTTTATAGTTTGTATCTTCATGAATCTTGTTTCTTCCATCCTTAGTTTGATGAGAAGTCAAGAATAAGAATCTAAGCTTGTTAGCTTATGGTTCTACACTTGAAGTATTATAAAGATCTAAAGTTCATAAGCTTTAGGATCTTACTTGTGTTCATATTTTGTAAACTTAAGGTTTATTTTCTTAAAGATCCAAGCTTTGGCTTGAATTTTCTTAAGTATGAAACAAACATGAACTTGTTACTTGTAGCTTTAATTTATTTCTTCCTTTTGTATGTGTTTTAAATTTGAGATGTTGTTATATTGGTCAAGTATTACTAGTTAAACTTGATCTCATTTTTCTTGAAACTAAAGTTTAAACTTTGTAAGTTTAAGAACATGGAAGTTTAACTTTCTAGTTATAACTTCATACACTTATGTTTGATCTAAGTTTCTATAGCTTATGGTCTTCCAATCTTATTTTAAACAAAAGCTTATAAGCTTATATACATTTTACAAGATAAAAATCTAAGTTTCATAACTTATGGTTTTATTTCAAGTAAAGATCCAAGTTCCATAACTTAGGATTTAACTTAAGAACACTAGATCTAGACTTTCTAGTCTAGGATCTTTAAGATCTAACTAAGATCTAAATTCTATAACTTAAGATCTTGTTTATTTAGTTTACTTTCAAGTTTATAGCTTAATATTACTACTAGAACTCATGTATGTGTCGGATCTAAGATCTTGATGTAACTTTGGTTCATCAACCTACTTGCAACACTTAAATGAGTTGTGCTACATATCTTAGACATACACTAGTGTCATGATGGTCGAAACTTGGTAAAGATGATGCAAACACATCAACGAGTTGTACAGTTGAAGCTACAAGCATCAGGGATGAGAACAGTGATGAACATCAAGCACCCAGAACCCACCGGGGCACTTTTCTTACGGTTTTCTGGGTCGGATCAGGCTTCTTCGGCTAATGTAAAGTTGATTTCCAATTAGTTCGGTTCGATTAGATGATTTTCCGTTTAGGCCTCGTCTTAATCCGACTTACAGTTTAGGATTTATAGCCTTCCGAAAGTCACTACGCCCTTATGACGTTGTGCTGAAATCTCTGACCCACTCGCACTTAAACCGTCGCCACGGTCAAACGAAGACAAGTTGGTTCTGGAAATTAGTCAGCAACTAGGGGATTCATATACGGAGCCAGGGCCACTGGTCTCACCTCATTTCAGTTTGTATAGAGGTCGTAGCAGCTGAACGAGGTCAGCCTTTGTTTCGATCTCTATTCTTGATTGAAAACTTACTTTACTTTTTACCTATGATGATGAATGATGATGATACTTAATACCTAATTTACGTACTTTTAAACCTTTGGGAACGATTTACTGACTTAGTAACTTTTGACTTAGGTTGAGGACCTTTCGGACCAACTACTTGCTTACTTATCTCGTACCAACTTTACTACTTTTCACTATGAGTTATAGCATCCCTTTTTTACTTTAACTATTTTGGGAATTGAGAATACATGCGCGATTTACGTTTTACATACTAGGCACGAGTACTTAAACTTTATATATGTATGAGTTATACAACGGCATAGCTCGGTAACGTTTAGTCGTTGGTCTTTGAAAAGGTGAACACGAATCTTAGATATGGATCCATAGGGTTTGACATCCCCACTCGGGCTAGTAGCGCTAGCATATAACGGGTGTTTAATACTTCGTAAACTTACGCACTTGCCAAGTGTACTTTTAGGGGGTGATATTACGTTAAGTTAGTTACCAGGTGCCCACGGTTGAACATATATTTTCATACTGTTTTGAAATACAAAATCTCGTGGCCTACCTTACATTACTGTTATACTTAAACTATAGCTCACCAACATTCATGTTGACATTTTTAAGCATGTTTTCTCAGGTGCTTAGAGGTTTGATGCTTCCGCTGTAGTTGTCTTGCTGTGTAGACTCCCGCTGCTTTTGTTAGAGATGTCTCTGCATGAAACGTTTACCATGCATTCAAACTATGTTACTTTTGAAATAGTAAATTTGTAATGACCTACGGGTCTCGTACTTATGTTAATTGCTTCTATTCATAGAAGCATACTTTTGTTTGTAAAACTTATGACGTTGGTTATGACGTCACCCTTTCTTATGAATGCAAACTTATTTTAAAACAGCATATAGTGTTTGACCTTGTAGTGATCCCGTTGTTGATGATCCGTACACGTTAATTTTATACGGGACATCACAGTAAGAATTAAGGGGTAGTGACAACGCGTATGAAACAAAAGAAATTAACCTGGTTTAAAATCAAAGATTTAGAATTAATGGGTATGGACAAAGCGTATGAAACAAGCTGACCTAATTTTTCGATGATTGCAACTTATATCTTTAATTACGTATTAACTGATTAATAATCGATGATTGCAATTAACTTATATCTGCAAACACATCTTCAATAGCTGATGATGATTGAAATTAGATACGTACGATGTTATTATAAATTGTTAATAGTAATAGTAATAATAATAATAATAATAATAATAATAATAATAATAATAATAATAATAATAATAATAATAATAATAATAATAATAATAATGAAATATGATGATTTTGATACATCTAATAAGATCTAATACGAGTATAAGTTTAAGATAAGAATTCAAATAATTAAAAATATTTTAAATATAAAATAATATAAATAATGTAGGTTAAGGTTGTCCAAATAGATCGATATTATGAATTAAAGGTGTAATACTATACGATCGAGCGACTTGGACAAGCTTTCGTTGACCACCCTAAATATATAACGGAAGATCTTAAGAGTGTTGTCGTATAATCGATCATCATACGATCGACTTGCCGACAAGCTTAAGTTAGACGACTAATGATTCAGGGTTTAGGGTAATTATATATGGTTTATGCATGGTTAGGATTTAAGTTACATGGTTTACGCATGCATGGTTTAGGCTTTAGGGTTTAGGGTTTAGAGTTTAGAGTTTAATGTTTAGGGTTCATGCATATGGTATAATGTTCAGGGTATATGGTTTATGGTTTAGGGTTTTGGGTATAGGAGATGGTTACGTTTATGGTATAGGGTAGGGTTTAGGGTTGGTATAAGGTTTATGGTTTAGGTTTTATGGTTTAATGTGTAGGGTTTGGTTTTTGGTAGTGTGCCTACAAGTTGGTGGTGTACGGATCATCACCCTTATGGTTTAGGGTATCGGGTAAGGGTTTAAGGGTTTAGGGTTTAGGGTTTAAGGTTTACCGTTTAGGGTTCAAGGTTAAGTGTTTATGATTTAATGTTTATGGTTTAGGGTGTATGGTTTAGGGTTTTGGGTTTAGGGTATAGGGTTTAGTATTTAAGGTTTATATTAAGAGTTTATGATTTAATGTTTAAGGTTTAGGGTTTATGGTTTAGGGTTAAGTGTTTATGATTTAATGTTTTAGGGTTTGGGGTTTATCATTTAGGGTTTAGGGTTTACCATTTAGGGATTAGGGTTCAGGGTTAAGTGTTTATGATTTAATGTTTACGGTTAAGGGTGTAGGGTTTAAGGTTTAGGGTATAGGGTTTAGCGTTTAGGGTATAGGGTATATGGTTTAGGGGTTAGGGTATAGGGTTTAGTGTTTAAGGTTTGTATTAAGTATTTATTATTTAATGTTTAAGGTTTAAGGTTAAGTGTTTATGATTTAATGTTTAGGGTTTAGGGTTAAGGGTTTATCGTTTAGGGTTTAGAGTTTAGGGTTTAGGGTTTACCTTTTAGGGTTTACCTTTTAGGGTTTAGGGTTAAGTGTTTATGATTTAATGTTTATGGTTAAGGGTGTAGGGTTTAGAGTTTAGGGTATAGGGTTTAGCGTTTAGGGTATAGAGTTTAGTGTTTAGGGTTTATCGTTTAGGGTTTAGGATTAATTGTTTATGATTTAATGTTTAGGGTTTAGGGTTTAGTATTAAGTGTTTATGATTTAATGTTTAGGGTTTAGGGTTTATTGTTTAGGGTTAAGTGTTTATGATTTAATGTTTAGGGTTTACTGTTTAGGGATTAGGGTTTACCGTTTAGGGTTTAGGGTTCAGGGTTAAGTGTTTATGATTTAATGTTTATAGTTAAGGGTGTAGGGTTTAGGGTTTAGAGTATAGGGTTTATTGTTTAGGGTATAGGATTTAGTGTTTAGGGTTTATCATTTAGGGTTTCGGGTTTAGGGTTTAGGGTTTACCGTTTAGGGTTTAAGGTTCAGGGTTAAGTGTTTAGGTTGTAATGTTTATGGTTAAGGTTGTAGGTTTTAGGGTTTAGGGTTTAGTGTTTAGGGTATAGGGGTTTAGTGTTTAGGGTTTATCATTTAGGGTTTAGGATTAAGTGTTTATGATTTAATGTTTAGGGTTTAGGGTTTAGTATTAAGTGTTTATCATTTAATGTTTAGGGTTTATGGTTTAGGGTTAAGTGTTTATGATTTAATGTTTAGGGTTTATCGTTTAAGGTTTGGGGTTTAGGGTTTAGGGTTTACCGATTAGGGTTTAGGGTTCAGGGTTCAGGGTTAAGTGTTTATGATTTAATGTTTATGGTTAAGGGTGTAGGGTATAGGAGATGGTTACGTTTATGGTATAGGGTAGGGTTTAGGGTTGGTATAAGGTTTATGGTTTAGGTTTTATGGTTTAATGTGTTGGGTTTGGTTTTTGGTAATGTGCCTACAAGTTGGTGGTGTACGGATCATCACCCTTATGGTTTAGGGTATCGGGTAAGGGTTTAAGGGTTTAGGGTTTAGGGTTTAAGGTTTACCGTTTATGGTTCAGGGTTAAGTGTTTATGATTTAATGTTTATGGTTTAGGGTGTAGGGTTTAGGGTTTTGGGTTTAGGGTTTAGGGTATAGGGTTTAGTGTTTAAGGTTTGTATTAAGTGTTTATGATTTAATGTTTAAGGTTTAGGGTTTATGGTTTAGGGTTAAGTGTTTATGATTTAATGTTTTAGGGTTTGGGGTTTATCATTTAGGGTTTAGGGTTTACCGTTTAGGGTTCAGGGTTAAGTGTTTATGATTTAATGTTTATGGTTAAGGATGTAGGGTTTAGGGTTTAGGGTTTAGCGTTTAGGGTATAGGGTATATGGTTTAGGGTTTAGGGTATAGGGTTTA
Organism: Rutidosis leptorrhynchoides; assembly: GCF_046630445.1. Classification (NCBI taxonomy): domain Eukaryota; kingdom Viridiplantae; phylum Streptophyta; class Magnoliopsida; order Asterales; family Asteraceae; genus Rutidosis; species Rutidosis leptorrhynchoides. The sequence goes on along the minus strand of NC_092339.1, from coordinate 277,611,917 downwards.
GTGTTTAAGGTTTGTATTAAGTGTTTATGATTTAATGTTTAAGGTTTAGGGTTTATGGTTTAGGGTTAAGTGTTTATGATTTAATGTTTAGGGTTTAGGGTTTAGGGTTTATCGTTTAGGGTTTAGAGTTTAGGGTTTTGGGTTTACCTTTTAGGGTTTAGGGTTAAGTGTTTATGATTTAATGTTTATGGTTAAGGGTGTAGGGTTTAGGGTTTAGGGTATAGGTTTAGCGTTTAGGGTATAGAGTTTAGTGTTTAGGGTTTATCGTTTAGGTTTAGGATTAAGTGTTTATGATTTAATGTTTAGGGTTTAGTGTTTAGTATTAAGTGTTTATGATTTAATGTTTAGGGTTTAGGGTTTATTGTTTAGGGTTAAGTGTTTATGATTTAATGTTTAGGGTTTACTGTTTAGGGTTTAGGGTTTAGGGTTTACCGTTTAGGGTTTAGGGTACAGGGTTAACTGTTTATGATTTAATGTTTATAGTTAAGGGTGTAGGGTTTAGGGTTTAGAGTATAGGGTTTATTCTTTAGGGTATAGGATTTAGTGTTTAGGGTTTATCGTTTAGGGTTTAGGGTTTAGGGTTTAGGGTTTACCGTTTAGGGTTTAGGGTTCAGGGTTAAGTGTTTAGGTTGTAATGTTTATGGTTAAGGGTGTAGGTTTTAGGGTTTAGGGTATAGGGTTTAGTGTTTAGGGTATAGGGGTTTAGTGTTTAGGGTTTATCGTTTAGGGTTTAGGATTAAGTGTTTATGATTTAATGTTTAGGGTTTAGGGTTTAGTATTAAGTGTTTATCATTTAATGTTTAGGGTTTAGGGTTTAGGGTTTATGGTTTAGGGTTAAGTGTTTATGATTTAATGTTTAGGGTTTATCGTTTAAGGTTTGGGGTTTAGGGTTTACCGATTAGGGTTTAGGATTTATAGCCTTCCGAAAGTCACTACGCCCTTATGACGTTGTGCTGAAATCTCTGACCCACTCGCACTTAAACCATCGCCACGGTCAAACGAAGACAAGTTGGTTCTGGAAATTAGTCAGCAACTAGGGGACTCATATACGGAACCATGACCACTGGTCTCACCTCATTTCAGCTTGTATAGAGGTCGTAGCAGCTGAACGAAGTCAGCCTTTGTTTCGATCTCTATTCTTGATTGAAAACTTACTTTACTTTTTACCTATGATGATGAATGATGATGATACTTAATACCTAATTTACATACTTTTAAACCTTTGGGAACGATTTACTGACTTAGTAACTTTTGACTTAGGTTGAGGACCTTTCGGACCAACTACTTGCTTACTTATCTCGTACCGACTTTACTACTTTTCACTGTGAGTTATAGCATCCCTTTTTTACTTTAACTATTTTGGGAACTGAGAATACATGCGCGATTTACGTTTTACATACTAGGCACGAGTACTTAAACTTTATATATGTATGAGTTATACAACGGCATAGCTCGGTAACGTTTAGTCGTTGGTCTTTGAACCGGTGAACACGAATCTTAGATATGGATCCATAGGGTTTGACATCCCCACTCGGGCTAGTTGCGCTAGCATTTAACGGGTGTTTAATACTTCGTAAACTTACGCACTCGCCAAGTGTACTTTTAGGGGGTGATATTACGTTAAGTTAGTTACCAGGTGCCCACGGTTGAACATATACTTTTCATACTGTTTTGAAATACGAAATCTCGTGGCCTACGTTACATTACTGTTATACTTAAACTACAGCTCACCAACATTCGTGTTGACATTTTTAAGCATGTTTTCTCAGGTGCTTAGAGGTTTGATGCTTCCGCTGTAGTTGTCTTGCTGTGTAGACTCCCGCTGCTTTTGTTAGAGATGTCTCTGCATGAAATGTTTACCTTGCATTCAAACTATGTTACTTTTGAAATAGTAAATTTGTAATGACCTACGGGTCTCGTACTTATGTTAATTGCTTCTATTCATAGAAGCATACTTTCGTTTGTAAAACTTATGACGTTGGTTATGACGTCACTCTTTCTTATGAATGCAAACTTATTTTAAAACAGCATATAGTGTTTGACCTTGTAATGATCCCGTTGTTGATGATCCGTACACGTTAATTTTGTACGGGACATCACAGTAAAAATTAAGGGGTAGTGACAACGCGTATGAAACAAAAGAAATTAACCTGGTTTAAAATCAAAGATTCAGAATTAAGGGGTATGGACAAAACGTATGAAACAAGCTGATCCAATTTTTCGATGATTGCAACTTATATCTTCAGTTACGTATTAACTGATTAATAATCGATGATTGCAATTAACTTATATCTGCAAACACATCTTCAATAGCTGATGATGATTGAATTAGATACGTACGATGTTATTATAAATTGTTAATAGTAATAGTAATAATAATAATAATAATAATAATAATAATAATAATAATAATAATAATAATAATAATAATAATAATAATAATAATAATAATAATAATAATAATAATAATGAAATATGATGATTTTGATACATCTAATAAGATCTAATACAAGTATAAGTTTAAGATAAGAATTTAAATAATTAATAATATTTTAAATATAAAATAATATAAATAATGTAGGTTAAGGTTGTCCAAATAGATCGATATTATGAATTAAAGGTGTAATACTATACGATCGAGCGACTTGGACAAGCTTTCGTTGACCACCCTAAATATATAACGGAAGATCTTAAGAGTGTTGTCGTATAATCGATCATCATACGATCGACTTGTCCGGACAAGCTTAAGTTAGACGACTAATGATTCAGGTTTTAGGGTAATTATATATGGTTTATGCATGGTTAGGATTTAAGTTACATGGTTTATGCATGCATGGTTTAGGCTTTAGGGTTTAGGGTTTAGAGTTTAGGGTTTAATGTTTAGGGTTCATGCATATGGTATAATGTTCAGGGTATATGGTTTATGGTTTAGTGTTTTGGGTATAGGAGATGGTTACGTTTATGGTATAGGGTAGGGTTTAGGGTTGGTATAAGGTTTATGGTTTAGGTTTTATGGTTTAATGTGTAGGGTTTGGTTTTTGGTAGTGTGCCTACAAGTTGGTGGTGTACGGATCATCACCCTTATGGTTTAGGGTATCGGGTAAGGGTTTAAGGTTTTAGGGTTTAGGGTTTAAAGTTTACCGTTTAGGGTTCAGGGTTAAGTGTTTATGATTTAATGTTTATGGTTTAGGGTGTAGGGTTTAGGGTTTTGGGTTTAGTGTTTAAGGTTTGTATTAAGTGTTTATGATTTATGTTTAAGGTTTAGGGTTTATGGTTTATGGTTAAGTGTTTATGATTTAATGTTTTAGGGTTTGGGGTTTATCATTTAGGGTTTAGGGTTTACCGTTTAGGGATTAGGGTTCAGGGTTAAGTGTTTATGATTTAATGTTTACGGTTAAGGGTGTAGGGTTTAGGGTTTAGGGTATAGGGTTTAGCGTTTAGGGTATAGGGTATATGGTTTAGGGTTTAGGGTATAGGGTTTAGTGTTTAAGGTTTGTATTAAGTATTTATGATTTAATGTTTAAGGTTTAGGGTTTAGGGTTAAGTGTTTATGATTTAATGTTTAGGGTTTAGGGTTTAGGGTTTATCGTTTAGGGTTTAAAGTTTAGGGTATAGGGTTTACCTTTTAGGGTTTAGGGTTAAGTGTTTATGATTTAATGTTTATGGTTAAGGGTGTAGGGTTTAGGGTTTAGGGTAGAGGGTTTAGCGTTTAGGGTATAGAGTTTAGTGTTTAGGGTTTATCGTTTAGGGTTTAGGATTAAGTGTTTATGATTTAATGTTTAGGGTTTAGGGTTTATTATTAAGTGTTTATGATTTAATGTTTAGGGTTTAGGGTTTATTGTTTAGGGTTAAGTGTTTATGATTTAATGTTTAGGGTTTACTGTTTAGGGTTTAGGGTTTAGGGTTTACCGTTTAAGGTTTAGGGTTCAGGGTTAAGTGTTTATGATTTAATGTTTATAGTTAAGGGTGTAGGGTTTAGGGTTTAGAGTATAGGGTTTATTGTTTAGGGTATAGTATTTAGTGTTTGGGGTTTATCATTTAGGGTTTCGGGTTTAGGGTTTACCGTTTAGGGTTCAGGGTTAAGTGTTTAGGATGTAATGTTTATGGTTAAGGGTGTAGGTTTTAGGGTTTAGGGTATAGGGTTTAGTGTTTAGGGTATAGGGGTTTAGTGTTTAGGGTTTATCATTTAGGGTTTAGAATTAAGTGTTTATGATTTAATGTTTAGGGTTTAGGGTTTAGTATTAAGTGTTTATCATTTAATGTTTAGGGTTTATGGTTTAGGGTTAAGTGTTTATGATTTAATGTTTAGGGTTTATCGTTTAAGGTTTGGGGTTTAGGGTTTACCGATTAGGGTTTAGGGTTCAGGGTTAAGTGTTTATGATTTAATGTTTATGGTTAAGGGTGTAGGGTATAGGAGATGGTTACGTTTATGGTATAGGGTAGGGTTTACGGTTGGTATAAGGTTTATGGTTTAGGTTTTATGGTTTAATGTGTTGGGTTTGGTTTTTGGTATTGTGCCTACAAGTTGGTGGTGTACGGATCATCACCCTTATGGTTTAGGGTATCGGGTAAGGGTTTAAGGGTTTAGGGTTTAAGGTTTACGTTTAGGGTTCAGGGTTAAGTGTTTATGATTTAATGTTTATGGTTTAGGGTGTAGGGTTTAGGGTTTTGGGTTTAGGGTATAGGGTTTAGTGTTTAAGGTTTGTATTAAGTGTTTATGATTTAATGTTTAAGATTTAGGGTTTATGGTTTAGGGTTAAGTGTTTATGATTTAATGTTTTAGGGTTTGGGGTTTATCATTTAGGGTTTAGGGTTTACCGTTTAGGGATTAGGGTTCAGGGTTAAGTGTTTATGATTTAATGTTTATGGTTAAGGGTGTAGGGTTTAGGGTATAGGGTTTAGCGTTTAGGGTATAGGGTATATGGTTTAGGGTTTCGGGTATAGGGTTTAGTGTTTAAGGTTTGTATTAAGTGTTTATGATTTAATGTTTAAGGTTTAGGGTTTATGGTTTAGGGTTAAGTGTTTATGATTTAATGTTTAGGGTTTAGGGTTTAGGGTTTATCGTTTAGGGTTTAGAGTTTAGGGTTTAGGGTTTAGGGTTTACCTTTTAGGGTTTAGGGTTTAGGGTTAAGTGTTTATGATTTAATGTTTATGGTTAAGGGTGTAGGGTTTAGGGTATAGGGTTTAGCGTTTAGGGTATAGAGTTTAGTGTTTAGGGTTTATCGTTTAGGGTTTAGGATTAAGTGTTTATGATTTAATGTTTAGGGTTTAGGGTTTAGTATTAAGTGTTTATGATTTAATGTTTAGGGTTTAGGGTTTAGTATTAAGTGTTTATCATTTAATGTTTAGGGTTTAGTATTAAGTGTTTATGATTTAATGTTTAGGGTTTAGGGTTTATTGTTTAGGGTTAAGTGTTTATGATTTAATGTTTAGGGTTTACTGTTTACGGTTTAGGGTTTAGGGTTTACCGTTTAGGGTTTAGGGTTCAGGGTTAAGTGTTTATGATTTAATGTTTATAGTTAATTGTGTAGGGTTTAGAGTATAGGGTTTATTCTTTAGCGTATGGGATTTAGTGTTTAGGGTTTATCGTTTAGGGTTTAGGGTTTACCGTTTGGGTTTAGTGTTCAGGGTTAAGTGTTTAGGTTGTAATGTTTATGGTTAAGGGTGTAGGTTTTAGGGTTTAGGGTATAGGGTTTAGTGTTTAGGGTATAGGGGTTTAGTGTAGCGACCCCGACAAATCGTCAAGTGACGGCGTCGGCTACGTGGGTCCCATTACCTGATTATAAGTCTTTAAGATAACGTTTGACCAAAAATATGTCGCCTTCATTTCAAAATAAAGATTGTTTCAAGTTTACAAGAATTGTTCAACCAAAAGTTAAGTTACAACGTTATAGATACGATTGAAATCTAGGCGACACGGTTTAAAGTAAAGTCAAAAGACGCTCCATGAAATGCATGTATACTCGACATCGGATGCAAGTATCAAATAGTAAGCGGAAGCATGTTTCACATATCGTGCAAGACCTGAGAAAAACATAGAAATCTGTCAACGAAAACGTTGGTGAAATCATAGGTTTAAGTAAGTAAGTACAAGTGAACCACAAGATTTGCATCAATGAAATAATAGTAATACATTCCAAAAGTTTGTTTCACGAGCACCCAATTATCAAAGCTTAACATTCCTTCCATTGTATACCCCATCACTTAGTGCTAGAACAAACACTGATTCTCGAAAATATATTTCATCCGTAGACGGTAGCGAACCGTCAAGGATGAGGGTTGTCAACCCATATGGCCATATAACATAAGTTCTCGCTTACACCCGGCAAGTGTAACTAATGATAATCGAATTGAGGATTTTGTTCTAAACTCGTATGTAGAATGTTTGTTTTCCCGTTCTTGTGTTCACTTAGTTCAAAAGAATCGTTTATGTTTTCTCATCCCAAATATAAGTTCAAAAAGAGTAAAAGTGGGACTATGATCTCACCTTTGATTGCAAGAGTAAATAAGTACTTCAACAAGTAACGTGCGTAAAGAACAACGCTAGTCTCGACCTAAACAAATAGGTTGTATCAATAACGGTAGTCACGAAGGGTCAAAGTTGTTCAATTAGTCCTATGGCTCGACACGACTCGATTATGTAGCATGTGAAGCAAACTGTCAAGTTTCATGCAAGATACAAGTATAAAAGCATGTTAGGAAGATTGCATAATTAATTGATTAAGTTTGACAAAAAGTCAAACTTGGTCGGGTCAAAGTCAACGAAAAAGTCAACATGTTCGGGTCGGGTCTCGGACAAATTTTCTATGCTAGTTATTCATATATAAGCATGTTAGAACAAGTTGCATGCGAATTGGAAGTCTAAAACATGGCAAACATTTCACGTGAAACGGACATTGGAGACAGAAGCTGGGCACGGCTTATGCCGCGCCGCGGCCAGGCCTGTCGCGCCGCGACAATGGCCATGGCCTGGTCCCAGGCCTGTTTCACTTGTTCAAGACTTGGTCAATTTTCAAACAAACGCAAAACTCAAACCGTAAACAATTAGAACATGTATCTTATATCATCGGAAAGGTAATTTGACGAGGAAAACACCTAGACACATTTCATCAAGCAATTCAACACTTACAACAACCCAAAACCGCATTAAACGTTCATAATCAAAGTTTCAAGTTCTAAAAACGCATTTCATGATTCGGGCAACCAATTTACATGTATGATATGCCGTTTCGAAGGTAATCAAACACACATTGCAACTAAACACTTATCAACAACAATTCATAGCATTTGATGCACCAAAAGTTCATATAAAGCTTATCAACCCTAATCCAAAATCACCAAAATCACTAATCAAGTTTATGAAGTTTTACAAATCAACCTACACATCAAAACGAAGCTAGTGATACTAGTAACACTTTTAAAACATGCACTTTAACAATCTAACAACATTTGATCATCCAAAATCAAGGATTAAGCATACACTTTTCATTTTCAAGCTAGTTACACCAAAACATCAAGATCGAGCATACAAATTACATACACGACATCACAATGAGCCATAGACACTAATTAACAACTTTATAACTCAAAAATCTCAAGAACACATAAAATTAGTGATTTTAGAAAGTTACCCAAAAGAGATGAAGTTGGTATCAAATTGAAGAGGATGAAGAGAGGATTCCAAATATGTATTTTGTTTTGATTGGAGCTTGCTAGATCATGAATGGATGATGAATCTTGATGATGAAGATTGAAAGAAAAGTTGAAAGTGTTAAAGGAAAATGGAAATGAAAATGGAAATGAATGAATGGATGAGAAAGGGTGTTGACTAGTTGACCTAGTCACACCTTTGATCACTTGGCAAAAATGGTCCCTCTAGTTCGGGTGCGGGTGCGTGAATTAACCAAACGAATTATTTTAAATTACACGAGAGTACGGGAGACGTTATCTTCCAACAACGAGAATATTTAAAATGTTACATAACAAAGGATACGAATCTAGATACGAAGGGTATTATTTAAAAAGAAAAAGACGGGCGTTAAAATAATTTAACGGAAAAATGCGGGATGTTACATTATCCACACCTCAAAAGAAATTTCGTCCCGAAATTTAGTTGGAAGTAGTAGTCGATATCTCTTACTCGAGACTTTACGTTGTCCATGCAATGAATAAGTGAAAGTACGTCCTTGAGTGTTCTCATGAGTTGGATAGTCAGGGTTTTACGTTGTATTTGGGTTTGGTTTTACGATCCACAAGTTCAGCCGGTTTTTCCTATGAGGAGGAGTTTGTCATCAATAGTTGGTGCATCTAGAAGGATTGCACGTTCCTGTTCCGCAGGACACGTTTCTAAGTTTGTTACACGAAATGTAGGGTAAACGGAAACTTAATTGAGTCGGAAGTTCTAAACGGTAGGAAGCGGTTCCAATACGCCCCAAGGTTTCATAAAGTTCAATATTGCGGATATATCCTTTTCTCGATTTCCCAAAATGAATTACACCCTTCCAAGGTGCGGTTTCTCAATATTACACTGTTACACACAGGGATTTTGTGAGGTTTTCATCTAAGTTTGGTATAACTCTTCTGGCGACAATGGGTTGCCTCGAGCCCTTCTCGGACTTGAACGATCTCAATTGTTGTTTCTTGATGGAGTTCAGATTTCGGTGATTGATGCTTTGGTTAAAATGAACAGGGGTATGACATTAGCGGTCATATAGGGTTTCGGAAAGTACGTGTGAACACACTAGTGGTAACTACTGTTGTAAGAGGGATCTACTAAAAGCGACCATGCAAGTTTGAAACATGTCTTTCGAAGACGTAAATCGTTCGTTTGTTCGGTTCGTCTGTTTGTGGGTGGTACGCGGTACTCATGTCTAAGCGGGTCCCCAAGGTTTCTTGTAAAACTAGAAGTGAAACGAGTATTTCGATACGGAATAATTGACAAAGATACACCGTGTTGGAATAGAATCTATTAAGATACGTTTGAACAAGTCAGTTAGGGTTCGAAAAATGTTCGTTAGGACTATTCACCCTCGTGGCGAATACTTAGGTAATATGAGGAATTTCTTTAAACGGGAATGCGAGCGATAAAGATAGGAGTGAAATGAGGACTTAGAATAGGATGAGCTTGCATCTCGAGGTTGCTATAACGTGCCTCTAGTTGTCAAAAGTTGAAGTCTGAAAGAGAAACGAGGTAGTACACGTAGTTGTATAGTTCGGGGTTGAATAATAGTTGACCGATTATCAGAAACACAAGGGCGTTAAGTCAAAGAAGAGTGAAGTATCGTTGGATTGTGTGTTATCTTAAATTCCAGTAATATCAGACGGTGACGGTGAAATAACAGAGGTATGTAGTGTGGTACGTGATGACGAGAAGTTTGATCGGATCCACAATTTAGTATTCGAATTCTTCGTGTAAAATAACGAAATTATTATTATTATTTTTTTTTTTTTTTTTTTTTTTTGAGAGAGTATGCCTTTCGGCGTTCAAATAGAAATATTTCCATGTTCGAGTTCCATCTGTTGCTATACGATTTTAACTAGAAATGTTGGTGTGAAGAATCACGCTCGAGGTTCGAACACGGAGAGGTTTAGAGTTTTCCTTAGTGAGTTAACGAGTTTAAAAGTAGTGTAACACGAGAAAAGTCAGAAATGAATCTTCGGTAATAACAGACGAGATCTAAGATTTTACGAATACCAGTCTGAGTTGGGAGAGTTTCCTGATTACATGTGGCTTGATTTCGAGATTGATTGTAATGCCTTGACCATTAACATCATGGTCTAGAAAATTGGACTTCGTTCAACAGAAATTCTCACTCGGAGAATTTGGTATAAAGTTGCTCTTTTCTCAAAAGTTCGAGCTTAAGATGGTGATGTTGTTCGTTTTCCTTCTTTACTTGAATAAGTTAAGATGTCATCTATAAATACGATAACAGATTAGTCTATATGAATTTGCATACGCGGTTCAAGAGGTTTATGGATACGGGCGAGCCCTAAATAAATCAAACGGTACTAAGAGAGATTTACAACTAACGTTGCGAGTTTGGAAAGTGGCTTAGGAGACATCGTCTCACTTAACCCCCAATTGATGATAACCGGAACGGAGGTCGATTTGGAATACACACGAGTTTTACGCAAATAATCATGAGGTCATGGATACGAGGAAGTGGGTATCGGTTTCCAACCGAAAATTATTTAGTTCACAAAAATCCATACATAATTGTAGGAAAGAAAGAGAAAAAAAAAAAATTTTCTCCTTAACGGATAGGTTTTGAGCTCCTTAGTTCTATAGGTGTCAAGTCATAATTCTTAACGTATATCCTCTGATAAAATTTATAGGCACACAATATATTCCGTTGGTCACTTAAATTGCCTAAGTAGTGTCTAGGGAAAAAGTGGAGTGCAAAGAGCACGAGTCAAAGACTTGGTTATAAAACGTCCAACGGTAATGAAATCGAATAAGTATGAAGTATACGGTTTGTTGTGAAGAAACGTACCCGTTACTAGTCCATCGTCGTTCCGGGCATCCTAGGTGTCGATGTTGAAAGTTCAATGGCGTGCGTTGGGGTTGATTTCTTCTTTGGGCACACATTCCTAAAATGACCCAGTTGGCCACACTCAAAGCATGCACCTGTCCTGTGTGCGTTGGGCACCCTTCGAGCGACGGTAACGGTACCCTTACAGACATGGGCCACATGGCCACTTCTTTGACACTTGACGCAAAATGGTTTGCCACATTCACCAAAATGATGTTTGCGACACTTGTTACAGTGAGGTAGGGTTCCGGCATACCCCTTCTTGCCGCCGGGGGTGAAAGGCTTCTTGGAGATGTTGCTATTGTTGTGGTTGCTTGGTTGCGAGGCTTCCCATTTTCTTTTGTTGTTACCCGGGTGGTTCTCGACCATTCGTACCGGTACTTCCATTTCATTCACCGTTTCTAAAGTTTGGTGGGCCTTTGTTAAAGCCTCTTGTAGGTTAGTGGGTTGGGATGCCCTTACCCCGTGTTGAATGCTCTTAGGGAGGCCATCCATGTAAAGTTCGACTCTTAGGAATTCGGGAGTCATGAGATTTGGACACATTGAGACTAGTTCGGTAAACCGTTGATTATAAGCTCCGAGGTCATTCCCGACCGTTCTTAAATTCCTTAGCCCTTGCTCGAGCCATCGAGTCTCATCGCGCGGGAAGTATTCGGTGATCATTCTTTCTCTTAATTCGGTCCAAGAGAGTGTAAGGGCTTCATCGATACCCACTGATTGTACATACGTGTTCCACCATGAGAGAGCGATACCGGTAAGAGTGAGGGTGGAAAACTTGACCTTATCTTGGTCTCGACAACCGCTTGTGTTAAAAACGGTCTCCATTTGTTCAAACCATCGGGTGAGAGTAACCGGTCCCCCGGTTCCATCGAAAGTGGGAGGATTGTACTTCATGAAGTTCTTGTAGGAGCAACCCTCGATTGAATTACCGGCTCCATGATTGTTGTTGTTAGAAAAGTGATCGGCCACGGCCGTACCCACGGCGGTGGTTATCATTCGTTGAAGAGCTTGTTCCAGAGTTTCGAGAGGAGTATTGTGTTGACCTTGGTGAGCCATTGTTCCTTCATGAGACAAGAATATCGTTGGTTAGTATTTTCAACAATACTAACCGTGGCATGGAATAAGGATAGAGAGAAAATTTTCCTTGACTCGCCTTAAATTCTTTTATGTCATAATGTCGGAACGTCCATGTGAATCACCGTAATATAATCCCGGAAATTATATTACCCTGATTCTCATGTGCATTTAACATTACTTCATAAAGTCAAGGTGGCGCATCAACAAAATTTATCAACGTAAGATCAAGATCGAATACGAGTCAGATATGATAGAAGAGTTCGAGTATAAATGCACAAATAGTCAAGTAATTCCTACTTCAGTCTATATGCCGGTTGTAGTCTAGATTCACCTATGTACCCTATGACTCGGGGTGGACACAAATGAACTCTAAATCCCTACAACCAAGGCTCTGATACCACCTGTAGCAACCCCGACAAATCGTCAAGTGACGGCGTCGGCTACGTGGGTCCCATTACCTGATTATAAGTCTTTAAGATAACGTTTGACCAAAAATATGTCGCCTTCATTTCAAAATAAAGATTGTTTCAAGTTTACAAGAATTGTTCAACCAAAAGTTAAGTTACAACGTTATAGATACGATTGAAATCTAGGCGACACGGTTTAAAGTAAAGTCAAAAGACGCTCCATGAAATGCATGTATACTCGACATCGGATGCAAGTATCAAATAGTAAGCGGAAGCATGTTTCACATATCGTGCAAGACCTGAGAAAAACATAGAAATCTGTCAACGAAAACGTTGGTGAAATCATAGGTTTAAGTAAGTAAGTACAAGTGAACCACAAGATTTGCATCAATGAAATAATAGTAATACATTCCAAAAGTTTGTTTCACGAGCACCCAATTATCAAAGCTTAACATTCCTTCCATTGTATACCCCATCACTTAGTGCTAGAACAAACACTGATTCTCGAAAATATATTTCATCCGTAGACGGTAGCGAACCGTCAAGGATGAGGGTTGTCAACCCATATGGCCATATAACATAAGTTCTCGCTTACACCCGGCAAGTGTAACTAATGATAATCGAATTGAGGATTTTGTTCTAAACTCGTATGTAGAATGTTTGTTTTCCCGTTCTTGTGTTCACTTAGTTCAAAAGAATCGTTTATGTTTTCTCATCCCAAATATAAGTTCAAAAAGAGTAAAAGTGGGACTATGATCTCACCTTTGATTGCAAGAGTAAATAAGTACTTCAACAAGTAACGTGCGTAAAGAACAACGCTAGTCTCGACCTAAACAAATAGGTTGTATCAATAACGGTAGTCACGAAGGGTCAAAGTTGTTCAATTAGTCCTATGGCTCGACACGACTCGATTATGTAGCATGTGAAGCAAACTGTCAAGTTTCATGCAAGATAAAAGTATAAAAGCATGTTAGGAAGATTGCATAATTAATTGATTAAGTTTGACAAAAAGTCAAACTTGGTCGGGTCAAAGTCAACGAAAAAGTCAACATGTTCGGGTCGGGTCTCGGACAAATTTTCTATGCTAGTTATTCATATATAAGCATGTTAGAACAAGTTGCATGCGAATTGGAAGTCTAAAACATGGCAAACATTTCACGTGAAACGGACATTGGAGACAGAAGCTGGGCACGGCTTATGCCGCGCCGCGGCCAGGCCTGTCGCGCCAAGACAATGGCCGTGGCCTGGTCCCAGGCCTGTTTCACTTGTTCAAGACTTGGTCAATTTTCAAACAAACGCAAAATTAAAACAGTAAACAATTAGAACATGTATCTTATATCATCGGAAAGGTAATTTGACGAGGAAAACACCTAGACACATTTCATCAAGCAATTCAACACTTACAACAACCCAAAACCGCATTAAACGTTCATAATCAAAGTTTCAAGTTCTAAAAACGCATTTCATGATTCGGGCAACCAATTTACATGTATGATATGCCGTTTCGAAGGTAATCAAACACACATTGCAACTAAACACTTATCAACAACAATTCATAGCATTTGATGCACCAAAAGTTCATATAAAGCTTATCAACCCTAATCCAAAATCACCAAAATCACTAATCAAGTTTATGAAGTTTTACAAATCAACCTACACATCAAAACGAAGCTAGTGATACTAGTAACACTTTTAAAACATGCACTTTAACAATCTAACAACATTTGATCATCCAAAATCAAGGATTAAGCATACACTTTTCATTTTCAAGCTAGTTACACCAAAACATCAAGATCGAGCATACAAATTACATACACGACATCACAATGAGCCATAGACACTAATTAACAACTTTATAACTCAAAAATCTCAAGAACACATAAAATTAGTGATTTTAGAAAGTTACCCAAAAGAGATGAAGTTGGTATCAAATTGAAGAGGATGAAGAGAGGATTCCAAATATGTATTTTGTTTTGATTGGAGCTTGCTAGATCATGAATGGATGATGAATCTTGATGATGAAGATTGAAAGAAAAGTTGAAAGTGTTAAAGGAAAATGGAAATGAAAATGGAAATGAATGAATGGATGAGAAAGGGTGTTGACTAGTTGACCTAGTCACACCTTTGATCACTTGGCAAAAATGGTCCCTCTAGTTCGGGTGCGGGTGCGTGAATTAACCAAACGAATTATTTTAAATTACACGAGAGTACGGGAGACGTTATCTTCCAACAACGAGAATATTTAAAATGTTACATAACAAAGGATACGAATCTAGATACGAAGGGTATTATTTAAAAAGAAAAAGACGGGCGTTAAAATAATTTAACGGAAAAATGCGGGATGTTACATTTAGTGTTTAGGGTTTATCGTTTAGGGTTTAGGATTAAGTGTTTATGATTTAATGTTTAGGGTTTAGGGTTTAGTATTAAGTGTTTATCATTTAATGTTTAGGATTTAGGGTTTATGGTTTAGGGTTAAGTGTTTATGATTTAATGTTTAGGGTTTATCGTTTAAGGTTTGGGGTTTAGGGTTTATGTAGTGACCCGAACTTTTCCATGTTTATATATATTAATTGAGATTGATGTTTACATGATTAAATGTTTCCAACATGTTAAGCAATCAAACTTGTTAAGACTTGATTAATTGAAATAGGTTTCATATAGACAATTGACCACCCAAGTTGACCGGTGATTCACGAACGTTAAAACTTGTAAAAAAAACTATATGATGACATATATATGGTTATATGTATAGTTAACATGATATTATGATAAGTAAACATATCATTAATTATATTAACAATGAACTACATATGTAAAAACAAGACTACTAACTTAATGATTTTGAAACGAGACATATATGTAACGTTTATCGTTGTAACGACATTTAATGTATATATATATCATATTAAGAGATATTCGTACATCATAATATCATGATAATATAATAATTTAAAATCTCTTTTGATATTATAAACATTGGGTTAACAACATTTAACAAGATCGTTAACCTAAAGGTTTCAAAACAACACTTACATGTAACGACTAACGATGACTTAACGACTCAGTTAAAATGTATATACATGTAGTGTTTTAATATGTATTTATACACTTTTGAAAGACTTCAATACACTTACCAAAATACTTCTACTTAACAAAAATGCTTACAATTACATTCTCGTTCAGTTTCATCAACAATTCTACTCGTATGCACCCGTATTCGTACTCGTATAATACACAGCTTTTAGATGTATGTACTATTGGTATATACACTCCAATGATCAGCTCTTAGCAGCCCATGTGAGTCACCTAACACATGTGGGAACCATCATTTGGCAACTAGCATGAAATATCTCATAAGATTACAAAAATATGAGTAATCATTCATGACTTATTTACATGAAAACAAAATTACATATCCTTTATATCTAATCCATACACCAACGACCAAAAACACCTACAAACACTTTCATTCTTCAATTTTCTTCATCTAATTGAACTCTCTCAAGTTCTATCTTCAAGTTCTAAGTGTTCTTCATAAATTCCAAAAGTTCTAGTTTCATAAAATCAAGAATACTTTCAAGTTTGCTAGCTCACTTCCAATCTTGTAAGGTGATCATCCAACCTCAAGAAATCTTTGTTTCTTACAGTAGGTTATCATTCTAATACAAGGTAATAATCATATTCAAACTTTGGTTCAATTTCTATAACTATAACAATCTTATTTCAAGTGATGATCTTACTTGAACTTGTTTTCGTGTCATGATTTTGCTTCAAGAACTTTGAGCATCCAAGGATCCATTGAAGCTAGATCCATTTTTTTCTTTTCCAGTAGGTTCATCCAAGGAACTTAAGGTAGTAATGATGTTCATAACATCATTCGATTCATACATATAAAGCTATCTTATTCGAAGGTTTAAACTTGTAATCACTAGAACATAGTTTAGTTAATTCTAAACTTGTTCGCAAACAAAAGTTAATCCTTCTAACTTGACTTTTAAAATCAACTAAACACATGTTCTATATCTATATGATATGCTAACTTAATGATTTAAAACCTGGAAACACGAAAAACACCGTAAAACCGGATTTACGCCGTCGTAGTAACACCGCGGGCTGTTTTGGGTTAGTTAATTAAAAACTATGATAAACTTTGATTTAAAAGTTGTTATTCTGAGAAAATGATTTTTATTATGAACATGAAACTATATCCAAAAATTATGGTTAAACTCAAAGTGGAAGTATGTTTTCTAAAATGGTCATCTAGACGTCGTTCTTTCGACTGAAATGACTACCTTTACAAAAATGACTTGTAACTTATTTTTCCGACTAGAAACCTATACTTTTTTTGTTTAGATTCATAAAATAGAGTTCAATATGAAACCATAGCAATTTGATTCACTCAAAACGGATTTAAAATGAAGAAGTTATGGGTAAAACAAGATTGGATAATTTTTCTCATTTTAGCTACGTGAAAATTGGTAACAAATCTATTCCAACCATAACTTAACCAACTTGTATTATATATTATGTAATCTTGAGATACCATAGACACGTATACAATGTTTCGACCTATCATGTCGACACATCTATATATATTTCGGAACAACCATAGACACTCTATATGTGAATGTTGGAGTTAGCTATACAGGGTTGAGGTTGATTCCAAAATATATATAGTTTGAGTTGTGATCAATACTGAGATACGTATACACTGGGTCGTGGATTGATTCAAGATAATATTTATCGATTTATTTCTGTACATCTAACTGTGGACAACTAGTTGTAGGTTACTAACGAGGACAGCTGACTTAATAAACTTAAAACATCAAAATATATTAAAAGTGTTGTAAATATATTTTGAACATACTTTGATATATATGTATATATTGTTATAGGTTCGTGAATCAACCAGTGGCCAAGTCTTACTTCCCGACGAAGTAAAAATCTGTGAAAGTGAGTTATAGTCCCACTTTTAAAATCTAATATTTTTGGGATGAGAATACATGCAGGTTTTATAAATGATTTACAAAATAGACACAAGTACGTGAAACTACATTCTATGGTTGAATTATCGAAATCGAATATGCCCCTTTTTATTAAGTCTGGTAATCTAAGAATTAGGGAACAGACACCCTAATTGACGCGAATCCTAAAGATAGATCTATTGGGCCTAACAAACCCCATCCAAAGTACCGGATGCTTTAGTACTTCGAAATTTATATCATATCCGAAGGGTGTCCCGGAATGATGGGGATATTCTTATATATGCATCTTGTTATTGTCGGTTACCAGGTGTTCACCATATGAATGATTTTTATCTCTATGTATGGGATGTGTATTGAAATATGAAATCTTGTGGTCTATTGTTACGATTTGATATATATAGGTTAAACCTATAACTCACCAACATTTTTGTTGACGTTTTAAGCATGTTTATTCTCAGGTGATTATTAAGAGCTTCCGCTGTCGCATACTTAAATAAGGACAAGATTTGGAGTCCATGCTTGTATGATATTGTGTAAAAACTGCATTCAAGAAACTTATTTTGTTGTAACATATTTGTATTGTAAACCATTATGTAATGGTCGTGTGTAAACAGGATATTTTAGATTATCATTATTTGATAATCTACGTAAAGCTTTTTAAACCTTTATTGATGAAATAAAGGTTATGGTTTGTTTAAAAATGAATGCAGTCTTTGAAAAACGTCTCATATAGAGGTCAAAACCTCGCAACGAAATCAATTAATATGGAACGTTTTTAATCAATAAGAACGGGACATTTCAGTTGGTATCCGAGCGTTGGTCTTAGAGAACCAGAAAATTTGCATTAGTGTGTCTTATCGAGTTTGTTAGGATGCATTAGTGAGTCTGGACTTCGACCGTATTTTCTTTAAAAATGATTGCTTAACATTTTTGTTGGAAACTATATATTTTTAACATATGAATATTATGTGATATATTAATCTCTTAACGTGTTTGATATTATGTGATAGATGTCTACCTCTAGAACAAGTCCCATTGACTCACCTAATAATAATGAAGACTCAAATGTAAATTGGAATGATTTGTGGACTGATTCACAAGTTCCCGAAGAGGAACCGGAAGAAGAGTCGGAACCGGAAGAAGAATCGGAACCAGAAGAAGAATCGGAACCGGATGAAGAAATAGAACCGGTGGGGGAAATAATAAAACGGTTAAGTAAAAGAAAATCCTCAACCAACCGACCAAAGTTAATTATGGTCAATGGTGTTTCCGCCAAGGAAGCAAAATATTGGGAGGATTACCAATTCTCCGATGAATCGGATTCCGACGAGAATTCCGATGATGTTATAGAAATTACCCCAACTGAATTTAAAAAGGCAAAAGAAAATAATAAGGGAAAGGGCATAAAAATAGAGAAATCTAATTCCAACCCCGATGAACTTTATATGTATCGTCAACCCCCGAAGTCCTTAAGTTGTAACAATGACCCGGGAACCTCTAAACCACCAGGTTTTTCTAAACCAATGTGGACAACGACGGCTCGTATTAGGGGAACATCATATATCCCTAGAAACTTGGCAAAACGAACCAAAACCGAAGAAGAAGAAACGAGCGAGTCGGAATAAGATAGTTGTATTCGTGTGGTGTAATATATGGAATATAGTGTTCTTATGCTTTATGATATATGTAAAAATTGCTTGTATTAATAAGTATTTTTTTATGAATCTAACTCTTGTCTATTTTACAGTTTAAAAACACAAAATGGATAGACAACCCAATATTTTAAGAGACCTACCCGGAGACATGATTGATGAAATCTTGTCTAGAGTCGGCCAGAATTCTTCGGCACAACTATTTAAGGCGAAATCAGTTTGTAAGACATTCGAAGAACATTCCAAGAATGTCTTGGTTTATAAGAGACTTTCGTTTGAAAGATGGGGGATATCACATTGGGAAACCCATAAGTTACGATGTGTTTACTTTGACGCATATATTGCGGGGAACCCA
The DNA here is from genome assembly GCF_046630445.1 of Rutidosis leptorrhynchoides. Lineage (NCBI taxonomy): Eukaryota > Viridiplantae > Streptophyta > Magnoliopsida > Asterales > Asteraceae > Rutidosis > Rutidosis leptorrhynchoides. The sequence goes on along the minus strand of NC_092339.1, from coordinate 277,592,906 downwards.
AATGCTATTTTACGCAACGGGTTAAGAAATTATTTTGACTCAACATATCCGAATATTGGACTTCGTGATTTAGAAAAAGCGGCTAACATGCAACATAAAGAAGCATGTTATGCTTACGGATTAGTAATGTTCGCTTCTCACCAAAGTGAGAACAAGAACATCGGGCTACAACTATTAAACAAAACGTTTCCACAAGTGACGGAGTCGGTAATTGGGGTAAGAAATGAGGTTTTTAGATTATTACGGGATTGTTGGACATTACGTAACCCTCATCCCTTTGATGACGTTACAACACGCTGTCTTATCAACGGCCATAATGGTTATGTTGCACAAGACCAAGGATGGGAAGTAGTCCTAGTAAAACCAGAATGCATGACTTGTTTCTGGACGTATGAATTACGTGTCTTTATTGCCTTTGCTGAACGACTTGTGTACTAGCTAGAATTGTCTTCACAACTATCTTGTATCAAAGTTATTGTGTGCTATATTTCATGCTTTATGTAAAATAAGCGGTATTGTAAGTTTGTAAAATATTGTATAAAAGTTTGAACGCGAAATATTATTATAATCAGTTTTTCATATAGAATTGTAGTAGTTGAATTGTATATTAGCTACTAAGTATGAACTTAACGGGTAGGTACTACCCGAATTTAAACTTATAAAACGCTAATATGAAGAAAAAGCTTTTATAAATGAGTTCATATTATGCTACGAAATACTATTAACTACTCTTAATATTCTGTATGATTAACTTGTTCCATTTAACTATTTTGAAGGAAATGGCACCGACTACTCGACACACCGTGAATATGAATGAAGAGGAATTCCGTACTTTTCTAGCTTCAAACATAGCCGCAGTACAGGCTGCGCTACATACCAACAATAACCTTGGATCTAGCAGTACAGGAAATCGTGTAGGATGCACCTACAAAGAATTCACTGCCTGCAAACCTTTGGAATTTGATGGAACCGAAGGACCGATCGGATTGAAACGGTGGACCGAGAAGGTTGAATCGGTGTTTGCCATAAGTAAGTGTACTGAAGAGGACAAAGTGAAGTACGCTACGCATACCTTCACAGGTTCTGCGTTAACATGGTGGAATACCTATCTAGAGCAAGTGGGACAAGATGATGCGTACGCACTACCGTGGTCAGCATTCAAGCACTTGATGAACGAGAAGTACCGTCCCAGAACCGAGGTCAATAAGCTCAAGACAGAACTTAGAGGGTTACGAACCCAAGGATTTGATATTACCACGTACGAAAGACGATTCACAGAATTGTGCCTATTGTGTCCGGGAGCATTCGAAGATGAGGAAGAGAAGATCGACGCGTTTGTGAAAGGATTACCGGAAAGAATCCAAGAAGATATAAGTTCACACGAGCCCGCCTCCATACAACAGGCATGTAGAATGGCTCACAAACTAGTGAACCAGATTGAAGAAAGAATTAAAGAACAGACTGCTGAAGAGGCCAATGTGAAGCAAGTCAAAAGAAAGTGGGAGGAAAACGGTGATAAGAATCACCAATACAACAACAACAGCAATTACAACAATAATCGCAACAATTATCCCAACAATCGCAACATCAATCGCAACTACAACAAACGGCCCAACAACAACAACAACAACAACAACAACAACAACAGCAACTACAACAATCATCCCAACAACAATAATAACCGCAACAACAACAACAATCAGAAGCAACTATGCCAAAGGTGTGAAAAGAATCACTCGGGGTTCTGCACCAAATTTTGCAACAAGTGTAAAAGAAATGGTCATAGCGCGGCGAAGTGTGAGGTCTACGGACCAGGGGTTAATAGAACGAAAGGAACAAATGGTGTCGGAACGAGTAATGGCGGAGCAAGTAGTGTCGGAGCAAGTTATGCCAATGTAGTTTGTTATAAATGTGGAAAACCAGGCCACATTATTAGAAATTGCCCGAACCAGGAGAACACGAATGGACAAGGCCGTGGAAGAGTTTTCAATATTAATGCGGTAGAGGCACAGGAAGACCCGGAGCTTGTTACGGGTACGTTTCTTATTGATAATAAATCTGCTTACGTTTTATTTGATTCGGGTGCGGATAGAAGCTATATGAGTAAAGATTTTTGTGCTAAATTAAGTTGTCCATTGACGCCTTTGGATAGTAAATTTTTACTCGAATTAGCAAATGGTAAATTAATTTCGGCAGATAATATATGTCGGAATCGAGAAATTAAACTGGTTAGCGAAACATTTAAGATTGATTTGATACCAGTAGAGTTAGGGAGTTTTGATGTGATAATCGGTATGGACTGGTTGAAAGAAGTGAAAGCGGAGATCGTTTGTTACAAAAATGCAATTCGCATTATACGAGAAAAAGGAAAACCCTTAATGGTGTACGGAGAAAAGGGCAACACGAAGCTACATCTTATTAGTAATTTGAAGGCACAAAAACTAATAAGAAAAGGTTGCTATGCTGTTCTAGCACACGTCGAGAAAGTACAAACTGAAGAAAAGAGCATCAATGATGTTCCCATTGCAAAAGAATTTCCCGATGTATTTCCGAAAGAATTACCGGGATTACCCCCACATCGATCCGTTGAATTTCAAATAGATCTTGTACCAGGAGCTGCACCAATAGCTCGTGCTCCTTACAGACTCGCACCCAGCGAGATGAAAGAACTGCAAAGCCAATTACAAGAACTTTTAGAGCGTGGTTTCATTCGACCAAGCACATCACCGTGGGGAGCTCCTGTTTTGTTTGTCAAGAAGAAAGATGGTACATTCAGGTTGTGTATCGACTACCGAGAGTTGAACAAACTTACCATCAAGAACCGCTACCCACTACCGAGAATCGACGACTTATTTGATCAACTACAAGGCTCGTCTGTTTATTCAAAGATTGACTTACGTTCCGGGTATCATCAAATGCGGGTGAAAGAAGATGATATTCCAAAGACTGCTTTCAGAACACGTTACGGTCATTACGAGTTTATGGTCATGCCGTTTGGTTTAACTAATGCACCAGCTGTGTTCATGGACCTTATGAACCGAGTGTGTGGACCATACCTTGACAAGTTTGTCATTGTTTTCATTGATGACATACTTATTTACTCAAAGAATGACCAAGAACACGGTGAACATTTGAGAAAGGTGTTAGAAGTATTGAGGAAGGAAGAATTGTACGCTAAGTTTTCAAAGTGTGCATTTTGGTTGGAAGAAGTTCAATTCCTCGGTCACATAGTGAACAAAGAAGGTATTAAGGTGGATCCGGCAAAGATAGAAACTGTTGAAAAGTGGGAAACCCCGAAAACTCCGAAACACATACGCCAGTTTTTAGGACTAGCTGGTTACTACAGAAGGTTCATCCAAGACTTTTCCAGAATAGCAAAACCCTTGACTGCATTAACGCATAAAGGGAAGAAATTTGAATGGAATGATGAACAAGAGAAAGCGTTTCAGTTATTGAAGAAAAAGCTAACTACGGCACCTATATTGTCATTGCCTGAAGGGAATGATGATTTTGTGATTTATTGTGACGCATCAAAGCAAGGTCTCGGTTGTGTATTAATGCAACGAACGAAGGTAATTGCTTATGCGTCTAGACAATTGAAGATTCACGAACAAAATTATACGACGCATGATTTGGAATTAGGCGCGGTTGTTTTTGCATTAAAGACTTGGAGGCACTACTTATATGGGGTCAAAAGTATTATATATACCGACCACAAAAGTCTTCAACACATATTTAATCAGAAACAACTGAATATGAGGCAGCGTAGGTGGATTGAATTATTGAATGATTACGATTTTGAGATTCGTTACCACCCGGGGAAGGCAAATGTGGTAGCCGATGCCTTGAGCAGGAAGGATAGAGAACCCATTCGAGTAAAATCTATGAATATAATGATTCATAATAACATTACTACTCAAATAAAGGAGGCGCAACAAGGAGTTTTAAAAGAGGGAAATTTAAAGGATGAAATACCCAAAGGATCGGAGAAGCATCTTAATATTCGGGAAGACGGAACCCGGTATAGGGCTGAAAGGATTTGGGTACCAAAATTTGGAGATATGAGAGAAATGGTACTTAGAGAAGCTCATAAAACCAGATACTCAATACATCCTGGAACGGGGAAGATGTACAAGGATCTCAAGAAACATTTTTGGTGGCCGGGTATGAAAGCCGATGTTGCTAAATACGTAGGAGAATGTTTGACGTGTTCTAAGGTCAAAGCTGAGCATCAGAAACCATCAGGTCTACTTCAACAACCCGAAATCCCGGAATGGAAATGGGAAAACATTACCATGGATTTCATCACTAAATTGCCAAGGACTGCAAGTGGTTTTGATACTATTTGGGTAATAGTTGATCGTCTCACCAAATCAGCACACTTCCTACCAATAAGAGAAGATGACAAGATGGAGAAGTTAGCACGACTGTATTTGAAGGAAGTCGTCTCCAGACATGGAATACCAATCTCTATTATCTCTGATAGGGATGGCAGATTTATTTCAAGATTCTGGCAGACATTACAGCAAGCATTAGGAACTCGTCTAGACATGAGTACTGCCTATCATCCACAAACTGATGGGCAGAGCGAAAGGACGATACAAACGCTTGAAGACATGCTACGAGCATGTGTTATTGATTTCGGAAACAGTTGGGATCGACATCTACCGTTAGCAGAATTTTCCTACAACAACAGCTACCATTCAAGCATTGAGATGGCGCCGTTTGAAGCACTTTATGGTAGAAAGTGCAGGTCTCTGATTTGTTGGAGTGAGGTGGGGGATAGACAGATTACGGGTCCGGAGATTATACAAGAAACTACCGAGAAGATCATCCAAATTCAACAACGGTTGAAAACCGCCCAAAGTCGACAAAAGAGCTACGCTGACATTAAAAGAAAAGATATAGAATTTGAAATTGGAGAGATGGTCATGCTTAAAGTTTCACCTTGGAAAGGCGTTGTTCGATTTGGTAAACGAGGGAAATTAAATCCAAGGTATATTGGACCATTCAAGATTATTGATCGTGTCGGACCAGTAGCTTACCGACTTGAGTTACCTCAACAACTCGCGGCTGTACATAACACTTTCCACGTCTCGAATTTGAAGAAATGTTTTGCTAAAGAAGATCTCACTATTCCGTTAGATGAAATCCAAATCAACGAAAAACTCCAATTCATCGAAGAACCCGTCGAAATAATGGATCGTGAGGTTAAAAGACTTAAGCAAAACAAGATACCAATTGTTAAGGTTCGATGGAATGCTCGTAGAGGACCCGAGTTCACCTGGGAGCGTGAAGATCAGATGAAGAAGAAATACCCGCATCTATTTCCAGAAGATTCGTCAACACCTTCAACAGCTTAAAATTTCGGGACGAAATTTATTTAACGGGTAGGTACTGTAGTGACCCGAACTTTTCCATGTTTATATATATTAATTGAGATTGATGTTTACATGATTAAATGTTTCCAACATGTTAAGCAATCAAACTTGTTAAGACTTGATTAATTGAAATAGGTTTCATATAGACAATTGACCACCCAAGTTGACCGGTGATTCACGAACGTTAAAACTTGTAAAAAAACTATATGATGACATATATATGGTTATATGTATAGTTAACATGATATTATGATAAGTAAACATATCATTAATTATATTAACAATGAACTACATATGTAAAAACAAGACTACTAACTTAATGATTTTGAAACGAGACATATATGTAACGTTTATCGTTGTAACGACATTTAATGTATATATATCATATTAAGAGATATTCGTACATCATAATATCATGATAATATAATAATTTAAAATCTCTTTTGATATTATAAACATTGGGTTAACAACATTTAACAAGATCGTTAACCTAAAGGTTTCAAAACAACACTTACATGTAACGACTAACGATGACTTAACGACTCAGTTAAAATGTATATACATGTAGTGTTTTAATATGTATTTATACACTTTTGAAAGACTTCAATACACTTATCAAAATACTTCTACTTAACAAAAATGCTTACAATTACATTCTCGTTCAGTTTCATCAACAATTCTACTCGTATGCACCCGTATTCGTACTCGTATAATACACAGCTTTTAGATGTATGTACTATTGGTATATACACTCCAATGATCAGCTCTTAGCAGCCCATGTGAGTCACCTAACACATGTGGGAACCATCATTTGGCAACTAGCATGAAATATCTCATAAGATTACAAAAATATGAGTAATCATTCATGACTTATTTACATGAAAACAAAATTACATATCCTTTATATCTAATCCATACACCAACGACCAAAAACACCTACAAACACTTTCATTCTTCAATTTTCTTCATCTAATTGAACTCTCTCAAGTTCTATCTTCAAGTTCTAAGTGTTCTTCATAAATTCCAAAAGTTCTAGTTTCATAAAATCAAGAATACTTTCAAGTTTGCTAGCTCACTTCCAATCTTGTAAGGTGATCATCCAACCTCAAGAAATCTTTGTTTCTTACAGTAGGTTATCATTCTAATACAAGGTAATAATCATATTCAAACTTTGGTTCAATTTCTATAACTATAACAATCTTATTTCAAGTGATGATCTTACTTGAACTTGTTTTCGTGTCATGATTTTGCTTCAAGAACTTTGAGCATCCAAGGATCCATTGAAGCTAGATCCATTTTTTTCTTTTCCAGTAGGTTCATCCAAGGAACTTAAGGTAGTAATGATGTTCATAACATCATTCGATTCATACATATAAAGCTATCTTATTCGAAGGTTTAAACTTGTAATCACTAGAACATAGTTTAGTTAATTCTAAACTTGTTCGCAAACAAAAGTTAATCCTTCTAACTTGACTTTTAAAATCAACTAAACACATGTTCTATATCTATATGATATGCTAACTTAATGATTTAAAACCTGGAAACACGAAAAACACCGTAAAACCGGATTTACGCCGTCGTAGTAACACCGCGGGCTGTTTTGGGTTAGTTAATTAAAAACTATGATAAACTTTGATTTAAAAGTTGTTATTCTGAGAAAATGATTTTTATTATGAACATGAAACTATATCCAAAAATTATGGTTAAACTCAAAGTGGAAGTATGTTTTCTAAAATGGTCATCTAGACGTCGTTCTTTCGACTGAAATGACTACCTTTACAAAAATGACTTGTTACTTATTTTTCCGACTAGAAACCTATACTTTTTTTGTTTAGATTCATAAAATAGAGTTCAATATGAAACCATAGCAATTTGATTCACTCAAAACGGATTTAAAATGAAGAAGTTATGGGTAAAACAAGATTGGATAATTTTTCTCATTTTAGCTACGTGAAAATTGGTAACAAATCTATTCCAACCATAACTTAATCAACTTGTATTATATATTATGTAATCTTGAGATACCATAGACACGTATACAATGTTTCGACCTATCATGTCGACACATCTATATATATTTCGGAACAACCATAGACACTCTATATGTGAATGTTGGAGTTAGCTATACAGGGTTGAGGTTGATTCCAAAATATATATAGTTTGAGTTGTGATCAATACTGAGATACGTATACACTGGGTCGTGGATTGATTCAAGATAATATTTATCGATTTATTTCTGTACATCTAACTGTGGACAACTAGTTGTAGGTTACTAACGAGGACAGCTGACTTAATAAACTTAAAACATCAAAATATATTAAAAGTGTTGTAAATATATTTTGAACATACTTTGATATATATGTATATATTGTTATAGGTTCGTGAATCAACCAGTGGCCAAGTCTTACTTCCCGACGAAGTAAAAATCTGTGAAAGTGAGTTATAGTCCCACTTTTAAAATCTAATGTTTTTGGGATGAGAATACATGCAAGTTTTATAAATGATTTACAAAATAGACACAAGTACGTGAAACTACATTCTATGGTTGAATTATCGAAATCGAATATGCCCCTTTTTATTAAGTCTGGTAATCTAAGAATTAGGGAACAGACACCCTAATTGACGCGAATCCTAAAGATAGATCTATTGGGCCTAACAAACCCCATCCAAAGTACCGGATGCTTTAGTACTTCGAAATTTATATCATATCTGAAGGGTGTCCCGGAATGATGGGGATATTCTTATATATGCATCTTGTTATTGTCGGTTACCAGGTGTTCACCATATGAATGATTTTTATCTCTATGTATGGGATGTGTATTGAAATATGAAATCTTGTGGTCTATTGTTACGATTTGATATATATAGGTTAAACCTATAACTCACCAACATTTTTGTTGACGTTTTAAGCATGTTTATTCTCAGGTGATTATTAAGAGCTTCCGCTGTCGCATACTTAAATAAGGACAAGATTTGGAGTCCATGCTTGTATGATATTGTGTAAAAACTGCATTCAAGAAACTTATTTTGTTGTAACATATTTGTATTGTAAACCATTATGTAATGGTCGTGTGTAAACAGGATATTTTAGATTATCATTATTTGATAATCTACGTAAAGCTTTTTAAACCTTTATTGATGAAATAAAGGTTATGGTTTGTTTAAAAATGAATGCAGTCTTTGAAAAACGTCTCATATAGAGGTCAAAACCTCGCAACGAAATCAATTAATATGGAACGTTTTTAATCAATAAGAACGGGACATTTCAGTTTAGGGTTTACCGGTTAGGGTTTAGGGTTCAGGATTCAGTGTTAAGTGTTTATGATTTAATGTTTATGGTTAAGGGTGTAGGGTATAGGGTATAGGGTTTAGTGTTTAGGATATAGGGTTTAGTGCTTATGGTTTAGAGTTTATCGTTTAGGGTTTAGGGTTTAGTATTAAGTGCTTATGATTTAAGTTTTAGGGTTTATGGTTTAGGGTTTAGGGTTTATCGTTTAGGGTTTAGGGTCAAGTGTTTAGGGTTTAGGGTTTGGGGTTTAGGGTTTAGGGTTTAATGCACAGTACGTACCTTAAATAGATTAACACATATGATAAACGATGTTAAATTACGATCAATTATGATATATTTTTAAAAAAATACATTTTATGACAAATCAAATTAATTTCGTGTACATTTGTTTTTACCAATTTTTCGATTTATCACCAAATTCGATTAACTATGATCAACCAACTCAACTCAAACTTGATGTGTGTAGTGTATATGTTCAAAATGATGAATGAAGTAATGTAAAGAACATAGACACAAGGATTTATAGTGGTTCGGGTGGAGGTTAACTAATCCACCCTAATCCACTCCCCGATTACACTAATCGGGATTTGTTGCTTCACTAAACACTTTTCTCCAAACCCGGTGGAGATCCGATTTACAAGTCTTCAACATCTTTGGTAGACAACAAACCTAATCTTCCTATCCCTTTGAAAGATCAACTCCAACCTAGATCAACTTGTCTTCACCTTGGAGAAGTATTAATCTCCAAATGAGATTAATCAACTTCCTAAGTCCCTTTAAGGAAGTAGATCACTAAGCTAGCCTATGCTTCTACAAATTGAAGTTACAAGACTTATACACTTTGTAATGATGATCCTAAGACAATACTAGGACATACATTACACTAAGTAAACTCACAAGATTAATGATTTTGATTAGTAAGTTTACAACAACCAAATTCTATATCTATAAGATCATAGAATCTTCTCTTGCTTGATCACATTTGAGTAGTAATTAGAGCCCAAATGTGATCTCTGGAAATAAGCTTTTAAAATATGTAAGAGGGTCAGCTTCAAATGTTCTTCAATGCTTGCCTTTTATAGTAGGATTAAAAAAATAGGCGTTGTCACACGGTTGCCATCACGGTCGACCGTGGTTCGACCGTGCATGCTCCAGTCCAAAATATGTATCCGTTGTATGAACGTCTGACTGAGATTTGAACACCACATTTTGGAACCTTTACTCCTTCTAGCACCTGCAAAAGAAACCCAACATCCTATACAAGTACTATATGCATTAAGTGTGTGAGATTTGGTCTTATTGAGTGAAAGTGACATAACACACCAATAGTGGTAAACCAAACATTCTTGGAGAAGAGTCTTGATTGATATTTTGGGAAATCTCAACTTGTTCAAGACTTAGTTAGTCACATTAATGCATTTGGTTTAATTCTAAAGACTAGTCAATATGTCATTAACTTCCTAGTTTCAATTAATCAAAAGTCATGTTCATTTTAAGATTATGTAAATATTAATTGAATGATGTCTTTCTAAGATAATCATTAAGTGTGTAAAGACATCAAAGTTAAGTCATACTTGAATAAGCAATCACAACTTGTTACTTAGACAAGACCAAATAAGCACTTGACTATAATTCCACTTTGAACCATTTTACGCTTAATTCATTGGAGTAGGCTAGTTACTTGAATCTTAGTATTCTAACTAGTAAGCACATAGCAAGCATATTAATTAAGTTGACAAATTTATGAGAATTAAACATATTAGCAAGTAGCAAGTAATACTCACACATAGTAAGAGATAGTTACTCTAAGATCAATCGTATAGATATTTGCATAACTTATGATTTAAGCTTTTAGTAAGCTTACTTGCAATATAACATATTGCATGATTAATGTGTAAGCACACAGTAATGTCCAACACATACACAAGGGAAGAGCAATCTCTAGTTGGGACTTGGTGACCATCCTAAATGTATCTAAGTGTATTTTAGGATTACAAGTCTTTACTAGTTATACTTGAAAGCATTGTTCTTCATTTAGCCTTAATTAATCACTAAGTCATCTTTAATAGTAAATATTGTTCTAGTGATATTGGCTTAAGTGTGTTGGTGTGTGATGATCATACTAAGGATGTCTAGATAAGATTTAAGATTACAAGTTGTTGTTTAACACTTATGTGTTATGTCTAATATTGGTAAATTTTTCATTAAGATGTCATTAGGCGTAATTAACCATGATTAGTGTTTTTATGACCAAAACTCAATTGAGTATGGAGAAGGCATATATTCTAAGCATGTTGAGAAAGGTTTCATGAATTATAGATGTCGGGAACTAGTCAAACTTAATTGGGTCAAAATTGGTAATAGAGAAAACTGCGATCCCACTGCGGTTGACCGTGGTGGTGACCGTGCAACTTGTTTTCACAAAACTGCATTGCAATTCAGTTTGAGGTTCTACGACTGACTATGCGGTCGATCGTACCTTGACCGTGTATTTTGCTGATCTTTAATTCTATTCTTTAAGCTATGTTTGACTTGGTCATTTGCAAGATAAAGTATGGATTAGTGACCTTGCGTGTTTTATGTTAAGATGTCGGTCATCACTTATGCATATGTATGTGTCATCATCAAAACATATTCTTTGGTTAATCATTATACTTAACTTTGTCATTTAGTTCATTAACCAACATTCAACCAACATTCTCCCCCTTTTTGATGATGACAAACATACAAGTGATGAGGGACATTTTGCTATAAATACGCAGGTGTTAACAATCACTTGTATCCATATTTCTCCCCCTTTTGTCGAAGCAAAAATGTTAGTTCCCCCTAGAACTATACTCGCCCTTAGAGCAAAGCTCCCCCTTAAATTGTGCACATTGGAAAATATTTATTAAAACATAACAAGCACACATTTTATTCAAAGCAAGCAAGAAACATAGTTATGCATATATGAAAATATGCATGGAAAGTACAAGTCATTCCTAGTCTAAAATGCTTGTAAGCTACACTCAATGGAGTCATGCATGAGTGATAATACAATTGTTCCCAGAAGAAGATGTAGGATTCAATGTGTTGAGGTGTTTGTACAAGAGTGTCAAACGACGACCGTAGGGAAAAGGTTGCATAGGATCTTGTTTAAGATCTTGCATCATGGAAGCCATTATGTAGGCAAGATTTACTGGTATGACTTGGTTAAGCACCACATGAGTCCAAGTTCAGTCATGGATACTTTATCATCATCTTCTTTTCTGAAGAAGATGTTGTTACTTATGATCGTTTTCAATGTGTCATCTCTGGTCGGATGTCATTGTCAAAAACTCCTTTTTGACAGAGAGTACTTAGTTTTAGTTCTGGTTCAATGAAGAGTGAAGTTAGTGCTCTTCTTGGAATGAACTTGGGAAGGAGTTGTATATGATTCTTCATATCATAGAACTCAGCTCCTTTTATTGGCACTCTAAGGATGTAGCCAAATCGCTTAAGTGTCATCACATGGTCTTGATCAAGCAGAGTAAATTTTACCTTTCGGTCAGAGGTAAATTCAAACTTTGAATAGAATTGCTTGACAAGCGAAGGAAATGTGTAGGTTTTGAGTGAAAGAAATGATCCCCATCCAATTTTGTCAAACTCTCTTTGAAGAGTAGGATAGTCATAGAACACTTCATGTTCTTCTTGGATGTGTCTAGAGTCATCTTGAGGGTTCTTCTTTTCATCACATGGAAGATGATTAAGAACTTTTGACATTTTGAGATTTGAGTGATGCTTGGAGTTTGAGAAGAGAAAGCGTTTTGAAGAACTCATTGCTTTGGGGTGCAAGATGTTCTTTGAGATTTCTCAATTTTAGGAATCTTGTATGAAGAGTTTGCATCCATTTTGAGTAATTGTTTTGTTCAAGAATTTTAAAGTTGGAGTTAAATTTGATTGCATTTGGATATTGTTTGTAAGATAGTGATATTAATTTGCTATTGGTGTGCATTTAATGAACCTTGAATGAATTGCAGTTAATCTGCGATCAACATCACGGTCAACCGTGCCTACGACCGCATTTTATCTGCAACATACTCTCAAGTTATTTTAAGCAGATTAAGGAATTCAAATGCATCATGTCTACATTCAACCATAAAGTTATAGCGCAATAGTCTTACACATTTCACAGCATAATTAACACACTTAGGGGATTTCTTAGGTTGACGCACTTGAATTGTCATCCTCCGTATCACTTATCTTGCAGGTTAATTTCTTTATTGCCCCCTTCATCATCTTCACAACTTTTGACTCTTTTTTGAGATTCTTGATTTGTTCCTTATAGATTTTGTCCATCTTTGCCATCATCCTTATTTCTTGAATAAGTTCATCAGCCTCTTCGTCTTCGCTGTCAGGCATCACATTATTTTCTCTACTGGTTCCCGCTTCACTGATCGTTCTTTTTCGTTTACAGGTGGTTGCTTCTAAAATTTTTGGTCCTTTGAATATGGCAAGAGTGGGTTGACGAAGGTTATCACTTGTACACCTAGATAGTCAAACACTTTATTGAGATGCAATCTGTAGGGTAATGCACGAGTGGTTTCTGTGATAATTCCATTCATCCTTGAAGCCATGAGATAGGCCATGTTTACTTTGATGTCATTTTCTAAGAACCACATTAGAGCGAATTGAGTGGCATGGACATTTGAGTGATTACCGGATTTGTAATAGATGTTGTAGATGATGTTTTTGCTCCAGATGTCATACTCATGACGAAGGTGTTTTTCTTGTACACCAGATTTCTTAATTTCAGATCTAGGATCAACATCCTTGCAAAGTGTATCGATCAGAGGAGTCTAAAATGAAGTCAAGAAGATTAGAGAGATCATGTTGCCTATTGTAGAATTTTTCACCATCGGTGGGAACGTCCAACATAATCTCGAAATCCTTGAGTGGATAACGATAATTAATGCCCAGAAGATTGAAGAATACTTCATCATTCACGAAGTTGAAGTTGGCGTAGAATTCTCGAATGAGTGAAGGATAAATAGGACCGTTTAGAGTAAGAAAGGATTTCCATTTGAGTTTTTCAAATTGTCTTACAAGTTCAGGCAATTGAGTATGAGCAACTATTCTTCCTTCAGCAATTTTCCAGCCTGCCAGAAAATCTATGTTGTAAGCAATTCTTTCTTCAGGGTCCGATGGTGGATCGTATGAGTCTTTTATTTTTGCGACAATGTTCTTGCCCTTTCCTCTTGCCATTTTCTACACAATGATGTATCAAATTAATTCAGAGTGTATAATTCAATTGTAGGTAACAAGTTTTGCAAACTTTAATTATCATCAATGCTTAGATGTTTTGGTGTTAATGTTCTTCACATTTTCACTTCTTCATTAGTGTTAATGAGTTTGCAACTAGATTATGATTTTCACAAAGTTCATATGTGTTCTAGACTTTTGAGATCATCATCAACACATGTTTTGACATCTAACATTATCACACTCAATTTGCAACAATGTTGTTTATATCATATGAACAATGATTCTATGAAAAATCTAACCTAGATGTATAATGAACCCTAGAATTGTCCAAAGTTAAATCAATGTATAGGTATACTACAATCATCACTACAATCATTTCTAAATTGTTCTTCAAGAGCAATTTTGATTGTTTGCATCAATTTGAGTTTTGATTCATTCTAGTTAGGGTTTCTTCATAACCCTAATTCATCATACAAACACAATTTAATGCTAGGAAAACAAGGATTAATCATACCGAAAGTAGGAATTGAGATTGAAGTAATGCGTGTTCTTCTTCGTGCGGTCGATCTCCTCAGCCGTGTGCAAGGTGTGTGTGTTTTGAAGTGAGTTTGAATGAAATAAAAGTGAGGGTTTTATTTAATTTAAAACAGAATCAGACCACACACGGTCGAAGCATGATCGACTGTGGTGTCAGCCGTGAGAGGATCTCCAAACGTATAGAACAGGGATCTGTGGTCGAGTATACGGTCAGCCGTATTTCAGCCGTGGATTCTTCTGATCACCAATTTCTTCACTTCTACTTCTTTTGAGTGCGTTTTGACGATTCTTAGGTTCTATAGAATACTTGAGGACAAGTTTTCTTTCCCTAACATTGAATGATTACATCCTCCCGATGTTTAATCATCAATGACACGTAATATACTATATTTATATATATATATATATATATATATATATATATATATATATATATACATATATATCAATCATACACATAGTATACACAAAACGAATCCATCTTGTATTTAGCATGCAATACATAGTTTCACATAAACACACAATCCTAATGCAAGTAAGCTTCCTTCAATAATCTTTTAAAATCATTTTTCAAAAACAAATTTGCATTTGTAAGAAAAATCTTTCATTAATTCAAAGTCTTTTTGAAAAAGTTATTCTCATTAATATTTTGATCATTGGTTTTGATTGATTTCAAGATTACCCAATCCTTGACTTATCCCTTCCATTGAATTGCTAGCTTGGTACATTTTTCTCATGTTCTCAATTTTTCTAATAATAGACAATGGACTTTGATTACATGATTTGTGTTTGCTAGAGTCATGACACACATTCATTTCAAGTTTATCTCTTGGTGAATCATAAGTAGTTATCCTTTCAAGTTTTATTTTCAAGGTGTTGTTTTCATCAAGTAAAACTGTGTTAAGTTGTCTAACTTTGTGTAATTCTCTTTCTAATAGTTTTACTTTGTCACGACTACTATCATACACAAACTTAATAGTCTTGTAATCATCTAACAATTCTTCATAATTAGAAGGATAGAATACATGTACCTTATTTAAATCCATGCCTGAGACATCATCTTCTTTGAAGGGAGATTCAACCTCTCTTCACTTTGACCATCTTGATCCAAATCATTCCAAGAACCCATGAGGCAAACATCTTCATCTCTATTAAAACCCTTTTCTTGAAAATAAAAGTCTCCAAGCTTCTTCAAATACTCTTTTACCCTTTTACCCTTTAAACTCCTAGAGTTTTCTTCTCCTTGAGAGCATAGTGAATCCCAACATTCTTTTGCACTTTCACATGAGATTATCTTTATTCTTTCTTCATTAGGAAGAACTCCATGAATTAGTGAAATTGCATCAAATTGTTTCAAAACATCATTTGTAACAACCCGATTTCTTTAATCCAAAAACACCCTAAAAAAAAATTTTGGGACAGTACATCTGGACGGCGTCCAGAATTCTGGACGGCGTCCAGTAACGAAGGCTTGGACGGCGTCCAACCTTTTGGAACAGCATCCCAATGAACTGCCAGGTTCTGATCTCGGGTTCTAATTTACACAAGCGGAAATCCCGCTTCCCGACACTTTTAAACGAAAATCTTTTTACTACAAGTTATAATAAGTAAAACTAAGAGATTTCCATCATCAAAACAAGTTTTACATCACCGGGCCCACAAACGCCCATTTTACAAGTTTCGTTCAAAATACAAGTTTCGACCTTAAGAGTTTAAGTTTCAAACGACACCTAGAGCACGGTGTTTGGGGTTAAACCACCCAATCTCGGTCAAACTTTAAAAGCTAATCACTCAAAAGCATCCCCTATCAAAACAAGTGGGAGACCACTAATCCGATTGAATACCTTTTCCTTTAACCAAGCCCGAGCCTAAAAAGATAAACAACGAGAGGGTAAGCTAAAGCTTAGTGAATTCAATAATTATACATACACGTATATAATCTATTTACTTGCAATCGCTTACCCATTACCGCATACAAGCTAACAATTTAATTAGCATACCAATCACAAGTATAACACTACTACCCTCCGTCAATGAACTAGCATAACAATAGCACATCTCACGAGCAATATAATATGCTACACCACAACATACAACCATGGTTAACCAATCATACAAGGGAATGGTACTCGAATTTCCCATCGGTGTTCATAACAGCCGTTAGCGTACAACAACATATATTACTAACCCTTGGAGGAATGACAACACATATCCGTTCATAAAACCGTTAGTGTACAACGACATATATCACTAACTAGGATAACACATATTCGTTCATAAAAGCCGTTAGTGTACAACAACATATATCACTAACTCGGACAACACATATCCGTTCTTAGAAACCGTTAGAGTACAACAACATATATCACTAACTAGGACAACATATATCCGTCCCTATAAATAAATACATTATATACATACATGTATACTTATTCCACTCACCTTAACAATTCGGTGACGGTTTTACACTTTCGCAAGCTTCAAAGCAAAGTACCTATTACAATAAGTACTTAATCAACACACAAATTAGTTGGGCTAAACACCAACCATTCACTAATGGGCATTTAATGACTTAATGCATTAGACCCCCCATTTACTCCAAAACCGTCCGTTTAAGGTCAATTATTACCCATTTGACCATTTTAAGGTCAACACACCCATTTCGGGTCATCCACAAACCCACATAACACCCATTTACTTAATAACTAGGTGTGCTAGTAATTAGCTAACCAATTATGACTCATAAGTCCACTAGTAATTAGCTAACCAATTATGACTCATACTCAATTATGACGAAACTTATTTTCCCCATTCCACTATTTTGTGATAGCTTCACTCATACGTTTCGAGTAATCGGATCATTTTATCCATATTACTCTATGGTAATAAAATCCTATCTATCAACACATATCCGTCATGAAAACATTTTTATGGTTAGCCATGACGACCTCGATCAAATTTCGGGACGAAATTTCTTTAACGGGTAGGTACTGTGACGACCCGGAAATTTCCGACCAAATTTAAACCTAACCTTTATATGTTTCCGACACGATAAGCAGAATTTGTAATGTTGAATCTCAAAAAGTTTGGAACTACATTCATGTAATCAATTACCCTTTGATCGTGTTCGACGATTCACGAACAATTATGTGTATATAGATATGTATATATAATATATAATATTAACTGAAAATATTAACAAAGTATTAGATATATGATACTTTACATGAACGTATTTGTTTCGATATATTTATTGACAGAATTAAGAGATAATATCAAATGATTGAATTATCAGATACATTATGATATGATTACGGGCCAATGTTATGAGGACCACTGTGATTTAAGAAATCTATTCTTTTTGACAATATTCAGAAAATGGTAAAGTGATCTATAAGTAAGAACGTGGAGTGTAAATAACTTTGATGTTGGATATCAACACGTTAAGTAACTCGACATTTTTCATTAAGCTGATTTCATACGTTTATTAAACCTTTGGACTTTATCCCATGCTTCACCAACAGACTGTAATTTAAAAAAATTTGAAACCTATTATGAATATATATAATTCTACTTTTCTAAAATGTTTTATATAACGATTTAAATTAATATTAAATATATTTATACGCATATTATACGTACATAGTTTTATACTTTTACTATACTTTAACTTTACCTTTACTTTACTTTTACTTTACTTTTACTTTACTTTAACTTTAATAATTCACTTTAATAATTCACTTTAATAATTCACTTTAATAATTCACTTTAATAATTCATACTTTAATAATTCACTTTAATAATTCATACTTTAATAATTCACTTTAATAATTCATACTTTAATAATTCACTTTAATAATTCATACTTTAATAATTCACTTTCATAATTCATACTTTAATAATTCACTTTAATAATTCAAAAATCTATTATAAATAGAATTCAATAGGTTTCATTATTTTATAGAAACTTGAAAATATATTTCTCTAAACTCTCTCAATCGAATTACATATATATATTTACTTAATATTATTTCAAGACATTATTAGTATACATAAAATGCTATGACGGAGTTATATTCAGACGATTTCAAAATAAGTTTTCAAACGGGATAGAGCTAAGGAAATTATGGGTTATAGCTATGGAGGTTATGGGTATTGTTCGAGGGTATTGCTCGTGAGGTCAACATAACGTTTATCATTTTCGTTGCGTCTACGTAATTTCCTGCAATATTGAATCACAATATTGATACGTGAGCATTCATATCTTATCTTTTATATATTAATAGTGTATCCCTGACTAGTGCTCGAGTATATATGATTATTTATGTTTGTATGCTTACTTTCGTCGTTAAATAGTTTATGATAAATCACGAATTTGATACATATGCTACTGAGATAAGGTATATGATATACATGTCGTTGAAAAGCTAAAGAAAAATTAATAACTTTTCATTTAGAAATCGTGTGGGTTCGATGATCGAATTAAAAGATATGGTCAACTGAATTATTATTAATTTTAATATTATTATTAAAAAGATTATTATAATTGTTATCAGTTGATGTTATTACTAAAATTATCTTTATTACTAAAAATTAATATTTTTATTGAAACTATCATTTTATTATTTTTATCATTATTATTATTATCAATATTATTTTATCAAATAAATATGCATACAAAGATATTTTTACCACACGTAATATAATTACATTAATAATATATACCACTATATTTTTATGATATTAAGTTACTGGAGATATATTAAAGTACATTTTTATCATATATGAATTTAAATATAAATTTTTATTTATTAATAAATGACTTGTATTATTTAGTATAATAAGATCTGATAAATATATTTAAATATATAAAACGACTATATATAAGTTATATAATAAACATGTATAGATTTTGGAAGTCATTTTGGGTCAAGTTGACTTTTGTTGACTTTGGCATGTCGGTCTCAAACATTAGGATTGTGATACACTACGACTTGACATAAATTGTTAGACAGATATTGACCAACATATAAATATATATACTTAATATAGGTTCGTGAATCCGAGACAAACCCTGCACTTGTTCAGTGCCGTCATATACATAATTGCTACAAAATACAGTATTGTGAGTTTCATTACTCCCTTTTTATATATATTTTTGGGCTGAGAATACATGCAATGTTTTATAACTGTTTTACGAAATGGACACAAGTACTAAAAACATATTCTACGTTGAGTTGTACCACTTTGCATATTTTTCCCTAATAGCTTGGTAACTACCATTTACATGCGGTATGGTAAACGCAAATCCTGTTGATAGATCTATCGGGCCTGACAACCCCAACCGGACTAGATGACCAGTATTCAAAGGTTGCACAGTACTTCGTTTCAGTGACTACACTTGGTAGAGTGTAGTGAGATTTTATAATAAAGGGAGTATGCGACGTTGATTAAATGTTAAGTATGGTTACCAAGTGCTCAACCACTTAGAATATTTTTATTAAAACGATTATGTATATGAAATCTTGTGGTCTATTACTATTACAGAAATGATTGATTATGATAAACTAATGAACTCACCAACCTTTTGGTTGACACTTTAAAGCATGTTTATTCTCAGGTATTAAAGAAATCTTCTGCTGTGCATTAGCTCATTTTAAGGATATTACTTGGAGTCATTCATGACATACTTTGAAAGACATTGCATTCGAGTCGTTGAGTTCATCAAGATTAATATTAAGTCAATTATAGTCTGATGTAATTTGAAATGGTATACATGCTGTCAATTTTAGATGTATAGAAAGTTTGTCTTTTAAAAACGAATGCAATGTTTGTAAAACGTATCATATAGAGGTCAAATACCTCACGATGTAATCAATTATTGTGAATCGTTTATAATGTATATGAACGGGTCCTTTCAGTTGGTATCAGAGCGGTGGTCTTAGCGAACCAGGTCTTACATTAGTGTGTCTAACTGATAGTTGTTAAAATGCATTAGTGAGTCTGGACTTCGACCGTGTCTGCATGTCAAAAAGTTTGCTTATCAATTCTAGTTGGAAATCATCTACTTATCATCCTTATGAAATTACCTGCTTATCATCTTAAGTCTAGACGCGTTTTCCTACATTTATTGCATAATAGTGTATAGACGGATTCTTATCTTAGCACATCTATTACTGTGAACTTTGACTGACATCTTTTCAAAGATTCTCCGTAATTTACGGAATTTTGGTATTATATATACATATGCAAATTATGTAATTGAAGAATACCAAATCTAAATTCTACAATCTATTTCATACCAAAAATTCTTTCCCTGATCCTACGAGATGGATCCCTCAACCAGTTCGAATTCCTCTGATTCCGACAGCTATTCCGATATGGATATCTACCTGAGCTCCGAAAGTAGCATCACCAGAATGGATCAACCAATTTCCCATCATCTATTTTGAATGAATTTGGGATGGGTCCGTAGTCAACTCAACCATTGGAGACAAGAAGAAGGTGATCCCTTCCATCCACCACATTGCCCTCTTGGCGATGAACCTGAAGCACTTACCGACGAACCTGTTCGAGACACCATTTTCTCACTCATAGCTAGAGTATCTCGTCATGATTATATACTATCCCATATTGCGAATCTTATTCATCCGCTCGTTCCAACCGCCAATCATCCCGGTGTACTAGCAGAAATTAACGAACTTCGCGCCCGAGTAGTGGCTTTGGAACACATGGTGCAAGGATTACAAACACCATCAGCAGCACCAGCAGCATAACCAATACCGCCAGTAACATCCACATCGCAAGCCTCAATACCACAAGCTTCAGCAGCATCACCAGCAGTTACCGGCAGTATCATCAGCATCAACAATATCGTCAGCACCACCATCACCGTCAGTATTGTCAGCATCATCAGCACTAGCAGCGCCTATAACATCACAAGTTCCGTCAGTTCAAGAATCGCCGTGGACATCATCATTGATCAACAACGAGTATTTTGTATCAACGAGTTATGAAGTATTAACTCATCCTTCTGAAGAAATTATATATATATATATATATATATATATATATATATATATATATATATATATATATATATATATATATTTTATATATATGAATGCTGAAACTATAAAAATCTTTCATACTAAGCTATTGAATATGAATTGAAAAAGGGTATATACTACTCAGTTAAATTCATATTACTAATATGCTATGATGTACATCCTTCGGTAACAACCTAACCATCGTAACTACAATCTTTGATTCAATTAAATGAATTCGGTTTCATAATAAACTAAGTGTATCATTCAATAACATGTTTGATTTTACACTTTCATCTTCAATGTACTCAAAACTTCCTGGAAAACAACATTCGTATCTTGTGACGTTAGCAAGAGTTCTATGAGCATCAGCATAATTCACTAAGGAAATATCTATAAGAATAAATATTGAAGTGTTGATTACATTAGCGAAATACTCCGCGAAGATTATGTAATCTCTAATGTTTTAGAGATTATTCTTTACTAATCCAAGCCGAAATCAAATGAGCTTAATATGATATTAACTCATTAAATCTATATTACATCTGAAGAAAATATACATACATATATTTTCATAAAGACTGTAATGAAAAATTCTTGTTCAAAATATTATTTGTGACATTTTTTTTAACGGGTAGGTAATACCCGAGAGATATATAAATGCACAATTAATATATTACATTCTTCGATTCTAATTCAGTAAATCATCAACTATACTCCCTATTTTCACAACAGTATACCTTCTTTTATAAGAAATCAAAACAACCATATTCATTCAAATTCAATCACCTATTCTGATTTTTTTGAAATCTCAGAATGCAACTCGTGATATAAACAAAACCATCACTCTTAGATCCTTCCATTTTTTCAAAGCTATACTTTGACTTCAAAAACTGTGATAGAACATCACTTTTAATTGTAACACTCAAAAGGATACGAGAATCAATCAAGATTTATGACGAATTTATCCTTTGGATATTGACAATGACAAGCTGCATTTAAAACGCTTCGAAATTTCAGAAGACACTTCAAATAAGGAACAATCGAGATGATGATCCAATCACACATTCCCCGAAGTCTTGTACCTGAAAAACTCTCGAACCCAAAGTCATAGTTTAACACGTACCCGCGTTGAATTCTTTAGCATTTATTAGCAAAAACAACCTTATGATTCTTTTCAAAGTAGCCAGTTTTGTCACAGTTCCAACTAGTCAACTTTGACTTTTCAGTAAAACTAATTTTATTATAACTTCGATAGATACGCTGCCCTTTCACCATCGTTAATGGGGAACCTTTCATATCTCACCACATTAGCAGTAAACTTATCAACAACTTCATTAACCTTCGACTTAAACCTCTCCAAAAAGTCACTATACTTATTCATTGAAACTCCATCTCTTACTCATCCGCATATTGCAACAAGAATTGCCATACCAATTACTGAAAATCAGCAATCAGTATTTTGAAATCTCGCAGCATTTCTACTTCAATAGTTATATATACATATAACGTCTATCTCCTAAACTTACACACTTCGAATGTGAAGTTTCTGAAAAACAACTCAAACTGTGAATTAGTTCTCGAAATGCTAATGAAGCAGCAGAAACTGTAAACGACTTTAACAGTCAAAAGTTTGATGACAAAGAATAATGTGTTGGTAAAGCCCAGAAAAAGAGAAGAGTTGGTACTGAACAATGGATTGAGTAGACAGTGAAGGAGACCAAGGACAAATACAAGGACCAAAGTCTGTATTTAAAGAATCTTGATGATTCTGTTTCTTATGAAGTCATTAACGAATACCTTGCTCCTGACTCTAAACCTTTGCGGACCTTATTCTTCATCATCATCTTATCTTAAATATTATAAGATATCTTCGTATCTCTCATTATACATATTCTCCATATTTCTGAAGATATTTTCACAACTATTCTTATCTGAGATCATTTATCTCTCCATAATTTCTGCAACACAAAAGAAACTGTGTTGGTTTCTAAATTCTGGAAAAAAAATTCAAATATGAATGTTTTGAAGTAGTGTTAGGAACTGAAGCATGAGTTAGTATAATATAATGACACTTGATCAACGTGATTATATTACAGTAATTCATGCTGAGTTTCTAATGGAACGTGATGATTCACAGAACATACCGTCATCATGTGCCATTTACATGACTCTTACATTCTACCAAATCTCCAAACATATTAAGAACATATCTTCTTGATAGTTCTATCTTTCCTGATATTCTGGTAATTTTCCAAATCAAGATCGTACCATTACGATTTCCTTCTTAGAATATTAACTATGTTCATCCAAAACTTTATACCTGCTAATTCTGGACCATTATTCACTTGACTTAAAGTCGGGAAGAGACAACAAAAGTATGAAACTCCGAAATGTAAGGGAGAATATAAAGTCCAATAATAACACATAAATTATAAACCGTGTATATCAATGTTTATCGCAACAGAAAGACACGGGAGAATTAAAAACACTATAACCCCAAGGGCGAAGTAGAAGAAAACAGATTCCTCCAGTGGAAGTTGGAAAAAGAGAATGATTGTTGCGATAGTAAGGATAAGGACAAGGATTAGAACTGGATTAAGCATTTTCGCAATCTTTTGAAATTGGAATTGAGTATAGAAGTGGTAAAAACTAATGGAATGAAAAAGGTAAATATATAAGGGAAATATCAGACGTAGTAATCGGGACTGATCATCGCATTTAATTAAAGAGATCCTAATTTCCTTAAATCTCAAAGAAACAGATCTTATAGATTTCCAAGAATTTTTTTTTTAAATCCCTTGAATTCCGGAATTCTACCATGACTACGTCAAAAATTATGACGAAACTTATTTTCCCCATTCCACTATTTTGTGATAGCTTCACTCATACGCTTCGAGTAATCGGATCATTTTATCCATATTACTCTATGGTAATAAAATCCTATCTATCAACATATATCCTTCATGAAAACATTTTTATGGTTAGCCATGACGACCTCGATCAAATTTCGGGACGAAATTTCTTTAACGGGTAGGTACTGTGACGACCCGGAAATTTTTGACCAAATTTAAACCTAACCTTTATATGTTTCCGACACGATAAGCAGAATTTGTAATGTTGAATCTCAAAAAGTTTGGAACTACATTCATGTAATCAATTACCCTTTGACCGTGTTCGACGATTCATGAACAATTATGTGTATATAGATATGTATATATAATATATAATATTAACTGAAAATATTAAAAAATTATTAGATATATGATACTTTACATGAACGTATTTGTTTCGATATATTTATCGACAGAATTAAGAGATAATATAAAATGATTGAATTATCAGATACATTATGATATGATTACGGGCCAATGTTATGAGGTCCACTGTGATTTAAGAAATCTATTTTTTTGACAATATTCAGAAAATGGTAAAGTGATCTATAAGTAAGAACGTGGAGTGTAAATAACTTAGATGTTGGATATCGACAAGTTAAGTAACTCGACATTTTTCATTAAGATGATTTCATACGTTTTTTAAACCTTTGGACTTTATCCCATGCTTCACCAACAGACTGTTATTTAAAAAAATTTGAAGCCTATTATGAATATATATAATTCTACTTTTCTAAAATGTTTTATATAACGATTTAAATTAATATTAAATATATTTATACGTGTATTATACGTACATAGTTTTATACTTTTACTATACTTTAACTTTACCTTTATATTACTTTTACTTTACTTTTACTTTACTTTTACTTTAATAATTCACTTTAATAATTCATACTTTAATAATTCATACTTTAATAATTCACTTTAATAATTCATACTTTAATAATTTACTTTAATAATTCATACTTTAATAATTCACTTTAATAATTCAAAAATCTATTATAAATAGAATTCAATAGGTTTCATTATTTCATAGAAACTTGAAAATATATTTCTCTAAACTCTCTCAATCGAATTACATATATATATTTACTTAGTATTATTTCAAGATATTATTAGTATACATAAAATACTACGACGGAGTTATATTCAGACGATTTCAAAATAAGTTTTCAAACGGGATAGAGCTAAGGAAATTATGGGTTATAGCTATGGAGGTTATGGGTATCGTTCGAGGGTATTGCTCGTGAGGTCAACCTAACGTTTATCATTTTCGTTGTGTCTACGTACTTTCCTGCAATATTGAATCACAATATTGATACGTGAGCATTCATATCTTATCTTTTATATATCAATAGTGTATCCCTGACTAGTGCTCGAGTATATATGATTATGCATGTTTGTATGCTTACTTTCGTCGTTAAATAGTTTATGATAAATCAAGAATTTGATACATATACTACTGAGATAAGGTATATGATATGCATGTCGTTGAAAAGAAAAAGAAAAATTAATAACTTTTCATTTAAAAATCGTGTGGGTTCGATGAACGGATTAAAAGATATGGTCAACTGAATTATTATTAATTTTAATATTATTATTAAAACGATTATTATAATTGTTATCTGTTGATGTTATTACTAAAATTATCTTTATTACCAAAAATTAATATTTTTATTGAAACTATTAATTTATTATTTTTATCATTATTATTATTATTATTATCAGTATTATTTTATCAAATAAATATGCGTACAAAGATATTTTTACCACACCTAATATAATTACATTAATAATACATACCACAATATTTTTATGATATTAAGTTACTTGAGATATATTAAAGTATATTTTTATCATATATGAATTTAAATATAAATTTTTATTTATTAATAAATGACTTGTATTATTTAGTATAATAAGATCTGATAAATATATTTAAATATATAAAACGACTATATATAAGTTATATAATAAACATGTATAGATTTTGAAAGTCATTTTGGGTCAAGTTGACTTTTGTTGACTTTTGCATGTCGGTCTCGAGCATTAGGATTATGATACACTACAACTTGACCTAAATTGTTAGACAGATATTGACCAACATATAAATATATATACTTAATATAGGTTCATGAATCCGAGACAAACCATGCACTTGTTCAGTGCCGTCATATACATAATTGCTACGAAATACAGTATGGTGAGTTTCATTACTCTCTTTTATATATATTTTTGGGCTGAGAATACATGCACTGTTTTATAACTGTTTTACGAAATGGACACAAGTACTAAAAACATATTCTACGTTGAGTTGTACCACTTTGCATATTTTTCCTTAATAGCTTGGTAACTACCATTTACATGCGGTATTGTAAACGCGAATCCTGTTGATAGATCTATCGGGCCTGACAACCCCAACCGGACTGGACGACCAGTATTCAACGGTTGCACAGTACTTCGTTTCAGTGACTACACTTGGTACAGTGTAGTGAGATTTCATAATAAAGGGAGTATATGCGACGTTGATTAAATGTTAAGTATGGTTACCAAGTGCTCAACCACTTAGAATATTTTTATTAAAACGATTATGTATATGAAATCTTGTGGTCTATTACTATTACTGAAATGATTGATTATGATAAACTAATGAACTCACCAACCTTTTGGTTGACACTTTAAAGCATGTTTATTCTCAGGTATTAAAGAAATCTTCCGCTGTGCATTAGCACATTTTAAGGATATTACTTGGAGTCATTCATGACATACTTTGAAAGACATTGCATTTGAGTCGTTGAGTTCATCAAGATTAATATTAAGTCAATTATAGTTGGATGTAATATGAAATGGTATGCATGCCGTCAATTTTAGATGTAAAGAAAGTTTGTCTTTTAAAAACGAATGCAATGTTTGTAAAACGTATCATATAGAGGTCAAATACCTCGCGATGTAATCAACTATTGTGAATTGTTTATAACGTATATGAACGGGTCCTTTCAGTTGGTATCAGAGCGGTGGTCTTAGCGAACCAGGTCTTGCATTAGTGTGTCTAACTGATAGTTGTTAAAATGCATTAGTGAGTCTAGACTTCGACCGTGTCTGCATGTCAAAAAGTTTGCTTATCAATTCTAGTCAGAAATCATCTACTTATCATCCTTAGGAAATTACCTGCTTATCATCTTAAGTCTAGACGCATTTTCCTGCATTTATTGCATAATAATGTATAGACGAATTCTTATCTTAGCACATCTATTACTGTGAACTTTGACTGACATCTTTTCAAAGATTCACCGTAATTTACGGAATTTTGGTATTATATATACATATGCAAATTATGTAATTGAAGAATACCAAATCTAAATTCTACAATCTATTTCATACCAAAAATTCTTTCCCTGATCCTACGAGATGGATCCCTCAACCAGTTCGAATTCATCAGATTCCGACAGCTATTCCGATATGGATATCTACCTGAGCTCCGAAAGTAGCATCACCGGAATGGATCAACCAATTTCCCATCATCTATTTTGAATGAATTTGGGATGGGTCCGTAGTCAACTCAACCATTGGAGACAAGAAGAAGGTGATCCCTTCCATCCACCACATTGCCCTCTTGGCGATGAACCTGAAGCACTTACCGACGAACCTGTTCGAGACACCATTTTCTCACTCATAGCTAGAGTATCTCGTCATGATTATATACTATCCCATATTGCGAATCTTATTCATCCGCTCGTTCCAACCGCCAATCATCCCGGTGTACTAGCAGAAATTAACGAACTTCGCGCCCGAGTAGTGGCTTTGGAACACATGGTGCAAGGATTACAAACACCATCAGCAGCACCAGCAGCATAACCAATACCGCCAGTAACATCCACATCGCAAGCCTCAATACCACAAGCTTCAGCAGCATCACCAGCAGTTACCGGCAGTATCATCAGCATCAACAATATCGTCAGCACCACCATCACCGTCAGTATTGTCAGCATCATCAGCACTAGCAGCGCCTATAACATCACAAGTTCCGTCAGTTCAAGAATCGCCGTGGACATCATCATTGATCAACAACGAGTATTTTGTATCAACGAGTTATGAAGTATTAACTCATCCTTCTGAAGAAATTATATATATATATATATATATATATATATATTTTATATATATGAATGCTGAAACTATAAAAATCTTTCATACTAAGCTATTGAATATGAATTGAAAAAGGGTATATACTACTCAGTTAAATTCATATTACTAATATGCTATGATGTACATCCTTCGGTAACAACCTAACCATCGTAACTACAATCTTTGATTCAATTAAATGAATTCGGTTTCATAATAAACTAAGTGTATCATTCAATAACATGTTTGATTTTACACTTTCATCTTCAATGTACTCAAAACTTCCTGGAAAACAACATTCGTATCTTGTGACGTTAGCAAGAGTTCTATGAGCATCAGCATAATTCACTAAGGAAATATCTATAAGAATAAATATTGAAGTGTTGATTACATTAGCGAAATACTCCGCGAAGATTATGTAATCTCTAATGTTTTAGAGATTATTCTTTACTAATCCAAGCCGAAATCAAATGAGCTTAATATGATATTAACTCATTAAATCTATATTACATCTGAAGAAAATATACATACATATATTTTCATAAAGACTGTAATGAAAAATTCTTGTTCAAAATATTATTTGTGACATTTTTTTTAACGGGTAGGTAATACCCGAGAGATATATAAATGCACAATTAATATATTACATTCTTCGATTCTAATTCAGTAAATCATCAACTATACTCCCTATTTTCACAACAGTATACCTTCTTTTATAAGAAATCAAAACAACCATATTCATTCAAATTCAATCACCTATTCTGATTTTTTTGAAATCTCAGAATGCAACTCGTGATATAAACAAAACCATCACTCTTAGATCCTTACATTTTTTCAAAGCTATACTTTGACTTCAAAAACTGTGATAGAACATCACTTTTAATTGTAACACTCAAAAGAATACGAGAATCAATCAAGATTTATGACGAATTTATCCTTTGGATATTGACAATGACAAGCTGCATTTAAAACGCTTTGAAATTTCGGAAGACACTTCAAATAAGGAACAATCGAGATGATGATCCAATCACACATTCCCCGAAGTCTTGTACCTGAAAAACTCTCGAACCCAAAGTCATAGTTTAACACGTACCCGCGTTGAATTCTTTAGCATTTATTAGCAAAAACAACCTTATGATTCTTTTCAAAGTAGCCAGTTTTGTCACAGTTCCAACTAGTCAACTTCGACTTTTCAGTAAAACTAATTTTATTATAACTTCGATAGATACGCTGCCCTTTCACCATCGTTAATGGGGAACCTTTCATATCTCACCACATTAGCAGTAAACTTATCAACAACTTCATTAACCTTCGACTTAAACCTCTCCAAAAATTCACTATACTTATTCATTGAAACTCCATTTCTTACTCATCCGCATTTTGCAACAAGAATTGCCATACCAATTACTGAAAATCAGCAATCAGTATTTTGAAATCTCGCAGCATTTCTACTTCAATAGTTATATATACATATAACGTCTATCTCCTAAACTTACACACTTCGAATGTGAAGTTTCTGAAAAACAACTCAAACTGTGAATTAGTTCTCGAAATGCTAATGAAGCAGCAGAAACTGTAAACGACTTTAACAGTCAAAAGTTTGATGACAAAGAATAATGTGTTGGTAAAGCCCAGAAAAAGAGAAGAGTTGGTACTGAACAATGGATTGAGCAGACAGTGAAGGAGACCAAGGACAAATACAAGGACCAAAGTCTGTATTTAAAGAATCTTGATGATTCTGTTTCTTATGAAGTCATTAACGAATACCTTGCTCCTGACTCTAAACCTTTGCGGACCTTATTCTTCATCATCATCTTATCTTAAATATTATAAGATATCTTCGTATCTCTCATTATACATATTCTCCATATTTCTGGAGATATTTTCACAACTATTCTTATCTGAGATCATTTATCTCTCCATAATTTCTGCAACACAAAAGAAACTGTGTTGGTTTCTAAATTCTGGAAAAAAAATTCAAATATGAATGTTTTGAAGTAGTGTTAGGAACTGAAGCATGAGTTAGTATAATATAATGACACTTGATCAACGTGATTATATTACAGTAATTCATGCTGAGTTTCTAATGGAACGTGATGATTCACAGAACATACCGTCATCATGTGCCATTTACATGACTCTTAGATTCTACCAAATCTCCAAACATATTAAGAACATATCTTCTTGATAGTTCTATCTTTCCTGATATTCTGGTAATTTGCCAAATCAAGATCGTACCATTACGATTTCCTTCTTAGAATATTAACTATGTTCATCCAAAACTTTATACCTACTAATTCTGGACCATTATTCACTTGACTTAAAGCCGGGAAGAGACAACAAAAGTATGAAACTCCGAAATGTAAGGGAGAATATAAAGTCCAATAATAACACATAAATTATAAACCGTGTATATCAATGTTTATCGCAACAGAAAGACACGGGAGAATTAAAAACACTATAACCCCAAGGGCGAAGTAGAAGAAAACAGATTCCTCTAGTGGAAGTTGGAAAAAGAGAATGATTGTTGCGATAGTAAGGATAAGCACAAGGATTAGAACTGGATTAAGTATTTTCACAATCTTTTGAAATTGGAATTGAGTATAGAAGTGGTAAAAACTAATGGAATGAAAAAGGTAAATATATAAGGGAAATATCAGACGTAGTAATCGGGACTGATCATCGCATTTAATTAAAGAGATCCTAATTTCCTTAAATCTCAAAGAAACAGATCTTATAGATTTCCAAGATTTTTTTTTTTTTTTTGAATCCCTTGAATTCCGGAATTCTACCATGACTACGTCAAAAATTATGACGAAACTTATTTTCCCCATTCCACTATTTTGTGATAGCTTCACTCATACGCTTCGAGTAATCGGATCATTTTATCCATATTACTCTATGGTAATAAAATCCTATCTATCAACACATATCCTTCATGAAAACATTTTTATGGTTAGCCATGACGACCTCGATCAAATTTCGGGACGAAATTTCTTTAACGGGTAGGTTCTGTGACGACCCGGAAATTTCTGACCAAATTTAAACCTAACCTTTATATGTTTCCGACACGATAAGCAGAATTTGTAATGTTGAATCTCAAAAAGTTTGGAACTACATTCATGTAATCAATTACCCTTTGACCGTGTTCGACGATTCACGAACAATTATGTGTATATAGATATGTATATATAATATATAATATTAACTGAAAATATTAAAAAAGTATTAGATATATGATACTTTACATGAACGTATTTGTTTCGATATATTTATCGACAGAATTAAGAGATAATATCAAATGATTGAATTATCAGATACATTATGATATGATTACGGGCCAATGTTATGAGGTCCACTGTGATTTAAGAAATCTGTTTTTTTTGACAATATTCAGAAAATGGTAAAGTGATCTATAAGTAAGAACGTGGAGTGTAAATAACTTAGATGTTGGATATCGACAAGTTAAGTAACTCGACATTTTTCATTAAGATGATTTCATACGTTTATTAAACCTTTGGACTTTATCCCATGCTTCACCAACAGACTGTAATTTAAAAAAATTTGAAGCCTATTATGAATATATATAATTCTACTTTTCTAAAATGTTTTATATAACGATTTAAATTAATATTAAATATATTTATACGTGTATTATACGTACATAGTTTTATACATTTACTATACTTTAACTTTACCTTTATATTACTTTTACTTTACTTTTACTTTAATAATTCACTTTAATAATTCATACTTTAATAATTCACATTAATAATTCATACTTTAATAATTCACTTTAATAATTCATACTTTAATAATTCACTTTAATAATTCATACTTTAATAATTCACTTTAATAATTCAAAAATCTATTATAAATAGAATTCAATAGGTTTCATTATTTCATAGAAACTTGAAAATATATTTCTCTAAACTCTCTCAATCGAATTACATATATATATTTACTTAGTATTATTTCAAGATATTATTAGTATACATAAAATACTACGACGGAGTTATATTCAGACGATTTCAAAATAAGTTTTCAAACGGGATAGAGCTAAGGAAATTATGGGTTATAGCTATGGAGGTTATGGGTATCGTTCGAGGGTATTGCTCGTGAGGTCAACCTAACGTTTATCATTTTTGTTGCGTCTACGTACTTTCCTGCAATATTGAATCACAATATTGATACGTGAGCATTCATATCTTATCTTTTATATATTAATAGTGTATCCCTGACTAGTGCTCGAGTATATATGATTATGCATGTTTGTATGCTTACTTTCGTCGTTAAATAGTTTATGATAAATCAAGAATTTGATACATATGCTACTGAGATAAGGTATATGATATGCATGTCGTTGAAAAGCTAAAGAA
The DNA here is from genome assembly GCF_046630445.1 of Rutidosis leptorrhynchoides. Taxonomy (NCBI): domain Eukaryota; kingdom Viridiplantae; phylum Streptophyta; class Magnoliopsida; order Asterales; family Asteraceae; genus Rutidosis; species Rutidosis leptorrhynchoides. The sequence continues at coordinate 277,560,032 of NC_092339.1, read as the reverse complement.
AAATTAATAACTTTTCATTTAGAAATCGTGTGGGTTCGATGAACGGATTAAAAGATATGGTCAACTGAATTATTATTAATTTTAATATTATTATTAAAACGATTATTATAATTGTTATCTGTTGATGTTATTACTAAAATTATCTTTATTACCAAAAATTAATATTTTTATTGAAACTATCAATTTATTATTTTTATCATTATTATTATTATTATTATCAGTATTATTTTATCAAATAAATATGCGTACAAAGATATTTTTACCACACCTAATATAATTACATTAATAATACATACCACTATATTTTTATGATATTAAGTTACTTGAGATATATTAAAGTATATTTTTATCATATATGAATTTAAATATAAATTTTTATTTATTAATAAATGACTTGTATTATTTAGTATAATAAGATCTGATAAATATATTTAAATATATAAAACGACTATATATAAGTTATATAATAAACATGTATAGATTTTGAAAGTCATTTTGGGTCAAGTTGACTTTTGTTGACTTTTGCATGTCGGTCTCGAGCATTAGGATTATGATACACTACGACTTGACCTAAATTGTTAGACAGATATTGACCAACATATAAATATATATACTTAATATAGGTTCATGAATCCGAGACAAACCATGCACTTGTTCAGTGCCGTCATATACATAATTGCTGCGAAATACAGTATGGTGAGTTTCATTACTCCCTTTTTATATATATTTTTGGGCTGAGAATACATGCACTGTTTTATAACTGTTTTACGAAATGGACACAAGTACTAAAAACATATTCTACGTTGAGTTGTACCACTTTGCATATTTTTCCTTAATAGCTTGGTAACTATCGGGCCTGACAACCCCAACCGGACTGGACGACCAGTATTCAACGGTTGCACAGTACTTCGTTTCAGTGACTACACTTGGTACAGTGTAGTGAGATTTCATAATAAAGGGAGTATATGCGACGTTGATTAAATGTTAAGTATGGTTACCAAGTGCTCAACCACTTAGAATATTTTTATTAAAACGATTATGTATATGAAATCTTGTGGTCTATTACTATTACAGAAATGATTTATTATGATAAACTAATGACCTCACCGACCTTTTGGTTGACACATTAAAGCATGTTTATTCTCAGGTATTAAAGAAATCTTCCGCTGTGCATTAGCACATTTTAAGGATATTACTTGGAGTCATTCATGACATACTTTGAAAGACATTGCATTTGAGTCGTTGAGTTCATCAAGATTAATATTAAGTCAATTATAGTTGGATGTAATATGAAATGGTATGCATGCCGTCAATTTTAGATGTAAAGAAAGTTTGTCTTTTAAAAACGAATGCAATGTTTGTAAAACGTATCATATAGAGGTCAAATACCTCGCGATGTAATCAACTATTGTGAATTGTTTATAACGTATATGAACGGGTCCTTTCAGTTGGTATCAGAGCGGTGGTCTTAGCGAACCAGGTCTTGCATTAGTGTGTCTAACTGATAGTTGTTAAAATGCATTAGTGAGTTTAGACTTCGACCGTGTCTGCATGTCAAAAAGTTTGCTTATCAATTCTAGTCAGAAATCATCTACTTATCATCCTTAGGAAATTACCTGCTTATCATCTTAAGTCTAGACGCATTTTCCTGCATTTATTGCATAATAATGTATAGACGAATTCTTATCTTAGCACATCTATTACTGTGAACTTTGACTGACATCTTTTCAAAGATTCTCCGTAATTTACGGAATTTTGGTATTATATATACATATGCAAATTATGTAATTGAAGAATACCAAATCTAAATTCTACAATCTATTTCATACTAAAAATTCTTTCCCTGATCCTACGAGATGGATCCCTCAACCAGTTCGAATTCCTCAGATTCCGACAGCTATTCCGATATGGATATCTACCTGAGCTCCGAAAGTAGCATCACCGGAATGGATCAACCAATTTCCCATCATCTATTTTGGATGAATTGGGGATGGGTCCGTAGTCAACTCAACCATTGGAGACAAGAAGAAGGTGATCCCTTCCATCCACCACATTGCCCTCTTGGCGATGAACCTGAAGCACTTACCGGCGAACCTGTTCGAGACACCATTTTCTCACTCATTGCTAGAGTATCTCGTCATGATTATATACTATCCCATATTGCGAATCTTATTCATCCGCTCGTTCCAATCACCAATCATCCGTTGCGAGGTTTTGACCTCTATATGAGACGTTTTTCAAAGACTGCATTCATTTTAAAACAAACCATAACCTTTATTTAATCAATAAAGGTTTAAAAAGCTTTAAGTAGATTATCAAATAATGATAATCTAAAATATCCTGTTTACACACAACCATTACATAATGGTTTACAATACAAATATGTTACAACAAAATAAGTTTCTTGAATGCAGTTTTTACACAATATCATACAAGCATGGACTCCAAATCTCGTCCTTATTTAAGTATGCGACAGTGGAAGCTCTTAATAATCACCTGAGAATAAACATGCTTAAAACTTCAACAAAAATGTTGGTGAGTTATAGGTTTAACCTATATATATCAAATCATAATAATAGACCACAAGATTTCATATTTCAATACACATCCCATACATAGAGATAAAGATCATTCATATGGTGAACACCTGGTAACCGACATTAACAAGATGCATATATAAGAATATCCCCATCATTCCGGGACACCCTTCGGATATGATATAAATTTCGAAGTACTAAAGCATCCGGTACTTTGGATGGGGTTTGTTAGGCCCAATAGATCTATCTTTAGGATTCGCGTCAATTAGGGTGTCTGTTCCCTAATTCTTAGATTACCAGACTTAATAAAAAGGGGCATATTCGATTTCGATAATTTAACATCCACATCGTAAGCCTCAATACCACAAGCTTCAGCAGCATCACCAGCAGTTACCGTCAGTATCATCAGCATCAACAATATCGTCAGCACCACCATCACAGTCAGTACTGTCAGTATCATCAGCACTAGCCGCACCTATAACATCACAAGTTCCGTCAGTTCAAGAATCGCCGTGGACGTCATCATTGATCAATAACGAGTATTTTGTATCAACGAGTTATGAAGTATTAACTCATCCTTCTGAAGAAATTATATATATATATATATTTTATATATATGAATGCTGAAACTATAAAAATCTTTCGTACTAAGCTATTGAATATGAATTGAAAAAGGGTAGATACTACTCAGTTAAATTCATATTACTAATATGCTATGATGTACATCCTTCGTTAACAACCTAAGCATCATAACTACAATCTTTGATTCAATTAAATGAATTCGGTTTCATAATAAACCAAGTGTATCATTCAATAACATGTTTGATTTTACACTTTCATCTTCAATGTACTCGAAACTTACTGGAAAACAACATTCCTATCTTGTGAAGTTAGCAAGAGTTCTATGAGCATCATCATAATTCACTAAGGAAATATCTATAAGAATAAATATTGAAGTATTGATTACATTAGCAAAATACTCCGCGAAGATTATGTAATCTCTAATGTTTTAGAGATTATTCTTTACAAATCCAAGCCTAAATCAAATGAGCTTAATATGATATTAACTCATTAAATCTGTATTATATCTGAAGAAAATATACATACATATATTTTCATAAAGACTGTAATGAAAAATTCTTGTTAAAATATTATTTGTGACATTTTTTTAACGGTTAGGTAATACCCGAGAGATATATAAATGCATAATTAATATATTACATTCTTCGATTCTAATTCAGTAAATCATCATCTATACTCATTCAACCATACTCATTCAAATTCAATCACCTATTCTGATTTTTTTGAAATCTCAGAATGCAACTCGAGATATAAACAAAACCATCACTCTTAGATCCTTACATTTTTTCAAAGCTATACTTTGACTTCAAAAACTGTGATAGAACATCACTTTTAATTGTAACACTCAAAAGGATACGAGAATCAATCGAGATTTATGATGAATTTATCCTTTGGATATTGACAATGACAAGCTTCATTTAAAACGCTTCGAAATTTCGGAAGACACTTCAAATAAGGAACAATCGAGATGATGATGTGACGACCCGGAAATTTCCGACCAAATTTAAACTTAACCTTTATACGTTTCTGACACGATAAGCAGAATTTGTAATGTTGAATCTCAAAAAGTTTGGAACTACATTCATGTAATCAATTACCCTTTGACCGTGTTCGACGATTCACGAACAATTATGTGTATATAGATATGTATATATAATATATAATATTAACTAAAAACATTAACAAAGTATTAGATATATGATACTTTACATAAACATATTTGTTTCGATATATTTATCGACAGAATTAAGAGATAATATCAAATGATTGAATTATCAGATACATTATGATATGATTACGGGCCTATGTAATGAGGTCCACTGTGATTTAAGAAATCTATTTTTTTTTGACAACTCATTACTTAACCAGTATGATAAAGATAACGATATTTATATTTTATTTTATTAAATATATATATATATATATATATATATATATATATATATATATATATATATATATATATATATATATATATATATATATATATATATATATATATATATATATATATATATAACGATATAAATTAATATTATATATATTTTTATATGCGTATTATACGTACATAGTTTTATACTTTTACTATACTTTAACTTTACCTTTACTTTTACTTTACTTTAACTTTAATAATTCATACTTTAATAATTCACTTTAATAATTCATACTTTAATAATTCACTTTAATAATTCATACTTTAATAATTCACTTTAATAATTCAAAAATCTATTATAAATAGAATTCAATAGGTTTCATTATTTCATAGAAACTTGAAAATATATTTCTCTAAACTCTCTCAATCGAATTACACACATATATATATATATATATATATTTACTTAGTATTATTTCAAGATATTATTAGTATACATAAAATACTACGACGGAGTTATATTCAGACGATTTCAAAATAAGTTTTCAAATGGGATAGAGCTAAGGAAATTATGGGTTATAGCTATGAAGGTTATGGGTATTGATCGAGGGTATTGCTCGTGAGGTCAACCTAACGTTTATCATTTTCATTGCGTCTACGTACTTTCCTGCAATATTGAATCACAATATTGATACGTGAGCATTCATATCTTATCTTTTATATATTAATAGTGTATCCCTGACTAGTGCTCGAGTATATATGATTATGCATGTTTGTATGCTTAGTTTCGTCGTTAAATAGTTTATGATAAATCACGAATTTGATACATATGCTACTGAGATAAGTTATATGATATGCATGTCGTTGAAAATCTGAAGAAAAAAATTAATAACTTTTCATTTAGAAATTGTGTGGTTTCGATGAACGGATTAAAAGATATGGTCAACTGAATTATCATTAATTTTAATATTATTATTAAAACGATTATTATAACTGTTATCAGTTGATGTTATTACTAAAATTATCTTTATTACTAAAAATTAATATTTTTATTGAAACTATCATTTTATTATTTTTATCATTATTATTATTATCAATATTATTTTATCAAATAAATATGTGTACAAAGATATTTTTACCACACGTAATGTAATTACATTAATAATACATACCACTATATTTTTATGATATTAAGTGAATTTTATAAATTTTATTATTTGAGATATATAAAAGTATATTTTTATCATATATGAATTTTAATATAAATTTTTATTTATTAATAAATGACTTGTATTATTTAGTATAATAAGATCTGATAAATATATTTAAATATATAAAACTACTATATATAAGTTATATAATAAACATGTATAGATTTTAGAAGTCATTTTGGGTCAAGTTGACTTTTGTTGACTTTTGCATGTCGGTCTCGAGCATTAGGATTGTGATACACTATGACTTGACCTAAATTGTTAGACAGATATTGACCAACATATAAATATATATACTTAATATAGGTTCGTGAATTCGAGAGAAACACTGCACTTGTTCAATGCCGTCATATACATAATTGCTACGAAATACAGTATTGTGAGTTTCATTTGCTCCCTTTTTATATATATTTTTGGGCTGAGAATACATGCGCTGATTTATAAATGTTTTACGAAATAGGCACAAGTACTAAAACTAATTCTATGTGGGTTTAAACCAGAAATATACCCTTAGCTTGGTAACATTAAACTACTTGTCTATGTACGGTAGGCGCGGATCCTAAAGATAGATCTATTGGGTCTGACAAACCCCATCCTGACTATGGGATGCTTTAGTACTTCGAGGTTATTTTAAACACACCTGATCTGGTGTACTTCAGAGGGTAAAACATGAACGTTAAAGCTTGTTACCGGGTGCCTACAACTTATAGAATACTTTTATACACTTGCGAGTGTACGGATATTTATAGAAACCGAAATCTTGTGGTCTATTACTATTACGGAAATGATGGATTATGATAAACTAATGAACTCACCAACCTTTTGGTTGACACTTTAAAGCATGTTTATTCTCAGGTATTAAAGAATTCTTCCGCTGTGCATTAGCTCATTTTAAGGATATTACTTGGAGTCATTCAAGACATACTTTGAAAGACGTTGCATTCGAGTCGTTGAGTTCATCAAGATTAATATTAAGTCAATTATAGTTGGATGTAATTTGAAATGGTATGCATGCCGTCAATTTTTGATGTAAAGAAAGTTTGTCTTTTAAAAACGAATGCAATGTTTGTAAAACGTATCATATAGAGGTCAAATTCCTCGCGATGTAATCAACTATTGTGAATCATTTATAATGTATATGAACGGGTCCTTTCAGTTGGTATCAGAGCGGTGGTCTTAGCGAACCAGGTCTTGCATTAGTGTGTCTAACTGATAGTTGTTAAGATGCATTAGTGAGTCTGGACTTCGACCGTGTCTGCATGTCAAAAGTTTTGCTTATCATTTTTAGTCGGAAATCATCTACTTACCATCCTTAGGAAATTACCTGCTTATCATTCTTAAGTCTAGACGCGTTTTCCTACATTTATTGCATAATAGTGTATAGACGAATTCTTATCTTAGCATATCTGTTAGTGTGAACTTTGACTGACATCTTTCAAAGATTCCTCCGTAATTTATGGGATTTTGGTATTATATATACATATGTAAATTATATATTGAAGAATACCAAATCTAAATTCTACAATCTATTTCATACCAAAAAATTCTTTCCCTGATCATACAAGATGGATCCCTCAACCAGTTCGAGTTCCTCGGATTCCGACAGCTATGCCGATATGGATTTCCACATGAGCTCCGAAAGCAGCATGACCGGAATGGATCAACCAATTAGCCATCATCTATTCTGGATGAATTGGGGATGGGTTCGTAATCTACTTAACCATTGGAGACAAGAAGAAGGCGATCCCTTTCATCCACCACATTGCCCTCTTGGCAATGAACCTGAAGCACTTACCGGCAAACCTGTCCGAAACACCATTTTCTCTCTCATTTCTAGAGTATCTCGTCATGATTATATACTACACCAAATTCTAGATCTTATTTATCCGCTCGTCCGAACCGACAATCACCCCGGTGTAATAGAAGAAGTCAACGAGCTTCGCGCTCGGGTAGTGGCTTTGGAGAATATGGTGCAAAGGTTACAAACACCAGCAGTAGCACCAGAAGCATAACCAGTACCACCATCAACAACATCAACAGTACCATTACCACCACCAACAACAACCGCATCGCAAACCTCAACTTCACAATCTGTCCCACGAGCATCGACGTCATATGCCATGTAGATACCAAGGAATACCACAACGATGATGTATTGATTCATAACTTCATTGGGGAAACATTCTACGGCGATTATGTAATTTCTAAAGTTTAGAAATTATCTATCCTAGCCTTAACCATAAATCAAATGAGTTTAATTTAATATTAACTCATTAAATCAATACTACATCTGAAGAAATATACACATATATATTTCCATAAAGACTGTAATAAAATTCTTTTGTACAAAATATTAATTGTGAAATTTTTTTTTAACGGGTAGGTAATACCCGAGAGATATATAAATTCACAATTAATATGTTACATTCTTCGAATCTGATTCAGCAAATCATCCTTTATACTCCCTACTTTCACAACAATATACATTCTTTTATAGAAATCAAAACAGCCATACTCATTCAAAATCTAATTACATATTCTGATTTTGAAATCTCAGAATTCGATTCAAGATATAACCGAAATCATCACTCTTAGATTCCTACATCTTTCAAAACTATACTTTGACTTCAAAACTGTCCTAGAACCTCATTTATATTCATGGAACTCACAAAAATATTTGTATCATTCAAAATCTTAGAACATCATATGTATATTAACAATTACAATATGTGTTCAAACACTTCGAAATTCCAAAAGACATGCGAGATGATGATCCAACCACATATTACCCACTATCATACATCTGAAAAGCTCTCGAAACCAAAGTTATAGTTTAACACGTATCCGTGTCAGATCCTTTGATATTTATTACCAAATATAATTTTTCAATCTCTTTCCAAAATAGACAGTTTTGTCACAGCTCCAGCAAATCACCTTCATTTGTTTATACGAATAAACCTTATTATAACAATTACCCCTTCATCATTGTTACCGGGGAACCTTTCGTATCTCGCCACATTAGCAGTAAACTTATCAACAACTTCATTAACCTTCGACTTAAGCCTCTCCAAAAAGCCACTATACTTATTCATTAAAACCCCATCATGTACTCACCTACATCCTGTAACAATAATTGTCACACCAACTACTGGGAATTAGCAATAAGTATTTTGAATTTCGCGATAATTTTACGTCAAAAGTTATACATATAACGTCTATCTCCTAGACTTACATACTTCGAATGTGAATTTTCTGAAAAACATCCCAAACTATGAACTAGTTCTCCGAAATCGAAAAAATGCTGATGAAGCAGCAAAAACTGTAAACGACTTTAACAGTCAAAAGTTTGATGATAAAGAATAGTATGGTGGTAAAGCTGAGAAAAAGAGAAGGTTTGAAACTGGAAAATGGATTGAGCAGACCATGAAGGAGGCTGTGGACGAATCACAAAGACTAAACCTACCTTCAAAGGATCTAAATGATTCAGTGTCTACTGAAATCGTTAGCAAACACCTTACTTCTTATTCTAAACCTTCATAGACAAATTTTCTTCATCATCCATATTATCGTATCTTTTATCTTCGATATTCCTGAAGATATTTTCACAACTATTCTTATCCGATATCTTTTATCTCTTCGCAATATCTGTGTTACAACATAAAAAGAAACTGTGTTAGTTTCTAAATTTAAAAAAAAAATTTGAATTTAAAATATGAATGTTTTTGAAGTAATGTTGGGAACTGAAGCATGAGTTAGTATAATATAATGACACTTGATCAACGTGATTATATTACAGTAAGTCATGTTGAGTTTCTAATAGAACGTGATGATTCACAGAACATATCGTCATCATGTACTGTTTACACGACTCTTACATTCTACCCAATTTTCAAACATATTAAGAACATATCATCTTGATAGCTCTATATTTTCGGATATTCTGGTAATTTGCCAAATCAAGATCTTGCCATTACGATTTTCTTCTTGGAACATTAACTATGTTCATCCAAAAATTCATATCTACGAATTCTGGACTATTATCCGCTTGACTTAAGATCGGGAAGAGAAAACGAAAGCATGAAGCTCTGAAATATAATGGAGAATATAAAGCCCGATGACAATCCCAAAATTACAAACCTTGTATATAAATGCGTATAGCAATATAAAGACACGGGAGAATGAAAAACACAATAACCCTAAGGTAATGGTAGAAGAAAATAACTTCCTCCGGTGGTAGATGAAAAAGAAGAATGACAGATATGAAAGTTAAAAGTATATCAAGAATCAATACTGGATGAAGCATATTAACGAATGCTTTAAAGTATGAATTGGGGAGAAAGACTAGAAGGTGTGAGCTGTGGAAATAAAGAAACGAAGGGGGTGGAATTATAGTAAAATATCAGACAGAGAAATCGAGACAGATTATCGCATTTAATCAAAGAAGATCCTGATTTCCTTAATCGCCGAAGAACCAAATCTTATTGCAAAGATTTTCTTTAAATCCCATGAATTCCGGAAATCAATCATAACTACGTCATAGGTTAAAACGAATATACGTTTACTCATTTCACTCTCTTGCGATAGCTTCACTTATACTCTTCGCGTAATCAAATTGTTTTATCTATATTACTCAATGATGATAAAACTCTATTTATCAACTCATATTCGTCATGAAAATATTTTTATAGTTAGCCATGACGACCTCGATCAAATTTCGGGACGAAATTTCTTTAACGGGTAGGTACTTTGACGACCCGGAAATTTCCGACCAAATTTAAACTTAACCTTTATATGTTTCTGACACGATAAGCAGAATTTGTAATGTTGAATCTCAAAAAGTTTGGAACTACATTCATGTAATCAATTACCCTTTGACCGTGTTCGACGATTCACGAACAATTATGTGTATATAGATATGTATATATAATATATAATATTAACTGAAAACATTAACAAAGTATTAGATATATGATACTTTACATAAACATATTTGTTTCGATATATTTATCGACAGAATTAAGAGATAATATCAAATGATTGAATTATCAGATACATTATGATATGATTACGGGCCTATGTTATGAGGTCCACTGTGATTTAAGAAATCTATTTTTTTTTTGACAACTCATTACTTAACCAGTATGATAAAGATAACGATATTTATATTTTATTTTATTAAATATATATATATATATATATATATATATATATATATATATATATATATATATATAATGATATAAATTAATATTATATATATTTTTATACGCGTATTATACGTATATAGTTTTATACTTTTACTATACTTTAACTTTACCTTTACTTTACTTTAACTTTAATAATTCACTTTAATAATTCATACTTTAATAATTCACTTTAATAATTCATACTTTAATAATTCACTTTAATAATTCAAAAATCTATTATAAATAGAATTCAATAGGTTTTATTATTTCATAGAAACTTGAAAATATATTTCTCTAAACTCTCTCAATCGAATTACCTATATATATACTTACTTAGTATTATTTCAAGATATTATTAGTATACATAAAATACTACGACGGAGTTATATTCAGACGATTTCAAAATAAGTTTTCAAATGGGATAGAGCTAAGGAAATTATGGGTTATAGCTATGAAGGTTATGGGTATTGATCGAGGGTATTGCTCGTGAGGTCAACCTAACGTTTATCATTTTCGTTGCGTCTACGTACTTTCCTACAATATTGAATCACAATATTGATACGTAAGCATTCATATCTTATCTTTTATATATTAATAGTGTATCCCTGACTAGTGCTCGAGTATATATGATTATGCATGTTTGTATGTTTAGTTTCGTCGTTAAATAGTTTATGATAGATCACGAATTTGATACATATGCTACTGAGATAAGTTATATAATATGCATGTCGTTGAAAATCTGAATAAAAAAATTAATAACTTTTCATTTAGAAATCGTGTGGTTTCGATGAACGGATTAAAAGATATGGTCAACTGAATTATCATTAATTTTAATATTATTATTAAAACGATTATTATAACTGTTATCAGTTGATGTTATTACTAAAATTATCATTATTACTAAAAATTAATATTTTTATTGAAACTATCATTTTATTATCTTTATCATTATTATTATTATTATCAATATTATTTTATCAAATAAATATGCGTACCAAGATATTTTTACCACACGTAATGTAATTACATTAATAATACATACCACTATATTTTTATGATATTAAGTGAATTTTATAAATTTTATTATTTGAGATATATAAAAGTATATTTTTATCATATATGAATTTTAATATAAATTTTTATTTATTAATAAATGACTTGTATTATTTAGTATAATAAGATCTGATAAATATATTTAAATATATAAAACTACTATATATAAGTTATATAATAAACATGTATAGATTTTAGAAGTCATTTTGGGTCAAGTTGACTTTTGTTGACTTTTGCATGTCGGTCTCGAGCATTAGGATTGTGATACACTATGACTTGACCTAAATTGTTAGACAGATATTGACCAACATATAAATATATATACTTAATATAGGTTCGTGAATTCGAGAGAAACACTGCACTTGTTCAGTGCCGTCATATACATAATTGCTACGAAATACAGTATTGTGAGTTTCATTTGCTCCCTTTTTATATATATTTTTGGGCTGAGAATACATGCGCTGATTTATAAATGTTTTACGAAATAGGCACAAGTACTAAAACTAATTCTATGTGGGTTTAAACCAGAAATATACCCTTAGCTTGGTAACATTAAACTACTTGTCTATGTACGGTAGGCGCGAATCCTAAAGATAGATCTATTGGGTCTGACAAACCCCATCCTGACTATGGGATGCTTTAGTACTTTGAGGTTATTTTAAACACACCTGATCTGGTGTACTTCAGAGGGTAAAACATGAACGTTAAAGCTTGTTACCGGGTGCCTACAACTTATAGAATACTTTTATACACTTGCGAGTGTACGGATATTTATAGAAACCGAAATCTTGTGGTCTATTACTATTACAAAAATGATGGATTATGATAAACTAATGAACTCACCAACCTTTTGGTTGACACTTTAAAGCATGTTTATTCTCAGGTATTAAAGAATTCTTCCGCTGTGCATTAGCTCATTTTAAGGATATTACTTGGAGTCATTCAAGACAAACTTTGAAAGACGTTGCATTCGAGTCGTTGAGTTCATCAAGATTAATATTAAGTTAATTATAGTTGGATGTAATTTGAAATGGTATGCATGCCGTCAATTTTTGATGTAAAGAAAGTTTGTCTTTTAAAAACGAATGCAATGTTTGTAAAACGTATCATATAGAGGTCAAATACCTCGCGATGTAATCAACTATTGTGAATCGTTTATAATGTATATGAACGGGTCCTTTCAGTTGATCCAATCACACATTACCCGAAGTCTTGTACCTGAAAAACTCTCAAACCCAAAGTCATAGTTTAACACGTACCCGCGTTGAATTCTTTAGCATTTATTAGCAAAAACAACCTTACGATTCTTTTCAAAGTAGCCAGTTTTGTCACAGCTCCAACTAGTCAACTTCGAATTTTCAGTAAAACTAATTTTATTATAACTTCAATAGATACGCTGCCCTTTCACCATCGTTACTGGGGAACCTTTCATATCTCACCACATTAGCAGTAAACTTATCAACAACTTCATTAACCTTCGACTTAAACCTCTCCGAAAAGTCACTATACTTATTCATTGAAACTCCATCTCTTACTCATCCGCATCTTGCAACAAGAATTGCCATACCAATTACTGAAAATCAGCAATCAGTATTTTGAAATCTCGCAGCGTTTCTACTTCAATAGTTATATATACATATAACGTCTATCTCCTAAACTTACACACTTCGAATGTGAAGTTTCTGAAAAACATCTCAAACTGTGAATTAGTTCTCGAAATGCTAATGAAGCAGCAGAAACTGTAAACGACTTTAACAGTCAAAAGTTTGATGACAAAGAATAATGTGTTGGTAAAGCCCAGAAAAAGAGAAGAGTTGGTACTGAACAATGGATTGAGCAGACCGTGAAGGAGACCAAGGACAAATACAAGGACCAAAGTCTGTATTTAAAGAATCTTGATGATTCTGTTTCTGACGAAGTCATTAACGAATACCTTGCTCCTGACTCTAAACCTTTGCGGACCTTATTCTTCATCATCATCTTATCTTAAATATTATAAGATATCTTCGTATCTCTCATTATACATATTCTCCATATTTCTGGAGATATTTTCATAACTATTCTTATCTGAGATCATTTATCTCTCCATAATATCTGCAACATAAAAGAAACTGTGTTGGTTTCTAAATTCTGAAGAAAAAAAATTCAAATATGAATGTTTTGAAGTAGTGTTGGGAACTGAAGCATGAGTTAGTATAATATAATGACACTTGATCAACGTGATTATATTACAGTAATTCATGCTGAGTTTCTAATGGAACGTGATGATTCACATAACATACCGTCATCATGTGCCATTTACACGACTCTTACATTCTACCAAATCTCCAAACATATTAAGAACATATCTTCTTGATAGTTCTATCTTTCCGGATATTCTGGTAATTTGCCAAATCAAGATCTTACCATTACGATTTCCTTCTTAGAACATTAACTATGTTCATCCAAAACTTCATACCTACTAATTCTGGACCATTATTCGCTTGACTTAAAGCCGGGAAGAGACAACAAAAGTATGAAACGCCAAAATGTAAGGGAGAATATAAAGTCCAATAACAACACATAAATTATAAATCGTGTATATCAATGTTTATCGCAACAGAAAGACACGGGAGAATTAAAAACACTATAACCCCAAGGGCGAAGTAGAAGTAAACAGATTCCTCCGGTGAAAGTTGGAAAAGGAGAATGATTGTTGCGATAGTAAGGATAAGGACAAGGATTAGAACTGGATTAAGCATTTTCGCAATCTTTTGAAATTGGAATTGAGTATAAAAGTGGTAAAAACTAATGGAATGGAAAAGGTAAATATATAAGGGAAATATCAGACGTAGTAATCGGGACTGATCATCGCATTTAATTAAAGAGATCCTAATTTCCTTAAATCTCGAAGAAACAGATCTTATAGATATTCAAGAATTTTTTTTTTTGAATCCCTTGAATTCCGGAATTCAACCATGACTACGTCAAAAATTATGACGAAACTTATTTTCCCCATTCCACTATTTTGTGATAGCTTCGCTCATACACTTCGAGTAATCGGATCATTTTATCCATATTACTCTATGGTAATAAAATCCTATCTATCAACACATATCCTTCATGAAAACATTTTTATGGTTAGCCATGATGACCTCGATCAAATTTTGGGATGAAATTTCTTTAACGGGTAGGTACTGTAACGACCCGGAAATTTCCGACCAAATTTAAACCTAACCTTTATATGTTTCCGACACGATAAGCAGAATTTGTAATGTTGAATCTCAAAAAGTTTGGAACTACAATCATGTAATCAATTACCCTTTGACCGTGTTCGACGATTCACGAACAATTATGTGTATATATATATGTATATATAATATATAATATTAACTGAAAACATTAACAAAGTATTAGATATATGATACTTTACATGAACGTATTTGTTTCGATATATTTATCGACAGAATTAAGAGATAATATCAAATGATTGAATTATCAGATACATTATGATATGATTACGGGCCAATGTTATGAGGTCCACTGTGATTTAAGAAATCTATTCTTTTTGACAATATTCGGAAAATGGTAAAGTGATCTATAAGTAAAAACGTGGAGTGTAAATAACTTAGATGTTGGATAAATCACGAATTTGATACATATGCTACTGAGATAAGGTATATGATATGCATGTCGTTAAAAAGCTAAAGAAAAATTAATAACTTTTCATTTAGAAATCGTGTGGGTTCGATGAACGGATTAAAAGATATGGTCAACTGAATTATTATTAATTTTAATATTATTATTAAAACGATTATTATAATTGTTATCAGTTGATGTTATTACTAAAATTATCTTTATTACTAAAAATTAATATTTTTATTTAAACTATCATTTTATTATTTTTATCATTATTATTATTATCAATATTATTTTATCAAATAAATATGCGTACAAAGATATTTTTACCACACGTAATATAATTACATTAATAATACATACCACTATATTTTTATGATATTAAATTACTTGAGATATATTAAAGTATATTTTTATCATATATGAATTTAAATATAAATTTTTATTTATTAATAAATGACTTGTATTATTTAGTATAATAAGATCTGATAAATATATTTAAATATATAAAATGACTATATATAAGTTATATAATAAACATGTATAGATTTTGGAAGTCATTTTGGGTCAAGTTGACTTTTGTTGACTTTTGCATGTCGGTCTCGAGCATTAGGATTGTGATACACTACGACTTGACCTAAATTGTTAGACAGATATTGACCAACATATAAATATATATACTTAATATAGGTTTGTGAATCCGAGACAAACCATGCACTTGTTCAGTGCCGTCATATACATAATTGCTACGAAATACAGTATTGTGAGTTTCATTACTCCCTTTTTATATATATTTTTGGGCTGAGAATAAATGCAGTGTTTTATAACTGTTTTACGAAATGGACACAAGTACTAAAAACATATTCTACGTTGAGTTGTACCACTTTGCATATTTTTCCCTAATAGCTTGGTAACTACCATTTACATGCGGTATTGTAAACGCGAATCCTGTTGATAGATCTATCGGGTCTGACAACCTCAACCGGACTGGACGACCAGTATTCAACGATTGCACAGTACTTCGTTTCAGTGACTACACTTGGTACAGTGTAGTGAGATTTCATAATAAAGGGAATATGTGACGTTGATTAAATGTTTAGTATGGTTACCAAGTGCTCAACCACTTAGAATATTTTTATTAAAACGATTATGTATATGAAATCTTGTGGTCTATTACTATTACAGAAATGATTGATTATGATAAACTAATGAACTCACCAACCTTTTGGTTGACACTTTAAAGCATGTTTATTCTTAGGTATTAAAGAAATCTTCCGCTGTGCATTAGCTCATTTTAAGGATATTACTTGGAGTCATTCATGACATACTTTGAAAGACGTTGCATTCGAGTCATTGAGTTCATCAAGATTAATATTAAGTCAATTATAGTTTGATGTAATATGAAATGGTATGCATGCCGTCAATTTTAGATGTAAAGAAAGATTGTCTTTTAAAAACGAATGCAATGTTTGTAAAACGTATCATATAGAGGTCAAATACCTCGCGATGTAATCAACTATTGTGAATCGTTTATAATGTATATGAACGGGTCCTTTCACATACCTACGCCGTGTCATCCATAAGACACATACGGAGATGAGAAACATGAAATGTATTATGGATCCCCGCAAGCTCTTCGGGTAACTCCAAACGATACGCAACTTCACCAACTCGAGCTAAAATTTTAAATGACCCAATAAACCGAGGAGCTAACTTTCCCCGTTTTCTAAATCGAATGACTGTGACGACCCGAAAATTTCCGACCAAATTTAAACTTAATCTGTATATGTTTTCGGCACGATAAGCAAAGTCTGTTAGGTTGAGTCTCAAAAATTTTGAACTGTTTCATATATTAAACTGACATTCGACTGTTCCCGGCGATTCACAAACAACTATTTGTAAATAGATATAGATATATTTAAATATATGAATATATATATTAATTTGAGATATAATTTAAAATATTATATGAGTTAATTAATTATGTAAATAAAATGATATATGATATTATTATAAATCTATATACATATAATGTATATTGAATGTATATACATATGATTTCGAATTTATTTGGTAAACGATATCACTCCGTGATAAAACTGTCAGTAATAAGAAACCAAAAATGAGACGTCTATTATTATTTATTTAACCATAACGTAACACTTAATATGCCTTTTATTTATTTTATAATTAGTTAAATGTTCTTTGATTAATTATAACAAAGTTAATAATCCCATACACAACCATTATTACTATTTACTAGCTAGGCTTTCCATAACCCAACGCCTAACATGTATGACTCGACACATATCAATAATCTAACATAATTTTGTTGGACTATATCTTTTTTTTAGGAAGTTATAACAAATGATTTCATACGCATCGGCCACCATGATTTCCATAACCACCATCTCCTAACACCATTAAACCGCCACCATCCACACCCACTACCACACCTTCTCTCTCTCTCTCTCTGTCTCTCTCTCTCTCTCTTTCCCTCTCTCTCTTTCTCCCTTATTATGTTTCTGTTTGGAACACCATTAAACACCCACTATCACCACCACTTTATTATAAACCACCACCATCAACTATCATCATTCGGCTATTATGATTACCAGTTTTCTGTATGACAATCACCGATACAAACACCACTATGCAACAGCTACTCAACTTCTATTCTTTTTCTTCAAGTCGACAACCAACCAAGTGTACTACTGGTAGACGTTTGTCTTTATGTTTCTACTCCTATTACGATTTCAAACCAACATCATTTTTAGACCATAAACCTATTGTGCGTGCTGTTTTAATCAATCTCAAAACAAAACCCACTGCTACAGTAAAACCTGCAACTTAATTGTTTTGTTTCCTGTTTGTAGCTACTGCTACAGTAACTGTAGCTGATTTCCTTTTTCTGTCGAATCCCAAATCAAACCACCACTATTCCTATATTCGACCTCCACGATGAATAAAATGTATCTAACTGATTACCGTTTCTGTTTCAGTCGAAGGAAAAACCAAACCACCACTCAACCAACACTCCATGAATCTCACAACCAACGAACACCACTGCTACTATAGCTATCCAAATTTACGTTCCTATTCGAAGTGCATATACTGCAGCTACTGTCCCACTTCAGTTTCTGTTACAGTGTATGATGAAGATTACGGATGATGGTAATCGAAATTGAAGATGATGATGAATAGTTATAATTATGGTGATGATTCAATGATATACGAACCTGTTTCTTTTCTGTACGATCACAAAACAACCATTACCATTCTGCTATTGATACTGATCGATACAAAATCACCACTATCATCATGTTTCAATCGCCAATCTAAACCGGATACAGTATTTTGTTATTTATTTAAATCAAACCGTGAAGTAGGGCAAATGCTATTGCGTTTTTTTTATGGCCGACATCTTCTAACCCTACCTCTCCACTTGTTTAATATCGTGGATAATGACAGTTTTGTTTTTCCTTTTCTTTCGTTACTGTTTCCTTCGACCAGAATTCACAAAATAACCCGTTAAAACAATTTTAGATTAAACCATAATATTGGGCTGGGATCCTTTTTGGTGTTGGGCCGAGAACTTGTAATGGTGGTTGGGCCGTATACCTCTGTTGGGTCGAACTGCACAAAGGCTTGTGGACTGTAACAGAAAGAACAGGTTATATATAATTGGGTTATGAGTTAATTCAGAAAAATAGAAGTGGACGGATGGTTAAGGGTGTTTGAGGATTAGCGAGAGGTCAGGGGTTCGAGCCTGGGTTGCAGGCAGTTTATTTTTTTGAAGCTCTTCCTATTAAGGTAGTTATTATTATTATTATTTTTTATTTTATTTTTATTATTGTTATTATTATTAATTATTGTTGTTATATGATTAATATTATTATCATTCATAATAAGTATTAGCATTAAGTATTATAAGTAGTTTATTTTTTTGAAGCTCTTCCTATTAAGGTAGTTATTATTATTATTATTTTTTTTATTTTTATTATTGTTATTATTATTAATTATTGTTGTTATATGATTAATATTATTATCATTCATAATAAGTATTAGCATTAAGTATTATAAGTATTATTATTATTATTATTATTATTATTATTATCATTATCATTAATATCATTATTATTATTAAAATAAGTATTATTAGTATTAATATCTTTTTTATTATCATTATTAGTAAAATTGTTATAATTATAGTATTATAGTTATTATTATTATTATTATTATTATTATTATTATTATTATTATTATTATTATTATTATTATTATTATTATTATTATTATTATTATTATTATTATTATTATTATTATTATTATTATATTTATTATTAAAATTATCATTTTTGTTATTGTTATCATTTTTATTATTATTATCAGTATTAGAAAAATTATCATTTGTATCAAAATGATTATTATTATCATTATCATTATTATTATTATCATTATTATTATTAGTATTATACTTAGTGACATTATTATTAGTTTTATCATCATTATTATTATTATTACTATAATTATTATTAGTATTATTATTATTAATCAAATACACCTTTTAATTATTATTATTAATATTATTTTACCAAATAAATATTTGTTATATAATAAAATATATTTAAATACAGATGACATTACTATATTAATATTTCTATAATAAATAATAATTATGTATCTAATGTATATAGAATAAAAATAGTTAATTAAGTTATTAATGAAACATATAATTTACTAAAATAACAAATAATATATAAAATTGTTGGATTACCATTATATGCTTTAATATATATAAATAATATAGGTTTGTGAATCCGAGGCCAACCCTGCATTGTTCAGTTGTTCAATGTCGTTCTATGTATTTTTACTACAAAATACAGTATGGTGAGTTCATTTGCTCCCTTTTACTCTTTATATTTTTGGGCTGAGAATACATGCGCTGTTTTATAAATGTTTTACGAATTAGGCACAAGTACTAAAACTAATTCTATGTGGGTTTAAACCAGAAATATACCCTTAGCTTGGTAACATTAAACTACTTGTCTATGTATGGTAGGCGCGAATCCTAAAGATAGATCTGTCGGGCCTGACAAACCTCATCCTGGCTATGGGATGCTTTAGTACTTCGAGGTTATTTTAAACACACCTGATCTGGTGTACTTCAGAGGGTAAAACATGAACGTTAAGGCTTGTTACCGGGTGCCTACAACTTGTATAATACTTTTATACACTTGCGAGTGTACACATATTTATAAACGAAAATCTTGTGGTCTATTGAAACTATTGATAACTGCTGTTACGATAAACCTATGAACTCACCAACCTTTTGGTTGACACTTTTAAGCATGTTTATTCTCAGGTACGAATTAAGTCTTCCGTTGTGCATTTGCTCAATCTAAAATATATTACTTGGAGTCATTCATGGCATTTTTAGGACGGTACCTCGCAATGGGACCAGATGTTGATGATTTCGTCCAGGTGGATAAGGACGGGTCACTACAGGTGGTATCATAGCGGTGGTCTTAGCGAACCAGGTCTTGCATTAGTGTGTCTAACTGATAGTTGTTAAGATGCATTAGTGAATCTGGACTTCGACCTTAGCTGCATATTATAAGTATTGCTTATCATTCCTAAGTCTAGACACAACTTCCTGCACTTATTTGATAGATAGCGTATAGATAAATTCATAGCTTAGCGTATCTATTATTGTAGACTTTGTCTGACAGCTTCCGTAGATTCCTCCGTAACTTATGAGATTTTAGTATTATATATGCATATGCAAATTATGTATTGCAGGGTACTAATCTACATCCTATAATCTATTTCTTATCGAAAATCCTTCATCTGATCGTACGATATGAATCCCTCAACTAGTTCGAATTCCTCGGATTCCGACAGCTATTTCGATATGGAGTTTCACCTAAGCTCCGAAGGTAGTGTCACCAGAATGAATCAATCAATCATCCATCCCCAATTCATCTGATGGGTTCGTAGTCGAGTTAATCGATGGAGACGCGAATAAGGCGATCCTTTCCACTAACCAAATTACCCTCTTGACGATGAACCTGAAGCACTTATCGGCGAACCTATTCGAGACACCATTTTCTCTCTCATTTTCAGAATATCTCGCAACGATTATATAATATCACGAATTTTAGATTTTATTTATCCACTCGTCCGAACTGACAGTCACCCCGGTGTAATAGAAGAAGTCAACGAGCTTCGTGCTCGGGTAGTGGCTTTATAAAATATGGTGCGAAGGTTACAAACGCCAGAAGCAGTACCAGCAGCATAACCAGTACCACCTTCCACAACAACCACATCCGCACCGCAAACTGAAATGTCCCGTTCTTATTGATTATAAACGTTCCATATTAATTGATTTCATTGCGAGGTTTTGACCTCTATATGAGACGTTTTTCAAAGACTGCATTCATTTTTAAAACAAACCATAACCTTTATTTCATAAATAAAGGTTTAAAAAGCTTTACGTAGATTATCAAATAATGATAATCTGAAATATCTTGTTTACACACGATCATTACATAATGGTTTATAATACAAATATGTTACATCGAAATCAGTTTCTTGAATGCAGTTTTTAAACAATATCATACAAACATGGACTCCAAATCTTGTCCTTATTTTAGTATGCAACAGCGGAAGCTCTTAGTATTCACCTGAGAATAAACATGCTTTAAAAGTCAACAAAAATGTTGGTGAGTTATAGGTTTAACCTATATATATATCAAATCGTAACAATAGACCACAAGATTTCATATTTCAATACACATCCCATACATAGAGATAAAAATCATCCATATGGTGAACACCTGGTAACCGACATTAACAAGATGCATATATAAGAATATCCCCATCATTCCGGGATACCCTTCGAATATGATATAAATTTCGAAGTACTAAAGCATCCGGTACTTTGGATGGGGTTTGTTAGGCCCAATAGATCTATCTTTAGGATTCGCGTCAATTAGGGTGTCTGTTCCCTAATTCTTAGATTACCAGACTTAATAAAAAGGGGCATATTCTATTTCGATAATTCAACCATAGAATGTAGTTTCACGTACTTGTGTCTATTTTGTAAATCATTTATAAAACCTGCATGTATTCTCATCCCAAAAATATTAGATTTTAAAAGTGGGACTATAACTCACTTTCATAGATATGTACTTCGTCGGGAAGTAAGACTTGGCCACTGGTTAATTCACGAACCTATAACAATATATACATATATATCAAAGTATGTTCAAAATATATTTACAACACTTTTAATATATTTTGATGTTTTAAGTTTATTAAGTCAGCTGTCCTCGTTAGTAACCTACAACTAGTTGTCCACAGTTAGATGTACAGAAATAAATCGATAAATATTATCTTGAATCAATCCACGACCCAGTGTATACGTATCTCAGTATTGATCACAACTCAAATTATATATATTTTGGAATCAACCTCAACCCTGTATAGCTAACTCCAACATTCACATATAGAGTGTCTATGGTTGTTTCGAAATATATATAGATGTGTCGACATGATAGGTCAAAACATTGTATACGTTTCTATGGTATCTCAAGATTACATAATATACAATACAAGTTGATTAAGTTATGGTTGGAATAGATTTGTTACCAATTTTCACGTAGCTAAAATGAGAAAAATTATCCAATCTTGTTTTACCCATAACTTCTTCATTTTAAATCCGTTTTGAGTGAATCAAATTGCTATGGTTTCATATTGAACTCTATTTTATGAATATAAATATAAAAAATATAGGTTTATGGTCAAAAAAATAAGTTACATGTCATTTTTGTAAAGGTAGTCATTTCAGTCGAAAGAACGACGTCTAGATGACCATTTTAGAAAACATACTTCCACTTTGAGTTTAACCATAATTTTTGGATATAGTTTTATGTTCATAATAAAAATCATTTTCTCAGAATAACAACTTTTAAATCAAAGTTTATCATAGTTTTTAATTAACTAACCCAAAACAGCCTGCGGTGTTACTACGATGGCGTAAATCCGGTTTTACGGTGTTTTTCGTGTTTCCAGGTTTTAAATCATTAAGTTAGCATATCATATAGATATAGAACATGTGTTTAGTTGATTTTAAAAGTCAAGTTAGAAGGATTAACTTTTGTTTGCGAACAAGTTTAGAATTAACTAAACTATGTTCTAGTGATCACAAGTTTAAACCTTCGAATAAGATAGCTATATATGTATGAATCGAATGATGTTATGAACATCATTACTACCTTAAGTTCCTTGGATAAACCTACTGGAAAAGAGAAAAATGGATCTAGCTTCAAAGGATCCTTGGATGGCTTGAAAGTTCTTGAAGCAGAATCATGACACGAAAACAGTTCAAGTAAGATTTTCACTCGAAATAAGATTGTTATAGTTATAGAAATTGAATTAAAGTTTGAATATGATTATTACCTTATATTAGAAAGATAACCTACTGTAAGTAACAAAGGTTTCTTGATCTTGGATGATTACTTGGAATGGATTTAGAAAACTTGGAAGTAAACTTGCAATCTTGGAAGTATTCTTGATTTTATGAAACTAGAACTTTTGGAATTTATGAAGAACACTTAGAACTTGAAGATAGAACTTGAGAGAGATCAATTATATGAAGAAAATTGAAGAATGAAAGTGTTTGTAGGTGTTTTTGGTCATTGGTGTATGGATTAGATATAAAGGATATGTAATTTTGTTTTCATGTAAATAAGTCATGAATGATTACTCATATTTTTGTAATTTTATGAGATATTTCATGCTAGTTGTCAAATGATGGTTCCCACATGTGTTAGGTGACTCACATGGGCTGCTAAGAGCTGATAATTGGAGTGTATATACCTATAGTACATACATCTAAAAGCTGTGTATTGTACGAGTACGAATACGGGTGCATACGAGTAGAATTGTCGATGAAACTGAACGAGGATGTAATTGTAAGAATTTTTGTTAAGTAGAAGTATTTTGATAAGTGTATTGAAGTCTTTCAAAAGTGTATAAATACATATTAAAACACTACATGTATATACATTTTAACTGAGTCGTTAAGTCATCGTTAGTCGTTACATGTAAGTGTTGTTTTGAAACCTTTAGGTTAACGATCTTGTTAAATGTTGTTAACCCAATGTTTATAATATCAAATGAGATTTTAAATTATTATATTATCATGATATTATCATGTATGAATATCTCTTAATATGATATATATACATTAAATGTCTTTACAACGATAATCGTTACATATATGTCTCGTTTAAAAATCATTAAGTTAGTAGTCTTGTTTTTACATATGTAGTTCATTGTTAATATACTTAATGATATGTTTACTTATCATAGTATCATGTTAACTATATATATATCCATATATATGTCATCATATAGTTTTTACAAGTTTTAACGTTCGTGAATCACCGGTCAACTTGGGTGGTCAATTGTCTATATGAAACATATTTCAATTAATCAAGTCTTAACAAGTTTGATTGCTTAACATGTTGGAAACATTTAATCATGTAAATATCAATCTCAATTAATATATATAAACATGGAAAAGTTCGGGTCACTACAGTACCTACCCGTTAAATAAATTTCGTCCCGAAATTTTAAGCTGTTGAAGGTGTTGACGAATCTTCTGGAAATAGATGCGAGTATTTCTTCTTCATCTGATCTTCACGCTCCCAGGTGAACTCGGGTCCTCTACGAGCATTCCATCGAACCTTAACAATTGGTATCTTATTTTGCTTAAGTCTTTTAACCTCACGATCCATTATTTCGACGGGTTCTTCGATGAATTGAAGTATTTCGTTGATTTGGATTTCATCTAACGGAATAATGAGATCTTCTTTAGCAAAACATTTCTTCAAATTCGAGACGTGGAAAGTGTTATGTACACCCGCGAGTTGTTGAGGTAACTCAAGTCGGTAAGCTACTGGTCCGACACGATCAATAATCTTGAATGGTCCAATATACCTTGGATTTAATTTCCCTCGTTTACCAAATCGAACAACGCCTTTCCAAGGTGCAACTTTAAGCATGACCATCTCTCCAATTTCAAATTCTATATCTTTTCTTTTAATGTCAGCGTAGCTCTTTTGTTGACTTTGAGCGGTTTTCAACCGTTGTTGAATTTGGATGATCTTCTCGGTAGTTTCTTGTATAATCTCCGGACCCGTAATCTGTCTATCCCCCACTTCACTCCAACAAATCAGAGACCTGCACTTTCTACCATAAAGTGCTTCAAACGGCACCATCTCAATGCTTGAATGGTAGCTGTTGTTGTAGGAATATTCTGCTAACGGTAAATGTCGATCCCAACTGTTTCCGAAATCAGTAACACATGCTCGTAGTATGTCTTCAAGCGTTTGTATCGTCCTTTCGCTCTGCCCATCAGTTTGTGGATGATAGGCAGTACTCATGTCTAGACGAGTTCCTAATGCTTGCTGTAATGTCTGCCAGAATCTTGAAATAAAACTGCCATCCCTATCAGAGATAATAGAGATTGGTATTCCATGTCTGGAGACGACTTCCTTCAAATACAGTCGTGCTAACTTCTCTATCTTGTCATCTTCTCTTATTGACAGGAAGTGTGCTGATTTGGTGAGATGATCAACTATTGCCCAAATAGTATCAAAACTACTTGCAGTCCTTGGCAATTTAGTGATGAAATCCATGGTAATATTTTCCCATTTCCATTCCGGGATTTCGGGTTGTTGAAGTAGACCTGATGGTTTCTGATGCTCAGCTTTGACCTTAAAACACGTCAAACATTCTCCTACGTATTTAGCAACATCGGCTTTCATACCCGGCTACCAAAAATGTTTCTTGAGATCCTTGTACATCTTCCCCGTTCCAGGATGTATTGAGTATCTGGTTTTATGAGCTTCTCTAAGTACCATTTCTCTCATATCTCCAAATTTTGGTACCCAAATTCTTTCAGCCCTATACCGGGTTCCGTCTTCCCGAATATTAAGATGCTTCTCCGATCCTTTGGGTATTTCATCCTTTAAATTTCCCTCTTTTAAAACTCCTTGTTGCGCCTCCTTTATTTGAGTAGTAAGGTTAGTGTGAATCATTATATTAATAGATTTTACTCGAATGGGTTCTCTGTCCTTTCTGCTCAAGGCGTCGGCTACCACATTTGCCTTCCCCGGGTGGTAACGAATCTCAAAGTCGTAATCATTCAACAATTCAATCCACCTACGCTGCCTCATATTCAGTTGTTTCTGATTAAATATGTGTTGAAGACTTTTGTGGTCGGTATATATAATACTTTTGACCCCATATAAGTAATGCCTCCAAGTCTTTAATGCAAAAACAACCGCGCCTAATTCCAAATCATGCGTCGTATAATTTTGCTCGTGAATCTTCAATTGTCTAGATGCATAAGCAATCACCTTCGTCCGTTGCATTAATACACAACCGAGACCTTGCTTTGATGCGTCACAATAAATCACAAAATCATCATTCCCTTCAGGCAATGACAATATAGGTGCCGTAGTTAGCTTTTTCTTCAATAATTGAAACGCCTTTTCTTGTTCATCCTTCCATTCAAATTTCTTCCCTTTATGCGTTAATGCAGTCAAGGGTTTTGCTATTTTGGAGAAATCTTGGATGAATCTTCTGTAGTAACCAGCCAATCCTAAAAATTGACGTATATGCTTCGGAGTTTTTGGGGTTTCCCACTTTTCAACAGTTTCTATCTTTGCCGGATCCACCTTAATACCTTCTTTGTTCACTATGTGATCGAGGAATTGAACTTCTTCCAACCAAAATGCACACTTTGAAAACTTAGCGTACAATTCTTCCTTCCTCAATACTTCTAACACCTTTCTCAAATGTTCACCGTGTTCTTGGTCATTCTTTGAGTAAATAAGTATGTCATCAATGAAAACAATGACAAACTTGTCAAGGTATGGTCCACACACTCGGTTCATAAGGTCCATGAACACAGCTGGTGCATTAGTTAAACCAAACGGCATGACCATAAACTCGTAATGACCGTAACGTGTTCTGAAAGCAGTCTTTGGAATATCATCTTCTTTCACCCGTATTTGATGATACCCGGAATGTAAGTCAATCTTTGAATAAACAGACGAGCCTTGTAGTTGATCAAATAAGTCGTCGATTCTCGGTAGTGGGTAGCGGTTCTTGATGGTAAGTTTGTTCAACTCTCTGTAGTCGATACACAACCTGAATGTACCATCTTTCTTCTTGACAAACAAAACAGAAGCTCCCCACGGTGATGTGCTTGGTCGAATGAAACCACGCTCTAAAAGTTCTTGTAATTGGCTTTGCAGTTCTTTCATCTCGCTGGGTGCGAGTCTGTAAGGAGCACGAGCTATTGGTGCAGCTCCTGGTACAAGATCTATTTGAAATTCAACGGATCGATGTGGGGGTAATCCCGGTAATTCTTTCGGAAATACATCGGGAAATTCTTTTGCGACGGGAACATCATTGATGCTCTTTTCTTCAGTTTGTACTTTCTCGACGTGTGCTAGAACAGCATAGCAACCTTTTGTTATTAGTTTTTGTGCCTTCAAATTACTAATAAGATGTAGCTTCATGTTGCCCTTTTCTCCGTACACCATTAAGGGTTCTCCTTTTTCTCGTATAATGCGAATTGCATTTTTGTAACAAAAGATCTCTGCTTTCACTTCTTTCAACCAGTCCATACCGATTATCACATCAAAACTCCCTAACTCTACTGGTATCAAATCAATCTTAAATGTTTCGCTAACCAGTTTAATTTCTCGATTTCGACATATATTATCTGCTGAAATTAATTTACCATTTGCTAATTCGAGTAAAAATTTACTATCCAAAGGCGTCAATGGACAACTTAATTTAGCACAAAAATCTCTACTCATATAGCTTCTATCCGCACCCGAATCAAATAAAACGTAAGCAGATTTATTGTCAATAAGAAACGTACCTGTAACAAGCTCCGGGTCTTCCTGTGCCTCTGCCGCATTAATATTGAAAATTCTTCCGCGACCTTGTCCATTCGTGTTCTCCTGGTTCGGGCAATTTCTAATAATGTGGCCCGGTTTTCCACATTTATAACAAACTACATTGGCATAACTTGCTCTGACACTACTTGCTCAGCCATTACTCGTTCCGACACCATTTGTTCCTTTCGTTCTGTTAACCCCTGGTCCGTAGACCTCACACTTCACCGCACTATGACCATTTCTCTTACACTTGTTGCAAAATTTGGTGCAGAACCCCGAGTGATACTTTTCACACCTTTGGCATAGCTGCTTCTGATTGTTGTTGTTGTTGTTGCGGTTGTTATTGTTGTTGGGATGATTGTTGTAGTTGCTGTTGTTGTTGTTGTTGTTGTTGGGCCGTTTGTTGTAGTTGCGATTGATGTTGCGATTGTTGGGATAATTGTTGCGATTATTGTTGTAATTGCTGTTGTTGTTGTATTGGTGATTCTTATCACCGTTTTCCTCCCACTTTCTTTTGACTTGCTTCACATTGGCCTCTTCAGCAGTCTGTTCTTTAATTCTTTCTTCAATCTGGTTCACTAGTTTGTGAGCCATTCTACATGCCTGTTGTATGGAGGCGGGCTCGTGTGAACTTATATCTTCTTGGATTCTTTCTGGTAATCCTTTCACAAACGCGTCGATCTTCTCTTCCTCATCTTCAAACGCTCCCGGACACAATAGACACAATTCTGTGAATCGTCTTTCGTACGTGGTAATATCAAATCCTTGGGTTCGTAACCCTCTAAGTTCTGTCTTGAGCTTATTGACCTCGGTTCTGGGACGGTACTTCTCGTTCATCAAGTGCTTGAATGCTGACCACGGTAGTGCGTACGCATCGTCTTGTCCCACTTGTTCTAGATAGGTATTCCACCATGTTAACGCAGAACCTGTGAAGGTATGCGTAGCGTACTTCACTTTGTCCTCTTCAGTACACTTACTTATGGCAAACACCGATTCAACCTTCTCGGTCCACCGTTTCAATCCGATCGGTCCTTCGGTTCCATCAAATTCCAAAGGTTTGTAGGCAGTGAATTCTTTGTAGGTGCATCCTACACGATTTCCTGTACTGCTAGATCCAAGGTTATTGTTGGTATGTAGCGCAGCCTGTACTGCGGCTATGTTTGAAGCTAGAAAAGTACGGAATTCCTCTTCATTCATATTCACGGTGTGTCGAGTAGTCGGTGCCATTTCCTTCAAAATAGTCAAATGGAACAAGTTAATCATACAGAATATTAAGAGTAGTTAATAGTATTTCGTAGCATAATATGAACTCATTTATAAAAGCTTTTTCTTCATATTAGCGTTTTATAAGTTTAAATTCGGGTAGTACCTACCCGTTAAGTTCATACTTAGCAGCTAATATACAATTCAACTACTACAATTCTATATGAAAAACTGATTATAATAATATTTCGCGTTCAAACTTTTACACAATATTTTACAAACTTACAATACCGCATATTTTACATATAGCATGAAATATAGCACACAATAAATTTGATACAAGATGGTTGTGAAGATAATTCTAGCTAGTACACAAGTCGTTCAGCAAAGGCAATAAAGACACGTAATTCATACGTCCAGAAACAAGTCATGCATTCTGATTTTACTAGGATTACTTCCCATCCTTGGTCTTGTGGAACATAACCGTTATGGCCGTTGATAAGACAACGTGTTGTAACATCGTCAAAGGGACGAGGGTTACGTAATGTCCAACAGTCCCGTTATAATCTAAAAACCTCATTTCTTACCCCAATTACCGACTCCGTCACTTGTGGAAACATTTTGTTTAATAGTTGGAGCCCGATGTTCTTGTTCTCACTTTGGTGAGAAGCGAACATTACTAATCCGTAAGCATAACATGCTTCTTTATGTTGCATGTTAGCCGCTTTTTCTAAATCACGAAGTCCAATATTCGGATATATTGAGTCAAAATAATTTCTTAACCCATTGCGTAAAATAGCATTTGGGTTCCCCGCAATATATGCGTCAAAGTAAACACATCATAACTTATGGATTTCCCAATGTGATATCCCCCATCTTTCGAATGAAAGCCTTTTATAAACCAAGGCATTCTTGGAACGTTCTTTGAATGTCTTACAAACTGATCTCGCCTTAAATAGTTGTGCTGAAGAATTCTGACCGACTCTAGACAAGATTTCATCAATCATGTCTCCGGGTAGGTCTCTTAAAATATTGGGTTGTCTTTCCATTTTGTGTTTTTATACTATAAAATAGACAAGAGTTAGATTCAAAAAAAAATACTTATTAATACAAGCAATTTTTACATATATCATAAAGCATAAGCACACTATATTACATATATTACACCACACGAATACAACTATCTTATTCCGACTCGCTTGTTTCTTCTTCTTCGATTTTGGTTCGTTTTGCCAAGTTTCTAGGGATATATGATGTTCCCCTAATACGAGCTGTCGTTTTCCACATTGGTTTAGAAAAACCTGATGGTTTAGAGGTTCCCGGGTCATTGTTACAACTTAAGGACTTCGGGGGTTGACGATACATATAAAGTTCATCGGGGTTGGAATTAGATTTCTCTATTTTTATGCCCTTTCCCTTATTATTTTCTTTTGCCTTTTTAAATTCAGTTGGGGTAATTTCTATAACATCATCGGAATTCTCGTCGGAATCCGATTCATTGGAGAATTGGTAATCCTCCCAATATGTTGCTTCCTTGGCGGAAACACCATTGACCATAATTAACCTTGGTCGGTTGGTTGAGAATTTTCTTTTACTTAACTGTTTTATTATTTCCCCCACCGGTTCTATTTCTTCATCAGGTTCCGATTCTTCTTCCGGTTCCGATTCTTCTTCCGGTTCCGACTCTTCTTCCGGTTCCTTCGGGAACTTGTGAATCAGTCCACGAATCATTCCAATTTACATTTGACTCTTCATTATTATTAGGTGAGTCAATGGGACTTGTTCTAGAGGTAGACATCTATCACATAATATCAAACGCGTTAAGAGATTAATATATCACATAATATTCACATGTTAAAAATATATAGTTTCCAACAAAATTTGTTAAGCAATCATTTTTCAAGTAAACACGGCCGAAGTCCAGACTCACTAATGTATCCTAACAAACTCGATAAGACACACTAATGCAAAATTCTGGTTCTCTAAGACCAACGCTCTGATACCAACTGAAATGTCCCGTTCTTATTGATTAAAAACGTTCCATATTAATTGATTTCATTGCGAGGTTTTGACCTCTATATGAGACGTTTTTCAAAGACTGCATTCATTTTTAAAAAGCTTTACGTAGATTATCAAATAATGATAATCTAAAATATCTTGTTTACACACGATCATTACATAATGGTTTACAATACAAATATGTTACATCGAAATCAGTTTCTTGAATGCAGTTTTTAAACAATATCATACAAACATGTACTCCAAATCTTGTCCTTATTTTAGTATGCAACAGCGGAAGCTCTTAGTATTCACCTGAGAATAAACATGCTTCAAACGTCAACAAAAATGTTGGTGAGTTATAGGTTTAACCTATATATATATCAAATCGTAACAATAGACCACAAGATTTCATATTTCAATACACATCCCATACATAGAGATAAAAATCATTCATATGGTGAACACCTGGTAACCGACGTTAACAAGATGCATATATAAGAATATCCCCATCATTCCGGGACACCCTTCGGATATGATATAAATTTCGAAGTACTAAAGCATCAGGTGCTTTGGATGGGGTTTGTTAGGCCCAATAGATCTATCTTTAGGATTCGCGTCAATTAGGGTGTCTGTTCCCTAATTCTTAGATTACCAGACTTAATAAAAAGGGGCATATTCGATTTCGATAATTCAACCATAGAATGTAGTTTCACGTACTTGTGTCTATTTTGTAAATCATTTATAAAACCTGCATGTATTCTCATCCCAAAAATATTAGATTTTAAAAGTGGGACTATAACTCACTTTCACAGATATGTACTTCGTCGGGAAGTAAGACTTGGCCAATGGTTATTTCACGAACCTATAACAATATATACATATATATCAAAGTATGTTCAAAATATATTTACAACACTTTTAATATATTTTGATGTTATAAGTTTATTAAGTCAGCTGTCCTCGTTAGTAACCTACAACTAGTTGTCCACAGTTAGATGTACAGAAATAAATCGATAAATATTATCTTGAATCAATCCACAACCCAATGTATACGTATCTCAGTATTGATCACAACTCAAACTATATATATTTTGGAATCAACCTCAATCCTGTATAGCTAACTCCAACATTCACATATAGAGTGTCTATGGTTGTTCCGAAATATATATAGATGTGTCGACATGATAGGTCAAAACATTGTATACGTGTCTATGGTATCTCAAGATTACATAATATACAATACAAGTTGATTAAGTTATGGTTGGAATAGATTTGTTACCAATTTTCACGTAGCTAAAATGAGAAAAATTATTCAATCTTGTTTTACTCATAACTTCTTCATTTTAAATCCGTTTTGAGTGAATCAAATTGCTATGGTTTCATATTGAACTCTATTTTATGAATCTAAACAGAAAAATTATAGGTTTATAGTCGGAAAAATAAGTTACAAGTCATTTTTGTAAAGGTAGTCATTTCAGTCGAAAGAACGACGTCTAGATGACCATTTTAGAAAACATACTTCCACTTTGAGTTTAACCATAATTTTTGGATATAGTTTCATGTTCATAATAAAAATCATTTTCTCAGAATAACAACTTTTAAATCAAAGTTTATCATAGTTTTTAATTAACTAACCCAAAACAGCCCGCGGTGTTACTACGACGGCGTAAATCCGGTTTTACGGTGTTTTTCGTGTTTCCAGGTTTTAAATCATTAAGTTAGCATATCATATAGATATAGAACATGTGTTTAGTTGATTTTAAAAGTCAAGTTAGAAGGATTAACTTTTGTTTGCGAACAAGTTTAGAATTAACTAAACTATGTTCTAGTGATCACAAGTTTAAACCATCGAATAAGATAGCTATATATGTATGAATCGAATGATGTTATGAACATCATTACTACCTTAAGTTCCTTGGATAAACCTACTGGAAAAGAGAAAAATGGATCTAGCTTCAAAGGATCCTTGGATGGCTTGAAAGTTCTTGAAGCAGAATCATGACACGAAAACAGTTCAAGTAAGATTTTCACTCGAAATAAGATTGTTATAGTTATAGAAATTGAATTAAAGTTTGAATATGATTATTACCTTATATTAGAAAGATAACCTACTGTAATTAACAAAGGTTTCTTGATCTTGGATGATTACTTGGAATGGATTTAGAAAACTTGGAAGTAAACTTGCAATCTTGGAAGTATTCTTGATTTTATGAAACTAGAACTTTTAGAATTTATGAAGAACACTTAGAACTTGAAGATAGAACTTGAGAGAGATCAATTAGATGAAGAAAATTGAAGAATGAAAGTGTTTGTAGGTGTTTTTGGTCGTTGGTGTATGGATTAGATATAAAGGATATGTAATTTTGTTTTCATGTAAATAAGTCATGAATGATTACTCATATTTTTGTAATTTTATGAGATATTTCATGCTAGTTGTCAAATGATGGTTCCCACATGTGTTAGGTGACTCACATGGGCTGATAAGAGCTGATCATTGGAGTGTATATACCAATAGTACATACATCTAAAAGCTGTGTATTGTACGAGTATGAATACGGGTGCATACGAGTAGAATTGTTGATGAAACTGAACGAGGATGTAATTGTAAGCATTTTTGTTAAGTAGAAGTATTTTGATAAGTGTATTTAAGTCTTTCAAAAGTGTATAAATACATATTAAAACACTACATGTATATAAATTTTAACTGAGTCGTTAAGTCATCGTTAGTCGTTACATGTAAGTGTTGTTTTGAAACCTTTAGGTTAACGATCTTGTTAAATGTTGTTAACCCAATGTTTATAATATCAAATGAGATTTTAAATTATTATATTATCATGATATTATCATGTATGAATATCTCTTAATATGATATATATACATTAAATATCTTTACAACGATAATCGTTACATATATGTCTCGTTTAAAAATCATTAAGTTAGTAGTCTTGTTTTTACATATGTAGTTCATTGTTAATATACTTAATGATATGTTTACTTATCATAGTATCATGTTAACTATATATATATATCCATATATATGTCATCATATAGTTTTTACAAGTTTTAACGTTCATGAATCACCGGTCAACTTGGGTGGTCAATTGTCTATATGAAACATATTTCAATTAATCAAGTCTTAACAAGTTTGATTGCTTAACATGTTGGAAACATTTAATCATGTAAATATCAATCTCAATTAATATATATAAACATGGAAAAGTTCGGGTCACTACACAAACCTCAACTTCATAATCTATACCTCGAACATCAACATCATACGCACCATATATACCAAAGAGTACCAACAACAATGAACGATGAAGTATTGATCCATAACTTCATTAATATTCTGCGAAGAATATGTGGTTCCTAATAGTTTTAGAGATTACTTAATCTAGCTCAAACCGAAAAGAAAATGAGTTTAATATCATATTAACTCATTAAATCCATGATTTCATCTGAAGAAAATATATATGTATATATGTTTTCATAGAGATTGTAATTAAAAATTATTTTGTACAAACTGTTAATGGTGAAAATATTTTAACGGGTAGGTAATACCCGAGGAATATTTAGATTTCACATTAATAAGTTACACTGTACATTCTTCGAATTTGATTCAACGATCATTTGCTATTCTATTTACAACCACCGATATACGTATCCATTCACCAAAGAATAACTATTTTCATTCAAATTCAATTTGGTATTTGGATTTTGATCTATCAGAATCCAACAAGTGGCATAATGAAGAAATAATGGACACAATAAAAATTGATTAGAAACAGACTAACTAACAATATGAAATTTTGTTAAGAAACCACGCTAACAAAATCCTAGCTAATTGTTCCTAGCTAACTGTTAATTCCGTATTACATTTTATTTTATCGCAATTTATATTCTCGCAATTTTATTTATCGTCATTTAATTTCTGTTATTTATTTTACGCACTTTAAATATCGGGACACGTATACAAGGTTTTGACATATCATATCGACGCATATATATATATTATTTGGAATAACCATAGACACTCTATATGCAGTAATGCGGGAGTTAGCTATACAGGGTTGAGGTTGATTCTACAATAATATATATACTTTGAGTTGTGATCGAGTCTGAGACGTATACGGGTCATGATACGTATTAATTAATTCAAATATTATATATTAAATTATATATGAATTATTGGACTGTTAACTATGGACTAATGACATTGGACAATTAAAATAAATTAAAATATTGATTATAACATATGAAACTAAACATTTCTTCAAGTTTTCCACTTGATTTCATCTTAAACCTCATTTGTATTTTAACAACTACAATCTACGTTCAAACCTTCCATGATTCTCGAAAACACCTCAATCGAGAGGGTGAACTAACCGCACTTCATCTACAGAAGAAAAGATTTATGCATATAGTTATGCACCTGAAAAACACGCAAAAATTGAATAAACATTTAACACGTATCTGTGCTAGCTTCTTTGGCATTGTTATTTCTGAAAATAACAACGCAATTTCTTTTCAAATTAGCCAATTTTGTCACAGCTCCATCAAGACAATTTTGACTTTTCATCCAGAGTAACCTTATTATAACCCTATCATATACTCATCCGCATCTTGTAACGAGAATTGCCATACTAATCAGCAATCAGTATTTCGACATCTCGCAGTGTTTCTATATCAATAGTTATATGTATACGTATAACATTTATCTCTTAGAATTATGATTTTTCATTTTGAAATTCTGAAAAGCACTCAGTCTACAAAACAATACTCTGAATGTTGAAAAAGCTGAATGAAGTAGCAGAAACCCTAGACAACCGTAAACGACCTTAATCATCGGAAGTTTGATGATAAAGAATAGTATGTTGTTAAAGCTCAGAAAAGTTAGAACTGGAAAACGGATTGAGCTAACCACGAAGGAGACCAAGGACAAATACAAGGACCATACCCTATATTCAAAGAATCCAGGTAATTCTGGATTCGTTGAAATCTTTAGAGAAAACCTTGCTCTATACTCATTTTAAATCTTGTGGAAAATCTTTCTTCATCAACCTTCGATCGTAGAAATTCTGAAAATATCATCATAATTATCTTCGATATTTCTGAGAATATTTTCATAAATATTCTTGTCCAAAATTAATTATCTCTTCGTGCTATCTATGTTACATCATAAAAGAAACTGATTTAGTTTCTATCATTCTGTAAAAATGAGTTTAAATTATGAATGAATTTCTAGAGAAGTGTTGGGAATTGAAGCATGAGTTAGTCTAATATAATGCGCTTGGCCAACGTGGTTATATTACAGTAAGTCATGCTGAAATTATAATGAAACGTGATGATTCACAGACCCTACCGTCATCATGTGTCATGTTACATAACTCTTTCATTCTATTTAACCTCTAAACCTATCAAGGACATATTTTCTTGATAGTTCGATCTTTCTGGATTTTCTGGTAATTTAACAAGACAGATCGTACTATTACCATTTCTTTCTTAGAACATTAGCCATGATCATTGGAAATTCAAAGATTTAAGCTACGAATTAGAGACATCTTGGCCACTTTACTTTAAGCCGGAAAGAATAACCGTGACTACGTCAAAAGTTAAGACGGATCTTTATTTCTTCAGTTCACTCTTTTGTGACAGCTTCACTCGTACACTTCACATAATCGAATCATTTTATCTATATTAATCAACGATGATAAAACTATATTTATCAACTCATATTCATCAAGAAAAAATTCTTATTGTCATTCATGACCATCCCACTCAAATTTCGGGACGAAATTTCTTTAACGGGTAGGTACTGTGACGACCCGGAAATTTCCGACCAAATTTAAACTTAATCTATATATGTTTTCGGCACGATAAGCAAATTCTATTAGGTTGAGTCTCAAAAATTTTGAACTGTTTCATATATTAAACTGACATTCGACTGTTCCCGGCGATTCACAAACAACTATTTGTAAATAGATATAGATATATTTAAATATATGAATATATATATTAATTTGAGATATAATTTAAAATATTATATGAGTTAATTAATTATGTAAATAAAATGATATATGATATTATTATAAATCTATATACATATAATGTATATTGAATGTATATACATATGATTTCGAATTTATTTGGTAAACGATATCACTCCGTGATAAAACTGTCAGTAATAAGAAACTAAAAATGAGACGTCTATTATTATTTGTTTAACCATAACGTAACACTTAATATGCCTTTTATTTATTTTATAATTAGTTAAATGTTCTTTGATTAATTATAACAAAGTTAATAATCCCATACACAACCATTATTACTATTTACTAGCTAGGCTTTCCATAACCCAACACCTAACACGTATGACTCGACACATATCAATAATCTAACATAATTTTGTTGGACTATATCTTTTTATTAGGAAGTTATAACAAATGACACGACTCAGAAAAGTTGTGATCTATTTATCACAAGCAATAAATAAATACTAAAAGCAGATCAACAGATTGAGCTCAAATGGAACGAGATATAATCGTAGAAACCAATATCCACCCAACTTTCTATTACGTATATAAATAAATGCACTCAAATATTCATTCAACTTTTCATTATAATCCATCACAGCCTAATCATAATAAATTAAATTCAATGAATGACTACTATTTCTGTCATAACCTTTACATACATATATCCGTGTATTTGTTAAAATGCGCATCACTATCTCTCATTTCCATTTACAGTTGTCATCAACTCAATCACTTTACTATATCTTACTCGTATTATTTACAACACATAATAATTCATCTTTCCTTGTTTTGAGTCACCTTTCACATCTCACATCTCCACTCTGCATTTTCTTTCTCATCGTTCCCACTTCTATCTTGTTGAACATCATACTCATCGGCCACCATGATTTCCATAACCACCATATCCTAACACCATTAAACCGCCACCATCCACACCCACCATCCACACCCACTACCACACCTTCTCTCTCTCTCTCTCTCTCTCTCTCTCTCTCTCTCTCTTTCCCTCTCTCTCTTTCTCCCTTATTATGTTTCTGTTTGGAACACCATTAAACACCCACTATCACCACCACTTTATTATAAACCACCACCATCAACTATCATCATTCGGCTATTATGATTACCAGTTTTCTGTATGACAATCACCGATACAAACACCACTATGCAACAGCTACTCAACTTCTATTCTTTTTCTTCAAGTTGACAACCAACCAAGAGTACTACTGGTAGACGTTTGTCTTTCTGTTTCTACTCCTATTACGATTTCAAACCAACATCATTTTTAGACCATAAACCTGTTGTGCGTGCTGTTTTAATCAATCTCAAAAAAAACCCATTGCTACAGTAAAACCTGCAACTTAATTGTTTTGTTTCCTGTTTGTAGCTACTACTACAGTAACTGTAGCTGATTTCCTTTTTCTGTCGAATCCCAAATCAAACCACCACTATTCCTATATTCGACCTCCACCATGAACAAACTGTATCTAACTGATTACCGTTTCTGTTTCAGTCGAAGGAAAAACCAAACCACCACTCAACCCACACTCCATGAATCTCACAACCAACGAACACCACTGCTGCTATAGCTGTCCAAATTTACGTTCCTATTCGAAGTGCATATAATGCAGCTACTGTCCCACTTCAGTTTCTGTTACAGTGTATGATGAAGATTACGGATGATGGTAATCGAAATTGAAGATGATGATGAATAGTTATAATTATGGTGATGATTCAATGATATACGAACCTGTTTCTTTTCTGTACGATCACA
This sequence comes from Rutidosis leptorrhynchoides, assembly GCF_046630445.1. NCBI lineage: Eukaryota > Viridiplantae > Streptophyta > Magnoliopsida > Asterales > Asteraceae > Rutidosis > Rutidosis leptorrhynchoides. Next base: position 277,520,474 of record NC_092339.1, on the reverse strand, counting down.
AAACAACCATTACCATTCTGCTATTGATACTGATCGATAAAAAATCACCACTATCATCATGTTTCAATCGCCAATCTAAACCGGATACAATATTTTGTTATTTATTTAAATCAAACCGTGAAGTAGGGAAAATGCTATTGCATTTTTTTTATGGCCGACATCTTCTAACCCTACCTCTCCACTTGTTTAATATCGTGGATAATGACAGTTTTGTTTTTCCTTTTCTTTCGTTACTGTTTCCCTCGACCAGAATTCACAAAATAACCCGTTAAAACAATTTTAGATTAAACCGTAATATTGGGCTGGGATCCTTTTTGGTGTTGGGCCGAGAACTTGTAATGGTGGTTGGGCCGTATACCTCTGTTGGGTCGAACTGCACAAAGGCTTGTGGACTGTAACAGAAAGAACGGGTTATATATAATTGGGTTATGAGTTAATTCAGAAAAATAGAAGTGGACGGATGGTTAAGGGTGTTTGAGGATTAGCGAGAGGTCGGGGGTTCGAGCCTGGGTTGCAGGCAGTTTATTTTTTTGAAGCTCTTCCTATTTAGGTAGTTATTATTATTATTATTTTTTATTTTATTTTTATTATTGTTATTATTATTAATTATTGTTGTTATATGATTAATATTATTATCATTCATAATAAGTATTAGCATTAAGTATTATAAGTAGTTTATTTTTTTGAAGCTCTTCCTATTAAGGTAGTTATTATTATTATTATTATTATTATTATTTTTATTATTGTTATTATTATTAATTATTGTTGTTATATGATTAATATTATTATCATTCATAATAAGTATTAGCATTAAGTATTATAAGTATTATTATTATTATTATTATTATTATTATTATTATTATTATCATTATCATTAATATCATTATTATTATTAAAATAAGTATTATTCGTATTAATATCATTTTTATTATCATTATTAGTAAAATTGTTATAATTATAGTATTATAGTTATTATTATTATTATTATTATTATTATTATTATTATTATTATTATTATTATTATTATTATTATTATTATTATTATATTTATTATATTTATTATTAAAAATATTAAAATTATCATTTTTATTATTGTTATCATTTTTATTATTATTATCAGTATTAGAAAAATTATCATTTGTATCAAAATGATTATTATTATTATTATCATTATTATTATTATCATTATTATTATTAGTATTATACTTAGTGACATTATTATTAGTTTTATCATCATTATTATTATTATTACTATAATTATTATTAGTATTATTATTATTAATCAAATACACCTTTTAATTATTATTATTAATATTATTTTACCAAATAAATATTTGTTATATAAAAAAATATATTTAAATACAGATGACATAACTATATTAATATTTCTATAATAAATACTAATTATGTATCTAATGTATATAGAATAAAAATAGTTAATTAAGTTATTAATGAAACATATAATTTACTAAAATAACAAATAATATATAAAATTGTTGGATTACCATTATATGCTTTAATATATATAAATAATATAGGTTTGTGAATCCGAGGCCAACCCTGCATTGTTCAGTTGTTCAATGTCGTTCTATGTATTTTTACTACAAAATACAGTATGGTGAGTTCATTTGCTCCCTTTTACTCTTTATATTTTTGGGCTGAGAATACATGCGCTGTTTTATAAATGTTTTACGAATTAGGCACAAGTACTAAAACTAATTCTATGTGGGTTTAAACCAGAAATATACCCTTAGCCTGGTAACATTAAACTACTTGTCTATGTACGGTATGCGCGAATCCTAAAGATAGATCTATCGGGCCTGACAAATCCCATCCTGACTATGGGATGCTTTAGTACTTCGAGGTTATTTTAAACACACCTGATCTGGTGTACTTCAGAGGGTAAAACATGAACGTTAAGGCTTGTTACCGGGTGCCTACAACTTGTAGAATACTTTTATACACTTGCGAGTGTACATATATTTATAAACGAAAATCTTGTGGTCTATTGAAACTATTGATAACTGCTGTTACGATAAACCTATGAACTCACCAACCTTTTGGTTGACACTTTTAAGCATGTTTATTCTCAGGTACGAATTAAGTCTTCCGCTGTGCATTTGCTCAATCTAAAATATATTACTTGGAGTCATTCATGGCATTTTTAGGACCGTACCTCGCAATGGGACCAGATGTTGATGATTTCGTCCAGGTGGATAAGGACGGGTCACTACAATGACACCTTTCCATGGCGAAACTTTAAGCATCACCACGTCACCTTCTTGAAACTCAATCGGCCGCCTTCGTTTGTCTTCATACGCTTTTTGTCGATCTTGAGCCTTTTTCAAATGAGCCCGAATCATATCAATCTTGCTATTCATCTCTAAAACCAAATTGGTACTCCCGATTTCTCTTTGACCCTTTACCCCAACAAATCGGGGTTCGACACCTACGCCCGTAAAGCATATCGTAAGGTGGCATCCCAATACTAGTATGATAACTATTATTGTACGAGAATTCCACCAATGGTAAGTGCTCATCCCAACTACCACCGAAATCAATAATACACGCCCGTAACATATCCTCCAAAGTTTGATTCGTACGTTCGGTTTGACCGTCCGTTTGAGGATGATACGTCGTGCTCAATTTCAATTGCGTACCCATATCTTCACGAAACTTCTCCCAAAACCGAGATGTGAAACGGGTATCTCGATCCGAAATAATAGATATAGAAACCCCGTGTCTCGATATCACCTCCTTAATAAATAACTTAGATAAAGCCTCTGATGATATCACTTCCCGAATGGGAAGAAACAAGGCACTTTTCGTCAATCGATCAACTATTACCCAAATCGAGTCAAATTGGGTTCTCGCCGTCTTTGGTAACTTGGTGATGAAATCCATGGTAATGTGCTCCCATTACCATTTCTAGATTTCTAAAGGTTGTAACATACCATACGGCTTTTGGTGTTCGGATTTAACTTGCAAACACGTGACGCATTGTTCAACATATTTAACAACATCACGTTTCATGCCCGACCACCAATACTCTTTCCTCAAATCAAGCTACATTTTCGTCGTGCCTGGGTGAATGGAATACTTTGACTTATGTGCTTCATCAAGTAGCACTCGTCGATAATCACCCATTTTAGGCACCCACACTTGTCCTTAAAAGGATAACAAACCATGCGGACCTAAGGTAATAGACTCCGTTTGTCCCACGATTCGTTCCTCATGCTTATTGTTAACAAAAGCTTCAATTTGAGTCTCACCAAGCTTTACAAGAAAATCGTTCGTAATAATCATGCGTAACAATCCTACTCGTATCGCCGGATGTTGACTCTTCCGACTTAACGCATCCGCGACCACATTCGCCTTACCCGGATGATAAAGTATTTCACAATCATAGTCTTTCACCACATCCATCCATCTACGTTGACGATAGTTCAAATCTCTTTGATCAAAAAGGTGTTTTAAGCTCTTGTGATCCGAATAAATCGTACACTTGACACCATACAAGTAATGACGCCAAATTTTCAACGCATGAACAACCGCCGCCAACTCAAGATCATGAGTCAGATATCTCGTTTCGTGTTCCTTTAATTGTCGAGAGGCATAAGCGATGACTTTAACCCTTTGCATTAGAACACACCCGAGCCCATTTAAAGACGCATCACAATAAACCGTCATGTCTTCTAACCCTTCTAGTAACACTAACACCGAAGCTTGACATAACTTCTCTTTCAACAATTGAAAAGCAATTTCTTGCTCGTTCTCCCAATTAAACCTCACGTTCTTTCTCGTCAATTTCGTCAATGGAGAAGCGATCTTAGAAAAGTCTTGGATAAATGACGATAATAACTAGCCAATCCGAGAAAACTTCGAATTTCCGTAGGCGTAGTCGGTCGTCCCCAACTCTTCACCGTCTCAATCTTCCCCGGATCTACTTGAATTCCATCTTTGTTCACAATGTGGCCAAGGAATTGAACTTCCCTTAGCCCAAATTCACATTTGGAGAATTTAGCATACAACTTCTCCTTTTGCAACGTCTTTAACACACCCCGCAAATGATGTTCATGTTCCTTCATACTTTTCGAATAAACAAGTATGTCGTCAATGAACACAATTACCGACTTGTCCAACATAGGTTGGCTCACTCGGTTCATAAGATCCATGAATGCCTCTGGTGCATTCGTAAGACCAAAAGGCATTACTACGAATTCAAAATGCCCGTAACGAGTTCGAAAAGCTGTTTTCTCAATAACTTCTTCAAGGACCCGCATTTGGTGATAGCCGGACCGTAGGTCAATCTTAGAGAAATATGTTGCACCCTGGAGTTGATCAAACAAATCGTCAATCCGGGGCAATGGATAACGATTCTTGATCGTCACTTTATTCAACTCTCGATAATCGACGTACATCCGCATACTACCATCCTTCTTCTTCACGAATAAAACCAGAGCGCCCCATGGCGAAGCACTCGGTCGGATAAAACCCTTTTTAAGTAACTCTTGGGTTTGATTTAACAATTCTTGCATTTCCTTCGACGCTAAACGATAAGGATTTTTAGCAATGGGGGTAGCCCCCGGAACCAAGTCAATGCGAAATTCAACTTGTCTTTCCGCTGGAACACCCGGTAACTCATCTGGAAAAACGTCTTCAAATTCATTTACCACCGGAATTTCACGAATGGGTGGTAGCTCATCACTAGTATCAACAACATGGGTAAGAAAAGCCATGCCACCACTAATAAGGAAACGACGTGCCCGTGCAAAAGAACATATTGGCACAAGTCTCCTTCGCTTATCGCCATGAATAATTAACTCTCCCCCACTTGGGATTTTCACACGAATAGATTTTTCATGGCATGCAATATCGGTTCTATTATGATCGAGCCAATCCATACCAACAATGATATCAAAATCACCCAAAGTTATCGGAATGATATCGATTTCAAAAGTTTCGGTACCAAACACAACATTACAATTTTTACAAACATCAACCCCTAGCACCATTTTACCATCCGCTATTTCGACTTCTACAGGATGACTTAACTTAGCTAGTGGTTTATTTAACTTAGGCACAAATCGAGGCGACATAAAGGACAAATTAGCACCACTATCAAAAAGTATTCGTGCCGGATTAGAGTTAACCATGAAAGCACCTGAGACGACTTCATTGGATTGCTTGGCCTCATCATTGGTCATTAAGTAATTGCGACCCCTAGCTGTAGCCGACGCCTTCTCTAATTTCTTTACATGGTCATTATTCAAATCGGGACATTCCGGCCTCTTGTGCCCTTCTTTACCACAATTATAACAAGTGAGCTTGGTTGTAGATGATAATTTCGAGCAATCACGAGAGATGTGACCTTTGTGCCCACAATTGTAGCAAGTGACCACGTGACCACCGGAATTTCCCCTCTTCACACTACCAACACTTTCGGAGCCCTTCTTACTATTCTTGTTTGAAAAGTTCGAATGACTCGAACCTTCAAACTTTCTTTTGCCGAAAGTAAAGCCACTCTTTCTCAAAATGAGCACCTCAAAACCCTTTGCCATGTTGAACAATTCATCAAAGCTTTTTACCACACTTAGACAAATCTTTTCTTGATAGTTATCGTTCAAGATTCGGTAAAAATCTTCTTTCAACATTTTATCATTCCCGACATACTCCGGGCAAAATTGGGTCTTTGACAAGAAAACGGATTTGAGAGTGTTCAAATCCATCGACCCTTGCCTCAAGGAACGCAACTCGTCCTTGAGTCTAGTAAGATCGGCCGAAGTTCGGTATTCATTGAAAAACTCCTTCTTGAATTCATCCCAAGTGAATTTCATGCATTGTTCTTCGCCATAAAGTTGGATCTTCGCGTCCCACCACAATTTAGCATCACCTCTTAACATGCTACAACCATACCTCGTCTTTTTATCGAGAGGACATTCACATGTGCGAAAAGCCCCCTCCATATCGGAGATCCAACGGGCACTCTTAAGTGGGTTCCGTTCACCATCGAAGGTGGGAGGTTGAGAGTCCTTGAAATTCTTATAAAAAAAGTCCCGTCTCCCCACATTATCCTCCTGTAGAACAAGCTTAACTTGTTCCCTAACCACATTAACTAGTTGCTCCTCGATCGTATCTAGAAACATCTTCTTAACGTCTTCGAGAAACTCCACTTTTTGATGTTTAAAGATGGCCTCAACTTTGGCCGTGAACTTAACGTCCTCACTCGTACTTCCGTCATTGGTGTCGTGTCCATTTCTCATCTTCATTCTATAAAACGGAAATAGGTTAAACAACGAATGAAAAGACATGACACCTATACACATTCACCTCACCGTCCCATCTTGCTCAACAATCATTGTACATCGCTTGTTTGACACAATTTGGACCTGTAACAATGGTAGCTAATCATTGTTACACGAGCACGTCGATTAACTCGCTAGTACAACGTCCATCTCGCTTGATGATTGCATAAACACAACACAAAACAATTAGCGCATAGTTAGCTCACCTAAACCTAGGCACTAACCAATCCCCGATCCGACCCGTCTCTTACAAGTCCCGCATAACACGCATACACAATTCAAGTCTAAGTCTAGGCGCCTATCTCAAGTCGCCTAAATCCTTTAGACCAGGCTCTGATACCACTTGTAACAACCCAACTTTTTTAATCCAAAAATACCCTAAAAAAAAATTTTGGGACAGTACATCTGGACGGCGTCCAGAATTCTGGACGGCGTCCAGAATTCTGGACGGCGTCCAGAATTCTGGACGGCGTCCAGAATTCTGGACGGCGTCCAGTAACGAAGGCTTGGACGGCGTCAAACCTTTTGGGACGGCGTCCCAATGAACTACCAGGTTCTAATCTCGGGTTCCAATTTACATAAGTGGAAATCTCGCTTCCCGACACTTTTAAATGAAAATCCTTTTACCACAAGTCATAATAAGTAAAAGTAAGAGATTTCCATCATTAAAACAAGTGTTACATCACCGGGCCCACAAACGCCCATTTTACAAGTTTTATTCAAAATAAAAGTTTCGACCTTAAGAGTTTAAGTTCCAAACAACACCTAGAGCACAGTGTTTGGGGTTAAACTACCCAATCTTGATCAAACTTCAAAAGCTAATCACTCAAAAGCATCCCCTATCAAAACAAGCGGGAGACCACTAATCCAATTGAATACCTTTGCCTTTAACCAAGCCCGAGCCTAAAAAGATAAACAACGAGAGGGTAAGCTAATGCAATAATTATACATACACGTATATAATCTATTTACTTGCAATCGCTTACCCATTACCGCATACAAGCTAACAATTTAATTAGCATACCAATCACAAGTATAACGCTACTACCCTCCGTCAATGAACTAGCATAACAATAGCACATCTCATGAGCAATATAATATGCTACACCACAATATACAACCATGGTTAACCAATCGTACAAGGGAATGGTACTCGAATTTCCCATCAATGTTCATAACAGCTGTTAGCGTACAACAACAAATATCACTAACCCTTGGCGGAACGAAAACACATATCCATTCATAAAACCGTTAGTGTACAATGATATATATCACTAACTGGACAACACATATCCATTCATAAAAGCCGTTAGTGTACAACAACATATATCACTAACTCGGACAACACATATCCGTTCATAAAAGATGTTAGTGTACAACAACATATATCACTAACTCGGACAACACATATCCCTTCTTAGAAACCGTTAGTGTACAATAACATATATCACTAACTAGGATAACACATATCTGCCCCTACAAATAAATACATTATATACATACATGTATACTTATTCCACTCACCTTAACAATTCGGTGACGGTTTTACACTTCCGCAAGCTTCAAAGCAAAGTACCTATTACAATAAGTACTTAATCAACACACGAATTAGTTGGGCTAAACACCAACCATTTACTAATGTGCATTTAATGACTTAATGCATTAGACCCCCCATTTACTCCAAAACCGTCCGTTTAAGGTCAATTATTACCCATTTGACCATTTTAAGGTCAACACACCCATTTCGGGTCATCCACAAACCCACATAACACCCATTTACTTAATAACTAGGTGTTCTAGTAATTAGCTAACCAATTATGACTCATAAGTCCATTTAACATTTCCAAAACCCTAGGTTAGTCATCCTTGGGTCCTCATGACCCAAACTTACCCAAAAACTCTCAAATCACTAGCAAATGGGTTTTATGCTCATTTATAACCCAAACCCTAACCATTTAAACAATTAAAACAAGGAAATCAAGGTTAAGACTTACCACTACAATAAAAATGTAGCTAGTGAGGAGATGAACAACTTTAATACTCGAGCTCTAACCCGAAACAAGCTTCTTCCTCTTCGATTTGAGCTTTCTCACACAAGAATCACTCTCTCTCTAGAATTCAAGTAGAAGAGGTGTAGTGGTTGTAGATGGAGTTAATGATGCTCCAAAAACTGATCTAGGGCTTTAAATTCGGCCCCCCATGTGAAATTACCAAAATACCCATTTAAATATCTAAAAACAAGAAAGCTGTCCCGCCAGACCATTTGGACGGCGTCCAAACAGTCTGGACGGCGTCCAGTCCTTCACACTGGGACGACATCCCATAATCTGGACGGCGTCCCAACCTTCTGTGAAAATAGGATCTTACATCATTGTTTTGAAATGTTGACTTTACTAGTCTTGAACTTGCTTGTGGATCAAAGTCTCCTACTTTGATTATTCTCCACAAGTAGTAATATTTGGATTTGAGATAAGTCTCAAATCTCAATTTCCACACATCAATATCTATCTTATCAAAGATTGTACTTCTTTCACCAATTCTTCCAAGTATCCCATAGTTTGAGTTGATCCGAGAATCGTTGACTCAAGTATTTGCACAAAATGAATTTTGACACTTTCAAATATTTATAGAGCAATGATTTGAGCAACCGCTTTGAAACCAATTGTAAGTAACTAGAGGGGGGTGAATAGTTACTTAATACATTTTTACTAATTTTTCGATTGATCACCAAATTCGATTAACTATGATCAACCAACTCAACGCAAACTTGATGTGCGTAGTGTATATGTTTAAAATGATGAATGAAGTAATGTAAAGAACATAGACATAAGGATTTATAGTGGTTCGGGTGGATGTTAACTAATCCACCTTAATCCACTCCCCGATTACACTAATCGGGATTTGTTGCTTCACTAAGCACTTTTCTCCAAACCCGGTGGAGATTTTACAAGTCTTCAACTTCTTTGGTAGACAAATAACCTAATCTTCCTATCCCTTTGAAAGATCAACTCCAACCTAGATCAACTTGTCTTCACTTTGGACAAATATTAATCTCCAAATGAGATTAATCAACTTCCTAAGTCCCTTTAAGGAAGTAGATCACTAAGCTAGCCTATGCTTCTACAAATTGAAGTTACAAGACTTATACACTTTGTAATGATGATCCTAAGATAATACTAGGACATACATTACACTAAGTAAACTTACAAGATTAATGATTTTGATTAGTAAGTTTACAACAACCAAATTCTATATCTATAAGATCATAGAATCTTCTCTTGCTTGATCACATTTGAGTAGTAATTAGAGCCCTTGTGATCTCTGGAAATAAGCTTTTGAAATATGCAAGCGGGTCAGCTTCAAATTCTCTTCAATGCTTGCCTTTTATAGTAGGATTTAAAAAATAGCTATTGTCACACGGTTGCCATCACGGTCGACCGTGGTCCGACCGTGCGTGCTCCAGTCCAAAATATGTATCCGTTGTATGAACGTTTGACTGAGATTTGAACACTACTTTTTGGAACCTTTACTCCATCTAGCACCTGCAAAAGAAACCCAACTTCCTATACAAGTACTATATGCATTAAGTGTGTGAGATTTGGTCCTAATGAGTGAAAGTGACATAACACTCCAATAGTGGTAAACTAAACATTCTTGGAGAAGTGTCTTGATTGATATTTTGAGAAATCTCCGTTTGGTCAAGACTTAGTTAGTCACATTAATGCATTTGGTTCAATTCTAAAGACTAGTCAATATGTCATTAACTTCCTAGTTTCAATTAATCACAAGTCATGTTCATTTTAAGATTATGTAAAGATTAATTGAATGATGTCTTTCTAAGATAATCATTAAGTGTGTAGAGACATCAAAGTTAAGTCATACTTGAATAAGCAATCACAACTTGTTACTTAGACAAGACCAAATAAGCACTTGACTATAATTCCACTTTGAACCATTTTACATTAGTTCATTGGAGTAGGCTAGTTACTTCAATCCTAGTATTCTAACTAGTAAGCACATAGCAATCATATTAATTAAGTTGACAAATTTATGAGTATTAAACATATTAGCAAGTAGCAAGTAATACTCACACATAGCAAGAGATAGTTACTCTAAGATCAATCATATAGATATTTGCACAACTTATGATTTAAGCTTTTAGTAAGCTTACTTGCAATATAACATATTGCATGATTAATGTGTAAGCACACATTAATGTTCAACACATGCACAAGGGAAGAGCAATCTCTAGTTGGGACTTGGTGACCATCCTAAATGTATCTAAGTGTATTTCAGGATTACAAGTCTTTACTAGTTACACTTGAAAGCATTGTTCTTCATTTAGCCTTAATAAATCACTAAGTCATCTTTAATAGTAATTATTGTTCTAGTGACATTGGCTTAAATGTGTTGGTGCTTGATGACCATACTAAGGATGTCTAGATAAGATTTAAGATCACAAGTTATTGTTTAACACTTATGTGTTATGCCTAATCTTGGGTAAATTGTCATTAAGATGTCATTAGGCGTAATTAACCACGATTAGTGTTTTTATGACCAAAACTCAATTGAGTATGGAGAAGGCATCTATTCTAAGCATGTTGAGAAAGGTTTCATGAATTATAGATGTCGGGAACTAGTCAAACTTAATTGGGTCAAAAGTGGTGACAGAAAAAATTGCGGTCGCACCGCGGTTGACCTTGGTGGCTACCGTGCAACTTGTTTTCACAAAACTGCATTGCAATTCAGTTTGAGGTTCTACGGCTGGCTATGCGATCGACCGTACCTTTGATCGTGTATTTTGCTGATCTTTAATTTTATTCTTTAAGCTATGTTTGACTTGGTCATTTGCAAGATAAAGTATGGATTAGTGACCTTGCATGTTTTATGTTAAGATATCGGTCATCACTTATGCATATGTATGTGTCATCATCAAAACATATTCTTTGGTTAATCATTATACTTAACTATGTCATTTAGTTCATTAACCAACATTCAACCAACAAATTTTATAAATTAATTATGAGTAATAGCTAGATAGAGAAGTTATCCTCATGTAACATCCCGTTTTTCAGTTACGCGTTATTTTGGACGTCATTCGAATTATGAGGCATGTAACCGTATATTTGGATCCCAAATAAAGTTTGAGTTGAACTTTTATAACCTTACTATTGGATAGTACATCTTATTACGTTTCCAACGATATTTGATTCGTCGAAAACGGAGTTACGGTTTGAAAGTTACGACCAAAACAAGTGTCAGGAAAATGCGAAAAATGGCCCAGGCACAAATTGCGGCTGGTGGGCACAATTTGCAGCTGGCTGGGGTTCTTCAGCGCCCAAATGGGCGTATTCTTGCGGCCACTTTTGCGGCTGGCCGTAATTTGCGGCCAGTAGGTGCAAATTGCGGCTGGAAATGTATTTTTGTTGATTTTCTTGATATTTTGAGTTTTAATGAGGGGTATTTGTGTGTTTTCACTTTGGAGTTGATTTGGGATCATCAAAACTGATCCAAGGCTCTTTCAAGCCTCATTTTCACCCACACAAAATACTCCCATCTTATTTTAGAGAGAGAGGGTGACTTTTAGAGTGAGAAAGCTTGATTTGGAGAAGAAGAAGTGGAAATCTCGCCAAAGTGCTAGTGTTAAAGTTGTTCATCTCGTTCTTGGCTACGTTGTGGGTGTAGTGGTAAGTTCCAACTCCGAATTTCATTGATTGATTTGATATTCAAAGTTAGGGTTTGAACTTGGTTTGTTGAGAAACCCATTTAAACTCATGAAGTGAATTTAGTGTTGCTAGTAATCGGGTTTTATAGTGTCGTTGGTGGATTTTGGGTTGGTTGATATTTTGGTCAAGTTTAAGGCTTGCAAAATGAGTTTAATCACTAGGTTTAGTGATTATGGAAGTATTGAAACACATTTCGGTTTATTTGGTTGACTAATTTTGAAATGGGTCAAAATTAGGGTTTATGTGTCAAATTGGGGAAGATAAGTGTTTAACACTTGTGATTTGGTTTAATTGGTGTATTAGGGGCATTTTCACTTGTGTTAGTGATTATTGGTTAGTTTGGGCATTTTTGGGACTTTGGTCAAAATGGGTTGACTTTGATTGGGCCGAATTTTGGTAATGACGCTAATTTTAGATAAATGGATGTTAAACACTTTTGTTAAGTGTTAAATGACATTTTTGAATGAAAGAAATCGTGGGAAGTGTTTTTGGGTTAAAATGACATTTTAACAAAAGTCAAACGTGGTCAAAAGCAATATAGGTCAATATTGCACGTGTTGGGGTTTTTGGTGTAATTGGCGTTTGAAATGATTACTACCTAAGTAGTAATTTAGTGTTAAGACCTAAGTTTGATCTAATTGGTGTAAAGTATGATTTGGATTAAATTGTACTTTGTTGTGTTGGTCGGAATTACCACCCGTAGTGGTAATTGGTGAAGTCCACTTTAGGTGTCTAAATGGGTGGATTGTGGAGGTAGGTATAAACCCTTAGTTAAGGTTGTTGGCATCGAATTCTCTTGTAGAGAATGTATGTTTATTATGTGTATACCTATATGTGTATTATAGGTAAAGTTTTGCTCGGTTGCGTGTAGTGGAGATTTCGTGCATGGTTTGTAATGCTCAAGTTCACGAGGTGAGTGGAATAATTATGCGTGTACGTATATAATGTATTTATTTGTGAAGTATGAATGTGGAATTATCGCGGTGTTCAAGACACCACATTCTAAGTAACGAGTAGCATTGTCGCGGTGCTCAAGACACTACTCATTATTTGACTGACATGTGGTATTGTCACGGTGTTCAAGACACCACATTGTCATGAGAGTGGAATTGTCGCGGTGTTCAAGACACCACTCATTGTTTTGATTGACATGTGGAATCGTCGCGGTGTTCAAGATGCCACATTGTCATGGGGGTGAGTTAGTCGCGGTGTTCAAGACATCACCCAGGGGATTAGTGATTACGCGGTGTTTAAGTAACACTAATGGATGTTATGAACTCCGGTGGTCTTTCAAGTACCGTTCCCTTGTGCGATTGGTTAACCATGGTTATGTGTTGTAGTGTAGCTTAATATATTGTACGGTTATATATGTTATTGTTTGTGCTAGCTTGTGGTAATGGAGATTTAGCATTATACTTTGCGATGGTATGATATTTGAATTGCTAGCATGTATGCGGTATTTGTGTAAGTGTTTGCAAGTAAGTAGATTATATATGTACGTGTATAATTATTGAATTCACTAAGCGTTAGCTTACCCCTCTCGTTGTTTACCTTTTTTATAGGTATTGTGATTGTGAAGCTAGCTAGTTGATAGACTAGTTGCGTAGGAACGCTTGGGCTCGATGGGGTAGCTTTCGGATATGGATGTGGACTGGGGACTTGGTAGATCCTCGGGATTATGCTCTTGGTATCGGGTTGGGCTATTGTGTCTTAACCGTGGTGTTGTATAAATGTTTCGAGGTCGTATTGTTTGGTTGTGTCGAGTCAAACCTTGTATGTGAAATACATTCTCGTAAGGATATATGGTGTCATTGTAAATCAAGAGTCGAGATAAAATGTTTAACGTGTTATTATGATAAATTGTATATGGATAACTATTTTAAAATGGTTTGTATACTTGGGTGTTATTGGGACCTAACTTATAAAAAAAAAGTACTTCGTTTTTGGTTAAATGGATTGGGGTTGTTTCACCTCAATTAATTTTCACCAAAACTTACCCTCTCAAAAGATACCGCTAAATATCACAGATTTCGGACCCAAATGTTAAACATGATCCAATTTTTTTCATTCAAAAAATTTGGGCAAATTCAAATATCACCTCCCAAATTTTGAGTAAATTCAAATATCACCTCCAAAATTTAGGAGGTGATCTTTCCACACTAGCATTTGATCCATCCACTCTATAATAATACAAACTTCCTATAACTACTATGATGTCAATATACTATTTACTAGGGTAAAAAAGGAAACGTATATTGTTTTGGTGTGGATGGATCAAAACTAGTGTGTCCGCCAAATCAAATTGGGGTTAGTTAAAAGGTTTCTGAACAACCCACATATCCCTTTTTTCACCAATTCAAAGAACTCCGCTGGTATATCTTTTTTCACAAGAACACATGTATCTCTCTTTTTCACGAAAATGGATTAATCGTATTTGATTTTCTTGTATGTTATTAACGATTCTGTAATTTTAATTGTTCCTAACTACTCCGTATATAAAATTGTTTATAACTCTATTCCGTTAATTGATATAATTGCTCATTATTGTTCTTTACATTCTTGTAGATTATGGCAATTGAATGAATCAAAAAGACTTCCCTTAGATCCTCTCAACAGGTTGTGGCTACTGCTACGAGTCAAACAACCAATAATAAAAGTAATAACAAATGACGGTTCGTTGCAGCCAATACCATGAGAAAATGAGTTAGTGTTAATTCTCATGTCTCCAAAGAATTATCCTCAAAATCCAAGCTGCAAAAGGGCCATGTAAGTGATTCAAGGCCGAGGGTAAATAAAAGTAAAGTTCAACGAGTTAGTGTCAGCCATGAAGAAGGTATAGGTGCGGGTCTTAGAGATGAAGATACGGAGCCCGAGGATGAAGCACAACGACCAACTGAAGAACACGATGATTACACAAGCTATTTTGAAGATCTTGAAGAGCATCGTCAACAAACTGAACTACAACAAACTGAACTACAACAAACTGAAGAAGGTTTATGTGTGAATGATACAACGACTTTGAGAGATGAATCAGGTTAATTTTTCTTTTTCTAATTTGGTTTGTTTATTTGATTTATATTGTTTCTTATTTAGTATATCAGTTGTAAATCAAGTGCACATATTTTGTAGATAATCAAGTTAATAGACCGAGAGGACCAACTCTTATGGGGCAAATTTGGAAACAAAAGTCATCTATTCGAATTCCTATTGTTGTTAATGAACATGGACAGCCAATTGGTGCAAACAGTAGTAAATTTACCCATTTTCTTGGTCACTTATCACGGATTTACCAGTATTGTCCAATTTATACACCGTGGAACAAAGTTAAACCCGAAAAAAAAGGATAAGTTGCTAAAGTTCTTAAGGGTACATATTTTAAAATCTGTGTGATAATAAGTTTTTTTTTTGTTCTCATGTGATATATATGTTTTTTCTTTTTATAATTTGAAGACAAAGTTTGATATTCCACCAACTGCTGATTCTTGGATACTCCAATCATATGGGCGCAAGATGAAAAATTGGAGGGCGAGAGTTAAGGAATGTTTCTTTGACTCGTCTAAACCAATGGAGGCTCAATTAAAGTCACCACCTCTAGAACTAACCAAAAGACACTTGAGAAGACTTCTTGAATATTGGACCAGAGATAATGTGATGGTATGATATATTCTTACACTTTCATGTAGATAGACTAACGATCGTGGCTAAACAATAAGAATAAGATAGATGTTCAATGGTTAGTTGACGTATACCAAATCTTTTACTTTTTCTTAGCTATATTTTACATGTTTGCCTCTTGTAACTAGTAGCCATTGTACTTGGGCTTGGACCACCAAGCATAACATAGCATATGTAGCACTCAATGGGAGATCCTTGATGAAGAAAGAATAAAGCCAATAGGGCTAACATCATTTACTTCATCATGATTTGATCTCCTGGAATACTGACCACTTTTTTCTTGTGCAGGAGATGACCGAAAGAAACAAAGCCAATAGGGCTAAAAAAAGTTGTCACAATTGACGGGGAAAAAAAGTTTTGCAAGAATTTGTGAAAAATTGAAGGTAATATATCATGGGGGAATTATTTATATAGTATAGTTTTTGAATATATATCGTTAATAGTTACCTCGGTTTTACTCATTGTAGGTGAGTTTGGGAAGAGAACCAACTAGGGTGGATATGTTTAAGAATGTTATTCAAATGGAAGTGGTGAAGGTGAAGCTGCTCGTGCCTTTGTAAGTAATTTTACAAAAGTAGATCAAATATATCCTACACATGATATCAGTAGATGTATATTTATATGTTAATCACCATAAACCACTTGTGAGGGTTTTTTTTTTATTTGAAGTATACTCTTAGGTCGGAGATAAAAGAAAATATCTATTAACCATATCTTTAATTTAATTAGTTGTAGTTGACACTTATGGTAAGCATTGCATATACTGTGATTGGGCTATAGCATTTCATATATCGAATATCAGAGTAGAATTATAAGTCAATACAATCCTAACTAACCAAATCATCTATTTATAGGATATATTTGATTGTATAGCTGTGTATTATTATGTGATAGTTATCCTTTGTATAGTTCACAAATTAGTTGGCAATTTTCCATGTATATCGATGCCATCTCCTGTATATATACTGGTCATATTATTGAATAAAATATCAACGATTTACAATCTCTTTTATGCAGGAAAAAATGAAAAAACTTACTGAGAAACTCGGTGATGGTGCAACTGATGCACCTGGACCAGATGATGTTTTTGCCATGATAATGGGTACAGCTAAAAATGATACTGCAGAAATGTATGGACTTGGTGTTCGCGCCAATCATTTGTGGGTTGCAGGACCTAGTCGATTAGCTGCTAACAAAGAAAATGCTCAACTGATGTCTAAAAATGCAATACTTGAAGATGAAAATGCAACGTTAAAAGCCCTAGTGGAGAAGAATAATGGTCCGGGTTTTTAGAATGATGGTTCGCGTGTTCATGATAATGGTTCGGGTGTTCAACGTTTAAGGGTATGTTTCAATTTAATAGCTTACTGTTTTTCTACCCTTTTAGCGTTCATAAATATTTTTTTGACAACTTAATTTTAGGTCGGAAAGGAAGTTTATATAAAAAGCA
This sequence comes from Rutidosis leptorrhynchoides, assembly GCF_046630445.1. Classification (NCBI taxonomy): domain Eukaryota; kingdom Viridiplantae; phylum Streptophyta; class Magnoliopsida; order Asterales; family Asteraceae; genus Rutidosis; species Rutidosis leptorrhynchoides. The sequence goes on along the minus strand of NC_092339.1, from coordinate 277,503,318 downwards.
TTAACTTTGAGAACATAGCAAGAGGATAATTGAAGAGCATGGATCCAAGTACGGTTGTTTTGGGGACAGAAATTGAACATGATTGGTGTGAGGTCGAGGTTCAAGTGGCCATAAAAAAAGATGAAGCTTTGATTCAGCCATTTGATCATTTGATATGCATTCAGGACGTCACTGGTACGTCTATTGCTTGGCCTGCTAAGTTAATCGAGGTATGTCCTTGTTATAATTGTAATAATTAAGATTAATTTTTATAATGTGCACCTTTATGCTTATACATGGATGGTTTAATTTGTAGTTGGTACCTGGTGATTGATCAAGATGGATGGTGGCGGCTTGAAGACTTTTTGTGTTTGTTAATGTTGGCTGGTTTATTAATGAATGTTTGTGTGTTTGAGACAATTTGTTGATGTATGTGTTGGTGTGTTTGAGACAATGATCCGTTGATGTTAAACATTTTCCTATGGTGATTATATTTTGATTGAAACAATATAATTGTAACTTTAATGTGGTGATCAAAATTATATTTTATATTTAATATTTGTTTTGTAATTTCAAAAATTTTAAATTATTGTAATTGTAATGAATAATAAATTATGCAATCAAAAGAAAACTGGATCCGAATAGGGCCCAAAAGTCCCAAATAGCTGAAGCAGGCCCGAAAGGCCCAGTAAGCTTAAATGTGGCGACATGCCCAATTAGCATAACCTGGCCCAAAAGGCCCAATTATCTGAACTGGCCTGAAAAGGCCCAATTACCATAACCTGGCCCAAAAGGCCAATTATGTTGGTAAGTTCTCTTTAGGATTTTACCTAAATCCCCGATATCCGCTTTCTCGAACTCTGCACGTCTTCTGACATATCCTCTCATACATCGTTGCGCCCTTGCTCTTGTTTAAATTTCCTCTTTGCTATCCTTTGGAAATCTTCCCATTCCAACTATTGAATTACATAAATTATAAATTATTAATTTTATAGTTGAGTATTTTGCTCATAGCCATCTCATTTCATACATGATAAAGGGTAGATGTTTGAGCTGTTATAACATTAAAAAAATATAGATCAATAATGACCCATGTTGATGCATTTTCTGTAAGTCCCTAGACATCTATTTTACGTTTGTGATTAGTACTTCAGTTTATGGGCTACCATGATCACTCGTTATTATCCTATCTGTATTTATATGTGGTTACAGGTACTGCAGGAACGCGATATGGATATTTGACTATCTTAGACTCGGTCAGACATACGAGTGAAGCCTCACTCGTACGACTGACAAGCTCATACTCACGAGTGTGCTAAGCTGAGTCACAAACCGAATCTGTGTAAACATACACGAGTGAGTGCTTACCCGTACGGCTGAGACATCCCACTCGTACGAGTGAGGGCTGACTCGCACGGTTGAGTCAACAGCAGGGGTATATAAGTGTTATGTTCTTCATTTTAGGTTAAGCTTCTCATTACACACACATCACTCAGATCTGGTAGCCTGTTCAATTCTCTCTCAACCTAAATCACTCAAGAGTGAATAATAGCTCTAGGTGTTACTCTAATCACACATCCATTATTGTGGTTTGACTTAATTAATCCCAAAAAGCATTTCATATTCACTAGAGGGTTTGATTCACTAATTCCGCCTTTGTGTGAGTTAAATCTGTTGATTTCGAAGTTCCTAGTCATGTTTCATCATTGGTATCAGAGCATAGGTTGTGATTTCAACATCATCTAGCGATTTTTGGTGATTAAAGAGATTATTATTTTGGGTTTTTGAGTTTAGAGTGATTTTGATCAAAAGGGAATCATTTTTACATGTGTAATTGTGATTAGAGAGTGAGTTTATGTTAGTTTAGTGCTAATCCTGCTTGTGGACGAAGAAATTGAGGTTTAACATCAGTTTCTACGGTTTTAGAGTGAATTAGGTTGAACAGCAACCCACACGAGTGGGTCAGTGAAAATTTGCTCACTCGCGCAGTTGACCTCACTCGTGAACTCACACGCACGGTTTAGCATAACCTTAGTTAGGTTAAGTGACTACAGTATGATCACATGAGTGATCATACGGTTGACTGTGAAACGTACGAGTGATCATACGGTTGATCCTTACTCGCACATCTGAGGTTTATTGTTAGTTCTTTTGGTTGGTTAGGTCGCACGTACGATTAAGTCGTGACACGTACGCTTGAGGTAGTGACACGTACGCATGAGTAGTGAAACGTACGCTTGAGATCATGAACCGTACGGTTTACTTGTTCTGGTAATATTGTCAAGATGTTTAATTCGAATGATTATGCGTTAGCTGCACCGTTAGTTCAGAGTATTACGAATATGACTCAACGATTACTCCTTGCTGAGAGTGAATCCGGAAGTGGTACGAAATGTCCAAGATTAATGAACATGGATAACTATTCTACTTGGAAGTCTAGATTTAAAATTTGGTCTGATGGTCAGGACACGAAGCTTTGGAAGTACATTGAAACCGAATTTCCATGGCCACGTTCACCAGTTACAAATGAATTGTATACATTACATAATATGCCTTCGGAAGAACGTGAAGAGTGTAACTTGGAGAAGAAAATGTACTGTAACTTGACAAGTGCTCTTGATGGTTTGATTTTCCATCAATTTCTGTGTCATGATAATTCATTCAAGATATGGGAAGCACTTCGTACTTTCAATGAAGGAAATACATCTTACAGAACAAGAAAAGGTTTAGAGTTGAAAGCTGAGTTTGATCGTTTTCACTGGCAAGTCGGAGAATCTATTACAGAATTGGTTGAAAGATACCATCATTTGCTAGCTGAACTACACAAGCATGATTTAACCATTGCTGAGAAAGATAAAGTGACATGTCTTGCTGGAGCATTACCATTAGAATGGAATGGTTTTGTACTAACTATGAAAACCAGTGGAGAACTTGCTACTGCTACAGTGAACTCGTTTATCGCAAGACTTCAGGAAGAAGAGTTAGAGTTGTTAAACAAAGTTAAGAGGTCTAAACAAGTTCAAGACACCAAAATGTATTGTCCAAATGGTTATACACCTCCAAAATCAGCTCATGCACCATTTCAAACTACTTTTGCTACAAGCAATCAAAATATGTATGGTTTAAATGTTAGCAGTACACCTATTCAACAACCTTCGTTTCCACCACAAGTTTCACCATGTTCACTCAATACTCAATCACAGCCTACTTTCAATACTACAAAGTCATCTACACCGACTGCATCAGATGTTCTATCTGCACTTAAGATCGAGAACATAAGGAAAGCTGGGAAAGAAAAGATTAGCGAAGATATAGCTTTACTATCAAGCCTTGTTAATTCCTACGATAGTTATCTTAATGGTCGTGTGGGTAACATTCATCTAACAACTGAAGATTATCATCAACTTGATAAAGATGATGCGGAAAAGATGGATATTATGTGGGGTATGGCAAATCTCGTGAGAAGAGCAAGATATTACGAAGAGCGAACTGGAAAAATGATCAGTCTGACCAAAGATACAAAAATGGGATTCGATATGAATACTGTTACTTCTTACAACTGTGGAGAATTAGGTCATTTTTCAAGACAGTGCACAAAACAGAAGAAGCAGGGTAATCGTAATCCTTTCAAGAATCAGAACTACAGTTCTCAGAGTCAAACAACTAAGCGTGAGATTTACATTACTGATAAAGTAAATGAACCAGAATCAGCTGAGACTCCTAACAAAGCTTTGGTTGTCATTCATGGAGATGATGATGATTGGTCTATCAAATTGAATGTAGATGATCAACAACCTAAAGCTAACATGGCGAAGATTACTGATGTTGAAGAAGATTGTGTCACTAATCGAAATTTAATTGAGAAGCTGACTGCTCGTGATAAAAGAGCTGAAGAGTTGTCTCGAACCATTCGGAAGGAGAAGATTCAAAAACAGGTTAAAGAAAAATTCAAGAAGGCACGTGATTCAGTTCCTCGTACACCTGAATCTGGAAGTGTTCACCAACTTCGTCAGAGGACTATTACTTCAACAGTTGAAAGAGTAAATATGATGATACATCGGTGCTTGAAGACAGTCTAGAAGTAGATCAACATGAAGAAACCTTATTTGATGCTAACAAGGAACTAGACGAATGGGGTAGAATGATTGCCGTAGAGTTGGAAATGTTAGTTCTCATGGGTGAAGGTTCAGATCTTGAGAGTGTAAATTCAGAAGATGATGATTCAGATGAAAATTCAAATTCAGAAGTTGAAGTTAAAGCTGATCATACTGGAATTGATCAAACTGATTTTGAAGCACTGAAAAAAGCAAGCAGTAGATTTACTAAAGATGTGCTTATCAAAAAGTGATCTTGAGAAGGTCACTGGGTTAACAAGAGCTAAAGATATTTGGGACAGACTTGAACATATTCATTTGGGAAAAGATGCTGATACATCAGAGTTTCTTACAGATTCATCAGAATCAGAAGATGAGCTCGATGATGGGAAGAAGACAAATTACTTTACATTTATGGCTGAGACTTTTTCATCAAATAATGCTCAACAGGTATCTTCTGATCCATCTACTGATAATGAATGTGTTAAATGCGCTGAATCTAAAATCACAATAGACAATTTAACAAAGGCTTATGCGGAGATGAAAGATAAATGGCATGCAGACCATGTGACCACTAAGGTTGAAAACGAGTTGAAAGAGCAAATCAAAGTTTATAAAAAAACAACTTCATGATCTTAAATGTTATAACTTTGACATAAATCAAGCTTTAATTAAACGTGTTGACACAATTAATGAACTAAAAAAAGAAAATGAATGCATTAAAGTTGATTTAGAAGCAATTTCAATTAAAATGAAATGTTGGGCAAGTACATCACAGTGGAATGCATTAATGGTGGAAATTAATGACACCAAGGGCAAGGGTATTGGATATAAGTCTGCATCTCCTCCTTTTCAGAACACATTTATTAATGCAAACGTAGTTGACGGTCGACCAGAAGACTGTATTCCTCCTAATTATGAAGATTACGTTGAAAAGAATAAAAAATGTAGTTCAACTAAGAATACAACTTCTGATGATACTGCTGAAGGTGCTCTAGATCATGAGGAAGATAGGAAAACTGGTTTAGGAGATAACTCTAAGACAAGTAGGGTTAGAACACCAAATGGTCCTGTTAGAATTTTAAGAAATCCTAGATTTGCTGACAGACCTGTTCCTCCTGTTACCCCTAAGCCTGTTTCAAAAGATAAACCAAATGATTCTCCTGTGTTCGTAAAAAAACAAGACCCTTCATCTTCAAACTCTAATAACGTGTATGAATTTAGAGGACATAGGGAGTTTTGTCAATGTTTTAATTGTGCTGTCTTTGGACACATTGATGCTTATTGTCCTAGAAGATTTCGTTCCACTAGACATAAGATTGACTTGTCACATGATAATTTTAAATCATCTTATGTTCATAGAACAAACTCACCCGTAGGTAATGAAAGTCGTGATAAGAGGTTTAAGAAAAATATTGTTTTTAGAGACCTTAAGAGAATGAATTTAAATAGATCTGTTTCACCTGTGAAAGGTAAAATTCCAAAGAGAAGTTTTGAGGAAAATGTGACAGGGTTTCGAAATCAAAAAAAAACCTTTAAAACCAAAGGCACGATCACCTTCGCAAAAAGCTAGTCGTCGAAAATACTTTTCTTGTAACAGACCACAAATGAGTCGCTCCGAAGATGAGCAAAATGTGAAAAACCAGAAGAGCAATATTGCTACTTCTAAACTATCTAAGTTTATGGTTTCTAATGATGAGATTCCACCGGACTCAAACGGGAAATGAATGGAATTTCAAGCTATGGGTGTTAATGGACAACCTGCTGCCATCCAGGTGTGGGTTCCCATTATCAATTAATATTCTTAATGTTATATTCAGGGAACCAGGGTACATGCAAACAACACCTGGATAGTGGATAGCGGCACTTCGAGACATATGACTGGACAACTATCTCTTCTTTCGGATGTACACCCAATTAAGGGAGGTTATGTTGCATTTGCTGGAGATAAAGGAGGTCACATTTCAGCTCAACGTTTATTGAAGAATGAGAAAGTTAGTTTCGACAAAGTGAACTATTGTCAAGAGCTTGCAAAAAATTTGTTGTCGATTTCACAAATCTGTGAAAAATCTTTCAAGGTAGCATTTGATGACGAATTTAGCTACATTTTGAAACCAGAGTTTGTGATTCCTCCAGAAATGATTTTGATGAAGGCTCCTAGACAAGCTGATTTATACATGCTAGATATGAATGTTGCTATTTCAACTGCTGAACATCATCAAGATTTTTGTTTCTAAAGTGACTGAACAAGATTCTATTACATGGCACAAACACATGGGTCATTTAAGTTTTCGGAAAATGAATCACCTTGTCCACAACAATCTTATAGAAGGTGTTGATCTTCGATCTTTTCAGATTCCAGGAACATGTGTTCCGTGTAAGAGGGGTAAGCAGAGCAAGAAAGCTCATAAGGTGGTGAAGTATAATCCAATCTCTGCTCCACTTGAATTATTACATATGGATATTTTCGGTCCAATTCGTTTTGAAAGCATTGATGGAAGTAAGTATTGTCTGGTTGTAACTGATGATTATTCAAGATTTTCTTGGGTAATGTTTTTGAAATAGAAGTTCGATACTTTTGAGAATTTGAAAGTGCTAATCAATTGATTAGAGACATGTTTTAATCTAAAGGTAAGAAAGATTCGTTGTGACAATGGTACAAAATTCAAGAATTAGTATCTTGCAGGTTTATGTATTGAAAAAGGTATCAATATGCAGTTCAGTTCTGCATACGCTCCTAAGATGAATGGTGTTGCTGAAAGAAAGAATAGAGTATTGATCGAGACAGCTAGAACAATGCTAGCAGATTCATCGTTACCTGTTCATTTTTGGAGTGAAGCTGTTGCTAATGCGTGTTACACTATGAATCGAGTTCTGACTGTGAAACGACTGGGCAAAACTTGCTATGAATTATTGCATGGGAGAAAGCCATCTTTGAAGCATCTAGAACCATTTGGTACACCGTGTACCATTTTGAAAAGAAAACCAGGAAGTAAGTTTGATTTTAAAGTGGTTACTGGAGTATTTCTTGGGTATAGTTCTCCTAACAAGCGAGTTTTCAACAATGAAATAAGATCTGTTGAAGAATGGTCTGAAGTTGACGTCCAAAGGAATCAAACTAAGAGTGCTCTAAAGAGTCATCCTTGGATTTATAACTATGATGAGCTGATTGAATCATTCATTCTTGCTTCAGATCAGATGGAGAATGAAGTTGAGTTACAAATGCTGTTTGATTTACAAAATGAACCACAAGCGTCTGCACCTACTCCAATTCTAACTACATTACCGACAGTCAATGAGCCAGTTCAAGATTCAGATCAAGATGTTGATCCAGTGTACGATACTTGCGGATCTGATATTTCAAGTGAAAGTTCCGACAATCCTGAAGATATTGGTGATACTGCGAATCTACATCATGAGATACCCGTTCCTGCACAACCAGTTCCCAGAACTACAGCTGCTCATCCTAGAGAGAATATTATTGGAGATCCAAATGCATGTGTTAGAACAAGAAGGCAAGTTTAGTTTGATGGTCAAGTTGATACTCATATGACAGCTGATGTTGCATACTACGAGTACTCATGTCATATTTCTAGAATAGAGCCAAAGAAAACAAAAGAAGCCTTGAAGCATGTTGATTGGGTCATGGCTATGAAAGAAGAAATTCAGCAATTCAATTGTTTGGATATTTAGAAGCTAGTTACTAAGCCGCATGGAGCTAAAATAGTTGATCTCAAATGGGTTTGGAAGTGCAAGTTTGATGAAGATGGCAATGTTATCCGTAACAAGGCAAGATTAGTTACTAAAGATTATCAGCAAGATCCTGAATTCGATTATGATGAAGTTTTTGCTCCTGTTTCCAGATTGAAAGCTATTCGTATTTTCTTGACTTTTGCTTCATTTATGAAGTTTAAAGTGTTTCAAATGGATGTCAAGAATGCATTTCTTTATGGCAAGCTTAATGAAAGAGTATATGTCAGTCAACTATCGGGTTTTGAATATCATCTTCATCCTGAAAAAGTTTACCATTTACGGAGATCCCTATATCATTTACATCAAGACCCACGTGCTTGGTATGGACGTCTGTCAAGTTAACTGATTGAAAAAGATTATCAAATGGGCACGGTAGATTGTACACTCTTCACGAAAGTTAAAGATGATGATATTATCTTAGTTCAGATTTATGTAGATGACATTATTTTCGGTGCTACTAAGCAGGAACTCGTTGACGAGTTTGAGCAGGTTATGAAGCACGAATTCGAAATGAGCAAATTGGGTCTCTTACACTACTTTCTTGGTTTGCAAGTCGAACATACTGATAATGGAATTTTTCTTTATCAAGCAAAGTATGTAAATGATATACTCGAACATTTTGGTATGACTCAAGAACGTCCTGTGTCGACCCCGCTAGCTGTGAATCACGGTATTTTGTTGGATTGTGAAGGGGAGCCTGTTGATCCTACATACTATCGAGCAATCATCGGATCCCTCATGTATCTCACTGCATCTAGGCCGGATATTATGTTCGCAACATGTCTGTGTGCTCGTTATCAAGTTAATCCGAATACAGTTCATCTTACAGCTGCCAAAAGAATTCTACGTTATCTGTTACATTCTCTAAATCTCGGCATTTGGTATTCGAACGAAGACAAGTTTGATCTTGTAGCCTACAGTGATTCAGACTATGCAGGTTGCAAAATCAACAACAAATCTACATTAGGAGGATGTCAATTTCTAGGTGAAAGACTGGTGACCTGGCAATGCAAGAAACAAACTGCAGTTACGCTTTCCACGTGTGAAGCTGAATATATTGTTGCTGCTAGTTGCTGTTCGCAAGTTGTTTGGATTCAACAACAACTTCGTGATTACGGACTAAGAATCTCTTTCTCTCATCTTTATATTGATAATACTACTGCTATTGCAATTACTAAGAATCTTGTGCAACACTCTAAGACTAAACACATAGGTGTTAAGTATCATTTTCTTAGGGATTGCCATGAGAAAAAGATAATCGAGGTTAAGAGAATAGGTACTAAGGACCAGCGGGCTGACCTTTTTACTAAGGCTTTTGATAAACCTAGGTTCTTGCTACTTTTAGAGATAAATGGTATTGTTGATCGAGACAAAGTAATTTCGGATGTTGATTGTGAGGTTTAATCAAACTTTTAGACTTTGCATGTAGGATGCATGACATATAGATTTTAGTTTCTTATTATCTGTACTGCATATGTTTGCTTTCTGTCTACATTTCCTTGCATGATTTCTTTCATGTTTGCATGCTAGTATGTAGCTATTTTCTATTTCTTTTGTTTAAAATTCTAAAAGACAAAAAGATTTTATTTTTTAGTATTTTAGGGGGAGTATATGTTTAACAGAAAATACCTAAAAAGTGTTAAATGCCTCATCAGAAAACCCTAAAAAGTAGAAAATTCCGAAAATGAGCTTGTTTTGATTAATATGTTGGATATGAAGAAATTACTGTACTGAGAATTGATATATTTGATTAGTAAGGACTGATTTGAATGTTTATGTTTATCTGTTGTGTGATGTACTGATAGATGAGACTTATGAATTACTGGCATTAGACAATCATAATAAGAATAACGATCATCTAAGATTCAGAAGTCATGAACGATCTGTAGCGTTTGAAGGTATTCACCTAATTATCTCCGAAACTGTATCTAATGATAATTGTTGAGGAACTCAACAGTCGGTTGAGGGTATCCCCTATCATAATTGATAATCACTAGAAAAGGTTGGGGGTGGATTTATGGTTGAGGATTATCTGTTTGGTTGGTGCATACCACGTTGTCAAGGGCCTGAGACTTAATAATCGAAACTAAACCCCGAAAATATCAGAGAAAATTAGTTTATGTCGAAGTAAGTGTCCCTTCTCGCTTAAGGTTGAAAAGTATAATTCTTTATTGCGGACCGTTCAAGCATTTAAGGGAGAACACCTTCGAGTGATCTGAGCACATAACAAAGAAACATGAGTTCATGCATAAAAATGGAAAATCCATTCATGATGGCGCTCAAAATCAATATATCAAAAGACAATGATATGCTGAAAAAGAAATATCAAAAGAAAATCAAAGTCAAAAATAATTGGCGTATCAAGATGGTAAACTCCTGAAAGTTGAAAGTATGAAGAATTTTGATTCATGATGTGCTCATAAAGAACTCATATCATTCTTAGTGTGACGCCCCCGCACAGCTTGAATTGTTTAATCATGACGTTCACATTGAACTATCAAGATTCTTGTCGTCTGCAATTTTGAGTTATACCTATTAACACTGTAAGTTGGAAAGATACTTACATAGATATACTCTAAATACATATATATGAAAGTTTAACTTTCGATTCCATTTTCCATGACAACTTGAACATAAATAAGTTAAGGGCCTTGAGATTTATTTTGTGTGACGACTGGTCATCAGGCAAGTCTGCTTTAACTGTACACCAATCCCCGCGGTAAATAATGCGCCTACTCGGATAATCCAATATATTCTAAGATCTGTCGACCAACTAGATTGAAGATTGTCAACACATTGGTAGAAGCCAAAGGCTGACAGGGTTATTCAAAATACCATGAGAACCATCCTGTTCAATTTGATTAAAGTACATGGATAGAGATAACGGAAAGTTAAGCGTAATGAATTGACAACCTAATAAAAATGCACAATCATAAGTGATGAAAGAAGCAAGGATTAATGAACTTAGCGTGATCTTAAAAATCATTGCTCTATAATGTTCAAGTAATTAATGCCAACATGATTGTCGAAGTGTCCAGAAGGTGTCTGTTCATGTTTAATGAGGATTGATATCAATAATTGCATGATAATAGACATAGACTGGATAATTAGGAATGGACAACAGAAGTCAATTCAATATGTCAGTTCTAATCCATTTTTAAATTATTAATCAACTTGCTCACAAAAAGAATGTGGATTTGAATGTTTTTGCTTATCTGTCTGTTAAATAGTTTGCATTGAAAACTGTAAAACAACAAAAAGATTTTGGTTTGCATGTTATTGCATTTCATGATAGAAAGTCTTTTATTTGCATATATTTAGTTGCATGACATTATATATCAGAAAACTCATAAATATTTTATCTTTTCTTTATTTTCTGATTATCCTCTGAATATACAATGACATCTGAAAGAACCTTGTCAAGATCAAGATATTTTTGGCCACCAAATCCACAAGATAGAAGTTTGTAGAGCTTGTAATTGTTTGAAAGATTTTAATGATTTAAGGTGTTAGTGAACTTAAGATGACAATACACTGTAGGACTTACTCATGTGAAATAGAATGTTTAGAGTAATAACCTCGTTTTGGTTAAGATTCTTGGTCTGCCTAAGTGTTAATGATCATACCTTGATAGATTAGTGATTTATGACTCAAATTGAAAGTGCTAGTTAGCTCTAAGATTTCCAAATGAGTCGAAATCCTAAGTTTGTGAAAATTTGAAATTGCCTAAGTGGCTCACTCGCACGTTTGATGTGTGAACCGTACGAGTAACCACACAATTAAGGTTAACCGTACGGATGACCCTGTTCTAGAATTGTCCTAAGACTTCTGGGTTACACGCACGAGTGACTCTGAGTCGCGCGGTTGATGGTGAACCATGTGCTCAACCGTACGATTGATCACGAGAGTATAAATATGGGGTGCTGAGCACAGTTGCTCACACTTGCACACCCATACCCACTTTTTCTCTCAAAAATCGATCATCACCAATAACTTTTTCCACCGTAGGTATTGTTAAGCATACTTAGCCGATCTCAGCGCCACATACTAGGTATAATTTCATCAAGTTTTAATTTCTTAATTTGTTGTTTGAATGTGTCGAAACCCTAGGGGTTTGTAAATCAAATTTAGTATAATTGCATTGTGTTTAGGTTGCTATTTGCTATTGTTTTGTGTTAAATGGTACCTAAGCTCACTATTGTGATGTAAATCGGCCCCTAAAACACTCAAACATGTAATCCCGTTGATTTAAAAAATGCATTTAATATCGGTTTCATCAGACATGCATGAGTGACCTCACTCGCACGCGTGGGACATGACTCGCACGAGTCAGTACGCAGTTAAGGCTTAACCGTGTGAACATCTAGCCCACTCGTTTGATTTCACTTGATGTTTATTTGGATGCTCACTCGTTTGACTTAGCTGACACGTGTGCTTAACTGCACGATCACCACATGATTGACTCACTCGTGTATACTTATAAGCCTCTACCGTGTACCTTGTCTGAAACCATGTTATTGCTCAAACATATCAACAGTGACACGAGTGACCATGTTACTCACACGACTGAGCTCTCAGCCGCACGTGTGACAGTACCATTCGCACGGTTTGTCCTGTTTAACAAGTTTATTTCACTTTGTTGCGAATGCGTTAATGATTTATGATTTATGATTACTATTTCTAATATTTACGTTGATGTTTCAGTTTGTTAAGATACTTCCAATGGCTGAACAACAAGTTAATGTTCCGGTTGTAAACCAAGAAGCTCAGGGGGAGCAAGGACAGAATCCACAAGTCAATCCAGTTAATCCACCTGCTCAACCAGAGATTATTCTAGAAATGGGTGAGCTCAACAATAAAGTCGCTCTCTACGACACAAATCTTGAGAAAGGAGATCATTTTGAGGAGATTGTCAAGTTTCTTAAGCGATCAAGGATCCATACCGCGATCTCAACTTAGTGTACAGCCTACTATAGCCATCAAAAGGAATTATGGAGAAATGTACTACTTAATGTGTCAGAGGATGAAGCTAAGCTGGTTAATACTATTCAAGGGCATGAGATTACTGTTTCTAAGACTGTGATTAGGAGGATCTTAGGCTTTAATGATGAGAACTGCTCCCACATGACGATCAATCAAGAAAGAATCCACGGATTCTTCAAAAGATGTGGATACTCTGGTTACCTTGTTGGTAATTCAGAACTAATGAAGACACTTCTGCCTCCACAGTATCGATATCTTGCTCACGTGTTGATGCACTGCTTAAGTGGACGAAAAGCTGGGTTTGATAAGCTGAATGAGAAAGTGCAGAGTATGTTTGTTGCACTCGTCCTAAAGGCTCCGTATGATTTCTCTGGATTTGTTTTCTATTACTTCAATGCTAATCACTTCAGTTCTACACAGAGATATCTTACCTACGCCCGTTTTCTTCAATTGATTATCGATGATGCAGCACTAGATCTACCAAAGCTTGAAAATGATATTATTCACCTAAAACCAATGAATCCGATAACTTTTCGGAAAATGGAGGAAACAAGAAACGAGAAGTTGAAACCTGATTTTAAAAGAAAGCTTGTTTGCCATCTCATCAAGGAAGAATTTAGATGTCCAGCTGGTAATGATTGGAGAAATGATGATTCTGACTCTAACTATGAAGTTACTGATGAGGAGGAAGGTGAAGGTGATAATCAGAGAGCTACTGGAGAAGCTCAAAGAGGAAATAATGATAATGATGATGTTAATGATGGTGATGATGATGAAGTGACTGAAGAGGATGTTAGTTTGATCCAAAGAAAGAGGAAAGGGAAAGAAGCAATGACTTCCGAGCAACCCAAGAAGAATGAGAGGAGAACCAAAGAGGAGAACCAAACACCATTATGACTCATCAAAGAAGTCATCTCATGGAGGTTCTAGACAACAAGCTCAGAGACAACCTTCCGGCTTTATGAAGGATGCTAGAGCCATTGTTACCTCACCAAAGGTTGCTGTTACAACACCACAGGTCACGTCATCAGAATTCAAGACACAACAAAATCTTCTGTTGTCTTTGATCACGAAAATAACGAATCTTGAAAATCAAGATGTCGAAGTGAAGAAAGCTAGTGAAGCTAAGATTGAGTCGTTGGTTGAAGATAACAAAAAGTTGTGGAGATGTGTGAATCATGAGAAGGAGAGATCTGCAAAGATGAGGAAGGATATTGTGGAGATTAAAAGTTTGAATGAAGTGAAATTGAAAGAGTTGAATGATAAGATTAAGCAACTTACATCTGGTAAAACCAAGTTGATAACGGATGGAGGAGAATATTCCTCTAATTTGGGTGGTGACGAAAAAGACGATGAAGAAGACGCTGGCACTGGAGGACCCTCTTTTGAAATTCCGTTAGTGATACTTATTCGAAGCTTTAATGAATATGGTGAGGTCTTTACTGCTGAATATTATATGAATTATTCAAATGTTTTTAATGATGCAGAAAAGGGGGACGTTCCACCAAGTGATTTCCCAGCGGAACAGCTTGCTGCTCTGGCATACGATAGTGAAAATGATACAGAGGATGCAGAGACAGTTGAAGTTGAAAACAAGGCTCCACAAGAAAATCCAGCTGCTGAAGTCCCTCCCGAATCAATCCAAAATATCGATTTAAGTGATTTTGATAATTTGTTTGCGGATGAAAAGAGTGAAGATTCTGTCGGTAAAGGTAATGTGAAAGAGTATGTGATTATTGAATCCGGGGATGAATTGGTGACAGAGAATGATGAAGAAGAAGAAGAAGAAGAAGAAGAAGTTAATCCTTCGCTCGAGCCCTACTCGAATCCGTCACTCAATACTTTAAGTGATTTTTTTCAATTTGAGTAGTGAGGTGAAAACGAAGAGGTTGATTGAATTAGAAAAGGCGAGGAAGGTATACAAGGAGAAAATCAAAGAAGTTGATGTTTTGATGGAAAGGAATAAGAGAATCCGACATGAGAAACTGCTCGTTGAGAAAGAAAGAAATGAGACTAAACTAAGAAGAAAGAAACTTCCAGTCGAGTAAGCTAAAGCCGAGGGATGGAATGAGATTAAGAAGTAGTTCGAACGTGATAGGGTTAAGGTGAATAGAAACGTTCAAGAAGACGAGACTCGTCAGGGTTGGTGGAAATAGAACTTTGTTAACCCTGATCAGATGAATAAGCCAGAACTCGAGCCAAAGTTTGTCAGTTTCTATGAAAAGGGAAAGAGAACCAAGAAGTATGCCAAGGGTAAAATTTTGAGCTGGGGATACTTCAAGGAGATAAATTATTTTGCGATCAAGAGGGAAGGAGGAGTTGATTATATGGCAAGACCGAGTCACTTCAAAACTCTACCTTACTTTGAGATCATGCAACTTGCGAAGCTGAAGATGTTGAACGCTGAGGATAGTGACCTTTCCAGATTGTTTCAGAGAAAACTCAGATATGAGTACCAAACAGGGAAATGGGATATCTTTAAGTCAACAGTCACCAGGTTCTCCATGCACCCAACAAAGTTGAATTCGAAAGGTGGACTTGTTCAAGTTGTTAAGTTCCGTCCATCTAAGTACATGAAACAATCTCCTTTGATGCCCTTACCCAAGGATATATGTAAAAACTTTAGATGGTAGTTCTATGATGAATTGTCGGATGAAGCAGTGATCTTTACTACAATTGAGAAAGATGATGGAAGCATGCGGTTCGACAAGGTGAGGATTCTGGATCCTATGTGGCTGAGAAACTTGTCGAGATTTGATGTGGAGACACTTCATCGCCATCACATTACGTTCAGAGATGATAAAAAGGAGGAAGTTATGAGATATCAACGTGTGATCGATGTCTACCATGCCTACCTCAACAGAGAAAGTGATGCTCAAAGCTCAAACCATGCTCAGGCCAACTGAATCCTTTCAGATACTGTGTTGCTAGTTCATATTTTATTTTTGATGATGTATTTATGCGAGACAGAGAATCTGGATATGTAATTGATGTTAAACTGATGTTACTTTTGGACTTATATGTATTTCATGAACGTTTACTTTATTGTAATCGATGATCTAGGTCCTAGGGGGAGTTGTTGATGCATTTTCTGTAAGTCCCTAGACATCTATCTTACGTTTGTAATTAGTACTTCAGTTTATGGACTACCATGATCGCTCGTTATAATCCTATCTGTGTTTATATGTGGTTACAGGTACTACAGGAACGCGATATGGATGTTTGACTATCTTAAACTCAGTCAGACGTACGAGTGAAGCCTCACTTGTACGGCTGACAAGCTCATACGCACGAGTGTGCTGAGCTGAGTCACAAACCTAATCTGTGTAAACATACACGAGTGAGTAATTACCCGTACGGCTGAGACAGCCCACTCGTACGAGTGAGGGCTGACTCGCACGGTTGACTCAATAGCGGGTGTATATAAGTGTTATATTCTTCATTTTAGGTTAAGCCTCTCATTACACACACATCACTCAGATCTGATAGCCTGTCCGATTCTCTCTCAACCCAAATCACTCAAGAGGTGAATAATAGCACTAGGTGTTAATCTAATCAGACATCCATTATTGTGGTTTGACTTAATTAATCCCAAAAAGCATTTCATATTCACTAGAGGGTTTGATTCACTAATTTCGCCTTTGTGTGAGTTAAATCTGTTGATTTCGAAGTTCCTAGTAATGTTTCATCAACCCATCTTGTAAATACCTACCATCCTGCTACAATATACATGTTTCATAATTCATCATCACAAATAATAAACAATAGAAAAATCGTAATAACTTATAGTGGTAACCCATTACCCTAATACTTTAATCGATTGAAGTGGAATTCGGTGGGTAGGTAGCCTGAGATGAATCGATTATTGTTTTTTGAGTTGAATCGATCTGAACCCTAATTATTGTCGCAATCTTTAATCGATTCAACTATTACCACTTTTACGTTTAGCTCCAGATGAAAAAAAAAATGAAAATCACAGCAAGAGAATTTTGAAAATTTGATTAACTACATATATGTCGAATTGTAAATAGATTCAATCGATTCATACCTAAATTAGGGCTAACATCAAATATCTCAAAAAGAGATATTGTAAATCACGATTGTAACCTGTATCATAACTGTAGTCAATTCCGAGAAATGATAATATGAACCGTAATTTCAGATTCAAACAATTAATCGATAGTTTCCAAACCTGATCTTCATGATGCAAAAATCGATTTCATGATAGCTACTAATCATAATCGGCAAAATCAAAGATCAAAAAGTATAAAATGCAAACCCTAATGCTCTCGATTTGTTAAACGATGATTCAAAAACAGACCTGATCTTCATGATGCTCTCGATTTACACATATATCATAAATACTCACCCGCGATTAATGCCAGCTGATTTCTGCAATTGAATTGTGTAATTTATCTAGTGAATGCGATGGTATGATCTGTATTCTGTATGTTTTTAATTACCCGTGTTTTTTTAATGTCGGGGCAATATCGGAAGGAAATTTTTAATATTGTACTTATTGAGTTATACTTATATCCAAGGGTGTAGAGAATGGGTAGGTGATGGTAATTTCCTTGATCTAATGGTTGAGATTATGGGAAAAATTTAAATGTATCTTTTTTTGACTTTATTATAATGTATAGTAGAGATTAATATATATATATATATATATATATATATATATATATATATATATATATATATACATCACAAAGATCCGGTGGTAATAAATGGGCAGATCCTAACGATCTAATGTGGAATAACTTGGTCAAATACGGAATTGATTGAACCTTGTTAATTATCATTTAGAAACTCAAGTAATGTGAATTAGATGAAGTTTCAACCATTAATATTGTCAAAATGTGTTAGATAAATCGTTTTGTAAAGTATAGTTTGACTAGCCAACTTAACGGTCTATATACAACAGAGCCGTGATGGTGACCGTACATTCCTTAATCAGTTATAGACATAGGAATGTGACTATAGAGCAATAACAGTCGATGTGCGGTTGAACCGTGATGTTAACCGTGTGCATGCTCTTTGTTCAAACGACACATGTAGATTTATATGTTATGTGTTTTGGCCATTTACAAGTGAAAAACTAAGTTTATGAACTTGCGTTTTTACTTTAACATTACTTGTCATTGCTTATGATTATCGTCATCATCAAAATATAGATTAATGTTTGAATATTAACGTTGGATCTTAAACAAACACTATAATACTACGACTTAGCATTAACGAACAGTGTCCCGATTAGTGTTAAGAAGTGTGCGTAAGTACAGGAGCGTCCCAAGAGAGGTTATCTAAGAGTTGGTGAATATTTTATTATTTTATGTTTTTCTTTTTATATTAATAATGATTGGGTTTGTATTAAAGAAGCAATGATGATTGGATAGACTGAAGATAATAATAATAAAAGGAATGATGCTGGTTCAGTATGAGATTTTATATGTAATCGAATTTTAAATTAAGGTTTTTTTTTCAAATGACCTCAAGTGTCGGACGCGAACAGTGGGCTACTACACCAACTACTCTCAAAGTGTACCTAATTGTCACTTAAATTCCACTAAGGTTCAACGTGTGATTATACTACGGGACTTAATCCGGCAGTACCACCCACAAAAACCAAATACATTAAGAGGGTCCATGAAACCACTCCAAACCGTTTAATTAAAAACCGACTATTTTTTTTGTTTCATACAGGAGCGGCGCACCATCCAACAGGTGCGGCGCTTTTGTGACTCAGGAGCGGTGTTTTTGTTGCCCAAAAGCGGCGCTTCTACCGACTGTTCGAAAAGACCACCAGTTACTGACCAGGAGTGGCGCTTTTACAAATAAAAGCGGCGCTTTTGACACTGAAATAGTGAAGGTTCAAATTTTACTAAGTGTTCGACCAACCCATTAAACCCCAATCACAAGTCTCACATTACAAGGACCCAATACAAGTTTATTATGATCCAAAACAAGTTCGTTCACATTTTTAAGCACCACATGACCATTATAATTCAATAATTTCAACAAAATGACCCGATACAATCAACTCGACAATTTCGACCCAATTACACCAATACAACGGATTAAGACTCGACATCCCATCCCAATATCATGAGCATGATTCCGGGGATTTTACCAAACCCCCAACCCACATCCAAAGCCAATGCCACTCTGCCAAGCCAACTTCTAGCAACCTAGCCAAGCTACTAGAATCCTCCAATACATCAAACGGTACCTATACAAAAAGGTAAACAGCGAGGGAGTAAGCAAAGCTTAGTAAATGCAATAATTATACATATACATATATAATCTACTTACTTGCAAACACTTACACAAATACCGCATACATGCTAGCAATCTAATTAGCATACCATCGCAAAGTATAAAGCTAATAATCTCCAATACCGCAAGCTAGCATAACCAAAAGTATGTAATAGAAATAATGCTCACGAATTCTATACACACACACACCATATGGTTAACCATACTCGCTTCATGGCGCTACCGGCTCCGTGGTTCACACCATACGCATTGTCATGATGCTACCGGCTCTGTGGTTCACATCATAACTTAAGTCATACTCGCGTTAAGGTTCTACCGGCTCCGTGGTTCACCCCTTAACAACTCGTGCTATAGTGCTAGCGGCTCCGTGGTTCACACTACAACACACGTATCATGATGCTACCGGCTCCGTGGTTCACATCATAGTACACTCGCACATATTATGGAACTACCGGCTCCGTGGTTCATACCACAGCAAACAAATAAATACACTATATACATACACGTATAATTATTCCACTCACCTTGGAATGCCCCCACAAGTCATGTACAACACGATCTCCGTCCTCAAATCCAAGCAATTCACCACCTATATCACACATAGGTACAATATGCACATAAATAACCATTAACCAAAAGAGAACCTGACACAAACGTCCCTTAGTCGAGGGATCACACCTTGCTCGCCAAAACTCGCCCATTTAATCACCTAAATGGACATAACCAAATTACAACTATGGGTGGTAATCCAAACCCACACTAATTGGCACAATTCAACCCAAATAGACCAACCTAGCTCTCAACACTAGATCACTAGTTAGTTAGTGATCATACAAACATCACTCGCCCAAATCACCCGAATATGCAATATTAACCCATATTGCCCTTGACCACCTTTGACTTATGTCAGTTTCACCCAATGCTAGTAATGACAAGTGATTAAGTTTCCAAAGCACCAATTATCCAATTTAATCAAGTACTCAAGTATCCATTTCACAAAACTTGACCCAAAATCTTAGTTTGACACCAAATCCAAGTCAACACTCGAGTTTGACCAAAATCAAACTCTTAAACACACCCAAATCGCCACCATGTTATACAATTGATTAATCATAGTATTAAAGGTTGATTTTAGATCATAAACCTAGTTATCACAACAACTTTAACTCTTTGAGGCATTTCATCAAACACCTTGTGTGTATGACTTCAAACTTGTTCTTAAGAACATCAAAATCACCAATACTCCTCCAATCTAGTGACCATCATTTAAATCAAAGACAAATACACACAAATTCATCATTAAACCCTAATCCCACCATATTAGCGTTCATAATCACAAGCTTACACCTAAACCCCCAAATTTCATAAGAAATGTGTTCTATAACTCATCATCAACTCATACCTAACCCAAACAAGAATCAAAAACTTAAAATCGGAGTTAGAACTTACCATCACCATCAAAATGTAGTTAGAAGGAAGATGAACAACTTTAACTCTTGCACCATGAAAGGATCCAAGCTTCATCTTCATAATGTTGAGCTTTCTCACTCTAAAAGCTCTTCCTCTCTCTAGAAATGGATGAGAGGATTTGTGTGGGTGAAATAAGGATAAGAATGAGATAGAAATCTACTTCCCAAGCCATATACATGTTCACAAGTGAATTGACCAATATGCCCTTCATTTAAAAGTCCAAAAATACAATCAGCACCCAAACAAGTCCAAAAGCGGATCTCCTAGCCCAAAAGCAGCGCTCTTGGAGCCTTCCAGCTCATAACTTGAAATTAAAAATGTCCGGGCTCGAATTACGATCGTCTGGGCTTTTGATTCGCCTCAATCCGAGTTCGTATGAGGAAGTTATGGCCCAAACGGTAAACACACGCATAACCTTGCAACATACACCAAACTCTTGCACATCAAACTCTCGACATTCCAAATACCAAATTTTTGGGTCGTTACAAGTCTCCCTCAGTTAAACTGGATCACGTCCCCGTGATCCACGCCCCATACCAATAAGGTAAGTATTGCATCATTAACGCACCAACAACCCGCATCTCGGAACCACGTCCAATGATCTCCACATCGATCACGATCTACCAAGTCTGCTAAAATTGAGTATTCAAGATTCGTATTAATCTCAATAAGCATACCAAAACCCTTGTTTAGCCTCCGACAAGGAGCAAAGTCCCATCTTGTACAAATCGCACCCTGTGCTAAAATTGAGTCCTTACTTAGTTTCTGACTAAGATAAACTCCCTAGACATCTCCGATGTCATCGGCATAGGCATACCCAATGCCCGAATCTACAAACTAAATCGTCCCCGACGCTTGGAACTCTTGTACATTCTCGATGCACTATGAACTCCATTCACCCCCATAGTACCACAACCATCATAACGAACCAAAACTAAGAAGTATCATGTCCACACCGCACTCATAACCGATTGCCCTTTCTCAAATCATATCCGGATAATATCACAACGCATCGCTCTCAACGGTTTACCACCATATCACTCAAGGTTTCTTCTCGATCTCCACCAACTTCAATGACAAACGGCTTTCCAGCACTAGTAAGGAAACTATTCACGTACCATAATTTCGTCAACAATAAGTTTTCATCTCGTCATTCATCGCACGTCACCACACAAACCACAATACGCTCACCAATGCTGGATAAGTCTTTCGCCTTGACCAACCGATAAGGAAGGC
Source organism: Rutidosis leptorrhynchoides (assembly GCF_046630445.1). Taxonomy (NCBI): domain Eukaryota; kingdom Viridiplantae; phylum Streptophyta; class Magnoliopsida; order Asterales; family Asteraceae; genus Rutidosis; species Rutidosis leptorrhynchoides. Next base: position 277,481,524 of record NC_092339.1, on the reverse strand, counting down.
CTTGTTATACCAATACATCAAGTCCTCGCAAAACGAAGTAGCACACTCTCGAAAATCAAGCCGTAACCGTTCGCCTCTAAATGAAGCATTCAGAACTGCCAATTCGCATCCCATAATTCCTGCAAAGTGGATTAGTCCACTGATGGTTTCACATAAGCACGCTTCCCAAACAAGGAGAAATTAGGTAACTCATTCTTTACAACACTCCGTATCGTCCATCAACATCATCCGAGTCTCACAATTTTTCACAAAAGATCCCACACTCATTCTCTCAAATCACAACTCAATGGTCGTAGCGCCCTGACCTTGAGTCCATGTCAATAGCACATCACTCTTCCTCGTTAAGAATTTATGTCCTTATTGAGGTCCAACATAGTGTTCTCCGACACTCATCATCGTACTACACTACCGTACCCCCTCGGGGAACAATAAGACTCCCCCACTTAGGATTTAAGTTAATGGAGCAAGTTGACATGTAAGCCAAATCACATCTCTTACAATATAATTAAACGTACGTGCAATGGAATGAAACTTAGAACAATAGGTCTATTTAATTAAGCTCGTAAAAATTCTCAACATAAATCATTCAATAACAAAGTATTAATCTTCAGTTGAGACCAAACCGCCAGTTGTTGTTATCCAGCCACCGACTGTTGAAAAAGTAAGGTCGACGGTTGACCATAGATAGCCGCCAGCTAACTAAGCTTTTACCTGATTTTCGCAGAGACCTAAAGTTCTTTGGTTCCGCCGTCGGATAGCCATGGACAGCCGTCGGCTTGAAACATTAACAGAAGGAAAAATACTTCTAATTACCAGAGACAGTGTTTGAAATCTTTTTCTGGTTTTGAAGTTCTCAGGCCGCCGGCCCTACTCGACTAAACGTTAGATCCGAATTACAGTTTATCCCTTTTACCTAAACCAACACCCTGAGGAAGTTTATCTACTCATATTAATAATAGAAAAGGAGATAATAGAGATAAACATGTTATTCTTTAAGAAAAATGATAAATAAAATGAGGTTATACCTAGAATAAAGGATGAATAACGAGAATGTAAATTGCAGAAATCTTCAATAATTTATATAAAAGGTAATACAATTGGTTTTGTATCGGAAAATAACGTTGAATAATGAATGAAAAATGCTTGAAAGTAAATTGGAAGTGTAAATGGGCAACGATAACGGAACAGAAAGTAAACCTAAGCTACAATGTAAACTAACTATGACGACCCGGGAATTTCTGACTAAATTTAAACTTAATCTTGATATGATTTCGATACGATAAGCAAAGTATGTAATGTTGAGTCTAGAAAATTTTGAAACAATGTTCATATATTCAATTGACTTTCGACTGTTTCCGATGATTCACGAACCATTGCTTGTAAATATGTGGATATATATATATATATATATATATATATATATATATATATATATATATATATATATATATATATATATATATATGTGTATATATAAATATAAATATATGTATAATATATATAATAACATGAACATTAATAAACTATTATATACATTTATTGTTATAAATAAATATGTACAATAAAATACATTGTAATAAAAACTATTATTTTATATGTATATATATTTTAATCATTTAATATATATTTATGTGAATAGTAAATTTTGTTATTTAAAACTGTTTATATATATACATAGTGTATATTAAATATATTTAATTTTGAGCTTAAATGGTAACTGTCTGTAACTTTCAGTTGACGTTTAATTATTTTAAAATAGATCTAATATATATATATAAGAAGTTCTAAAATAAATGTTGTTTCAAAATTTGATTAAAAAGACAATAGTTTTTATAAATATTTTTTTTACCATTTCAATCTAAGTTTTTGTACTCCATACATATAAATTAGAACAGAAAATAAATATTTTTCGAACCTTTTTGATCAGGTTTCAAACAGGTAATGAGTGAAATAATTAAATATGTTTAATCAAAAAAATTGGGATTTTTAGGAACAATTTTATATGTTAACTGTTTAGCAATGGATACAATATAATACTCCGTGAATTAGATATTATTATTAAAGAAACCATTATTTTTTTTTATCATTAATAATATTACTATCATTTTTTATGATTTTTGTATCATTATTACTTATTATTATTATGGATATAATGATGATGATGATTATTATTATTATTATTATTATTATTATTATTATTATTATTATTATTATTATTATTATTATTATTATTATTATTATTATTATTATTATTATTATTATTAATTATTAATATTAATCTAAAAAAAAAAAGTCAAGAACTAGTACCATTCCGTTACCCATTTCAATCCAACTTTTTCAAATTTTGTTTTCTGTCTGTAATCTGTTAGATGTCCATTTCACAACTCAATTAGGATCAATGCAATCACTCTATAAAAGAATTATTCTGCAATTCATTAAGTAAAACATAAAAAATCACAAAATAAGCTCGACACTCTGTACATTCATCTTTTTCACCATATTTTGATTTCGAATGAATTTCCAAAATGTAATAATGAAGTCTTGTTAGGAATCGTCTATCTAAACTATCTGTAAGTTTTCAATCTTCAATTCTTTCTATCAATTTCTAATTTGAGAGTCAAAGTTTTGGTTTTCAAAGTCAAATAAGTGTTCTTGAATCAAATTCGAGTTTGTTTTGATATCTTCAGTTAATTTGATGATCCATAAAGTTTATAGGAATGATTTGCAACACAATTCATGTTGTAATCATAACCTATAACACTCTTAATCTAAAAATTAATTTTTGAGTTCTTGAGTTCTTCACAGTAATATACACTAACGTAAATTCGAAACAAATTTCAAAAACTAAAAATTCAGAGTTGTTAGGAATCATTTACTTAAACTTCCTGCAAAATCTCAAGTTCCAATTCTTAATAACGAATTCGAATTTGCGAGTCAAAGTTAAATTGTCAAAAGTCAACTGTTTGTTCTTGGAGAAATTAGAGCTTGTTTTGATGTTTTAAGTTCAATTGACGATTTCAATAGTTTTTAGGAATGATTTGAAACATGTTTCATGTTGTAAAGATTGTCCAAAACGAACTCAAAATTGAAAACAAAAATTTTTTTTTTTCTAGCTACAAGCAAATGGATTTTTTTTTTTTGTTTTTTTCTCATTTTTTTTATATCATGAACACATTTTTATTTTTTGTTTCATGTTTGTTTAGAAGTCCTAAAACCATTTTGATGATTGACTATTAAGAAAGAAGTTGTTTGATTGTTTAGATTTTGGTGAAGAAGATGAAGTGGGTTGAAACATGTAATAGATAAGTATTTGGGTTTGTATTATAAATCAGAAAAACTGAAATGGAGGAATGGTTAAGGGTGTTGATGAGTGAGCGAGAGGTCTCAGGTTCGAGCCCGGCTTGGTGCAATCTTTTTAAAACTGACTCCTAAGGTAGTTTTATACTTTTAAAAAATTATTATTATTATTATTAATATTATTATTATTATCCTTAGTCAGATATTTCTACAATTATTAATTTTGCAAAACAAAAGATATATATGTAAATATATTATTACATAAAATATACTAATATTATATAAAATTATGTTTCAACTAATATTATTGATATAACATTAATTAAATATCAAATAAGTATCATAGTATATTATAAGAATAATTAATACATAACAAATATATAAACTTAATTGATTTATACTATAATGTGTTAATACTTGATATAGGTTCGTGAATCCGAGGCCAACCATGCATTGTTCAATGTCGTCATATGTATTTTTACTACAAAATACAGTATTGTGAGTTTCATTTACCTTTTTACCCTTTATATTTTAGGGCTGAGAATACATGCGCAACTTTTATAACTGTTTTACGAAATAGACACAAGTAATCGAAAATACGTTCTATGGTTGAATGATCGAAACTGAATATGCCCCTTTTTATTAAGTCTAGTAATCTAAGAATTAGGGAACAGACACCCTAATTGACGCGAACTCTAAAGATAGATCTATCGGGCCCAACAAGCCCCATCCAAAGTACCGGATGCTTTAGTACTTCGAAATTTATATCATGTCCGAAGGAGGATCCCGGAATGATGGGGATATTCTAATATGTATATTGTGAATGTCGGTTACCAGGTGTTCAATCCATATGAATGATATTTTTGTCTCTATGCATGGGACGTATGTTTATGAGAAATGGAAATATGAAATCTTGTGGTCTATTAAAATTATGGAATGATTATTTATGTTAAACTAATGAACTCACCAACCTTTTAGTTGACACTTTAAAGCATGTTTATTCTCAGGTATGAAAGAAATCTTCCGCTGTGTATTTGTTCATTTTATAGATATTACTTGGAGTCATTCATGGCATATTGCAAAAGATGTTGCATTCGAGTCGTCGAGTTCATCAAGATTATTATCAAGTCAATTATAGTTGGATATATTATGAAATGATATGCAAGCCTGTCAACTTTCGATGAAATGAAAGTTTGTCTTTTCAAAAACGAATGCAATGTTTGTAAAATGTATCATATAGAGGTTAAGTACCTCGCGATGTAATCAACTGTTGTGAATCGTTTATAATCGATGTGGACTTCGTCCGGATGGATTAGGACGGGGCGTTAAAGTTGGTATCAGAGCGGTGGTCTTAGCGAACCAGGTCTGCATTAGTGTGTCTAACTGATAAGTCATTAGGATGCATTAGTGAGTCTGGACTTCGACCGTGTCTGCATGTCAAAAGTTTTGCTTATCATTTAGTGTCGAAAATTATTTGCTTATCATCCTTAAAGTCTAGACACGTCTTACTGCCTCTATTGCATAGACAGTGTATAGATAAGTTCATATCTTAGCGTATATGTTATTGTTACCTTTGCCTGATAGCTTCCGTAGATTCCTCCATAATTTATGGAATTTTAGTATTTTTTTTTTTTTTTGAAAAGCAAGAAAGACTTATATTAAACAATCACGAATAGTACATGGTTGACTGGGCACCCTTAACAGCACGATACATCACGAAAGAAATAAGGATAACAAATTACATCGCCCTAAGCTAATTGCAAAGATTGCAACTAACAAAAGGAGTTAAACCTAAGGGTGTGAGAACCATTGTAGTCAATCCATAATATGACCCTTGCAATGTCGTGAAAGAACTTGAACCTCGTTAAATAAAGATGGGACCGTCTCGAGCTTATTCTTGAACACCTTTGCATTTCTATTCTTCCATAAAATGTAACAAACCACCCAACATATGGGATTTTAGTATTATATATGCATATGTAAATTATGTATTGCAGGGTACTAATCTACATCCTATAATCTATTTCTTATCGAAAATCCTTCATCTGATCGTACGAGATGAATTCCTCAAGCAGTTCGAATTCCTCGGATTCCGATGGCTATTCCGATACGGAGTTTCACCTATCAGCGTCACCGGAATGAATCAATCAATCAGTCATCCCCAATTCATCTGATGGGTTCGTAGTCGACTTAATCAATGGAGACGCGAAGAAGGCGATCCCTTCCATCAAACGAATTCACCTATTGACAATGAACCTGAAGCGTTTACCGGCGAACTTGTTCGAGACACCATTTTCTCTCTCACTTCCAGAGTGTCTCGTCATGATCATATACTATCTCAGATTCTAAACCTCATTCATCCGCTCGTTCGAACCGACAATCATCTTAGTATAATAGAAGAAGTCAACGAGCTTCATGCCCGAGTTGTAGCCTTGGAAAAGATAGTGCAAAATTTACCAGCTTCAGCAACATCACCGGCATCAACAGTACCATCAATAACAGTTCCAGTACCATCAACAATCCATGCCTTAACATCTCACTCTGTACCTCAAGTATAATCATCGTTCTACGTATCGTTCTACATCATTTATCTTCATTCGACATGGCGATTATGTAATCTATAATGTTTTAGAGATTATATATTCTTGTTCCAACGGTAAATCAAATGAGTGTAATATCATATTGACTCATTAAATCCATGATTACATCTGAAGAAAATATATATGTATATATATTTTCATAAAGATTGTAATTAAAAATTCTTGTGTACAAACTGTTAATGGTGAAAATATTTTAACGGGTAGGTAATACCCGAGGAGTATTTAGATTTCACATTAATAAGTTACACTGTACATTCTTCGAATATAATTCAACAGTCGTTTACTATCCTACTTACGTCCACCGATATACAAATCCGTTCACCACAGAATAACCATATTCATCCAATTTCATATTTGGATTTTGATTTATCAAAAATCAAGTGGCATAATGAAGGAAACATTTGACAAAATAAAATTTGTTAGAAGCAAACAAATTAACTATGAGAAATTTTGTTAAGAATCCACGCTAACTGTTCCTAACTAATTGTTCCCAGCTAACTGATTACACTTTATTTATCGCAATTTAATTATCGCAATTTACATTCTCGCAATTTTATTTATCGTCATTTAATTTCTGTTATTTACTTTACGCACTTTATTTATCGTCATTTAATTTCTGTTATTTATTTTTACGCACTTTAAATATCGGGACACGTATACAAGGTTTTGACATATCATATCGACCCATCTATATATATTATTTGGAATAACCATAGACACTCTATATGCAGTAATGCGGGAGTTAGCTATACAGGGTTGAGGTTGATTCTATAATAATATATATACTTTGAGTTGTGATCGAGTCTGAGACATATACGGGTCACGACACGTATTAATTAATTCGAATATTATATAGTAAACTATATATGAATTATTATTTGTACACTGCTAACTGTGGACTATCAACATTGTACAATTAATATGAATTAAAATATTAATTATAACATATGAAACTAAACATTTCTTCAAGTTTGCCACTTAGTCTCATCTTAAACCTCATTTGTATCTTGACGATTACAGTCTGCGTTCAAACCTTTCATGATTCTTGAAAACACCTCAATCGAGAGGATGAACCAACCACACTTCATCTACGGAAGAAAAGATTTATGCATATAGTTATGCACCTAAGAAACTCTCGGCAATTGAGTAAAAGTTTAACACGTAGCCGCGTTAGATCCTTTGGCATTTATTAGCAAAAATAACTCTGCGATCCCTTTTCAAAGTAGCAAATTTTGTCACAGCTCCAGCAGGTCAACTTCGACTTTTCATTCGAAGTAACCTTACTATAAATCCTGATATATACAATTACCCTTTTGATACCGGAGAATTCTTTTATATTCCACCATATTACCAGCTGACGTACCAGCAACCTTGTTGCTTCTTGGCTTAAATCTCTCTGACAAATCATTATATTTATTCATTGAAACCCTATCATATACTCATCCGCATCTTGTAACGAGAACTGCCATACCAATTACCGCGAATCAGCCATCAGTACTTTGAAAACTCACAGCATATCTACATCAACAGTTATATGTATGACATTTATCTCTTAGAATTATGATCTCTCATTCTGAAATTCTGAAAAGCACTCAGTCACAAATCAATACTCTGAATGTTGAAAAAAAGCTGAATGAAGCAGCAGAAACCATAGACAACCATAAACGCCCTTAATCATCGGAAGTTTGATGATAAAGAATAGTATGTTGGAAAAGCTCAGAAAAGTTAGAACTGGAAAACTGATTGAGCAAACTACGAAGGAGTCTTTGAACAAATCACAAGAACTAAGCTTGTACATTAAGAATCCTGATGATTCTGTTTCTGATGAAATCTTTAGCGAATACCTTGCTTCTGACTCCAAACTCTTACGGATAAATTTTCTTCACCACCCTTCGATATTAGAAATTCCAAGATATCATCGTATCTTTCATTATAACTATCCTCTATATTTCTGAAGATATTTTCATAACTATTCTAATCTGAAATCATTAATCTCTTCGTGCTATCAGTGTTACATCATATAGAAACTGTTAGTTTCTATATTCTGTAAACTTTTGAGCTTAAAATATGAATGTTATTGAAGTAATGTTCAGAACCGAAGCATGAGTTAGTATAATATAATGACACTTGATCAACTTGATTATATTACAATAAGTCATGCTGAGTTTCTAAATGGAACATGATGATTCACAGATCATAACGTCATCATGTGCCATGTTACATGACTCTTACGTTCTGTCTAATCTATAACATATTAAGAACATATTTTTCTTGATAGTCCTATCTTTCCTTGAATTCTGGTAATTTAACAAATCAAATTGTGCTATTACCATTTCTTTCTTAGGACATTAACAATGTTCATTCTGAAACTTATATCTGCGAATTCTGACCCATTACCAGAGATGTACAATAGCAAGAAGAAGAAGAAACGAAGGGACAAAGCTCCGAAATATAAATTGGAGTATAAATCACAGCAAATAAGGGGGGAAGTATTAACTGTGGATGACAGTGATTATAGGAGACAGGAATTGGGACATTGAAATATAAGGAAGAATATAAAGCCCAACAACAATACCGAAATTACAAACTGTGGATATCAGTGCGTATAGCAATATAAAGACACGGGAGGATTATAAATACAATAATCCCTAGAGCATAGTAGAAATAAACAGATTCATTCTATGGAAGTTGGAAAAGGAGAATGATTGTTACGATAGTCAGGATAAGGACAAGGATTAGAATTGGATTAAGCATTTTCACAATCTTCTGGATTTGGGAATTGAGTATAGAAGTGGTGAAAACTAATGGAACGGAAAAGGTAAATTTATAATGGAAATATCAGATGTAGTAATCGGGACAAATTGTCGCATTTAATTATAGAGATCTTAATTTCCTTATTCGCCAAATAATCAAATCTTTTAGATTTCGAAGATTTTCTTTATATCCCTTGAATTCCGGAATTTAATCAAGACGACGTCAAAAGTTAAGACAAACTTTATTTTCTAAATTCAACCCTGACTCTGTCAAAAGTTAAGATGAATCTTTACTTTCCTATTTCACTCTTTGGTGATAGCTTCATTCGTGCTCTTCGAATAATCGAATTATTTTATCTGTATTATGCAATAATGATAAAACTCTATTTATCAGCTCATATTCGTCAGGAAAACATATTTATCGTTAGCCATGACGACCTCACTCAAATTTCGGGACGAAATTTCTTTAACGGGTAGGTACTGTGACGACCCGGGAATTTCCGACTAAATTTAAACTTAATCTTGATATGATTTCGATACGATAAGCAAAGTATGTAATGTTGAGTCTAGAAAATTTTGAAACAATGTTCATATATTCAATTGACTTTCGACTGTTTCCGATGATTCACGAACCATTGCTTGTAAATATATATATATATATATATATATATATATATATATATATATATATATATATATATATATATATGTGTGTATATATAAATATAAATATATGTATAATATATATAATAACATGAACATTAATAAACTATTATATACATTTATTGTTATAAATAAATATGTACAATAAAATACATTGTAATAAAAACTATTATTTTATATGTATATATATTTTAATCAATTAATATATATTTATGTGAATAGTAAATTTTGTTATTTAAAACTGTTTATATATATACATAGTGTATATTAAATATATTTAATTTTGAGCTTAAATGATAAATGTCTGTAACTTTCGGTTGACGTTTAATTATTTTAAAATAGATCTAATATATATATATATATATATATATATATATATATATATATATATATATATATATATATATATATATATATATATATATAAGAAGTTCTAAAATAAATGTTGTTTCAAAATTTGATTAAAAAGACAATAGTTTTGATAAATATTTTTTTTACCATTTCAATCTAAGTTTTTGTACTCCGTACATATAAATTGGAACAGAAAATAAATATTTTTCGAACCTTTTTGATCAGGTTTCAAACAGGTAATGAGTGAAATAATTAAATATGTTTAATCAAAAAAATTGGGATTTTTAGGAACACTTTTATATGTTAACTGTTTAGCGATGGACACAATATAATACTCCGTGAATTAGATATTATTATTAAAGAAACCATTATTTTTTTTATCATTAATAATATTATTATCATTTTTTATGATTTTTGTATCATTATTACTTATTATTATTATGGATATAATGATGATGATGATGATTATTATTATTATTATAATTATTATTATTATTATTATTATTATTATTATTATTATTATTATTATTATTATTATTATTATTATTAATATATTTATTAATTATTAATATTAATCTAAAAAAAAAAAGTCAAGAACTAGTACCATTCCGTTACCCATTTCAATCCAACTTTTTCAAATTTTGTTTTCTGTCTGTAATCTGTTAGATGTCCATTTCACAACTCAATTAGGATCAATGCAATCACTCTATAAAAGAATTATTCTGCAATTCATTAAGTAAAACATAAAAAATCACAAAATAAGCTCGACGCTCTGTACATTCATCTTTTTCACCATATTTTGATTTCGAATGAATTTTCAAAATGTAATAATGCAGTCTTGTTAGGAATCGTCTATCTAAACTATCTGTAAGTTTTCAATCTTCAATTCTTTCTATCAATTTCTAATTTGAGAGTCAAAGTTTTGGTTTTCAAAGTCAACTAAGTGTTCTTGAATCAAATTCGAGTTTGTTTTGATATCTTCAGTTAATTTGATGATCCATAAAGTTTATAGGAATGATTTGCAACACAATTCATGTTGTAATCATAACCTATAACACTCTTAATCTAAAAATTAATTTTTGAGTTCTTGAGTTCTTCACAGTAATATAAACTAACGTAAATTCGAAACAAATTTCAAAAACTAAAAATTCAGAGTTGTTAGGAATCATTTACTTAAACTTCCTGCAAAATCTCAAGTTCCAATTCTTAATAACGAATTCGAATTTGCGAGTCAAAGTTAAATTATCAAAAGTCAACTGTTTTGTTCTTGGAGAAATTAGAGCTTGTTTTGATGTTTTAAGTTCAATTGACGATTTCAATAGTTTTTAGAAATGATTTAAAACATGTTTCATGTTGTAAAGATTGTCCAAAACGAACTCAAAATTGAAAACAAAATTTTTTTTTCTAGCTACGAGCAAGCAGTAGGATTTTTTTTTTTTTGTTTTTTTTTCTCATTTTTTTTATATCATGAACACATTTTTATTTTTTGTTTCATGTTTGTTTAGAAGTCCTAAAACCATTTTGATGATTGACTATTAAGAATGAAGTTTTTTGATTGTTTAGATTTTGGTGAAGAAGATGAAGTGGGTTGAAACATGTAATAGATAAGTATTTGGGTTTGTATTATAAATCAGAAAAACTGAAATGGAGGAATGGTTAAGGGTGTTGATGAGTGAGCGAGAGGTCTCGGGTTCGAGCCCGGCTTGGTGCAATCTTTTTAAAACTGACTCCTAAGGTAGTTTTATACTTTTAAAAAATTATTATTATTATTATTAATATTATTATTATTATCCTTAGTCAGGTATTTCTACAATTATTAATTTTGCAAAACAAAAGATATATATGTAAATATATTATTACATAAAATATACTAATATTATATAAAATTATGTTTCAACTAATATTATTGATATAACATTAATTAAATATCAAATAAGTATCATAATATATTATAAGAATAATTAATGCATAACAAATATATAAACTTAATTGATTTATACTATAATGTGTTAATACTTGATATAGGTTCGTGAATCCGAGGCCAACCATGCATTGTTCAATGTCGTCATATGTATTTTTACTACAAAATACAGTATTGTGAGTTTCATTTACCTATTTACCCTTTATATTTTTGGGCTGAGAATACATGCGCAACTTTTATAACTGTTTTACGAAATAGACACAAGTAATCAAAAATACGTTCTATGGTTGAATGATTGAAACTGAATATGCCCCTTTTTATTAAGTCTGGTAATCTAAGAATTAGGGAACACACACCCTAATTGACGCGAACTCTAAAGATAGATCTATCGGGCCCAACAAGCTCCATCCAAAGTACCGGATGCTTTAGTACTTCGAAATTTATATCATGTTCGAAGGAGGATCCTGGAATGATGGGGATATTCTAATATGTATATTGTGAATGTCGGTTACCAGGTGTTCAATCCATATGAATGATATTTTTGTCTCTATGCATGGGACGTATGTTTATGAGAAATAGAAATATGAAATCTTGTGGTCTATTAAAATTATGGAATGATTATTTATGTTAAACTAATGAACTAACCAGCCTTTTGGTTGACACTTTAAAGCATGTTTATTCTCAGGTACGAAAGAAATCTTCCGCTGTGTATTTGCTCATTTTATAGATATTACTTGGAGTCATTCATGGCATATTGCAAAAGATGTTGCATTCGAGTCGTCGAGTTCATCAAGATTATTATCAAGTCAATTATAGTTGGATACATTATGAAATGGTATGCAAGCCTGTCAACTTTTGATGAAATGAAAGTTTGTCTTTTCAAAAACGAATGCAATGTTTGTAAAATGTATCATATAGAGGTCAAGTACCTCGCGATGTAATCAACTGTTGTGAATCGTTTATAATTGATATGGACTTCGTCCGGATCGATTAGGACGGGGCGTTAAACTAAATATATGAAATCGTAAACCGAAGTGTAACGACCCACCAAAATCGCAATTGGCACGGTACGTTATTCATCGGTCCCATTGCGAGGTATTGACCTCTATATGATACGTTTTGTAAACATTGCATTCTTTTGAAAGACACACCATAAATGAATACATAAAATCCAAAGTTTTTGACATCTGATGATTTCTACGTATAGAAAATCGCCGTAAATAATAGTCTACAATAATACATTCGTTGACAATACAGTCAAAATAAAATACATGGTGATGATTTTGTGAATGCAAAGTTTTCTCGAATAAAGCATGTATGACTCCATGCACATAGCTTGTATAACGTATAAAAAAACGTGACAGACTTCTAGGGACCTGAGAATAAACATGCTAAAGCGTCAACACAAAGGTTGGTGAGTTCATAGTTTTAATATTGCGTACAATCTGTATATAAAGATGGACCACAAGATTTCAGTTGTTTCATCCAAACGTTTATCAAAATATTCTATGAAATTGAGCACCCTGGTAACTAAAATTAACGTATATATAATAAGTATCACTGTTTTGACATACATACAACCAACATGTACATTACACGTAAACCAACGTATACTAAACTCAGATAGCATATGTCATGTAAGTAACTAGAGGGGGGATGAATAGTTACTTAATACATTTTTAACACTTTTTCGATTGATCACCAAATTCGATTTAACTTTGATCAACTAACTCAACTCAAACTTGATGTGTGTAGTGTATATGTTCTAAATGATAAATGAAGTAATTTAAAGAACATAGACACAAGGATTTATAGTGGTTCGAGTGGATGTTAACTAATCCACCTTAATCCACTCCCCGATTACACTAATCGGGATTTGTTGCTTCACTAAGCACTTTTCTCCAAACTAAAATGACCTGTCCTAATCCATCTGGACGAAGTCCATATCGATTATAAATGATTCATAATAGTTGATTACATCGCGAGGTACTTGACCTCTATATGATACATTTTACAAACATTTCATTCGTTTTTAAAAGACAAACTTGCTTTACATCGAAAGTTGAAGGCATGCATATCATTTCATAATATATCCAACTATAATTGACTTAATAATAATCTTGATGAACTCAATGACTCGAATGCAACGTCTTTTGAAATATGTCATGAATGACTCCAAGTAATATCTTTAAAATAAGTAAATGCACAGCGAAAGATTTCTTTCATACCTGAGAATAAACATGCTTTCAAGTGTCAACTAAAAGGTTGGTGAGTTCATTAGTTTAACATAATTATTCATTTTTATCATTTTAATAGACCACAAGAATTTCATTTCCAGTTCTCATAAATATACGTCCCATGCATAGAGACAAAAATTATTCATATGGATTGAACACCTGGTAACCGACATTAACAAGATGCATATATAATATCCCCATCATTTCGGGACACCCATCGGACATGATAATTTCGAAGTACTAAAGCATTCCAAATTCCAGAATGGGGCTTGTTAGGCCCAATAAAATATTTTATAAAATTATTCTACAATGAGGTGTAACAAAAATATTTAATGATACAACTCAACTTAGAATTTAAAATCAATGCTAAATAGCATATAATGATCCATGCTAAACAGCATATAGTAATCTATAGTTCTATTCCACAGCCTGAGGTGTAACCAAAAATATTTGTTGATACAACTCTACATAGAATTTAGTTTTTGACGGAACTATTTTGTAAATCAAAAAGCTCATTTATTCATCCCAAAACATTTAAAGAGTTTTAAAAATGGGATTAGTTTTTGTGTCTATTTCGTCAAACATTTATAAAACAGTGCATGTATTCTCAGCCTAAAAATATATAATGCAAAAGCAATTAAAAAGGGAGCAAATGAAACTCACCATAATGTATTTTATAGTAAAAATACATATGATGAAACTGAACAATGCAGGGTTGGCCTCGGATTCACGAACCTATATTATTTGTATATATATTAATACATATAACCGCAATCGAACCAATTTATATATTATAATAAATGATGTAATTGCTATATTTAATGTTTTATAGGTTTTATTATTGATTTCATATATATAAATATTAATATAGTTAAGTTATGCTTATTAAATATACTTATATACAAATATCATATATTTGTTAAATTAATGATAATACCAAAATAGTAAATAATTAAATTTAATAATGATGCTAAAAATATTAATTTTTTTATAATAACATTTGTCACATTATTTGTAGTCAAATACGATAGTGATAATGATAATAATCAAAGTAATAATAATAATAATAATAATGTAAATTTTAAGTATAAATATAATCTTAATAATCATGATAAAAATATTACTTTTAATAATAATGATGATAAAATAATGTATATGAAAAATCGTGTAGATGATAATAGTACTATTAGTACTAATAATAATACTAACTATAAAAATAAACATTTTACTCAAATCGATAATATGTTTAGTGATAACTATATTAATAATCATTTTAGTGATAACAATATTAATTTTAATACTTATGTCATTAATAATAATGATAGTGATAATAATAACAATACATCTATTGATAATAATAACAAAGACAATAATTACGATACTAGTAATAATAATAATAATAATTAACACTAGTAATAATAATATTAATAATGATAATGTTAATAAGTTTTAATTATTATTACTTATAATAAATGATATTCATAATACTTAATAATAATAACATCAAATATAACATTAATTCTTAATGATAATAATACTAATAACAATAATAATAATAATAATAATAATAATAATAATAATAATAATAATAATAATAATAATAATAATAATAATAATAATAATAATAATAATAATAATAATAATAATAATAATAATAATAACAACAACAACAACAACAATAATAATAATGATATAAAAATACAACCTTTGAAGAAATCAAGTTCCAAAAAAAAAATACGCCATTGCCCAGGCTCGAACCCGAGACCTCTCGCTCACCGGAATCACCTCATAACCATTACTCTGGGAAGACATTTCTATTTAACTTCCGACTAACACAATTTAACCCGTAAGATTTCCGTTAGACCCAACACTCAAGCCCAGCTATGTGATTGTGTGTTCTCGGCCCAAGTGCAACTCACGGCCCAGTGATGTGGTAGCGGAGTGGTATAAAATACTATTAATTTTAGCAGGAAAATACTATTAAATACGATACAATTTTACACAAGATATTTATTTATTTAGAGAATGGATATACTTAAACCTTGCTACAACACTTATAGGCAGTGTACCTAATCGTGCAGTATTGTAGTTTTTAGTAAGTCCGGTTCGTTCCACAGGGAATCTTTTTAAACAAAGCTTAACGCTATATTAGTTTACTTTTATAAAAATACAAATATATATATATAAGTAATATTATTATTATAAAGGGGGGTTTTTACCGTTTAATGACCGGTTTATCGATTTTAAAACTTTAGTCGCAGTTAACACCAAATGTAAAATATTAAAAATAAATACAAGACTTAAATTAAAGCATAAAGTAAATAACGATAATGAAATTGCGATAAATGAAAGTAACTTGCGATAATTAAAAAGTACGATAATTAAAAGTGCAATTAAATATAATAACAATAAAAATGCGATAATTAGAAGTGCAATTAAATATAAAATAAAGGAAATTAAATATGAAATAAAATAATTATGCTTATTTAAACTTCCGTAATCATGATGTTTGACGTGTTGATTTTAGTTTTATGCCCATGGGTTAATTGTCCTTTGTCCTGGATTATTTAATATGTCCGTCTGGTTTTTGTCCATAACAGTCCATCAGTCATAAATATAAAGTGCGAGTGTCCTCGTCAAATTATTCTTATACCCGAAGTTAAATATTCTAACTAATTGGGGACTTAAACTGTAACAAGATTTTAATACATTGTTTAATAATTACACCAGGATGTTGACTGAGTGTAACCCAAGGTTTTAATATTTTGTTATCAATTATACCAAGTGTCCTTGCACATAATTTCACCCCTGTTTTAATTATTCTAGTGGCTATTAATTCATTCCCGTGTCCGGTTAAATGAACGATTATTCGTACATATAAATACCCCGTCCATCGTGTCCGATCGAGTGTATATGATAATTTATAGGGACGCCCAATTGTAAATCTTTATATTAACATTAACAAACTATCATTTAGTTAAACAAATATAAAGCCCATTAATAGCCCATAGTCTAATTTCCACAAGTGTCGTTCTTTTGTCCAAACCCCAATTATGGTACAAAGCCCAATTACCCAATTTTAGTAATTAGCCCAACATCATGATTACTTCGGATTAAATAAGAATAATAATAACTTAGCTACAAGACATTAAATTAAAAAGGTTGAACATAACTTACAATGATTAAAAATAGCGTAGCGTTACACGGACAGAATTTCGACTTACACCCTTACAACATTCGCTAACATACCCTTATTATTAGAATTAAAATTAAAATTAAAATTAAAATATAAATATAAATATATACGATATAGATAGAGAGATTGATATATAATGGATGAAAAATGCTCAGAATTCGGTTGGCTTTATAGGGAGTCTCAAAGTTTGGGGCTCCGCGACTCGCGGCATTTTTGGCCTTCAAACTCCACGAGTCGCAATTACAGCTCACCCATTTTGGAGTCTCTCTTGCCGAAGGTTTTTATTTATTTATATAATATATAAATAATTATAAGAATTATTTAAATATTATATTATATTTATGTGCATAGTTGCCTTGTAATTTTTAGTCCGTTGCGTCGAGCGTTGAGAGTTGACTCTGGTCCCAGTTCTGGATTTTCGAACGTCCTTGCGTACAATTTTATATTTTGTACTTTGCGTTTTGAATCTTGTACTCTTGTAATTTCGAGACGTTTCTTATCAATAATTGGAACCTCTTTGATTGTATTTTGTACTTTTGAGCTTTTTGGTCATTTGCGTCTTCAATTCGTCGAATCTGTCTTTTGTCTTCACCTTTTATTATTTAAACGAATATCACTTGTAAATAGAACAATTGCAACTAAAAGCTTGTCTTTCTTGAGGAATAATGCTATGAAATATATGTTCGTTTTTAGCATTATCAAATATTCCCACACTTGAGCGTTGCTTGTCCTCAAGCAATATCGTCTTGAAATACTAGAATCACTTCTTTATTCTTCACACTTTGTACATCAGTGATTTCTATACGGTCGTATAAACAATGGTAGTAACGATATGGTTTACAGTCCCACATGACTATAAAAATTTAGATCCATTAAGGAAATTGGATCTTTATGAAAACATTTGATCTTTTGAAAATTAAATCTAGTTTTTACCCTAGATAAGTTTTCCGGAATAACCCTTTACCGGTGTTTGCAAAATATTTTTGTGGGTTTGGTGGGTTTCAGATTTGAAAATTTTAGCTCAAAACTTGCGGTTTTGTGTCACCCACTTGCTAACCTTGTATTTGGAAAGCAACACATCCAGTTTACTTGTCCCGTATATTACCTTTCGGTAAACTACCGTCCGGTTGTAAAGGAAAGCGTTGAACAAGCAACTGTTAAGGCAATGTCCCCTGACATGCTTTTAATTATGGTCTATAACGTGTCGGACGCAATTACTATCCTTGGTAGGAGCAATAGTAAAGCTCACCCTTATGATTTTTCGGTCTGGCACAAGGTCCTGTCTTTGACCATGCTATGCAACCACCGTTCTTACGGTTGACACCCGATTTAGTTCAGGTGACCTAATGAATTCCAGGTGAATTCCTAGGATTTTATGTTCAATGGTAATGAACACATTGAAAATAGGGTTTTTAGAAAACAAATCGGTTTGTAATTTTGATCAAAATATTTTCTCGTTCAAGCTCGAGTTTAGATATCATTGAATTCCATGAGTTTGTAATTCTCAATCTTTAAGGTCAATCTCAAGGATTGAGTAATATGAGGCTTAAAAGCTGATTTTTGATCTTTAAAGGAGATTATCCTTTCTGGGGATCTGATTCATTAGTCTTATCCAGCTAATTTGCATGGTGCCCCCTCATTTTACGAGATAAATCCTTCTCATGGTTAGGATAAATCTGACCACTTGGCGACCCTGTTTAATGCTGAGGTCCGTGGATTTCCTGCTGATTTTAGTGATGACTTTTCTAGATTTTTCGTCAACCTACAACTGGTCTGGACGACAACTTTATGACCTAAATCAAGAAGCGCGTGTCTTTTTAGGAAGACTTTACTTCCTTTTAATGATGGAATTGATTCATCGTGTAGATCCATCTTTCTTACAGTAAATCAGGTAAAACTTTTTATTTTAGTCCAAAGCAAAAGTATTTTCAGTTATTTGTACAAAAATATGTGGCATATGTTTAAGATAACTTGGTAATTTTTCCCACACTTGGCTTTTATTTTCCTTTTTTATCGTCCTCTATTCCATTTTAAATGAATTTTAACATTTTGGTTTGTTTCTCAATTTATGTCCTTTCCGAGGTTACAATAATTTCGGTGTTAAAACCTAGTTTTATCGTTCATAAATATGTATAAACATGATTTTGAGTTCATTTATTTGAAAATTTTATAAAATTTTACTAGAATTGGGTAGTCAATATATAAGACTAGGGTTGTTCTTTATTATCAGAGAGCACTAGATTCTAATACAACTACTGCTTTACTAGTATTTTTAATGGTAACCCAGTGTTTAAGATAAAAATTTTAAAATTCGAAAGAATTTAACCCCTTCCCACACTTAAGATCTTGCAATGCCCTCATTTGTAAGAAATCAGTAACAATTTAAATTATTGAGGGTGATTTGTGTGAAAATGATTAAATTTTTACCAAAGTTTCCAAATATATTGGCGTTTGTTTGCTGAATGATAAATGGTGCACATCATTTGTTCATTCCGTCTTGTTGTTATTTCACATATATTTTGCATCTTGTCGTCAAAATTAGTTGCTTTTGCTGAACTTAATGCCAGTCTTTGAAAATGCGTTGTTTTACCCTGTTGTGTACATAAGATAAACTGCAAACATATATACATATTTTTGAAGTTTGGTATATTACCCCACATTAAAAAATTATTAAAATCTAAGAATAAAAGTTAGAAAATTATAAAAACTATTACAATATTAACATAAGTATTAAACGTATCAATATTACAAATTACAAAATAAATAAAACTAAGTAGACTAGGGATGATACTGGTACCAATAGGGGTTCCAAGCATAACCATAGGTGCTATAGAATGCTTCGGCAGGGTTATACGTAGGATACGGTGGTTGCATCTCTATAGACCAGGGAGGGAATATGGGTTTTGGTGTAGGAATATAGTTTCTACCTATATATTGGCAATGAGCTATGATTTGGTTTTGATGAACTTGCCAATCTTCAAATGCTCTCTGTCTAGCATTTTTGTACTCCTGTGAAGCTATAAACCTTTGCATTTCTTGCATTTCATTTCCCCCTCCTACATTACCTTGTTGTTGGTTTCTCTCAACCTGTGGATGTCTACCATGGTATTGTACTGCGGCGTTATTTCGCCTCTTTAAAAATTTCGCACCATGGTATACATTTAAACCTATAGTATCGCGGGGTTCTGGTTCTTCGACTAATAATCCCCCCGACTTATATCCACACCGAGATATTCAGCAATCAAAGTAATAAAAATACCACCTCCTATTATGCTATGCGGTCTCATCCCCCTAACCATAGCTGATAAATAATAACCCACACAATACGGTATACTTACAGCGCTTTGTGGGTCTCAAATACACATATGGTAAAACAAATCCTGTTCATTTACCTTTTCCTTGTTCTTACCTCTTTGTGTAATCGAATTAGCTAAAAACCTATGAATCACTCTTAATTCGGCTCTATCTATATCCAAATAAGAGTAATTTCCCCCTTTGAATCGGTGATGGCTTGTCATTTGACTCCATACACCATGTATATCAAAATTTTCATCTATCTTTCTACCGTTTAGTATCAACCCTCTACAATCAGCAGATGCTAACTCCTCAGGCGTATATGTACGTAAAGCCTGAGCCATGTCTAGTAAAGACATGTGGCGCATCGAACCTCCTAACAAAAATCTAATAAAAGATCGATCGGTTAAACTCGCTACCCGATCATTTAATTCTATACTACACAACAATTCTTCACACCATACTTTATATACAGGTCTACGCATGGTGAATAAACGTACCCAGTCATTAAAAGTAGAATTACCATACCTCTGTGCAAGTAATTCCCTAATTGGCCCGGCCAATTCTACAGCTTCTAAAGGTCCCCATTCTATGACCCTCGGTACCTCAACAACTTTAGAATGAAGCGTATGCAATCCCCTTTGATACTTTGGATAATCTATCCAAAGTCTGTCAAATCTCAGGTTCGGATGCAAATCTTCCAAGTGCATATCAGAAAATGTCAAGACTGGATGAGGTATATCCTGCTTGTAGTAGTTATCCACCTCCTGTTGTTCCGCATTCTCAGCAGGAGCATTGTGGGCTTGGGATGAAGATTCACCCCTTTCAGTCTGCAAAACACATCAAACACAATTTTTGTGCATCCAAATATGCATTAGTGTCAGCAAAATCATCAATCAAAATAATTACAATGACATGATCAATTTATATCAAACTTAAGCTCATTTTCATATTTTCATCAAATCTACACTTTTTCAAATAAGCATATACGAAAATGTTCGCCAAGTTCATAAGCATTCAACTCAAATAACATGTCAAATAATCATTACTAGCAATTAAACAAGTTTCAAATGGCATTATCTCTCAAAAATCAAGTTCATGAATTTTAGACTTGAAAAAGTCCACTTTAATTCTCAAAATCATGTTTAGGCTCAAAGTTTGGATCATTTAACTACCTAAACATGTTACTCTACTTAATTTAGCAATAATTCATGACAAAAATCGGCCATAACCTGTTTATATCAAAAAGCCCCAAATTTGCTCAAGAACACAAACCCTAGATTACTCAAAATTTGAAGTTTAAGGCTTCTAATCATGTTAAACAGTATCAATCTAGGTTATACAAGCATAATACATAAACAATTTAACCATAATTACACTAAAAAGCATCAAAATCAAATTGGGGAAAAAATTGCTCAAGAACACTAATTTTCGAATTAAATGGTGTTTAGGTGTAGAAATTTACCGTTTTTCTTGAGTAATTTCCTTGATAGCATCCTTCTCAACATGATTTTAGTAAAAGATTTGATGATTAACGGTTAAAAATTGTGATTTTGGGGGTGTTTTTGCGTGTATTTTCGGCAGTTATTTTCGCAGTTTTCTTTGAGTTTGTGGTGTGTGGTTTAAAACTGATCAGTTTTTTACGTTTTATTTTTTTCTGGGTTTTGGTCCCTCCGCGAGTCGCGGAGATTTCCCCTTCAAACTCCGCGAGTCGCGGAGTTTGGTTTTTTTTTTTTATATATATCTTATACTAATTAAAACAATTGAGTAATTAATTTTAAAATTTTGTTTCCCTTGTTATTTAGGACGAGGTCGTTTCGGATCGATGTGCTAGTCCGTCCTTCGACAAAATTTTAAAATTTGTCTTTTTGTAGCGATTGTTTTAAAAGCTAAGATTTTTGTTTTTTTTTTTAATGTTTTTGGCATACTTTAATTCAATAAGATTAAAAATAATGATAATAAAAGTTCTCGTCCCTTCCTTGGGTAAAGCAATTTCGGTTCAAAGACCTAGTCTTCAACTTACGACGAATTTTAAAAATCATATTTTTAACTTAATGAGATAAAGTAAATTTTTGTTTTTAAATTCACACAATTTAAATATAAAATTCAAAATTAATATTAAAAATTCACACCAAACTTAAAATTTGAAATGCATAAAATTAAAAATTCATATTTTAAAAATTAAAAATTCACACCAAACTTAATTTAAAAATTTATATTATAAAATCACACCAAACTTACAATTTAAAATGCATAACATTAAAAATTCACACCAAACTTATATTAATTTTTTTTTTCAATTATTTACAATTTTAAATATATTGTTTTTACAAAGTTTACAATATTAATTTAAGATTTATATATTAATTTTAAAAACATGGTAAAAATAAAATTAAAAATTTTTTTGGCTTTTTATCCCACTTTAATCAATCAAATATTATCAAAAATATACGCCCCTCTTTTCGGTAAAGTAATTTCGGTTCCAAGACCTAATTTAACTCATGACGAATTTTTGAAATATTTTGGGTTGATTGATTAAAGATATTTATACCTTAAGAATAAACGTTAAATTTCGCAGTGATGTAATAAATTTTTGTATGATATCAATAATTTCGGTCGCCAAACCTAATTTTATTCAATACCAATTTAATACTTTTTAGCGAACAAATTAGCGTTTATTATCAAAAGGTTAAAAATAAAAAAAAATAAAAAATAAAGGCTGTACAGACATACCTGTGAAATAGATTTCTTAGTTATATGATCTATCCCATTCATAAGATAGTCGGTTTAATTGGTTTTCCATGGCTACATAGGCGTAACCTCGAGCATTCAGTGTCTTTTCTTCTAAACATATGAACGGTCCGTCTCTGCATAAAGTAACAAATTCGGTGTTTGAATAGGTTTGATTATTTGAACATTTACCTCCATGTGACCATTTTCTGCATTTGTGACATCTTTCTAGGTGTCGTGCTCTGGATTTTGATTTTCCTTTACCAAATTGTAACTTATTATCTTCGCATCTGGATTCTTTTCTAACTCCGTCCATTCTTTCTCTGATTACTGATACTATTTCACTAGGTAGTATGTCATTATTACGTTTAGTGATCAAAGCGTGTAGCATTAGACCATGGTTTAGTTCACAGGCAGTCTTCATTTTGTAAAAAACCTAAAAAAAATAAAAATTCAGAATGGAGGGAGAAGAATAGTTCTTTAGGGTCTGCTAGGGAAAGACCACTCGGGTTCCATTTTCGAGAACTACACGAAAACAGACAATCTAACTCTAACAGAAATACATATTATCCTTTAAAGACTTGATTCTCCCCACACTTAGTTAGCTGTGGTGTCGAAATTGTGATTAACTTCGTTGTCGACTTCCATCGGACTATGTATGTAGTGTTTAACTCTGTGACCATTAACTTTAAATTCAATCCCATTTGAATTTATTAATTCTATCGTTCCGTATGGGAAAACTCTTTTGACTATGAATGGTCCAGACCATCTTGATTTCAATTTTCCAGGAAATAGCTTGAATCGTGAATTGAAAAGAAGAACTCTGTCTCCTTCTTTAAATTCTTTTGAACTTCTGATTCTTTTATCATGCCATTTCTTCGTTCTTTCTTTATAGATTAACGAATTTTCGTATGCTTCATGTCTTAATTCTTCTAATTCGTTTAGTTGACTTAATCGTAGACGTCCGGCTTCATGTAAATTAAGATTACATGTCTTCAAAGCCCAAAATGCTTTGTGTTCAATTTCTACTGGAAGATGACATGCTTTTCCATAAACAAGTCTAAAAGGTGTGGTTCCAATTGGATTTTTGAAGGCTGTTCTAAAAGCCCAGAGTGCATCCTCTAATTTAATGGACCATTCCTTCGGATTTGATCCTACGGTTTTCTCTAGAATACGTTTTAAAGCTCGGTTGGTATTTTCAACTTGTCCACTTGTTTGTGGATGATATGCGGTGGAGATTTTATGAGTTACTCCATATCTTTTAAGAACTTTCTCAAGTTGATTATTACATAAATGAGTACCCCGATCACTTATTAAAGCTTTCGGTGTTCCAAACCTTGCAAAAAGACGTTTTAAAAAGTTGACTACAACTCGTGCATCGTTAGTTGGGAGAGCTTGTGCTTCCGCCCATTTAGATACATAATCAATGGCTACGAGTATATATAGATTATTATGAGATTTTGGAAATGGACCCATAAAGTCAATACCCCAAATGTCAAATACTTCACATACTTGGATGACATTTTGTGGCATTTCATCACGTTGACTTATTTTTCCGGCCCTTTGACAAGCATCACAGGATTTGCAAAGAAGGTGTGCGTCTTTGTAAATTGTACGCCAATAGAATCCAGCATCATAAACTTTTCTTGCTGTTAGTTGAGGCCCATAATGCCCTCCTGTTGGTCCTGTGTGACAATGGTTTAATATTTTACTAGCTTCATCTCCATATACACATCGGCGTATTATTCCATCGGGACAACTTTTAAACAGATGTGGATCTTCCCAAAAATAGTGTTTTATATCACTGAAGAATTTCTTTCGTCTTTGGTACGATAATCCTTTTTCAAGGAATCCACAAACTAAGTAGTTTGCATAGTCTACAAACCATGGAAGTTCTTTATAATCTATCTTCAATAGATATTCATCAGGAAAGTTATCTTGTATGGCCGATTCATTTAGAACTTTTAATTCGGGATTTTCAAGATGAGAAAGATGATCAGCGGCGAGATTTTCTGCTCCTCTTTTATCTCGGATTTCAATATCAAACTCTTGTAAGAGTAAGATCCAACGGATTAATCTTGGTTTAGCATCTTGTTTTGAAAATAGGTATCTAAGAGCAGAATGGTCGGTATAGACCACAGTTTTTGCTAGAACGAGATATGATCGAAATTTGTCAAAAGCAAAGACAATAGCAAGGAGTTCTTTTTCAGTAGTTGTATAGTTCGTTTGTGCTCCTTGTAACGTCTTACTAGCATAATATATAGGTTGAAATCGTTTTTCAATCCTTTGTCCTAAAACGGCTCCCATTGCAAAATCACTTGCATCGCACATTAGTTCAAATGGTAGATTCCAATTTGGTGTTATCATGATCAGCGCATTAGTGAGTTTCTCTTTAAGAATATTAAAACATTTGATACACTCATCTGAAAAGATGAATGGAGCATCCTTTTCTAGGAGTTTATTCATAGGAGTGGCAATTTTAGAAAAATCTTTTATGAAACGTCGGTAAAAACCGGCATGCCCTAAAAAACTCCTAACTCCTCTAACATTGGTGGGATGTAGAAGTTTAGCAATTACATCTACTTTAGCTTTATCCACTTCAATTCCTTCTTTTGAAATTTTATGTCCAAGAACGATGCCTTCTTTAACCATGAAATGGCATTTCTCCCAATTAAGTACTAGATTTGATTGTTCGTATCTAATAAGAATTCGTTCCAGATTAACTAGACATGATTCAAATGTATCACCGAAAACTGAAAAGTCATCCATGAATACTTCCATGCATTCTTCTATCATGTCGTGAAAAATCGCCATCATACACCTTTGAAAGGTTGCAGGGGCGTTGCAAAGTCCAAATGGCATGCGTTTGTAAGCAAAAGTACCATAAGGGCACGTGAATGTGGTTTTCTCTTGGTCCTCGGGTGCTATTGGAATTTGAAAATATCCGGAAAATCCATCTAGAAAACAATAGTAACTATTTCCGGCTAATCTTTCCAACATTTGATCAATAAAAGGTAAGGGAAAGTGATCTTTTCTGGTGGCGTCATTTAATTTTCTATAATCAATACACACACGCCATCCTGTTACAGTCCTAGTAGGAATAAGCTCATTTTTCTCATTTGTAATGACAGTCATGCCACCCTTCTTAGGCACGCATTGAACTGGGCTTACCCATGGACTATCAGATATTGGATAAATTAGACCTGCGTCTTGCAGTTTAATAATCTCTTTCTTAACTACATCTTGCATATTAGGATTTAGTCTTCGTTGGCGTTGCACATACGTTTTATGACCTTCTTCCATGAGGATTTTATGTGTGCAATACGAAGGACTTATTCCTTTAATATCATGAATCTTCCATGCAATGGCTGGTTTATGAGCTTTCAACACAGAAATGAGTTGTGATTTCTCATTTTCAGTAAGAGAAGACGATATTATTACAGGTAATTCAGATTCACCATGTAAATAAGCGTATTCCAAATGGTTTGGAAGTGGCTTTAACTCTAATTTCGGTGGTTCTTCTATCGATGATTTGTATCGATATCTGTCTTCTTCTTTTAGCATTTGAATTTCTTCTGTTGTTGGTTCATATCCATTAGCTATAAGTGTAGCTAACATTTCAGCTTCATCAATTGGTTCATTACCTTCTCCTAAAGAACATTCTCCTGTTCCTTGTAATTCTGGAAATTCTTCTAATAATTCTGCATGTGCATCTATAGTTTGAATATAATAACATGTATCATCTGCAGATTGCGGTTGTTGCATTGCTCTATCAACTGAAAAGGTAACACTCTCATCCTCTATACTTAGGGTCAGTTTTTTATCGAACACGTCTATCATTGCTTTAGCCGTATTTAAGAATGGTCTTCCTAATATGAGAGGAACTTGAGAATCTTCTTCCATGTCCAGAACAACAAAATCTACTGGAAATACTAAAGTACCAACTTTAACTAGCATGTTCTCCATTATCCCTCTAGGATATTTTATTGATCTATCGGCTAGTTGTATGCTTATTCTGGTTGGTTTCAATTCTCCAAGGTCTAGTTTAGCGTATAGTGAATACGGCATTAAATTTATACTAGCACCTAAGTCTGCCAATGCTTCTATTGAACTAAGACTACCCAGAAAACATGGAATTGTGAAACTTCCTGGATCAGATAATTTTTCTGGTATCTTATTCAATAGCACTGCTGAACAATTAGAATTCATAGTGACAGCCGAGAGTTCTTCCATTTTCTTTCTATTTGAAATTAGATCTTTCAAGAATTTAGCATATCTAGGCATTCCTGAAATCACATCAATGAAAGGAAGATTTACATTTATCTGTTTAAACATATCCAAGAATTTGGATTGCTCGGCTTCAAGTTTCTCTTTCTTCATTTTACTCGGGTAAGGAAGTGGTGGTTGGTATGGTTTAACATAAGGTTTAGCCTTAACTGTGTTATCTTCATTAACCTTTTCAACTACCGGTTCTTTTTCCTTATCTTGATCAGGTTGTGGTTCTTGTGGAGTAGGAATAGCTTCATCAGAAGTTATAGGTATTTCAGGTGGTTTAAGTGTTGTACCACTTCTTGTGGTAATGGCTTTAGCTGTTTCATTCCGGGGGTTAGCATTTGTATCACTAGGTAGACTTCCCGGTTTTCTTTCACCTATTAACCTTGCTAGGTTACTCACTTCTTGTTCCAGATTTTGAATAGAAGCTTGTTGATTTCTAAATGCTTGAGCATTTTCTTCATTGGTTTGTTTTTGAGATGTGAAAAACTGCGTTTGAGTTTCAACTAGCTTCGTCATCATATCTTCTAAATTCGGCTTTTTATCATCGGTTTGTGGTGGTGGTTTGTTTTGAAAATTAGGTCTTTGCTAATTGTAAGTATTATTGGATACTTGTTGATTGCTAGGACCTTGTTGGTTGTTGTATGGAATATTTCTGTTATAATTCTGGTTTTGATTGTAAATTGGTCTTGGCGGTTGATAATTATTCTGATAATTATTTCCAGGCCTTTGGTTTATGTATGAAATATTCTCTCTTTGTTCCATTGTTAATTCAATACTGAGACAATCTTTTGTCAAATGTGGTCCTCCACACTGCTCACAACTAATTCGTATTGAGTGAATATCCTTAGTCATCTTTTCCATTCGTCTTTCGACAGCATCTATCTTTGCGGAAATGGAATCTAAGTCATGGCTAGAATCGGCTCTAGCTGCTTTAGATGATCTAACGATATCTTTTTCTTGGTGCCACTCATGTGAGTGGGAAGCAGTGTTATCAATAATTTTGTAAGCATCAGTTTCGGTTTTCTTCATAATAGAACCACCAGCTGCTATATCTATGTCTTTTCTTGTAGTGATGTCGCATCCTTGGTAGAATATTTGTACTATTTGACAGGTGTCTAAACCATGTTGCGGACATCCTCTTAACAACTTTCCATATCTTGTCCACACCTCATATAGAGTTTCATTTGGCTTTTGTGTAAACATAACAATTTCTGCTTGAAGTCTTACGGCTTTAGATGCCGGAAAGAATTGTTTAAGAAATTTGTCAACTAAAACATCCCATGTATCGATCGCCCCTTCAGGTAACGATTCCAACCAATCTTTGGCTTCTCCCTTTAAAGTCCAGGGAAATAACATGAGATATATCTGTTCATCCTCCACTTCTCGGATTTTAAATAGTGTGCAGATCCTATTAAAGGTACGTAGATGTTCATTTGGATCTTCCTTCGGTGCACCACTAAATTGGCATTGATTAGTCACCATGTGTAGAATTTGTCCTTTGATTTCATAATCTGGCGCATTAATATCTGGATGAGTAATTGCGTGACCTTGGCCAGTGCGTTTAGCTCTCATTCGGTCTTCCATACTTAAAGGTTCCAGATTCTCCATAATTGAATTTGTTGAATCGGAATCACTAGAGGATTCTGATTTAATGGTTCGTTCCTCAACAATCTCTGTTTGAATGATTGGTGGTTCCGGAGAAAAGTTTAGTGGTTCAGGATCTACGAACCGTTCCTGAATATTCTCCGGATTCTCAATTGTGAGGTCGGGTTCAAAAAATGGATTATCGGAAATTTGAACTGAAGTACTTGGTCGACTGGATGACGATTCTAAAGAAAAATCAACGGCAGTAATATTTGCTAAATGTCTTGATCTAGTTACGGGTGGTGAACGTACAAAAGGTGGTGAACGTCTTGCTCGGTGCATTCACTGAATATCCTATTAGTTTTTAAAAGGAAAGAAAAATTATAATAAGTTATCCAATCAATAGACTTTTCTGATTTTGCCCACGTTTCGAATAGCCAAAAGATGCAGCAGAGGGGCAGGATTCGTTTGGTCTCAATATAATTGAGGACTGTTTGGCTCCAATAACCCGGTCTACGTACAAATCCAACTATTACTACGAACCAGAAAATTTTGTTGTCTATCAATTTAACCACTTAAAATAAATTTTCGTAATTTTAAGAAATTAAGATAAGAAGTAGAATAAAAATTTATGTCCTAAAAACTAGAATAGCGAGAAATAAGAAAGAAAAAGAGCGTGTCGGAAAAAGATCGAAAAAGAAAAAAGGTTGAAAAATAAAAGGTGACGGAAAAATAAAAGAAACTTATAAAACTTAAAAACACTTGACTAACCTAACCTTATTACTACAACTAACTTAAAATTATAATTGCAAATTGAGATTACTAATTGGAATGATAATTGATACATAGGTAAAAGTCGTCTAAAAATATTAAAGCTTACAGGAAAAACTAAATCCCAAATGGAAATAACTTAAAAAGAAACTAAAACTTAAAAAGGCGTCGCAAAATTCTAAAGCACCTAAATCTTAGTCTAAAGAGAAAGCACTTAAGGAATTCTACGGCAAAGCCTAAAAATCTAGAAGTAAAAATAACTATGGTAAAAAAAACTAAGTTTAAAACTAAATATGAGCGAAAAATACAAATATTACGCTAAAACGATTAAAAAGGGACAAAATATAAAAATATACAAAACGTTGTAAAAAGTACAATTTTTATAAAAATATTATTTTTATATTATTTATTTATTAAAACTACTAATTTTATAAATTAATTAAACTAATTAATACTAAATACATAAATTAAATAAAAAGTAAAAGTTAAAATAAAACTAATTATAATAATAATAATAATTAGGGTTAAATAATAATAATAATTAATAATTACCCGTAATTAATGCTGAATTAGGGTTCTGTCAGCGTGTCAGGGAAACTCTGCGAGTTGCGGTATTTAAAGCAGCAAACCCCGCGAGTCGCGGGGTTTCAAAATTCAAACCTGGAACAGTTTAAAACTGACGCGTTTTTTTTTTATTTTTTATTTTCTTTTTTAAATTTTTCTGTTTTATAATCTAAAATTTATATATAATAAAAACTTATATTTAAAAACTAAAATAAAAATAGAATTACTTTATAATTTTATAAATAAAAATCGTAAAACTAGATTTATATATATATATTTTTTTTTCGGTTTTTATATTTATAAAATATATTTATAAAATAAATTAAATAAAACTTATATTTTTACAAACTAAAGAAACTTTATAAAACTTAAATATTTATCAAACTCCTAAAAATATTTATATTTTTGTTTTTCATTTTATATTTTCGAATATTTAAAACGTATTTTTATAAAAACGAATTTTAATAAAAGTAAACTAAAAATCTTTTTTTTTTTATATTAGCGTTGCGCTTCCGGCTTTTAAGAGAATCCCCGGCAGCGGCGCCAAAAATACTTGATGTGGTAGCGGAGTGGTATAAAATACTATTAATTTTAGCAGGAAAATATTATTAAATACGATACAATTTTACACAAGATATTTATTTATTTAGAGAATGGATATACTTAAACCTTGCTACAACACTTATAGGCAATGTACCTAATCGTACAGTAGTGTAGTTTTTAGTAAGTCCGGTTCGTTCCACAGGGAATCTTTTTAAACAAAGCTTAACGCTATATTAGTTTACTTTTATAAAAATACAAATATATATATATATATATATATATATATATATATATATATATATATATAAGTAATATTATTATTATAAAGGGGGGTTTTTACCGTTTAATGACCGGTTTGTCGATTTTAAAACTTTAGTCGCAGTTAAAACCAAATGTAAAATATTAAAAATAAATACAAGACTTAAATTAAAGCATAAAGTAAATAACGATAATGAAATTGCGATAAATGAAAGTGCGATAAAATAAACTTGCGATAATTAAAAAGTACGATAATTAAAAGTGCAATTAAATATAATAACAATAAAAATGCGATAATTAGAAGTGAAATTAAATATAAAATAAAGGAAATTAAATATGAAATAAAATAATTATGCTTATTTAAACTTCCGTAATCATGATGTTTGACGTGTTGATTTTAGTTTTATGCCCATGGGTTAATTGTCCTTTGTCCTGGATTATTTAATATGTCCGTCTGGTTTTTGTCCATAACAGTCCATCAGTCATAAATATAAAGTGCGAGTGTCCTCGTCAAATTATTCTTATACCCGAAGTTAAATATTCCAACTAATTGGTGACTTAAACTGTAACAAGATTTTAATACTTTGTTTAATAATTACACCAGGATGTCGACTGAGTGTAACCCAAGGTTTTAATATTTTGTTATCAATTATACCAAGTGTCCTTGCACATAATTTCACCCCTGTTTTAATTATTCTAGTGGCTATTAATTCATTCCCGTGTCCGGTTAAATGAACGATTATTCGTACATATAAATACCCCGCCCATCGTGTCCGATCGAGTGTATATGATAATTTATAGGGACGCCCAATTGTAAATCTTTATATTAACATTAACAAACTATCATTTAGTTAAACAAATATAAAGCCCATTAATAGCCCATAGTCTAATTTCCACAAGTGTCGTTCTTTTGTCCAAACCCCAATTATGGTACAAAGCCCAATTACCCAATTTTAGTAATTAGCCCAACATCATGATTACTTCGGATTAAATAAGCA
Organism: Rutidosis leptorrhynchoides; assembly: GCF_046630445.1. Lineage (NCBI taxonomy): Eukaryota > Viridiplantae > Streptophyta > Magnoliopsida > Asterales > Asteraceae > Rutidosis > Rutidosis leptorrhynchoides. Next base: position 277,449,489 of record NC_092339.1, on the reverse strand, counting down.
TAATAATAACTTAGCTACAAGACATTAAATTAAAAAGGTTAAACATAACTTACAATGATTAAAAATAGTGTAGCGTTACACGGACAGAATTTCGACTTACACCCTTATAACATTCGCTAACATACCCTTATTATTAGAATTAAAATTAAAATTAAAATTAAAATTAAAATATAAATATAAATATATACGATATAGATAGAGAGATTGATATATGATGGATGAAAAATGCTCAGAATTCGGTTGGCTTTATAGGGAGTCTCAAAGTTTGGGGCTCCGTGACTCGCGGCATTTTTGGCCTTCAAACTCCGCGAGTCGCGGAGTTTGAAATTACAGCTCACCCATTTTGGAGTCTCTCTTGCCGACGGTTTTTATTTATTTATATAATATATAAATAATTATAAGAATTATTTAAATATTATATTATATTTATGTGCATAGTTGCCTTGTAATTTTTAGTCCGTTGCGTCGAGCGTTGAGAGTTGACTCTGGTCCCGGTTCCGGATTTTCGAACGTCCTTGCGTACAATTTTATATTTTGTACTTTGCGTTTTGAATCTTGTACTCTTGTAATTTCGAGACGTTTCTTATCAATAATTGGAACCTCTTTGATTGTATTTTGTACTTTTGAGCTTTTTGGTCGTTTGCGTCTTCAATTCGTCGAATCTGTCTTTTGTCTTCACCTTTTATTATTTAAACGAATATCACTTGTAAATAGAACAATTGCAACTAAAAGCTTGTCTTTCTTGAGGAATAATGCTATGAAATATATGTTCGTTTTTAGCATTATCACCCAGCAGCAATTTAAAAGGCTTCGGCCTGTTTAGCAATTTGATCTCAGTCCAACAATGATTAATCACGGCCCACATCAGTTTTCTCTTATAATTAATAAAAAAAAGTATTGGCTTGGGTTCGAACCCAGGACCTCTAAATACTCATAAACACCCAGAACTGTCCCTCCATCTCACTCTTTCTGTTTTAATACTCAAACTAAATGCTATAAACTATTTGCTGTATACTTCTACTTCTTCACATTAAATCGACATCATTCATCATCCTTTATCTTCATCATACTTGTGATCAACATCTTCCATTTCATCATCACTAACATTCACGATCATCATCATCTCATAATCACATCGTCATCTTATTTGTTCTAACTCCACGGTATCATCATCGTTCCCATCATTCGTTATCATTATTTTATGTACTATCTTCATCTTCTTTGTTGTTATAACAGAGAACAGAAACAGAAATTGTGAAGCAGCAATCTTATTTCACTAATAGCAACAGAAGTTATAAAGGGGTTATGGTATTATGGTCGACTTGAACAGGCCTATCGCAACGATTATCAACTGAAGAAAGAAAAAAAATGAGAGATATAAAGGGGAGAGAGAGGTGTCGGTTTTACACAGGAAACAAGCTGTAGCAACAGCTTGTAAATGTGCTGTAAAGAAAACGAGTACCAGAATGTTGTAGGTTCATGAAGAAAATTAAGAGAGAGAGAGATAGAGAGAGAGTGATGAAGGTGGTGGTTCATTGCCGGTGATTATGGTAACCGGTGATGGTTCTCGGTTTGCAGGGTGGTCTTGGTGGTGTTGGAGATAGCGGTGATGGTTCTTGGTGGCGGTTGAGGGCAGCTGGAATGGTGGTGATTGAATGATGGTGTTGGCGGCTCTCTGCGGTGGTGATAGAGAGGGTGCAACGGGATAACATCTCATATACATATATACATATACCATACAATGTTATATAATAATAAGAATGTTAATTAATATAATAATAATAATAAAAATAATAATATCAATCAATGATTCAAGAGTTAGACAACAATACAGTGAAGCAGCCGGGTAATCCTACAGTCAATTTTCACGGAGTGCTATCGTGTCCATTGCTAAACAGTTAATATAATAAGGTGTTCCTAAAAATCCCAAATTTTTAGATTAAATATAATTTATTATTTCACTCATTAACTGTTTGAAACCTGATCAAAAAGGTTCGATAATTATTTATTTTCTGTTCCAATTAATGTGTACGGAGTACTAATATTTAAACCTAAAAATGTAAAAATATTTTTAACAAATCTAAAATCTTCGTAATCTATTTACAGTCCAACTTTTATTTCAACCCTTCATGAATATGTACATTATCTATATTAAAATTTACAAAACATCAACCAAGTGTTACAGAGGTTTACTAATTAAGCTCGAAATCATTCATTTTCCATTTACTCTCTCTCTATATATAGTCAGTTTTAAATAACCAGTCTTATCACATAAATATATATTATATATTTTTAAACAAATATATTTAATATTATTTTATATATTTACAAGTAGTATACATATATATATATATATATATATATATATATATATATATATATATATATATATATATATATATATATATATATATATATATATATATATATATAAGTAGTTGTTTCGTGAATCGTCGGGAATGGTTGAAGGTCAAATAAATATAGTTCAAAATTTTGAGACTCAATATTACAGACTTTGCTTATCGTGTCAAAACCATAGAAAGATTAAGTTTAAATTTGGTCGGAAATCTCTGGGTCGTCACAGTACCTACCCGTTAAAGAAATTTTGTCCCGAAATTTGAGTGAGATCATCATGGCTAACAATAAAAATATTTTCATGACGAATATGAGTTGATAAATAGCTTTTTATCATCATTGAGTAATACGGATAAAACGATTTGATTTTTCGAAGAGCACGAATGAAGCTAACACAAAAGAGTGAAATTAATAAATAAAGTTTCGTCTTAACTTGTGACGTAGTCATGGTTGAATTCCGGAATTCAAGTGATTTAAAGAAAATCTTCGAAATCTAAAATATTTGATTCTTCGGCGAGTAAGGAAATTAATATCTCTATAATTAAATACGGTGATCTGTCTCGATTACTCTGTCTGATATTTTCATTATAAATTAAACTCTTCCCTTCCATTATTCTCACCATTCCTATACTTTCTTTCTTAGTTCGTACATTCAAAAGATTGTGAAAATGTTTAATCCCGTTCTAATCCTTGATATTTTCCTAATTATCATTTCTGTCATCCTTCTTTTCAATCTCCCTCCAGAAGAATCTGTTTACTTCTACTATTACCTTGGGGTGATACTATTCTTAATTCTACCGTGTCTCTATATTGCTATTCGTATTAATATCCACGATTTGGAATTTCTGTGTTGTTATTGGGTTTTATATCCTCCCTTATATTTCGGAGTTCCTACTTCCGTCTTCTATAATCATTGTCGTTCACAATTAATGTTCTCTCTTATTTGCTGCGCCTTTCTATTTCAGAGCTTCATGCTTTTGCTTTCTTTTTGCAAATAATGGTCCATAATTCGTAGGTATGGAGTTTCGAATTTTCATAATATACAAGGTAGAAAGGAAAGGTAGTAGCACGATTTGATTTGTCAAATTACCAGATATCAAGAGAAAAGATAGAACTAACAAGAAAATATGTTTCTTGATATGTTTACAGATTTGATAAAATGTAAGAGTCGTGTAACATGGCACATGATGACGTTATGGTCCGTGAATCATCACGTTTCATTAGAAACTCAACATGACTTACTGTAATATAATCACGTTGATCAAGTGTCATTATATTATACTAACTCATGCATTAGTTCCCAACATTACTTCAATAGCATTCGTATTTTAAGCTCAAAAGTTTACAGAATATAGAAACTAACAGTTTCTATATGATGTAACACTGATAGCACGAAGAGATTAATGATTTCAGATAAGAATAGTCATGAAAATATCTTCAGAAATATGGAAGATATTTATAATGAGAGATACGATGATATCTTAGGATTTCTAATATTGAAGTATGGTGAAGAAAATTTGTCCGCAAGAGTTTGGAGTCAGAAGCAAGGTATTCGCTAAAGATTTCATCAAAAACAGAATCATCAGGATTCTTAATGTACAAGTTTAGTCCTTGTGATTTGTTCAGAGACTCCTCATAGTTTGCTCAATCAGTTTTTCAGTTTTAAACTTTTTCTGAGCTTTGCCAACATACAATTCTTTATCATCAACTTTTGGCTGTTGAGGTCATTTACGGTTTTTGTTGCATCATTCAACTTTTCAAAATTCAGAGCATTAATTCGCAGACTAGGTGCTTTTCAGAATTTCAGAATGGAAGATCATAGTTCTAAGAGATAAATGTTATATGGATACATATAACTGTTGATGTGGAAACATTGCGAGACTCACAATACAGGTTTGCTGATTCCCGATAATTGGTATGGCAATTCTTATTACAAGATGCAGATAAGTACATGATGAGACTTCAATAGATAAATATAGGGATTTGTCGGAGAGGTTTAAGCCAAGGAGCAACGAGGTTGCTGGTATGTCTGCTGGTAATATGATGGAATATAAAAGGTTCCCTGGTAACAATAAAAGAGCACGCATATGTATCAAGGTTATAATAGAGTTTATTTGAATGAAAAGTCGAAATTGATTTATTGAAGCTATGACAAAATTGGCTAATTTGGAAAGGGATCGTAAAGTTATTTTCGGTAATAACAACGCCAAAGGAGCTAGCACAAATACGTGTTAAACGTTTTCTCAGGTTCCGAGAGTTTTTCAGGTGCATAACTATATGCATCAATCTTTTCTTACGTATATGCGATGCAGTTGATTCATCCTCTCGATTGAGATGTTTTCAAAAATCATGAAAGGTTTGAACGCAGATTAGAATCGTCAAGATACAAATGAGGTTTAAGATGAAATCAAGTAGCAAACTTGAAGAAATGTTTAATTTCATATGTTATAATCAATATTTTAATTCATTTTAATTGTCCAATATTATTAGTCCACAGTCGATAGTCCACAGTAACAGTCCAATAATTCATATATAGTTTAATATATAATATTCGAATTAATTAATACGTATCGTGACCCTTGTACATGTCTCAGACTCGATCACAACTCAAACTATATATATTATTGTAGAATCAACATCAACCTTGTATAGTTAACTCCAACATTACTGCATATAGAGTGTCTATGGTTATTCCAAATAATATATATAGATGCGTCGATATGACATGTCAAAACTTTGTATACGTGTCCCGATATTTAAAGTGCGTAAAATAAATAATAGAAATTAAATGACGATAAATAAAATTGCAAGAATATAAATTACGATAAATAAATTGCTATAAATAAAATGTAATACAAAATTAACAGTTAGCTAGGAACAGTTAGCTAGGATTTTGTTAGCGTGGTTTCTTAACAAAATTTCTCATAGTTAATTCGTTTGTTTCTAACAAATTTTATTTTGTCCAATGTTTTCTTCATTATGCCACTTGTTGGATTCTGATAGGTCAAAATTCAAATATGAAATTGTATGAAAATGATTATTCTGTGGTGAACGGATTCGTATATCTGGAGATGTAAGTAGGATAGTAAATGACTATTGAATCAGCTTCAGAGAATGTACAGTGTAACTTATTAATGTGAAATCTAAATATTCCTCGGGTATTACCTACCCGTTAAAATATTTTCACCATTAACAGTTTGTACAATAAAAATTTGAATTACAATCTTTATGAAAACATATATACATATATATTTTCTTCAGACGTAATCATGGATTTAATGAGTCAATGTGATATTAAACTCATCAGATTTACGGCTAGAACTAGAGTACATAATCTCTAAAACATTAGAGATTACATAATCGCCATGAAGGAAGAAGATAGTTTATGTAGAACGATTCGTAGAACGATGATTATGCTTGAGGTATAGATTGCGAGGTTGAGACGTGTGATGATGTTGTTGTTGTTGGTACTGGTTATGCTGATGGTGCTGCTGATGGTGGTACTGTTGCTGTCGGTGCTACAAGTGTTGTTGGTGCTGAGGTTGGTGATGATGTTGGTGTAGTAAGTATAGCTTGTAAATGACGCACCATTCTTGTCAGGGTTTCTATCCTACCCTCTATCATTTCTATCCATCCACTCATCTGATTCAATAGATCTTGATTATCAATTTGAAGTTCCCTAACTTCTTCTAATATTCCCCTTCGATTGGTATTCAGAAGTAGAGGTTGAATATTTTCTGAGTTTGCAGTAACACGACCTTCGAGGTGGAAAACTTTAGCAAGAAGGGTGAATACAGTGTTGCGCATAGGTTCACCGGTGAGTACATCATTTTCTCAGATGTTAGGAGGTAAGTTTGGTTCGCGGTAGGGCTCACCTTCTTTATTTCTCCATCGAGTGAGTAAGTCTCGGACCCACCCCCATCTCCTCCAGAAAGAAAAATAGCTAAATGTTGGAGACACTTCGGGTTCATTGACTTCAGAGTCTACTTCAATACGCATCTCGAAATTGCTTCCGGAACTAATGAAATCCAAGCTAGGTGTAGGATCCATCTCTTATGATCAGTTAGAGGATTTTCGATATGAAATGATTTTCGGTTATCGGATAATATTCTAAGTATACAGAATATCTAATATAGTACAGAAGATCCCGTAGATTACGGAGGAAATTAAGGAAACGCGTCAGATAAAGTGTACAGTAACAGATACGCTAAGATATGGATTTGTCTATACACTATTCATGCAATCAATGCAGTAAAATGTGTCTAGACTAGGAATAATAAGCAGGCAATTTCCTAAGGATGATAAGTAGATGATTTTCGACACGAAATGATAAGTAAAACTTTTGACATGCAGACACGGTCGAAGTCCAGACTCACTAATACATCTAAACAACTATCAGTTAGACACACTAATACAAGACCTGGTTCGCTAAGACCACCGCTCTGATACCAACTAAAATGACCCGTCCTAATCCATCCGGACAAAGTCTATATCGATTATAAACGATTCATAATAGTTGATTACATCGCGAGGTACTTGACCTCTATATGATACATTTTACAAACATTTCATTTGTTTTTAAAAGACAAACTTGCTTTACATCGAAAGTTGATGGCATGCATATCATTTCATAATATATCCAACTATAATTGACTTAATAATAATCTTGATGAACTCAATGACTCGAATGCAACGTCTTTTGAAATATGTCATGAATGACTCCAAGTAATATCTTTAAAATAAGCAAATGCACAGCGGAAGATTTCTTTCATACCTGAGAATAAACATGCTTTCAAGTGTCAACCAAAAGGTTGGTGAGTTCATTAGTTTAACATAATTATTCATTTTTATCATTTTAATAGACCACAAGAATTTCATTTCCAGTTCTCATAAATATACGTCCCATGCATAGAGACAAAAATCATTCATATGGATTGAACACCTGGTAACCGACATTAACAAGATGCATATAGAATATCCCCATCATTCCGGGACACCCATCGGACATGATAATTTCGAAGTACTAAAGCATTCCAAATTCCAGAATGGGGCTTGTTGGGCCCAATAAAACATTTTATAAAATTATTCTACATTGAGGTGTAACAAAAATATTTAATGATACAACTCAGCTTAGAATTTAAAATCAATGCTAAACAGCATATAATAATCCATGCTAAACAGCATATAGTAATCTATAGTTCTATTCCACAGCCTGAGGTGTAACCAAAAATATTTGTTGATACAACTTTACATAGAAAATTAGTTTTTTACGGAACTATTTTGTAAATCAAAAAGCTCATTTATTCATCCCAAAACATTTAAAGAGTTTTAAAAATGGGATTAGTTTTTGTGTCTATTTCGTCAAACATTTATAAAACAGCGCATGTATTCTCAGCCCAAAAATATATAATGCAAAAGCAATTAAAAAGGGAGCAAATGAAACTCACCATAATGTATTTTATAGTAAAAATACATATGACGAAACTGAACAATGCAGGGTTGGCCTCGTATTCACGAACCTATATTATTTGTATATATATTAATACATATAACCGCAATCGAACCAATTTATATATTATAATAAATGATGTAATTGCTATATTTAATGATTTATAGGTTTTATTATTGATTTCATATATATAAATATTAATATAGTTAAGTTATGCTTATTAAATATACTTATATACAAATATTATATATTTATTAAATTAATGATAATACCAAAATAGTAAATAATTAAATTTAATAATGATGCTGAAAATATTAATTTTTTTTATAATAACATTTGTCACATTATTTGTAGTCAAATATGATAGTGATAATGATAATACTCAAAGTAATAATAATAATAATAATAATAATAATAATAATGTAAATTTTAAGTAAAAATATAATCTTAATAATCATGGTAAAAATATTACTTTTAATAATAATGATGATAAAATAATGTATATGAAAAATCGTGTCGATGATAATAGTACTACTAGTACTAATAATAATACTAACTATAAAAATAAATATTTTACTCAAATCGATAATATGTTTAGTGATAACTATATTAATAATCATTTTAATGATAACAATATTAATTTTAATACTTATGTCATTAATAATAATGATAGTGATAATAATAACAATACATCTATTGATAATAATAACAAAGAAAATAATTACGATACTAGTAATAATAATAATAATAATAATTAACACTAGTAATAATAATATTAATAATGATAATATTAATAAGTTTTAATTGTTATTACTTATAATAAATGATATTCATAATACTTAATAATAATAACATCAAATCAAATATAACATTAATTCTTAATGATAATAATACTAATAACAATAATAATAATAATAATAGTAATAATAATAATAATAATAATAATAATAATAATAATAATAATAATAATAATAATAATAATAATAATAATAATAATAATAATAATAATAATGATAATAATGATATAAGAATACAACTTTTGAAGAAATCAAGTTCCAAAAAAAAAATACGCCATTGCCCAGGCTCGAACCCGAGACCTCTCGCTCACCGGCATTACCTCATAACCATAACTCTGGGAAGACATTTCTATTTATAACTTCCGACTAACACAATTTAACCCGTAAGATTTCCGTTAGACCCAACACTCAAGCCCAGCTATGTGATTGTGTGTTCTCGGCCCAAGTGCAACTCACGACCCAACAGCAATTTAAAAGGCTTCGGCCTGTTTAGCGAGTTGATCTCAGTCCAACAATGATTAATCACGGCCCACATCAGCTTTCTCTTATAATTAATATAAAAAAAAAGTATTGGCCTGGGTTCGAACCCAGGACCTCTAAATACTCATAAACACCCAGAACCGTCCCTCCATCTCACTCTTTCTATTTTAATACTCAAACTAAATGCTATAAACTATTTGATGTATACTTCTACTTCTTCACATTAAATCGACATCATTCATCATCCTTTATCTTCATCATACTTGTGATCAACATCTTCCATTTCATCGTCACTAACATTCACGATCATCATCATCTCATAATCACATCATCATCTTATTTGTTCTAACTCCACAGTATCATCATCGTTCCCATCATTCGTTATCATTATTTTATGTACTATCTTCATCTTCTTTGTTGTTATAACCGGGAACAGAAACAGAAATCGTGAAGCAGCAATCTTATTTCACTAATAGCAACAGAAGTTATAAAGGGGTTGTGGTATTATGGTCGACTTGAACAGGCCTATAGCAGCGATTATCAACTGAAGAACGAAAAAAAAAATGAGAGATATAATGTAGAGAGAGAGGTGTCGGTTTTACACAGGAAACAAGCTGTAGTAGCAGCTTGTAAATGTGCTGTAAAGAAAATGAGCACCAGAATGTTGTGGGTTCATGAAGAAAATTAAGAAAGAGAGATAGAGAGAGAGTGATGAAGGTGGTGGTTCGTTGCCGGTGATTATGGTAACCGGTAATGGTTCTCTGTTTGCAGGGTGGTCTTGGTGGTGTTGGAGACGGCAGTGATGGTTCTTGGTGGCGGTTGAGGGCAGCTGGAATGGTGGCGATTGAATGATGGTGGTGACGGCTCTCTGCGGTGGTGATAGAGAGGGTGTAACGGGATAACATCTCATATACATATATACATATACCATACAATGTTATATAATAATAAGAATGTTAATTAATATAATAATAATAATAAAAATAATAATATCAATCAATGATTCAAGAGTTAGACAACAATACAGTGAAGCAGCCGGGTAATCCTACAGTCAATTTTCACGGAGTGTTATCGTGTCCATTGCTAAACAGTTAATATAATAAGGTGTTCCAAAAAATCCCAAATTTTTAGATTAAATATAATTAATTATTTCACTCATTAACTATTTGAAACCTGATCAAAAAGGTTTGATAATTATTTATTTTCTGTTCCAATTAATGTGTACGGAGTACTAATATTTAAACTTAAAAATGTAAAAATATTTTTAACAAATCTAAAATCTTCATAATCAATTTACAGTCCAACTTTTATTTCAACCCTTCATGAATATGTACATTATCTATATTAAAATTTACAAAACATCAACCAAGTGTTACAGACGTTTACTAATTAAGCTCGTGAATCGTCGGGAATGGTCGAAGGTCAAATAAATATAGTTCAAAATTTTGAGACTCAATATTACAGACTTTGCTTATCATGTCGAAACCATAGAAATATTAAGTTTAAATTTGGTCGAAAATCTCCGGGTCGTCACACAAACCCGGTGGAGATTCGATTTACAAGTCTTCAACTTCTTTGGTAGATAACAAACCTAATCTTTCTATCCCTTTGAAAGATCAACTCCAACCTAGATCAACTTGTCTTCACCTTGGACAAGTATTATTCTCCAAATAAGATTAATCAACTTCCTAAGTCCCTTTAAGGAAGTAGATCACTAAGCTAGCCTATGCTTCTACTAATTGAAGTTACAAGACTTATACACTTTGCAATGATGATCCTAAGACAATACTAGGACATACATTACATTAAGCAAACTCACAAGATAAATGATTTTGATTAGTAAGTTTACAACAACCCAATTCTATATCTATAAGATCATAGAATCTTCTCTTGCTTGATCACATTTAAGTAGTAATTGATGCACTTGTGATCACTGGAAATAAACCTTTGAAATATGCAAGAGGGTCAGCTTCAAATGCTCTTAAATGTTTGCCTTTTATAGTGGGATTCAAAAAGTAGCTGCTGACACACGGTTGTCATCACGGTCGACCGTGGTGCGACCGTGCTTGCTCCAGTCCAAAATTGGTATCCGTTGTATAGCCGTTTGACTCAAATTTGAACACCACATTTTAGCACCTTTACTCCTTCTAGCACTTGCAAAAGAAACCAAACATCCTATACAAGTACTATACGCATTAAGTGTGTGAGATTTGGTCTTAATGCATGAAAGTGACTAATCATTCCAAAAGTGGCAAACCCAACATTCTTGAAGAAGTGTCTTGATTGATATTTTGGGAAATCTCAGTTTGGTCAAGACTTAGTTAGTCACTTTAATGCTCTTGGTTCAATTCTAAAGACTAGTTACTATGTCATTAACTTTCTAGTTTCAATTAATCACAAGTCATATTCTTTTTTAGTTTAGTTTAGAGATTAATTGAATAATGTCTCTATAAGATAATCATGAAGTATGTAGAGACATAAAAGTTAAGTCATAAGCAATCATCCTTAGTTACTTAGACTAGACCAAATAGACAATTGACTATACTTTCATTGTGAACCATTTTACACTTAATCTATTGGAGTAGGTTAGTTACTTGAATCCTAACCAGTGAGCACATAACAAACATATTAATCAAATTGACAAGTTTATGAGTATTAATCATATTGGAAAGTAGCAAGTAATACTCACATAGCAAGAGATAGTTATTCTAGGATCAATCATATAGATACTTGCACAACTTATAATTCAAGCTTTAACATGTTTAAGTGCAATATAACATATTGCTTGATTAATGTGTAAGCACACATTAATGTCCAACACATGCACAAGGGAAGAGCAATCTCTAGTTTGGAATTGGTGAGCATCCTAAATATATCTAAGTGTGTTTTAGGATTACAAGTCATTACTAGTTAACCTTGAGAGCATTGTTCCTCATTTAGCCATAATTAATCACTAAGTCATTTCTAATAGCAATTATTGTTCTAGTGACATTGGCTTAAGTGTGTTGCTACTTGATGATCATACTAAGAATATCTAGATAAGAATTAAGATCACAAGTTGTTGATTAACACTTATGTGTTATGCCCAATCTTGGTTAATTTGTCATTAAAGTGTCATTAGGCGTAATTAATCACAATTAGTATTTTTATGACCAAAACTCAATTGAGTATGGAGAAGGCATCTATTCTAAGCATGTTGAGAAAGGTTTCATGAATTATAGATGTCGGGAACTAGTCAAACTTTATTTGTTCGAAAATGGTAACAGAGAAAACTGCGGTCGCACTGCGGTTGACCGTGGTGGCGATCGTGCAACTTCTTTTCACAAAACTGCATTGCAATTCAGTTTAGGGTTTCACGGTTGACTATGCGGTCGACCGTACCTCGACGATGTGTTTAGCTGAACTTTTAATTTCATTCTTTAACCTATGTTTGACTTGGTCGTTTGCAAGATAAAGTATGAATTAGTGACCTTGCGTGTTTTATGTTAAGATGTCAGTCATTACTTATGCATATGTATGTGTCATCATCAAAACATATTCTTTGGTTAATCATACTTAAGTTTATCGTTTAGTGCATTAACCCACATTCAACCAACATTCTCCCCCTTTTTGATGATGACAAACATACAAGTGATGAGGGACATTTTGCTATAAATACGTAAGTGTTAACAATCACTTGTATCCATCTATCTCCCCCTTTTATCGAAGCAAAAAGGTTAGCTCCCCTAGAACTAAGCTCGCCCTTAGAGCAAAACTCGCCCTTAAATTGTGCACGTTGGAAAACATATAATAAAACATAACAAGCACACATTTTATTTAAAGCACAAAACATAGTGATGCATATATGAAAATATGCATGGAGGGTACAGTAGATCAATCCTAAGTTTGTTCTACATGGGATGAGAAGCGCTTGGGTGAGATGAGCATATTCCACAAATAAGATTGTTTAGAAAGCGTTGCAGGATCTTGTGAGTTCGACGATTCTGACGATGAATGATGGACATTTGAGTGGAGGATAATAGTGCAATGAACTGGTCATTTTCAACACTATCATCAGATCTCGTAACACTTCACGCAGGTGTTTTCTCACCTTCTGTTTCTTCGTTAAAATGTCGAACCGAATCGTAATTGATTGGGAGGGAGGTTAGACTAACAGGATGTACGTCACGAACGCACAGTTGTGTGAAGAGCTTCGTTAAGTGTGCCCCATAGGGAAGGCAGAGAGATTCATTATACACCAATCCATTCATCCTCTTTGTCATGAATAGTGCCATGTTGACTTGAATTCGGTGTTGGAGACACAAGAGTAGCGAGGCTTCACAAGCATGAACATTTGTGGATAGTGTTTCCTCCTTGCAGTAGATCTTTTGACTTATGACTTTGAGCCAAAGGTCAAACTTAGGTGCAAGATGATTTGCCTTAAGACCATCACTTTGGATTTCAATGTGATTGATGGGCCTTTGACAAAAGGTGTTGATGATGTCACCTTTTGTGACAAATTTGGGAAGACAGATGAGATATGGACTATAGGAGAAACATTCCACGCCTTCATCGGGAACATGCATGAATTTTCCAAAGTCTTTTAGAGACATGGAAAACCCTTTATCAAACAACCGAAATTTGATGTTATTTGGGGGAGTGAATTCATAGTTAGCGTAGAATTCACGAACAAGAGTGGAGTGAATGGGACCTTACAGAGTCAGGAATGAATCCCATTTTATGTAAGCAAAGTTTTCGAGGAGCTCTTTTGAAAAGTGCTCAATAGTAACCATACAACCTTCGACAATTGGTCTAGTGCTAACCATTTGTCGGTTGTGATTGATCACATCTCGTTCTTCTTGAGAGTTTGGAAAGAGATTGTCAAAGGAGTCGAAAATTGAAGAAGACAAGTCAATCACAAAAGGATTGTTGGGAGAATTGTTTGCTTGACTCATTTTGAGTGAGATGGTGTAGTGAGTTTTGCATCATAATCTTCTTAATTTAAAGGAAAAAAGATGAACTTTCATTTAATCTTTCATTCCCTTTTAGAGTAATTGAATCTTTTAAGAATTTTGATCATATTCAAGTATGCTAGTTTGTGAATGATACTTTGAAAATAGATCGAATTGGATTTGAGAGGTTCAATGTGCATTTATTTTTCAAGGAGATAGAAGAAAAAGTGTCAGACAGATACACGGTCGATGCTACGGTTGATCGTGTAGTTGACCGTGTGAGAACTGTCAGAAATATAAATTAACTGACTCAAATTAAACAGATTCTAACCAAGAAATATTCAAATAGTCACACATTCAATTATTACAAACAAGTTATTCAACCAACATTTTAACTTCTCTCACTTCCTTCACCTTCCACTTCTCACATCGCTACTACTTCGACATGAAAAATCTTTTTTCTCTTTCTTTAGTAGCAGGCGGATCTTGGATTGATACTTCTTTATTTTAGATTGATTTAGGTAGATTCGTTCAGCTTTTGAATCACAATCCAAGCCATAAAACGGATCATTAGCTTCATTCAGAAACTGTTCTTCATCATTGTCGAATATATCTTCCAAGTTGATTTGAGAGTTGGTCATGGCTTCATAAACCCTTTCAATCTCATCAGAGTCATCTTCATCGTCCCACCCCATCAATGTTAATGTATGACGATTAAATATTTGATAGGTTAGATTTATGCGAATGTCATCTATTGCCTTTAATTTGTCAAATAACTTTGTAAGATGCATTCCATAAGGAAGAGCTCTTATTGAGTCCTTTGGCACATTGCTCATTTGTATGGCCATAAAGTATGCCATGTTTACTGGTTCTTGCATTTCTAGACACCAAAGGAGAGTCATCTGAACAGCTTGGATATGTGAACGATTTCCCATTCTACAGTAAATATTGTAATCGATCACTGTGTTCCATGTTCGGAACTTCTTTCGCAGATGTTTGCTCAGCACTCCTTGACTAAGGATTTCTTCTCTTGGAGCATTGTCTTCACACAGTGTTCGAATGGCAGCATCTTTATTGATGAAATCAGGAAGATAGGTCAGACTGTGTCCTTTGTGGAAGAACCTGTGTCCACTTGCTGGAACTCTAAAAAGTTTTCCAAATTCTTGAAGTGATACAGTCATTCTTGTTGTTTTTAGCCTAAAGGAAACTGATCTGTTGGCATAGACGAAGCTAGAGTAAAAGTCTCAAATAAGTGAAGGATAAATTGTTCCATTTAGATCAAGAAATACATCCCAGTTTAAGTCTGAGAAAGCTGCCACCATTTCAGGAAAATCTTCTGCTTTAATTCTTCTTCCTTCTGCTATTTTTCGATTTTTCACTTTTTCTCTATTAAGTGTCGATTGGTGCGGATGAAAGTTGGATGAGCTTTCTCCTCGATTGGCCATTTTCTGTGCATTGACACTTCAAATTAATTCAAAGTGTACAATTCAATTGTAGGCAACAAGTTTTGCAAACTTTAATTATCATCAATACTTAGAAGTTTTGATGTTAATATTCTTCACATTTTCACTCTTCATTAGTGTCAATGAGTTTGCGACTAGATTAGGATTTTCACAAAGTTCATATGTGTTCTAGACTTTTGAGATCATCATCAACACATGTTTTGACATTCAACATTATTACACTCAATTTGCAACAATGTCATTTATATCATATGAACAATGCTTCTATGAAAATCTAACCTAGATGTATAATGAACCCTAGAATTAGTCATTGTTAAATTAACGCATAGATAGGTACTACCACAATCGTTTCCAAGTTGTTCTTCAAGAACAATTTTGATTGTTTGCATCAATTCAAGTTTTGACTCACTCTAGTTAGGGTTTCTTCATAACCCTAATTCATCATACAAACACAATTGAATGCTAGAAAAGCAAGGATTAATCATAACGAAAGTAGGAATTGAGATTGAAGGAATGAGCGTTCTTTTTCGTGCGGTCGATCTCCTCAGCCGTGTGTAAGTGTGTGTGTTTTGAAGTGGGTAGAAAAGAAATAAAAGTGAGGGTTTAATTTAATTTAAAACAGAATCAGACCACGCACGGTCAAAGCACGGTCGACCGTGGTGTTAGCCGTGCATGAATTTGTACACATACAGGACAAGAATCTGCGGTCGAGTACACGGTCAGCCGTGGTGCTGCCGTAGATCCTTCTGATCACTTATTTCTTCACTTCTTCTTTCTTTGAGCGTGTATTGACGATTCCTAGGTTCTATAGAATACTTGAGGACAAATTTTCTTTACGTAACATTGAATGATTACATCCTCCCGATGTTTAATCATCAATGACACGCAATATACTATATCTATATGTATGTATGTATGTATGTATGTATGTATGTATGTATATATATATATATATATATATATATATATATATATATATATATATATATATATATATATATATATATATATATATATATATATATATATATATATATATATATATATATATATATATATATATTCAAATTCATTCATTCACATAGTATACACAAAATGCATCAATATAGTATTTAGCATGCAATACATATTTTCACATAAACACACAATCCTAAGGCAAGTAAGCTTCCTACACTAATCTTTTAAAATCACTTTTCAAAAAACAATCTTGCATTTGTAAGAAAAACCTTTCATTAATACAAAGTCTTTTTGAGAATGTTATTCTCATTAGCATTTTGATCATTGATTTTGATTGATTTTAAGATTACCCAATCCTTGACTTATCCCTACCATGGAATTGCTAGCTTGGTCCATTTTTTTCATATTTTCAATTTTCCTAATAATAGACAATGGACTTTGATTACAAGATTTGTGTTTGCTTGAGTCGTGACATATAATCATTTTACCTCTTGATGAATCACAAATAGTTATCCTTTCAAGTTTTCTCTTCAAGGTGTTATTTTCATCAATTAAAACTTTGTTAAGTTGTCTAACTTTGTGTAATTCTTTCTCCAAAAGTTTTACTTTGTCACGACTACTATCATACACAAATTTAATAGTCTTGTAATCATCTAACAATTCTTCATAATTAGAAGGATAGAATACATGTACCTCATTGCAATCCATGCTTGATACATCATCTTCTTTGAATGGAGATTCAACCTCTTCTTCACTTTGACCATCTTGATCCAAATCATTCCAAGAACTCATGGGGCAAAAGTCTTCATTTCCATTCAACCCTTTTGCTTGAAAATTACCAACATTTTTGAAATCCTTCTCTATTCCTTTACCCTTTAAACTCCTAGAGTTTAAATCTTCTTGAGAACATAGTGAATCTCAACATTCTTTTGCACTTTCACATGAGATTATCTTTAATCTTTCTTCACTAGGAAGAATTCAATGAAGTAGTGAAATTGCATCAAATTATTTCAAAACATCATTGTTTTTAAATGTTGACTCTAGTCTTGAACTAGCTTGTGGTACAAAGTCTCCTACTTTGATTATTCTCCACAAGTAGTAATCCTTGAATTTGAGATAAGACTCAAATCTTAATTTCCATACATCAATATTCATTTTATTAAAGATTGGTGCTTCTTTCACCAATTCTTCCAAGTATCCCATAATTTGAGTTGATCCAAGAATCGTTGACTCAAGTTGTTGCACAAAATAAAATTTTGACAATTCAAAAACGTTTGTAGAGCAATGATTTGAGCAACCGCTCTGATACCAATTGTAAGTAACTAGAGGGGGGTGAATAGTTACTTAAAACGTTTTTAACACTTTTTCGATTGATCACCAAATTCGATTTTACTTTGATCAACCAACTCAACTCAAACTTGATGTGGGTAGTGTATATGTTCAAAATGATAAATGAAGTAATGTAAAGAACACAGACACAAGGATTTATAGTGGTTCGGGTAGATGTTAACTAATCCACCTTAATCCACTCCCCGATTACACTAATCGGGATTTGTTGCTTCACTAAGCACTTTTCTCCAAACTCGGTGGAGATCCGATTTACAAGTCTTCAACTTCTTTGGTAGATAACAAACCTAATCTTTCTATCCCTTTGAAAGATCAACTCCAACCTAGATCAACTTATCTTCACCTTGGACAAGTATTAATCTCCAAATAAGATTAATCAACTTCCTAAGTCCCTTTATGGAAGTAGATCACTAAGCTAGCATATGCTTCTACTAATTGAAATTACAAGCCTTATACACTTTACAATGATGATCCTAAGACAGTACTAGGACATACATTACATTAAGTAAACTCACAAGATAAATGATTTTGATTAGTAAGTTTACAACAACCCAATTCTATATCTATAAGATCATAGAATCTTCTCTTGGTTGATCACATTTGAGTAGTAATTGATGCACTTGTAATCACTGGAAATAAGCCTTTGAAATATGCAAGAGGGTCAGCTTTAAATGCTCTTAAATGTTTATGTTTTATAGTGGAATTCAAAAAGTAGCTGTTGACACACGGTTGTCTTCACGTTCGACCGTGGTGCGACCGTGCTTGCTCCAGTCCAAAATTGGTATCCGTTGTGTAGCCGTTTGACTCAAATTTAAACACCATATTTTGGTACCTTTACTCCTTCTAGCACCTGCAAAAGAAACCAAACATCCTATACAAGTACTATATGCATTAAGTGTGTGAGATTTGGTCTTAATGCATGAAAGTGACTAATCATTTCAAAAGTGGCAAACCCAACATTCTTGGAGAAGTGTCTTGATTGATATTTTGGGAAATCTCAGTTTGGTCAAGACTTAGTTAGTCACTTTAATGCTCTTGGTTCAATTCTAAAGACTAGTCACTATGTCATTAATTCGACCGTACCTCGACCGTGTGTTTAGCTGAACTTTTAATTTCATTCTTTAACCTATATTTGACTTGGTCATTTGCAAGATAAAGTATGGATTAGTGACCTTGCGTGTTTTATGTTAAGATGTCAGTCATTACTTATGCATATGTATGTGTCATCATCAAAATATATTCTTTGGTTAATCATACTTAAGTTTATCGTTTAGTGCATTAACCCACATTTAACCAACACGTCCGTTTTATAGTTTAGGCTAGGGTCTCTATACCTGGAACGGACAGGGAATTCAAATCTTATGGATCCATATACAACTACTCGCGCCCACCAGTTCTTATAACTGGTAGTTATTAGTTACCAAAGCTAAGGTATTTTCGGTTCAAACTCAGTGTAGAATTAAGTATGTACTTATGTCCATTGCGTATAAAATAAAGTGCATATATTCTCAGCCCAAAAATATTTAAAGCATTTAAAAATGGATCTATAAACTCACGTATCATTATTGTGGTTCAATATTGCAGGAAAAATATGCAGACGCAACGATGATAATGAACTTAAGGTTGGACTTTGATTCACGAACAATACCCATAACCTCCTTAGTTATAACCCGTGAATTCCTTAGCTTAAACCCGTTTGAAAATTCGTTTTGAAATCACCCGAGCATAACCCAGTCGTAGTATTTTATGTATAATACTAATAATAATAATTAATAATACTAATAATAATAAGATTAATTATAATAACATTAATAATAATAATAATAATAATAATAATAATAATAATAATAATAATAATAATAATAATAATGTTTTTATGTGATCAAATGAACAAGTGATACTTATATAATCACACATGCTCGACATAAAGTGAGATTTAAGATAATAAATCCTAATTCACTCGAATCACCAGTAAAGCCATCATTATTTTTCTTTTTATATAACAAATATAATAATAATTTAATAATTTAAATATATTAAAATCAAAAATAATAGGAAAAACGTGTGTAATCAAAAAGGTTAGGCACCACTTTAGACTCATCCATGACATTGTGTTTTATTTTTGTCCCCGTGTTTTCACGGGCCGACATTTGATGTCCCGTTACCAATAATAAATTTCAAAAGGTTTTATAAAAATTCCAAAATTGAGGATAACAGTAAAATCTTTATTCTTATCATGACAGTTAAGAAACAAGCTGTTAAAAGTGGTTCTAGGCATTTATAAAAAATTATATACATTTTTAAGAAGACATAACACTCTAAATGTTATATATAAAGTTTATAATTTAAAAAAAATAAAAAGCAATAATATCTTTAATAACTTTTAAGTTTTATGATTATTTTCTAACCTTCATTATTTATATAAAAAATATAAGTTTATTTGTTTTACAAGAAATTAAATATTATTTTCTTTTATATATTCAAAACGTTTTATATTAAAGTAAATAATATATAAATATATTCTAACGATATATTTTGTTACGTAATAAAATATATATTAACGTTTTGAAATATAAGTTTATATATATATATATATATATATATATATATATATATATATATATATATATATATATATATATATATATATATATATATATAATTGAAAAATTGTTAACTTAATTATATAAACTTTAGTTTTTCAAAGCTAATTATATTCAAATTTCATTATATATAATTTAAAAATGTTTTAATAATAGAAATTATTATGTCATGTAACGTTTTCATTTTAGAAATTAAATCGTGTAATATTTTATTATCGGATTTTGAGTTTTTGTGTATTTTAATGTTGTTCGTGAATCGTAGGGTAAAGTCCAATGGATAATTAAATGTATGAAAATATTTCAAATGCAACACAACAATTTGCTTATCTTGTCGGAATTTTAAGAGTTCGAGTTTAAATTTGAACCGAAATTTCTGGGTTGTGACAGTACCTACCCGTTAAAAGAAATTTCGTCCCGAAATTTGGCTAAGGATAGTTGATATCGAAAACAAGAATATTTTCGTATCACTTAATCTGATATAACTTGAATTCTTAAAATGAATTCGATTGTTCATATATTCATCATCAAAGAAAAATGATAAAATAGATGAATGGAGTATTTTGAATACCCTGAATGAGTCGAGTTCCGTTTTATGATATGCACGAGTTTAATAATTATAGAGTTTCTCACCATTGAGAAATATGAATGAAATGATTAAGTTACCATAGATAAGATTGCAAAAGAGTGTATGAAGTAATAATTATTTGACACGCCTTTCAATTCAAACATGTTGAATTTTTTCAAATTTTAAAGAATTTAAATGAAATCTTCATAATTAATATAGAATTGAATTATCCGATAATTAAGGAAATTAGGATCTCTTTGAATCAGTGAGATTTGGTTTACAGAGAATAAGGAGAAATTAAGATCTTCTGCAATTAAATATGGTGATCTGTCTCGATTGTCATGTCTGAACCTTTTACTATAAATTTACCTTATTCGTTTCCTCATTTTCTCAACTCCCATCTTCTCTTCCTCGATTCTTTTTCTAAAGATTGTGAAGATGCTCAATCCAGCTCTGGTTCTTAACATTCTCCTGACTATTGCCACAATCATCCTTTTTTTTTTTAACTACCACCAGAGAAATCTGTTTACTTCTACTATGCTCTAGGAATTATTGTGTTTATCATTCTCCCGTATCTTTACATTGCTATACACATTGATATACATGATTTGTAATTTCTATGTTGTTGTCGTGCTTATATTTTCATTTATACTTCGAAGCTCCATGCTTTTGTTTTCTCTTCTTGACTTTAAGTAAGGCAAGTAAAACGTCTCGAATTTGTAGGTATGAAGTTTTAAATGAACATAACAAATGTCTTAAGCAAGAAAGAAATTATAATAGCACGATTTAATTTGCAAATTACCGGAAATCACGGAAAAGATAGAACTATCAAGAAAATATATTCTTGGTATGTTCAGATATTAAGTGAAATAAAAGAGTCGCGTAACATGATACATGGTGAGGGTAATGTTGATCAAGTATTACCATCATCACGTTCCATTAGAATTTTTGCATGACTTGCTATAATATAATCACATTGATCAAGTGTCATTATATTGCACTAATCATGCTTTCATTCCACCATAACTCAAAAATATAAATGAATTTAAAACTCAAATGTCGTTCACTAGAATTTAGATATTAAAACAATTTCCCATACGTCATTCTAAGGATAGTACGAAGGCAAAATTAATTATAGGCAAGAATGATATGAAGATATTTCAGACATATTGAGGATATTTATAATGAAGAAAAATATAAGAATATTTTTGGAAACATTGAAGATATTTATAAAGAAGGATGATAAAAGAAATTTCTTTTGCCAGAATTTTGGTCTGAAGAGGAGTAAAATATTCATTAAGGTTTTTATCTGAAACTGCTTCATTTAAGTTCTTTATGTACAAGCTTAGCTCTTATGATTTGTCGACAGCCTCTTTCCTTGTTTGTTCAATCCGTTTTTCAGTTCCAAATTTTCCTTTTGAGCTTTTCCAACATACCATTCTATATTATCAGCTTTTGGCCATTAAGACCATCTACAGCTTTTACTGTTTCATCAGTATCCTCAAGTTTAACGAATCTGAATCATTGATTATTAATCCGAGGTGTTTTTAAGAATTTTGAATTGAAGTGTTTGAACGTAGGATGTGACCATCAATATACATATGATGGTTGAGGTGAAGTCATCGTCAATCCGGAAAGATATGAATAATGTTTTTCGAATTTGTATGAATCAAGGTGGTTTTTTTGTAAAATTCGGATACAGACTATAGTTTCGAAAGATGAAGGAATTTTAGAGAGAGATAACACATGTTCAATCTTTACTTGGATTCTGATTTGTCAAAATCAGAATATGTACTCGGGTTTGTATATAAATGGTTGTCTTGATTTTTGTGAAAGGATATGTATATCTGTAATTGTAGGTAGTATAGTTAATGATTGTTTAATCAAAATTGGAGAATGTACAGTGTAACATATTAATGTGAATTTAAGTATTTCTCGAGTATTACCTACCCGTTAAAATATTTTCACAATTAACAGTCTGGACAAAAGAATTTTATTACAATCTTTATGAAAATATACTTATATGTATATTTTCTTCAGATGTAACACAGATTTAATGAGTTAGTATAATATTAAACTCATTTGATTTTTGGTTGGAACTTAGAATGAATAACCTCTAAAACTTTTAGAAATTACATATTCTCCGCGGAATATTTATTCAATGAAGTTATGAATCAATACTTCATCGTTTATTGTTGTTGGTACTCCTTGGTATTTATGGTGCGTATGATGTTGATGTTTGTGGTGCTTGCGATGCCTGCGGTGTTGATGGTGCTGGTTGTGTGTGACGACCCGGAAATTTCTGACCAAATTTAAACTTTATCTTTAAATGATTTAATGTTTTTGACACGATAAGCAAAGTCTGTAATGTTGAGTCTCAAGTTTTGGAACTATATTCATGTAATCAATTATTCTTCGATTGTTCTCAACGATTCGCGAACAATTATATGTATGTATATATATATTATAAGATGTACAAGTAAAAAATGACTTTGCTACAGTAAAACACTATTTGCTACAGTAAAAATGCCTTTGCTACAGTAAAACACTTTTTGCTACAGTGAAAACGACTTTGCTGCAGTGCTACAGTAAAAACGGCTTTGCTACAATAAAACACTACTTGCTACAGTAAACACTATTTGATGTCGAAGAACTATGAAACAAAAACATATGTGAGCTGGACACTGAGCCCATGCGATCGCATGGGTTTATGCCTTCCCAGCCATGCGATCGCATGACTATAGGGGACAGGCCAAATGCTATAAAGTTTGACATTTTTCTGATTTCTGATTCATTTTATTCTTTTATCTCTCTATCTCTCGTATATATATATATATATATATATATATATATATATATATATATATATATATATATATATATATATATATATATATATATATATATATATATATTATTATTATTATTATTATTATTATTATTATTATTATTAAGATTAATATTATTATTAATAGTATTATACATAAAATACTACGATGAGGTTATGTCCAAACGATTTCAAAAATGGTTTTCAAGCGGGATAAAGCTAAGGAAACTATGGGTTATAGCTATGGAGGTTATGGGTAATGTTCGTGGGTATTGTTTGCAAATCAAACCTAGTGTTTATCACCTCTGTTACGTCTACGTACTTTCCTGTAATATTGAATCACAATATTGATACGTGAGCATTCATATCTTATCTTTTATATATTAATAGTGCATCCCTGACTAGTGCTCGAGTATATATGTTTATGCATGCTTGTATGCTAAATTTCGTCGTTAAATAGTTTATGATGAATCATGAATTAAATACATATATTACTGATAAAAGGTATATGATATGCATGTTTTTGGAAAGCTGGCGAAAAATCAATAACTTTTCATTTAGAAATCGCGTAATTTCGATGAACGAATCAAAAGATATGGTCAACTGAATTATGATTGACGTTAATTGGAATTGCTTTTGAATCTGCAATTAATATTTAAACAACTTGTTTGTAAGATTGATAAATTGGATTTTTGAATATTACCAGCCGAGTAAATGAATCCTTATATAAGGCACATCTCGTTGTGTTGAACTATTGTCAAAATTGACTTTTTGAAACGACTTTGGATAACTTTTGTATGTCGATATCGAGCATTAGGATTGGGATACACTATGACCTGACCTAGCTTGATAGACATTTATTGACCAACATATGTTCTCTAAGTTGAGATCTACGGTTATTTGGTAATCCGAGTTTCGTCACATTTTGGTGAACGACTTTATATGCTGCTAAGGTGAGTTTCATTGCTCCCTTTTTAATTGCTTTTATAATCTATATTTTTGGGCTGAGAATACATGCAATTTATTTTAAACGCAATGGATACAAGTACATACTAAATTCTACACTGAGGTTGAACCGAAAATCCCTTAGCTTTGGTAACTAGTAGCTGCCAGTACATAGGATATGGACTGGTGGGCGCGAATAATAGTATATGGATCCATAGGGCTTGACATCCCCGTCTGTTCCAGGTATAGAAACCCTAGCCTGAACTATAAAACAGACGTATGCTATTTGAGTTTAGTACACGTTGGTTTGCGTGTATTGTACATGTTGGTTGCATGTATGTTAAAACAGGGGTACTTATTATAATGTTAAAGCTTAGTTACCAGGGTGCTCAATCTTGTAGAATATTTTGATAAACGTTTCTGGATGAAACAACTGAAAACTTGTGATCCACCTTTATGTACAGATTATGTAAAACATTAAAACTATGAACTCAACAACCTTTGTGTTGACACTTGTTAGCATGTTTATTCTCAGGTTCCCTAGAAGTCTTTTGCTGTTTGCTTATATGTTAGACAAGCTATGTGCATGGAGTCTTACATGGCATGTTTTTCAAGGAAACGTTGCATTCACCAAATCATTACCATGTATCTTATTTTGACTGCATTATCAACGGAAGTACTATTATAAACTATTATATTACGGTGATTGTCTATATGTAGAAATCATCAGATGTCGAAAATCTTTGATTTAAATATTCATTTATGGTGTGCCTTTTCAAAAGAATGCAATATTTACAAAACATATCATATAGAGGTCAAATACCTTGCAATGAAATCGATGAATGACGTGTTCGTCCATATGGATTTGGAGCGATCGTCACATTGTGCTTGCGTAGTAGACGTAAGCCTAGCCTCCCAATTGTGCACCGTACCCTCCAGGGTTTCCATTCTACCTTCCAATCTAGCACGAAGCTCCCTGACTTCTTCCACTAATCCTACTTGATTAGTAGTCAGGAGTAGGGGTTGGATTACTAACATAATTCTATGTATGCGTTCTTCGAGGTGGAATATCCTGGCAAAAAGTGTAAAAATGGTATTGCGAACAGGTTGACCGGTGAGCGTGTCAAGTTCTCGTATGTTAGGAGTAGGGGTGTGCACCATATGGTTTGAAACCGAATCAATCGAATATGGAATCGAATCCAAACCAAAAATAATCAAACCGAATTTTTTAAATGATTTTCGGATCGATCGAAACCGAAACCGAAACCGAAACCGAATTCGTAATTCGGTTTTCGGTTTGGTTTTTGGTTTTGAAAATTTTAAATTTGGTTAACCAAAAACCGAATTAAAAACCGAATTCAAATTAATAACATATTAAAACATATTTATATTTATAATATTTAAACTTAATGTAGTATTTTACTTTTATTAAACAATAAACATTTTATTTATATTATATTATTCGTATTATTTATAATGACTTGAAGATGTAAGACCTTTAATAAACTTAACTTACCTAGCTTAGTAGTAGAATGATATCTGTTTTTGTCTTTTAGCACTATAAACTCTACTTATATTGGCAAGAATATATGTAATGTGAATGGTACAATTCATGTAATTTGTTGTATTTTGATGTTTATATGTAAGTAATTATGTTGGTTAGAATTTTAATTTTTAGTGATTTTTTGATTTAACCGAAACGAAACTGAAATAAAATATGGTTTTCGATTCAGTTTTGGTTTTGGTTTTGATATTTAAATTTCGTTTTGTTTTGGTTTTCGGTTTTGATTTTATAACTTTCAAAACCGAAAAAACGAACCGAATAAACCGAAAAACTAAAAACCGAACCGATGAACACCCCTAGTTAGGAGGCAGATTTGGTTCGTAGTAGGGTTCACCCTCTTCGTTCCTCCAACGAGTGAGAATTTCTCAAACCCACCCCCATCTTCTCCAGAAAGAAGTGTAGTTAACCAGTTGGGGCACTTCTGCCACACTACCATCAGAGTTTTCAGAATCTCTTTCGAAACTGTAGGAACTGGAACTAAGTGCATGATCCATCTTACATGATCACAGAAGAATGATTCTTGATGTGAGATGATTGTTTAATATTGATTGATATCCTCATCACATCAAATATATATATTAATAGGATCTCGTAAATTACGGAGGGAAATAAGGAATATATCAGACAAGAATCTAATATAATTCATACGATAAGATAGGATTAGTCTCTACGCAATTTACGCAATAACTGCAGTGAGATGTATCTAGACTTAGAAATAATAAGAATATATTTTCTGAACAGGAATGATAAGCATAACTTATAACTTAACGGATACAGTCAAAGTCCAGACTCACTAATGCATCCTAACAAAGATCCGTTAGACACACTAATGCAAATTCTGGTTCGCTTAGACCAACGCTCTGATACCAACTGTAACGACCCGCCAAAATCGCTATTGGCACGGTACGTTATTCATCGGTACCATTGCGAGGTTTTGACCTCTATATGATACATTTTGTAAACATTGCCTTCTTTTGAAAGACACACCATAAATGAATGTATAAAATCCAAGGTTTTTGACATCTGATGATTTCTACGTATAGATAATCAC
The DNA here is from genome assembly GCF_046630445.1 of Rutidosis leptorrhynchoides. Taxonomy (NCBI): domain Eukaryota; kingdom Viridiplantae; phylum Streptophyta; class Magnoliopsida; order Asterales; family Asteraceae; genus Rutidosis; species Rutidosis leptorrhynchoides. Next base: position 277,422,155 of record NC_092339.1, on the reverse strand, counting down.
CGTAAATAATATTTTAAAATAATATATTCGTTGACAATACAGTCAAAATAAGATACATGGTGATGATTTTGTGAATGCAAAGTTTTCTCGAATAAAGCATGTATGACTCCATGCACATAGCTTGTATAACGTATAAGCAAACAGCGGAAGACTTCTAAGGACCTGAGAATAAATATGCTAAAGCGTCAACACAAAGGTTGGTGAGTTCATAGTTTTAATATTGCGTACAATCTGTATATGAAGATGGACCAAAAGATTTCAGTTGTTTCATCCAAACGTTTATCAAAATATTCTACGAAATTGAGCACCATGGTAACTAAACTTAACGTATATATAATAAGTACCCCTGTTTTGACATACATGCAACCAACATGTACAATACACGAAAACCAACGTATAATAAACTCAGATAGCATACGTCCGTTTTATAGTTCAGGCTAGGGTCTCTATACCTTGAACGGACGGGGATGTCAAACCCTATGGATCCATATATAACTACTCGCGCCCACTAGTTCTTATTACCGGCAGTTACTAGTTACCAAAGCTAAGGGATTTTCGGTTCAAACTCAGTGTAGAATTAAGTGTGTACTTGTGTCCATTGCATATAAAATAAAGTGCATGTATTCTCAGCCCAAAAATATTTAAAGCATTTAAAAATGGATCTATAAACTCACGTATCATTATTGTGGTTCAATATTGCAGGAAAAATATGCAAACGCAACAATGATAACGAACTTAAGTTTAGCCTTTGATTCGCGAACAATACCCATAATCTCCTTAGTTATAACCCGTGAATTCCTTAGCTTTAACCCGTTTGAAAATTCGTTTTGAAATCACCCGAGCATAACCCCGTTGTAGTATTATATGTATAATACTAATAATAATAATTAATAAAACTAATAATAAGATTAATAATAATCTTAATAATAATAATAATAATAATGATAATAATAATAATAATAATAATAATAATAATAATAATAATAATAATAATAATAATAATAATAATAATAATAATAATATCGATATATGATATGTATGTAATGTATATTTATGCGTGTTTTTATGTGATCAAATGAACAAGTAATACTTATAAAATCACACCTGCCCGACATAAAGTGAGATTTAAGATAATACATCCTAATTCATGTGAATCACCAGTAAAGCCATCATTATCTTTTTCTTTTTATATAATAAATATAATAATAATATAATAAAAAATATAATAATTCAAATATATTAAAATAAAAAATAATAGGAAAAACATGTTTAATCAAAAAGGTTAGGCGCCACTTTAGACCCATCCATGACATTGTGTTTTATTTTTGTCCCCGTGTTTTCACTGACCGATATTTGATGTCCCGTTCCCAATAATAAATTTTAAAAAGTTTTACAAAAATTTCAAAATTTAAGATAACGTTAAAATCTTTATTCTTATCATGACAGTTAAGAAACGAGCTGTTAAAAGTGGTTCTAGATATTTGTAAAAAAATTATATACGTTTTTAAGAAGACATAACACTCTAAATGTTATATATAAGGTTTATATTTTTTTTTTAAAAAGTAATAATATATTTAATAACTTTGAAGTTTTCAGATTATTTTCTAACATTCATTATTTATATAAAAAATATAAGTTTATTTGTTTTAAATCTTTATATATATATATATATATATATATATATATATATATATATATATATATATATATATATATATTACAAGAAATTAAATATTGTTTTCTTTTATATATTCAAAAATTTTTATATTAAAGTATATAATATATAAATATATTCTAACAATATATTTTGTTACGTTGTAAAATATATATTAACGTTTTGAAATATAAGTTTATACGTTTTATATTTAAAACACGATATATATATATATTTATATATATATATATATATATATATATATATATATATATATATATATATATATATATATATATATATATAATTGAAAACTTGTTAACTTAATAATATAAACTTTAGTTTTTCAAAGCTAATTATATTCAAATTTCATTATATATAATTTAAAAATGTTTTGATAATAGAAATTATTATGTCATGTAACGTTTTCATTTTAGAAATTAAATCGCGTAATATTTTATTATCGGATTTCGAGTTTTTGTGTATTTTAATGTGTTCGTGAATCGTAGGGTAAAGTTCAATGGATAATTAAATGTATGTAATGATACGCATAATGATCCGTCTCAAAACAAGCAAGCATCTCGGCAAAAATCTTACCCGGCACCGTATATCCTGGAATACGGGCCCTTTCCCGACATCCATTTGACGTCATCTCAGCAGCTTTATCACGCTAGACGAATGGATAGACTAAGAGCTCGGATGACATACATATAACCGGCATCGTATATCCAGTCATGATGGTTATAACCATGGAGAAACACTTGGAATAAATAGAAAGCAAAACCTCCCCGGCTAGACTGAGAGCACCGTGATGCCTTAACCAGAACCGACATGCTGCTGTTACCATCACTGCTTCTCGGTTCAAAATGACATAAAGATACCCTCCGGGGACAAGCACGCCGTCCCGGAGAAAGTGCATTGTCCCGGAATAGACACTTCATCCCGGAACGAGTACTTGACAACGGAACAAGCATGCAAGCAAGATTGCATGCCACGTCAGCTCGCGTATCTTGGAAAGTTTGTTAGGATATGTTATTCTCGTGAAAAGGATAGGTGCCACGTCACCCCTTGGGATTAGCAAAGTTCGTTACAACCATGAAAGGGACATGTGTCACGTCATCATTCCCTCTAAAACATCTATAAATACGTAAACAAGATCTTTCATTCATACAACACTGGATGCATTAAGTTACTCTGCTCAAATCAATTGCGATAGCATTAGTCCAGTCATTAGCTTAATTCTGATCAGCACTCTGATCATCATTGGAGCCAATCCACACTCTGAGATATTTACTTATTCGATTCCGATCGAATAAGGTTAATTCAATAGATTGTTTTACGCCCTTGTAATCCAGATTCCAAATCGGGGTTTGCACAATTATTGGAGTTAAAACATTCGACTTACTCTTTTTCCCAAATCAAGCACTCAAACCCGAAATCAATTTACCATAATGATTTTTGTTTGATCAAATGGCGCTATCTAAAGGTACAAAATTAATCACAACTCGCCACGATGAGCTGGAAGATAAAGAAACAAGCATACACAGCACTAACGACGCTGATGTGCATATGATTCACTCATAGGTCGTGGGACAGCGACGAAAATCAGGGGTGTTAGATGAATGGAAGCACGAACCCATCGTCTTCCCCTCGTTATTTAATATTAAACCATCTTCAGACCCTGTTATCATACGAGCACATATCTCCAATTGCCAAATTGGGCGAATATACACCGACACCGGTGCAGGGGCAGAGGTCATGTTTGAACATTGTTTTCTGCAGCTACCAGAAAACATCAGACGATAGAAGAAAGCCGCAACTTCGCCGTTGGCGGGGTTCAACAGTGCTGCAACTTGGCCGGTGGGCTCCATCACGCTGGAGGTCGTTTTGGGAACATTACCTTTCCAAAGTGCGGCAGACATCGAATTCTCCATAGTCAAAATAGACTCATGGTATAACGTTATCTTGGGACGTAATGCCATGCAGAAATTTGGTGCAATTGCATCAACATTGCACGACATGCTGAAGTTCCTGACTCCAGCCGGAGTTGCCACAATTCGGACGCAAGAACTGGAACCAATCGAATGTATGCAAATATTCAAAGGAACCAGTGATATTGTAGTCCATGACAACGGCTACGTATCCCCAAATCCCAAGCATCCGGACCAACGGATCCAGATTGGCGCTACCTTGAGCACCAACACAAAGGGTACGCTCTGCAAACTCTTAGCAGCAAATATTGACGTCTTCGCCTGTGAACCACCAACATGACGGGTGTCCACGGGAAATAGCCCAACATCAGCTAAACGTAAACCCGAATATCACGTCGGTCGTTCAGAAGAAAAGAGCAATGGCGTTAGAATGGAGCGAATTCCTGGATAACGAGGTACAACGACTGGTTGACGCAGTATAATGAAAAAAGTAAAATATCAAACATGGGTGGCGAACTCCGTGACGGAAAAGAAGGCAGACGGATCTTGGCGCATGTGTGTCGACTACAAATACATCAACAAAGCATGCCCGAAAAACAATTACCCTCTGCCCAAAATCGACTGAAAAGTTGAGTCCCTCTCAGGTTTCTAGTTCCTAAGCTTCCTGGATGCATACAGGGGTTACCAACAAATCCCAATGGCAGAAATCGACGAAGAAAAAACCGCATTCTTCACAAACAAAGGCATCTTCTGCTATACCAAAATGCCATTTGTGTTAAAGAATGCTAGAGCAACATACCAACAGGTATTCGACAAAGCATTCCAGGACCAAATCGGACCAAATATCGAAGCGTACGTGGACGACATCGTCATCAAGAGCAAAACAGAAGAATAAATGATTTTAGACATCATTGAAACGTTTAATTCGCTACGCAAAATCAATATGAAACTAAATTCGTCAAAATGCTCTTTCGGAATGGAAGAAGGCCGTTTCTTGGGTTTCATGATCACTCCGAGAGGAATCAAGGTAAACCCGAAGAAAATCCAAGCAATCGAAGATATGCAGTCACCCAGGAGTAAAAAAGACGCGCAGAGCCTAAACGGGAAGCTAGTGGCACTCACAAGGTTTCTGTCACGAGCCGCCTGATAATGCTAAAAAATAAACATATATTTCATAGCATTATCCCTCAAGAAAGACAAGCTTTTAGTTGCAATTGTTCTATTCACAAGGGATATTCGTTTAAATAATAAAAGGTGAAGACAAAAGACAGATTCGACGAATTGAAGACGCAAATGACCAAAAAGCTCAAAAGTACAAAGTACAATCAAAGTGGTTCAAATTATTGATGAGAAACGTCTCAAAATTACAAGAATACAAGACGCAAAACGCAAAGTACAAGATATTAAATTGTACGCAAGGACGTTCGAAAATCTGGAACCGGGACCAGAGTCAATCTCAACGCTCGACGCAATGGACTAAAAATTACAAGTCAACTATGCACATAAATATAATATAATATATAAATAATTCTTAAAATTATATATATATTATATTATAAATTAAAAACCGTCGGCAAACTAGGTGACAAATGTATCTGAGCTGGAATCCCAGGCCATGCGATCGCATGGCCAGGAAGTAGAAAAATCATGCGGTCGCATGACCCCAATTGTCAGGCCACATCTATAAATTTCGCAGTTTTAGTCGAACAAAACACATCTTTTATCTATCTCTCTCTCAAACGTAATATATATATATATATATATATATATATATATATATATATATATATATATATATATATATATATATTATAATTTTAATTTTAATTTTAATTTTAATAATAATAAGGGTATGTTAGCGAATGTTGTAAGGGTGTAAGTCAAAATTCTGTCCGTGTAACGCTACGCTATTATTAATCATTGTAAGTTATGTTCAACCTTTTTAAATTAATTTCTCGTAGCTAAGTTATTATTATGCTTATTTAAGCCGAAGTAATCATGATGTTGGGCTAAAATATTAAGACGGGGTAATTGGGCTTTGTACCATAATTGGGGTTTGGACAAAAGAACGACACTTGTGGAAATAAGACTATGTGTTATTAATGGGCTTTATATTTGTTTAATTAAATGATAGTTTGTTAATTTATTATAAAGTTTTACAATTGGATGTACCTATAAATAACCATATACACTCGATCGGACACGATGGGCGGGATATTTATAAGTACTAATAATCGTTCATTTAACCGGACACGGGAATGGATTAATAGTCAATGGACTTATTAAAATAGGGGTGAATTACATACAAGGAAAATTGGTGTAATTATAGTTTAAGTCCCCAATTAGTTGAAATATTTGACTTCGGATATAAGAATAATTTAACGAGGACACTCGCACTTTATATTTATGACTGATGGACTGTTATGGACAAAAACCAGAGGGACATATTGAATAATCCTGGACAAAGGACAATTAACCCATGGTAATAAACTAAAATCAACACGTCCAACATCATGATTACGGAAGTTTAAATAAGCATAATTCCTTTATTTCATATTTAATTGCACTTTTAATTATCACACTTTAATTTATTGTCATTTTAATTATCGTACTTTTTAATTATCGCAATTTTATTTATCGTCATTTTATTTATCGCACTTTTATTTATCGTTATTTACTTTACGCTTAAAATTAAGTCTTTTATATATTTAATATTTTACATTAGGTTTTAACTGCGACTTAAGTTTTTAAATCGACAAACCGGTCATTAAACGGTAAAAACCCCCTTTTATAATAATAATACTACTCCTATATATATATTTTTATACAAATATAGTTTTTAAAAATATAGCGTTAAACTTGGCTAGCTCCCTGTGGAACGAACCGGACTTACTAAAAACTACACTACTGTACAATTAGGTACACTGCCTATAAGTGTTGTAGCAAGGTTTAGGTATATCCACTCTATAAATAAATAAATAACTTGTGTAAAATTGTATCGTATTTAATAGTATTTTGTAGTAAAAATACTACTATTTTGTACCTCTTCGCTTTAACATCAAGTATTTTTGGCGCCGCTGCCGGGGAACTACTTAAACACCGGAAGCGAAACGCTATATTAAAAAAAAAAATAAGTCTTAGTTTACTTTTGTAAAAATATGCTTTTGTAAAAATACGTTTTAAATATTAAAAAATACAAAAATATAAAAAGAAAAACAAAATATATATATATATATATATATATATATATATATATATATATATATATTTAGAGTTTGTTAAATATATATATAAAATTATAAAGTTTCTTTATTTTTATTTTAGTTTTTAAAATATAAGTTTTTATTTATTTATATAAATATTTTATAAAAACATAAAATTAAAAACAAAAGTAAAAAGTAAAAAACAGAAAAGAAAAAAAAAAGTAAAAGTAAAACTATTCTTACCTGGTACTGTAGCAGCCCAGCATTTGGCCCAGATCCGTAGGTCATGCGATCGCATGAATATATAACATACACTCCATGCGATCGCATGGAGTGATTTGACTGGCCTGGTACCTTAGCCTGTACGATTATGGTTTTTAATTAATAATAATTATTAATATTAAAACCCTAATTAGGTTATAATTATTTAATTATTTAGTTTAGTTTTATTATTTAGTTTGTTTTTTTAGTTTTAATAAGTTTTATTAATATATAAAACTAATACTTTTATATAAATAATATTTTTATAAAAATTGTATTTTTATAAACTTTAAGTTTTATTTTTATATTTTCGTCGTTTAATCATAAGTTTATATTTTTCTCTCGTAATTAGTTTTTAATTTAGTATTTTCCGTAGTTACTTTTATTTCTAGATTTTTAGGCTTTGCCGTAAAATCCCTTAAGTGCTTTTTCTTTAGACTAAACTTTAGGTGCTTTAGAATTTTGCGACGCTTTTTAGATTTTATTACTTTCTAAGTTATTGCCGTTTTGGATATAGAATTCCTTTTAAGCTTTAGTATTTTTAGACGCAACTTTTAATTTTTAGTTTTTAGAATTTTAAGTTTCGACGCGCTACGTTCTTTTTATTATTTTTCGACCATTTATTTTTCGACGCTTTACCGACGCGCTCTTTTTCTTTCTTATTTCTCGATGCTATAAGTTTTTTTTAGGACATAGAATTTTCTATTTCTTCTCTAAAATTTCTTTAAATTTCAACGAAAAATTATTTTAAGTGGTTAAATTGATAGACATCAAAATTTTCTGCTTTGTAGTAATAGTTGAATTTGTTAGTGGCTGAGTTGTGAGCTTCCGATTTAAAGGGTTCTGGTTCCCTGCTACATCTTTTGGCTATTTGAAACGTGGGCAAAAGCAGAAAAGTCTATTAATTTGATAACATATATAATTTTTACTTTTATAACTAATAGGATATTCAGTGAATGCACCGAGCAAAACGTTCACCACCTTTTATACGTTCACCACCAGTAACCAGATCAAGACATCTAGCCAATATTGTCGCCGTTGATTTTTCCTTAGAATCATTATCCAGTCGACGAAGTACTCCAATTCAAATTTCCGATAATTCATTTTTTTAACCCGACCTCACAATTGAGAATCCGGAGGATATTCAGGGACAATTCAGAGATCCTGAACCATTAATCTTTCCTTCGGAACCACCAATCATTCAAACAGAGATTGTCGAGGAACAAACCATTAAATCAGAATCCTCTAGTGATTCAGATTCAATAAATTCAATCATGGAAAATCTGGAACCTCTAAGTATGGAAGACCGAATGAGAGCTAAACGCACTGGCCAAGGTCACGCAATTACTCAACCAGACATTAATGCGCCAGATTATGAAATCAAAGGACAAATCCTACACATGGTAACAAATCAATGCCAGTTTAGTGGTGCAACGAAGGAAGATCCAAACGAACATCTTCGTACCTTTAATAGGATCTGTACTTTATTTAAAATCCGAGAAGTGGAGGATGAACAGATATATCTCATGTTATTTCCCTGGACTTTAAAGGGAGAAGCCAAAGATTGGTTGGAATCGTTACCTGAAGGGGCGATTGATACATGGGACGTTTTAGTTGAAAATTTTCTTAAACAATTCTTTCCGACATCTAAAGCCGTGAGACTTCAAGGAGAAATTGTTACGTTCACACAAAAGCTAAATGAAACTCTATATGAAGCGTGGACAAGATTTGGAAAATTGTTAAGAGGATGTCCGCAACATGGTTTAGACACTTATCAAATAGTACAAATATTCTACCAAGGATGCGACATCACTACAAGAAAAGACATCGATATAGCAGCTGGTGGTTCCATTATGAAGAAAACCGCAACTGAAGCTTACAAAATTATTGATAACACTGCTTCCCACTCACATGAGTGGCATCAAGAAAAAGATATCGTTAGATCATCTAAAGCAGCCAGAGCCGATTCTAGCTATGACTTTGATTCCATTTCCGCAAAGATAGATGCTGTCGAGAGACGAATGGAAAAGATGACTAAAGATATTCACTCAATACGAATTAGTTGTGAGCAGTGTGGAGGACCACATTTGACAAAAGATTGTCTCAGTATTGAACAAACAATGGAACAAAGAGAGAATGTTTCATACATAAACCAAAGGCCTGGGAATAATTATCAGAATAATTATCAACCGCCAAGACCAATCTACAATCAAAATCAGAACTATAACCAAAATATTCCATACAACAATCAACAAGGTCCTAGCAATCAACAAGTACCTAATAATACTTACAATCAGCAAAGACCTATTTTTCAAAACAAACCACCACAAACCGATGATAAAAAGCCAAATTTAGAAGACATGATGTCGAAGCTAGTTGAATCTCAAACGCAGTTTTTCACATCTCAGAAACAAACCAATGAACAAAATGCTCAAGCATTTAGAAATCAACAAGCTTCTATTTAAAATCTGGAACAAGAAGTAAGCAACCTAGCAAGGTTGATAGGTGAAAGAAAATCGGGAAGTCTACCTAGCGATACAAATGCTAACCCCCGGAATGAAACAGCTAAAGCCATTATCACAAGAAGTGGTATTACACTTAAACCACCTGAAATGCCTATGATTTCTGATGAAGCTATTCCTACTCCACAAAAGCCACAACCTGAGCAAGATAAGGAAACAGAACCGGTAGTTGAAAAGGTTAATGAAGATAACACAGTTAAAGCTAAACCTTATGTTAAACCATACCAACCACCACTTCCTTACCCGAGTAAAATGAGAAAAGAGAGACTTGAAGCCGAGCAATCCAAATTCTTGGATATGTTTAAACAAATAAATTTCAACCTTCCTTTCATTGATGTGATTTCAGGAATGCCTAGATATGCTAAATTTTTGAAAGATCTAATCACAAATAGAAAGAAAATGGAAGAACTCTCGGCTGTTACTATGAATGCTAATTGTTCTGCAGTGCTGTTGAATAAGATACCAGAAAAATTATCTGATCCAGGAAGTTTCACAATTCCATATTTTCTGGGTAGTCTTATTTCAATAGAACCATTGGCAGACTTAGGTGCTAGTATAAATTTAATGCCGTATTCATCATACGCTAAACTAGACCTTGGAGAAGAATAAGTATACAACTAGCCGATCGATCAGTAAAATATCCTAGAGGGATAATGGAGAATATGCTAGTTAAAATTGGTACTTTAGTATTTCCAGTAGATTTTGTTATTCTGGACATGGAAGAAGATTCTCGAGTTCCTCTCATATTAGGAAGATCATTCTTAAACACAGCTAACGCAATAATAGACGTGTTTGGTAAGAAACTGACCCTAAGTATAGAGGACGAGAGTGTTACCTTTTCTGTTGATAGAGCCATGCAACAACCGCAATCTGCAGATGATACATGTTATTATATTCAAACTATGAATTCACATGCAGAATTGTTAGAAGAATTTCCAGAATTACAAGGAACAGGAGAATGTTATTTAGGAGAAGGAACTGAACCAATTGAAGAAGCTGAAATGTTAGCTATACTTATGGCTAATGGATATGAACCAACAACAGAAGAAATTCAAATGCTAAAAGAAGAAGACAGATATCGATATAAATCATCGATAGAAGAACCACTGACATTAGAATTAAAACCACTTCCAAACTATTTGGAATATGCTTATTTACATGGTGAATCTGAATTACCTGTAATAATATCATCTTCTCTTACTGAAAATGAAACATCCTAACTCATTTCTGTGCAAAAAGCTCATAAACCAGCTATTGCATGGAAGATTCATGACATTAAAGGTATAAGTCCTTCGTATTGCACACATAAAATCCTTATGGAAGAAGGTCATAAAACGTATGTGCAACGCCAACGAAGACTAAATCCTAATATGCAAAATGTTGTTAAGAAAGAAATTATTAAACTGCTAGATGCAGGTTTAATTTATACAATCTCTGATAGTCCATGGGTAAGCCCAATTCAATGCGTACCTAAGAAGGGTGGCATGACTGTCATCACAAATGAGAAAAATGAGCTTATTCCTACTAGGACTGTAACAGGATGGCGTGTTTGTATTGATTATAGAAAATTAAATGACGCCATCAGAAAAGATCACTTTCCCTTGCCTTTCATTGATCAAATGTTGGAAAGATTAGCTGGAAATAGTTACTATTGTTTTCTTGATGGTTTTTTTGGATACTTTCAAATTCCAATAGCACCCGAGGACCAAGAGAAAACCACGTTCACGTGCCCTTATGGTACTTTTGATTACAAACACATGCCATTTGAACTTTGCAACGCCCCTGCAACCTTTCAAAGGTACATGATGGCGATTTTTCACTATATGATAGAAGAATGCATGGAAGTTTTCATGGATGACTTTTCAGTCTTCGGTAATACATTTGAATCATGTCTAGTTAATCTTGAACGAATGCTTATTAGATGCAAACAATCAAATCTAGTTCTTAATTGGGAGAAATGCCATTTCATGGTTAAAGAAGGCATCGTTCTTGGTCATAAAATTTTAAAGGAAGGAATTGAAGTGGATAGAGCTAAAGTAGATGTAATTGCTAAACTTCCACATCCCACCAATGTTAGAGGAGTTAGGAGTTTTCTAGGGCATGCCGGTTTTTACCGACGTTTCATAAAAGATTTTTCTAAAATTACCACTCCTATGAATAAACCCCTAAAAAGGATGCTCCATTCATCTTTTCAGATGAATGCATCAAATCTTTTAATATTCTTAAAGAAAAACTCACTAATGCGCCGATCATGATAACTCCAAATTGGAATCTACCGTTTGAATTAATGTGCGATGCAAGTGATTTTGCAATGGGAGCCGTTTTAGGACAAAGGATTGAAAAACGATTTCAACCTATTTATTATGCTAGTAAGACGTTACAAGGAGCACAAACGAATTACACAACTACTGAAAAATAACTCCTTGCTATTGTCTTTGATTTTGACAAATTTCGTTCATATCTCGTTCTAGCTAAAACGGTGGTCTATACCGACCATTCTGCTCTTAGATACCTATTTTCGAAACAAGATGCCAAACCATGATTAATCCATTGGATTTTACTCTTACAAGAATTCGATATTGAAATCCGAGATAAAAAGGGAGCTAAAAATCTCGCCGCTGATCATCTTTCTCGTCTTGAAAATCCTGAATTAGAAGTTCTAAATGAATCGGCCATACAAGATAACTTTCCTGATGAATATCTATTGAAGATAGATTATAATGAAATTCCATGGTTTGCAGACTATGCAAACTACTTAGTATATGGATTCCTTGAAAAAGAATTATTGTACCAAAAACGAAAGAAATTCTTTAGTGATATAAAACACTATTTCTGGGAAGATCCACATTTGTTTAAAAGTTGTCCCGATGGAATAATACGCCGATGCGTATTCGGAGATGAAGCCAGTCAAATCTTAAACCATTCACACCGGACCAACAGGAGGGCATTATGGGCCTCAACTCACAGCAAGAAAAGTTTACAATGCTGGATTCTATTGGCGTACAATTTTCAAAGACGCACACCTTCTTTGAAAATCCTGTGATGCTTGTCAAAGGGCCGGAAAAATAAGTCAACGTGATGAAATGCCACAAAATGTCATTCAAGTATGTGAAGTATTTGACATTTGGGGTATTGACTTTATGGGTCCATTTCCAAAATCTCATAATAATCTCTACATTCTCGTTGCCATTGATTATGTATCTAAATAGGCGGAAGCACAAGCTCTCCCAACTAACGATGCACGAGTTGTAGTCAACTTCTTAAAAAGTCTTTTTGCAAGGTTCGGAACACCGAAAGCTTTAATAAGTGATCGGGGTACTCATTTCTGTAATAATCAACTTGAGAAAGTTCTCAAAAGATATGGAGTAACTCATAAAATCTCAACCACTTATCATCCACAGACAAGTGGACAAGTTGAAAATACCAACCGAGCTTTAAAACGTATTCTAGAGAAAACCGTAGGATCAAATCCGAAGGAATGGTCCATGAAATTGGAGGATGCACTCTGGGCTTTTAGAACAGCCTACAAAACTCCAATTGGAACCACACCTTTTAGACTTGTTTACGGAAAGGCATGTCATCTTCCAGTAGAAATTGAACACAAAGCATTTTGGGCTTTGAAGACATGTAATCTTGATTTACATGAAGCCGGACGTCTACGGTTAAGTCAACTAAACGAATTAGAAGAATTAAGACATGAAGCATATGAAAATTCGTTAATCTATAAAGAAAGAACGAAGAAATGGCATGATAAAAGAATCAGAAGTTTAAAAGAATTTAAAGAAGGAGACAGAGTTCTTCTTTTCAATTCACGATTCAAGCTATTTCCTGAAAAATTAAATCAAGATGGTCTGGACCATTCATAGTTAAAAGAGTTTTTCTGTACAGGACAGTGGAGTTAATAAATTTAAATGGGATTGAATTTAAAGTTAATGGTCACAGAGTTAAACATTACATAGATAATCTAATGGAAGTTGAAGATGAAGTTAATCACAATTTCGACACCATAGCTAACTAAGTGTGGGAAGGTTCGAATCTTTTTAGGGTAATATATATTCCTGTTAGAGTTAGATATTCTGTTTTCGTGTAGTTTCCGAGAATGAAATCCGAATGGTCTTTCCCTAGTAGACCCTAAAGAACTATTCTTCTCCCCCCATTCTGAATTTTTATTTTTTTTAGGTTTTACGAGATGAAGAATTCCTTTGATCTGAACCATGGTCTAATGCTACACGCTATGATTACTAAACGTAATAATGACACACTTCCGAGTGACTTGGTGTCAGTAATAAGAGCCAAAATGGAAGGAGTAAGAAAAGAACTCAGAAAAGATCATCATAAGATACATTTTGGTAAAGGAAAATCAAAATTCGCAACAAAAAGAAGGGCACGACACCTTGAAAGATGTTATAAATGCGGAAAATGGTCACACGAAGGTAAATGTTCAAATAATCAAACATATTCAAATACCGAATTTGTTACTCTATGCAGAGAAGGACCATTCATATGTTTAGAAGAAAAGATATTGAAGAATCGAGGATACGCTTACGTAGCTATGGAGAACCAAATCACACGACTCTCCTATGAGTCGGCTAAAGCAGGTCTCTGAGAATTCTATCTCACAGGTAAGTATGTACAGTTTTTATTTTTATTTTTATTGCTTTTAACCTTTTGATAATAAACGCTGAATTGTTCGCTATAAAGTATTAAATTGGTATTCAATAAAATTAGGTATGCATAATCGAAATTATTAATATCATACAAAAATTTATTACATCACTGCAAAATTTACCGTTAATTCTTAAGGTATAAATATCTTTAATCAATCAACCCAAAATATTTCAGAAATTCGTCAGGAGTAAAACTAGGTAATATAGCCGAAATTACTTTACCGAAAAGAGGGGCGTATATTTTTGATAATATTTGATTGATTAAAGTGGGATAAAAGACCAAAAACATTTTTAATTTTAATTTTACTATGTTTTTAAAATTAATATATAAATATTAAATTAATATTGTAAACTTTTTAAAATCAATATATTTAAGTTTGTAAATATTTGAAAAATTAATATTTTTAATATAAGTTTGTATGTATAAAAACAAAAATATAATATAAGTTTGGTGTGAATTTAAAAACAAAAATTTACTTTATTTCACTAAGTAAAAAATTTGATTTTTTAAATTCGTCGTGAGTTGAAAACTAGGTCTTTGAACCGAAATTGCTCTACCCAAGGGAAGGACGAGAAGTTTTATTATCATTATTTTTAATCTTATTGAATTAAAGTATGCCAAAAACATTAAAAAAAAACCAAAAATCTTTGCTTTAAAAACGACACTTAAAAAGTAACAAATTTTAAAACTTTGTTGAGAGACGGACTAAGACAACGATCCGAAACGCCCTCACTCCTAAAAAGAAACAAATTTTTAAAATTTTATTAATTTATGTTTCAAAAGTATAAGGTTTTAAAAAAAAACAGACCCCATGCGATCGCATGAGGTTTCCCCTTAAAATACATGCGGTCGCATGGAGTGAAAAATCTGGACAGGATCAAAAGGCCACGAGCTGTTCTGCTCTTTCACAAACACACACACAAATACGCAAATACCTCCCAAACTCTCTCAATTTTCATCAATTTTTCACCAAAATCAACCAAATTTCTTGTTATAATCCGCTCTAATCATGAATTTGATAAGAAGTTTATCAAGAAGGGTAACAATTACACCCCTAAACCTCTTTAAATTTGATTTTTATTGTTCTTGAGCTATAATTTTTCTAATTTGATTTTGTTAATTTCTAGTGTAATTAGAGTTAAATTGTTAGTATATTATGCATGTATAACCTAGATTGATGCTATTTAACATGATTTGAAGTCAAAAACTTCAAAAAATTTAGGAATCTAGGGTTTGTGTTCTTGAGCAATTTGGGGCTTTTTTATATACACAGGTTATGGCCGATTTTTGTCATGAATTATTGCTAAATTAAGTAGTGTAACATGTTTAGGTAGCTAAATGATCCAAAATTTGATCCTAAACATGATTTTTGAGAATTAAAGTGCACTTTTTAGGTCTAAAATTCATGAACTTGATTAAATTGATGTAAATGTCATTTGAAACTTATTTAATTGCTAGTAATGGTTGTTTTAACATGTTATTTGAGTTGAATGCTTATGAACTTTGTAAACATTTTCATATATGCTTATTTGAAAAAGTGTAGAATTATTAAAATTGTGAAAATGCGTATAAGTTTAATTTTGATTTAACATGTTATTGTAATTGTTTCAAGTTGTTATTTTGCTAACACTAATGCATATTTGGATGCACAAATTTTGTGTTTAATGTGTTTTGCAGAGATTTACCGATACTGATGGTGCATCATCATCATCTAGACAACCTGCTCCAGAACCTGAACCAGAAATGCAATATGAACTGGAGCAACAACAGGAACAACAACAACAACCTGATCAACACGTACCTTATTATGATCCGCAACAAGAATATGTTGATGCCTACGTAATTTTTCCGATTCATCCGATAGTAGAACACCCAACAATTCATGAAGCACAGTTGCATCCCAATTTGAGATTTGATCGAAGCTGGAGAGATTACCCAACATATCAAAGTAACAAATTCAAACTAGTAACGAAAAATGTAGAAGTGCCGAGGGTAATCGATTGGGAGCCTTTGGAAAGGGTCCAACTAGCTAACTCAGTTAGACTGCATCTGATCCAAAGGTATGGCAGCTCTTCTTTTCCCGATTGGGAACGTTTATTCACCATTCGTAGGCCTGTATATATGGAATGGTGCGTTGAGCTTATGAGTACTATTTCACTTAATGCGGATGTAGTTAGGTTAGATGATAGAAGTTTTCTTAGATTTATACTTGGCCGCTGGATGTATAGGATGTCCATGCTGGACATGGCCAGGGCTTTACAGATATATACGCCCGCTGAATTACTATTACCCGATTGTACAAATTTGATTTATCATGATGAAACGGTAGATAGGAATTTTGATGCTAACGCTGTCTGGAGGCGTATGTCAGATTATAATGTTTTTGGGCGGGCAGGAACACACTCCTACTTACATATTAACAGAGCCGAGCTTCGTATAATTCATAGATTTCTGGCTAACTCGATTACACAGAGAGGTCACAACAAGGAGAAAATGACCTTACATGATTTATTTTACCTTAAGTGTATTCGAGACCCAAGAGGCTTTGTTAATATCCCCTACTGTGTTGGTTTTTAATTGTCTAAGATAGTGGAAGGAATACAGGAAGGTGGAATAATAGGAGGAGGTATTTTTGTTACTCTCATTGGAGAGTATTTGGGTGTAGATAGGGATCAAGGGGGTCCACTTATGGTATGTAGGGAACAGGATGATACTTTAGGATTGAAGGTCTATCAGGGTGCTAAGGTATTGAAGAGCAGACGCAATCAAGCAGTACCATATGTTGGTCGTCATCCACATGTAGAGAGAGGTTCAGATGAGGAAATGGAGGAAGCAGATGACATTAGGGATGTCATTAGGGAGGCTATGACTGACGTCTACCAGCGTATAGATGAGGTAGAAATGACAAACCAAGATAGACATAGTCGATACGAGCAGTGGCAAGCCCGGAATGAGTACGAGTATTCCAGGCAACGACAGCATGATAGATGGCACTATCATCAGCATCAGATCATGAGCTAGCTATCACCTCAGGATCACTACGTACCAACCCGACCTGCTTACTATCATCCACACCAGCCCGATATGCGACAACCATTTACTCTCTATGACCCTAACCAGGCCTATCAGTACACCTATAACCAACCATGGAACCCGCCCGACGACATGAACTGGAACCCTATCCAGATTGATATAGTTTCGTTGGTTATTTCTATGATTTTTATCTTTTTATTATTTTTATTTATTTATGTGTAAACATATTATATTGTGATACTTTTATGTAAGTTTTAACATTTTTATTATTTTGTACTAATATTTCATATTTGATTTGAAAGTGGGATGTTAAGTCTCATTTCAAATTACCATGCGTTTTATTATTTGTATGTATATTGTCAATTGTACACAACAGGGTAAAACAGCGCATTTTCAAAGACTGGCATTAAGTTCAGCAAAAGCTACTAATTTTGACGACAAAACGAAAAAAAATGTGATGTAACAACAAGACAGAATGAACAAATGATGTGCACCATTTATCATTCAATAAACAAACGCCAATATGTTTGGAAACTTTGGTAAAATTTAATCATTTTTCTACGTTAATCACCCTCAATAATTTAAATTGTTACTGATTTCTTGCAAATGAGGGCATTGCAAGATCTTAAGCGTGGGAAGGGGTTAAATTCTTTCGGATTTTAAAAATTTTTACTTTATACACTTGGTTACCATTAAAAATACTAGTAACGTAGTAGTTGTATTAGAATCTAGTGCTCTCTGATAATAAAGAACAGCCCTAGTCTTATATACTGACTACCCAATTCTAGTAAAATTTTTCAAAATTTTCAATTAAATGAACTCAAAATCATGTTTATACATATTTATGAACGATAAAACTAGGTGTTAACACCGAAATTATTGTTACCTCGGAAAGGACATAAATTGAGAAACAAACCAAAATGTTGAAATTCATTTAAAATGGAATAGAGGACGATAAAAAAGGAAAATAAAAGCCAAGTGTGGGAAAATTTACCAAGTTATCTTAAACATATGACACATATATCTGTAACAAATAACTGAAAATACTTTTGCTTTGGACTAAACTAAACCATTTTACCCGATGAAAGAAAAGAAGAGATGGATCTACACGATGAATCAATTCCATCATTAAAAGGAAGTAAAGTCTTCCGAAAAAGACACGCGCTTCTTGATTTAGGTCAAGAAGTTGTCGTCCAGACCAGCTGTAGGTTGACGAAAAATCTAGAAAAGTTATCACTAAAATCAGCAGGAAATCCACGGACCTCAGCATTAAACAGGGTCGCCAAGTGGTCAGATTTATCCTAACCATGAGAAGGATTTATCTCGTACAATGGGGGGGGGGGGCACCATGCAAATTAGCTGGACAAGACTAATGAATCAGATCCCCAGAAAGGATAATCTCCTTAAAAATTAAAAATCAGCTTTTAAGACTGATATTACTCAATCTTAGAGATTGACCTTAAAGATTGAGAATTACAAACTCATGGAATTCGATGATATCTAAACTCGAGCTTGAACGAGAAAATATTTTGATCAAATTAAAACCGATTTGTTTTCTGAAAACCCATTTTCGATGCGTTCATTACCATTGAACGTAAAATCCTAGGAATTCACCTGGAATTCATTAGGTCACCTGAACCAAATCGGGTGTCAACCGTAAGAACGGTGGTTGCATAGTGGTCAAAGACAGGACCTTGTGCCAGACCGAAAAATCATAAGGGTGAGCTTTACTATTGCTCCTACCAAGGATAGTAATTGCATCCGACACGTTATAGACCATAATTAAAAGCATGTCAGGGAACATTGCCTTAACAGTTGCTTGTTCAACGCTTTCCTTTACAACCAGACGGTAGTTTATCGAAAGGTAATATACGGGACAAGTAAACTGGACGTGTTGCTTTCCAAATACAAGGTTAGCAAGTGGGTGACACAAAACCGCAAGTTTTGAGCTAAAAATTTTCAAATCTTAAACCCACCAAAACCACAAAAATATTTTGCAAACACCGGTGAAGGGTTATTCCGGAAAACTTATCTAGGGTAAAAGCTAGATTGAATTGTCAAAAGATCAAATATTTTCATAAAAGGATCTACATTTTCATAGTCATGTGGGACTGTAAACCGCCTTTCAAATGTGCACTTTGCTTTGGAAATCGAAAGTAAATCGGCTATTTGATTGCAAGTGTCGTTGACCTAAACCCGAGGCAACTATGGATGACACACCCACCTTTAACCATGGTTCTATCGTTACTATCATTGTTTATACCGCCGTATAGAAATCACTGATGTACAAAGTGTGAAGAATAAAGAAGTGATTTTAGTATTTCAAGACGATATTGCTTGAGGACAAGCAACGCTCAAGTGTGGGAATATTTGATAATGCTAAAAACGAACATATATTTCATAGCATTATTCCTCAAGAAAGACAAGCTTTTAGTTGCAATTATTCTATTTACAAGTGATATTCGTTTAAATAATAAAAGGTGAAGACAAAAGACAGATTCGACGAATTGAAGACGCAAACGACCAAAAAGCTCAAAAGTACAAAAGACAATCAAAGAGGTTCCAATTATTGATAAGAAACGTCTCGAAATTACAAGAGTACAAGATTCAAAACGCAAAGTACAAAATATAAAATTGTACGCAAGGACGTTCGAAAATCCGGAACCGGGACCGGAGTCAACTCTCAATGCTCGACGCAACGGACTAAAAATTACAAGTCAACTATGCACATAAATATAATATAATATTTAAATAATTCTTATAATTATTTAATATATTATATTATTTATAAAACGTCGGCACAAGGAAACAAGCAACATGTGAGCTCTCCCAGCTATCGCATGGCCAGGAAGAAGAAAGTCCATGCGATCGCATGGCATGAAAAGTCAGGCCACATCTCCTATAAATTCGCAGTTTGGTGAACCAAAATATCCATCTTTCTCTCTTCTCTCATATATACGTAAAATATATATATATAATTTATATTTTAATTTTAATTTTAATTATAATTCTAATAATAAGGGTATGTTAGCGAATATTGTAAGGGTGTAAGTCGAAATTCTGTCCGTGTAACGCTACGCTATTTTTAATCATTGTAAGTTATGTTCAACCTTTTTATATTAATGTCTCGTAGCTAAGTTATTATTATGCTTATTTAATCCGAAGTAATCATGATGTTGGGCTAATTACTAAAATTGGGTAATTGGGCTTTGTACCATAATTGGGGTTTGAACAAAAGAACGACACTTGTGGAAATTAGACTATGAGCTATTAATGGACTTTATATTTGTTTAACTAAATGATAGTTTGTTAATGTTAATATAAAGATTTACAATTGGGCGTCCTTATAAATTACCATATACACTCGATCGGACACGATGGGCGGGGTATTTATATGTACGAATAATCGTTCATTTAACCGGACACGGGAATGGATTAATAGCCACTAGAATAATTAAAACAGGGGTGAAATTACATTCAAGGGTAATTGGTGTAATTGCTAACAAAGTAGTAAAACCTTGGTTTACACGCAGTTGATAACCTGGTGTATTCATTAAACAAAGTATTAAAACCTTGTTACAATTCGAATCCCCAATTAGTTGGAATATTTAACTTCGGGTATAAGGATAATTTGACGAGGACACTCGCACTTTATATTTATGACTGATGGACTGTTATGGACAAAAACCAGACGGACATATTAAATAATCCAGGACAAAGGACAATTAACCCATTGGCATAAAACTAAAATCAACACGTCAAACATCATGATTACGGAAGTTTAAATAAGCATAATTCTTTTATTTCATATTTAATTTCCTTTATTTTATATTTAATTGCACTTATAAATATCGCATTTTTATTATTATTGTATTTAATTGCACTTTTAATTATCGTACTTTTTAATTATCGCAAGTTTATTTTATCGCACTTTTATTATTCGCAATTTCATTATCGTTATTTACTTTATGCTTAATTTAAGTCTTGTATTTATTTTTAATATTTTACATTTGGTTTTAACTGTGACTAAAGTTTTAAAATCGACAAACCGGTCATTAAACGGTAAAAACCCCCCTTTATAATAATAATATTACTTATATATATATTTGTCTTTTTATAAAAGTAAACTAATATAGCGTTAAGCTTTGTTTAAAGATTTTCCCTGTGGAACGAACCGGACTTACTAAAGATTTTCCCGGTAACTATCGTATTTAATAGTATTTCGCACTAAAAATAATACTATTTTGTATACACCCCCTACGACATCAGTGGCCTACCCACAGGCAACCGGACAAGTCGAGGTCACTAACAGAGACATCGTTACCGGCATAAAAGCAAGACTAGGTAAACACCGACAAGGATGGGTGGATGAACTCCAACATGTACTATGGGCATACCGGACAACACCGAAAGATAATACGAACGAAACCCCTTTCAGTCTGGTGTACGGAACTGAAGCGGTTATAGCGGCTGAAATACTTGTCTCAACCGACCGAATAACAGCATTCGATGAACAACAAAACGATGACGCATTACGAGAAAACTTACATGCTCTGGAAGAACGGCGAACAATAGCACATATCTGGCAAGCTGAAAAGAAACAACAAATCGCAAACCACTATGACAAAAAATTCAAGCCACTGGACTTTCAGTTAAACGATTTGGTGTTATGCAGCAACGAGGCCAGCCGATAGCACGACGTCGGAAAATTGGGTCCCAGATGGGAGGGACCCTACAGGGTTATCGGCATAACTGAGTATGGTGCATACCACCTGGAGACACCAGATGGAGTTCCGATACAACGCCCTTGGCACGCCTTCCATTTGAAGGAATATCACGTGTAACTTATCTGCGACTGGGAGGACTGATCACCCACCCGGATAGCAGAAATGCAAAGCACTTATGTACTCAAATAATTTCTATGTATAAGTCATCAATAAAGTTTCATTTTATATACTTATGCACTGTAACGACTCTGAATATGACACAAGTAAAATCAAAAGTCTTTCGGCATATTTCAGACCAACCGCCAGAAGAAATGCTTTCTAGCTTTCGTTGGTAGGAGGACAACCCTTGAAGAACCTTCTCGGATAACAAGGGGGTCCGACCATATTATTGGTGGTCCAGTTTTACCGTATAAACAACTCGACCACACTCACGCGTAGTCTAGATATCTACGTTTTTGTCATGACAATATATGAAACTCAAAGCAAAGTAAACTAGTTTATACACAACATACAACAAGATATAGAGAAATCATAGTAATCATACAAAACACAACCGAGTGCATATCTCTACGATTGGTAATTTACAATATCCTCCATGGATGAGTTCTCGTCCCTACAGATTTTGTCTAGTTCTTCAAAGCTAATCTGGCCGAGAGCCTCATGTGCCCGTTGGCAGTCCTGTACACAGGTAGCGCTCAAATCAGTCTTCTTTTGGGCCGCGCTACCAGGCGGCAGGAAACACTGCACCGCCCTCAAAACCTCAAACGTAGTCAACTTCTTGATAGCCTCAATAAAGGCATTGAACGGCTGATGAACAATGAATGACTTCAGGAGGCGGGCAAAAAGCACAGGAATACCGTACTGAAGGCGCGTAAGTTCGCCTAACGTGGCCGACACCTTCTCCGATAACTTTTTATTGTCATCAGAAAGTAGGGCGACCTTCTCCTGTTCTTTGGCAAGTGCAACCTTCAACGACTCCTGCGTTTCCCGGGAAACACGTAACTCATCCCGGGTAGACTCCAAGGCCTCCTTTGCCGACACCAACTCCCTTTCAAGACCAGAAATCGTCCTCGAAAATTCCGCCATGATACGGTTATCGTTCTCAAACAACACACAATGCTCGTGAATGCGACGAGCATCAGCCTCGCTTCGGTTCAGAGCCGAAAAAGTAATAAAGTCATGATATTCCCTATAAAACGGGTATTCTGAAGTATCACAGTGAAGAAGATCACGGAATTGCCTGATATTACAGTCGGGCAGAACGTAAACATTCTGCCCAGCATTTGTCGTCAGCCTGGGGCAAGCATCCGAGGCCTCCACAGCGGGTTCTTTGCCAGGATGATGCCCTTGAGCCGACTCCCTTTCAGTAGCTGACCCATCCTCAGCCACCCGACTCTCCCTCACAACCGGCTCAAGCCCTTCCCGGGGAGCAGCTCCCTCCAACAACAGAACCATGCGGGCAGATGTCTGCGCCCCCGCAGAAGTCACACCAGTGTTACCTATGCATACACAAAACAAAACAATATAATCAGCACAACATACTGTTAGGAAAGTTAAAGCAAGTGCAAGACAAAGACGTACCTTCAGCTGCCGCTGCCGGCTCAATCCGATGCCTGTTACGATAGATCAGTCCACCATCCGAAGAACCGCCATTGGAAGATTCTAAATCTTCAGGAGGCGGCGCCCTGTGACGGCTGGAAGACGCCGAAGTCGTACCAAACCATGCCATCTAGGCTCACCGACCTCAGAACCTCCGACACAGTTAACTCTGCACGAATCATAAATCGTCATCTTATAAATCATGATTACGTTAAAAAGGATGGAAAACGTCATACGAATAAATACCTCTCCCACCTCTGCGAGCGACAGGAATCCTATCAGAGTGGGTCTAGTTGTTGCTAACATTAGCCATTACCAACACCTGCTCCTCATAAGATCATTAAGGAATCCTCAGGCCCCTCAAATGGTCAACCATCGATTCGCCCAACTCAGAAAGCCTCGACGACTGAACAGTCACCGACCAAAACAGATAGGACTGTGCGTTCCTCAACAGAAAGTTAGAACACTTGGCAAAAACAAATGATTGCACCCAGTTATTTGTAATCGCTGGTGCCTCTCCAAGGAAATCAATTTCATCAGTAAACGTGTACCACCCTTTGCGATAGGACGATAGCCAAAAAATGCTCCTGAAAATATTCAAGCTTAGGCCCATGCCTAAACCATTAAAATACATTTCAAACAGCACGATCGCGCGAACCCCATTCGGATGCAAGCGAGCAACACTAAGGCCGTAGAAATTTAAAACCTTCATGAAGAAGCGAGTAAATGGGAATCTCAGATTTGAGACCTCAAAGGGTCTCAAATAGATAGCACAATGATTGGATGGGGGCCCACAAGCACGCTGCTGTGACCTTGGAATAACTAACCCCAAGCCTCGCAGCTGAGGTCATACATAACAAATCCTATCGAGATAAGCTTCATCGATGTTGCTAGGCGCACATAACACGTCATGAAGAACGTTAAATCTGGGAGCCATACCGAACAAAGAAGAAAACCGAGAGATTCTGCGACGACCCAGAAATTTCTGACCAAATTTAAAACTTAATCATTATATGATTTCGACAAGATACGCAAAGTCTGTAATATTGATTCTCAAAATTTTTGATCTACTGTTATGTATTCAGTTAACCTTTGACTATTGACCGACGATTCACGAACATCTATTTGTAAATAGATATATATATATATATATATATATATATATATATATATATATATATATATATATATATATATATATATATATATAATAAGTTGGAATATTAATTATTAAAATTAATTATAAATAACTTGCAATGTGTATTTAAAAACTAATTTATATATATTAAATAAAGATATATACATATATATAATTTCAAGTATATAGTAAACGATAGTAACATTCGTTTATTGATTCGATTGATATTTAGATAAGTTAACTAAAATGTTTAAGATGAACAAGTAAAACACTAATTTGCTACTGTATTTTTGAATTGCTACAGTACCCGAAAAGCTACAGTGTTTTCAAAAATCACTATTTACTACAGTAAAAAACATTTTGCTACAGTAAAACACTATTTCAAAATGAAAATTTATGTATATTTTACAAATGTTATAAAATATAATATTAACTTAGATATAAAATGTTTTGATTTAAAATAATATTATTATATATTAAGACGTTAATTTATAGAAGCAAATGACCAAAACACTCAAACGTACAAGATACACTTCGGGTAATATAGTTATTGGTAATGTAAGTCTATATATTGACAAAGGTACGAGTCACGAAATGTAGAATGCCAAATTATTAAAGCGTACGAAAGGACGTTCGAGAAACTGGAACCGGGACATAAGTCAAGTGTTAACATACAAGTTATCGGAACTAAAATTACAAGTCACCTATGTACGAGAATATAATATAATATATATATATATATATATATATATATATATATATATATATATATATATATATATATATATAATTAATACAAATTATATATATTATAAATATAATTAATTAATATGTCGACAAGCTAGTGTACAAAAAACAAATGAGCTATAAAATCATCCCATGCGATCGCATGGGATTTGGCCTAGGAAGCCATGCGATCGCATGGCAACCCTGGCCAGAAACTATCTATAAAGCTCGATCAAACTGGTTACAAATCACACACACATATCTCTCTTACCCCCTCTGTATTATATTATTATTATTATTATTATTATTATTATTATTATTATTATTATTATTATAATTATTATTATTATTATTATTATTATTATTATTAAATTATTAATCTTATTATTAGTAGTAGTATTATTATTATTATTATTAGTATTATACATAAAATATTACGACGAGGTTATGCCCAAACGATTTCAAAACAAGTCTTCGAGTAAGTCAAATCCAAAGAAATTATGGATTATTGCTGAGGAGGTTATGGGTTATGATCATGAGTCAAAGGTCAACCTAGCGTTTATCATTTCCGTTGCGTCTACGTACTTTCCTGCAATATTGAATCACAATATTGATACGTGAGCATTCGTATCTTATCTTTTATATATTAATAGTGTATCCATGTCTAGTGCTCGAGTATATATGTTTATGCATGCTTTTATGCTTTAATTTTATTGTTAGATAGTTTATGATGAATCACGAATTTGATACATATGCCACTGATATAAAGTATATGATATGTATGTCGTTTGAAAGCTATCGAAAAATTAATAACTTTTCATTTAGAAATCGTGTGATTTCGATGAACGGATTAAAAGATATGGTCAACTGAATTATGGTTAACGTTAATTGAAATTGTGTTTAAAACTGTAAATTAATATTTAAACAACTTGTCTATGACATTGATA
Organism: Rutidosis leptorrhynchoides; assembly: GCF_046630445.1. NCBI lineage: Eukaryota > Viridiplantae > Streptophyta > Magnoliopsida > Asterales > Asteraceae > Rutidosis > Rutidosis leptorrhynchoides. Next base: position 277,395,746 of record NC_092339.1, on the reverse strand, counting down.
AATTGGATTTTTAGATATTACTAATCGAGTAAATGAATTTCTATATAAGGCACATTTTGTTTTGTTGATCAATTGTCAAAGTTGACTGTCTTATCATGTTTTAAAGCTTTATAAACACTATAATCTGATTTTACAAGTATTGAAAAACTATGTGAAATAATGAAATATATTCGATTGCCATGATAATTCAAATATAATATAGCTCCTGAAATAAATAATATTTTGAGTTTGATAAACTATAAATTCGTTCAATTATCAAGACTTATATTATGTTAATAAACTTGTTTAGATTTAAAGATCATATTGGGTCAGGTTTGTGATGACCCGGAAATTTCTGATCAAATTTAAACTTTAATCTTTATATATTTCTGACACAATAAGCAAAAATCTGTAATGTCGAGTCTCGAAAGTTTTGAAATCTATATTCATGTAATCAATTACCCTTTGACTATGGTCGACGATTCACGAACATTTATGTGTATATAGATATGTGTATATAATATATACTTATTAAGTAAAAACCTTAACAAAATATTAAGATACATAAATACTTTACATAAACGAGTTTGTTTCGATATTTGTTCAATATAGTTATTGACGAAACTAAAAGATAGTATCAAATGATTGAATTATCAAATACATTGAATTATGATTACGAGTCGCTGTCATGAGGTCCACTTTGATTTAGGAAATCTGTTTTATTAGGAAAAAGGTAAAGTGAATTACAAATGAGATCAAAGTGTCACTTATCGAAAGTTAGACAAAAGTTAGTAGAGAATTGAATTCCATAATATTTGATTGATCTATTTACAAATGTGCGAAAACGCTTTACGATATAATAGAACTCGAATATTTAAGATATATGTGATTGAATAATGTGAGATGAAATATTGGTTGTAGATAACTTACAACGTGTATTTAAAATGTGTTTATAAAATTTGAAGATACATACATAGTTTCAAATTAGGTAACACTTGATTCAATTGATATTTAAATATGTTATCTAGGACATTTGATAAATGTTGGTGCATAAATAGATTACGTCAAATTAAGTTTTAAAGTATAAACAATACGTGTTATATTATTTTAAACGAACTTTGAGATGTAATTAAATATTATATCATTACATAAATATTTTCCCATTAATTATGATATGTACAAGATTATATTTTAAAATGAAAATATATATATATATATATATATTAATTTAGTCATAAAACGTTCTGATTTAAAATAATATATTTTGATAAATAACGAGTCACTGATTTATAGAAGTAACTGACCACAACGCTCAATTTTATAAGTTACATTTTTTATAAGATAAGTTATTGATGAGTAAGTCAAATTATTAATAAGGGTACACGTCGCGTAACGTAAAAGGCTAGTTTTCTAAACATACGAAAGTGCGCTCGAAAAACCGAAAGTGGTACATGAGTCGTGAGACCACGTCCAAAAATTATATTTTTACCATGAGCTTAAATATAATATAATGTATAATTAATTATATAAATTAAATATATTATATTAAATATTATATAAATTAATCACTTCCACGTTTTTTTTCATATGACATGTAAACATAATAAAGCCACATATTACGGAAAGTTTAGGTAGTGGGTGAGATTAAAAATTCCTATAAATATCGAGCGTACCATTTTTTTTTATCTATCTCGATCTCATTTTCTCAAAATATACATATACATACTTATTTATTATTTATTATTTATTATTATTATTATTATTAAACTTATTATTATTAGTAGGAGCGATATTATTAGTAATATAAATAAAATACTACGACGAGGTCATACGCGTGTTATTTTTCAAAACTGGGTTTCGAGTAGGATAGGGCTAAGGAAATTATGGGTTATAGCTATGGAGGTGATGAGTATGATTCATGGGTATGCTCGTAAGGCCAATCTAGTGTTTATCATCTCCGTCGCGTTTACGTACCTTTCCTGCGATATTGAATCTCAATATTGATACGTGAGTACTCATAATTTAATTTTTACATACTAATAGTGTATCCCTGACTAATGCTCGAGTATATAGGATTATGCATGCTTGTAATTTTGATATTGCCATTAGATAGGTTATGTTGAATCTTAAACTAGTTACACCTGCGGTTGAGATAAGGTATAAGATATGCATGTCCTTAGAAAGCTAGCAAAAAATTAAGAATTTTTCCTTTAGATATCGAATGGATTCGATGAACGGATTAGAAGTTATCGTCAATTGAATTTTTGTAAAAAATTATTATTATTATCGTCGTTATTATCGTCGTTCTAACTTTTATCCAATTACTATTATTATTATTATCAATAAAAAGTATTATCATTAAAAATTATTATTATTATAACCATCGTTATTATCATTAAAATTATTATTATTATTATTATTATTATTATTATTATTATTATTATTATTATTATTATTATTATTATTATCATTAAAATAGTTATTAGTGTTATCCTTATCATAATATTTATTATTATTAGTATTATTAAAACTAATATTAGTAACACTTAATTAGTATGATTACTATTACTATCATTAAAATGAACGCGATATAAAAGACGATTTAAAAACTATTAACAAATTGATTAGGAAATAATGAGTACGAGTATCATGATGAAATTTAAAGATATTGATTTAGATAAAACTATCATTTTTCATTATTTATATCACAATTATTATTAAAAGTATTATAGTTAATATTAAAAATTGTATCTTAACAAAAATTATTATTTTTAATAGGAATATCATTGTTAATATAAAATTTCGTTATTAATAAGAATTATCATATTGTTATAATACCATTTTCATAAATATAAATATTTTTATTATTATTAGTAGAATAATAATAATTATTAATACAACTTTTACTTATTATTATTATCAATGTTATTTTATCAAATAAAAATGTAATACAAATAATATAATTATCTTAATAAAACCTATCATAACATTTTTATGATATTCAATAAACTTTATAAATTTTATTATCTAAGATATATAAAAGTATATTTTTATATAAAGTTTTATTTATTAATAAATAAATAATATTATCTACTCTAATAAATCTTTTAAAAATATTTTAAAAATATAAAACGACGATATTTAAGACTATATAATAATCATGTATAAATTTTGGAAATCATTTTTGCGTCAAATTGACTTTTGTTAACTTTTGCATATTAGTCTCGAGCATTAGGATTGTGGTACACTATGACCTTACTTAAATTATTAGACAAATATTGACCATCATATAAATATATATAATTAATTTAGGTTCGTGAATCCAAGGCCAACCTTACACTTGTTCAATGATGTTATATGTTTTTTTACTACAAAATATATTATGGTGAGTTTCATTTGCTCCCTTTTACTCTTTACATTTTTGGGCTGAGAATACATGCAAATGCTTTATTAACTGTTTTACAATATTTATATGCGTGCGTTTCATTTGCCTTTTTACCCTTTATATTTTTGGGCTGAGAATACATGCGCTGCTTTTATAACTGTTTTACGAAATAGACACGAGTAAATCAAAACTACATTATATGGTTGAATTATCGAAATCGAATATGCCCCTTTTTATTAAGTCTGGTAATCTAAGAATTAGGGAATAGACACCCTAATTGACGCGAACTCTAAAGATAGATCTATCGGGCCCAACAAGCCCCATCCAAAGTACCGGATGCTTTAGTACTTCGAAATTTATATCATGTCCGAAGGAGGATCCCGGAATGATAGGGGATATTCTTATATGAATTGTGAATGTCGGTTACCAGGTGTTCAATCCATATGAATGATATTTTTGTCTCTATGCATGGGATGTATGTTTATGAGAAATGGAAATATGAAATCTTGTGGTCTATTTAAATGATGAAAATGAAATGATTAGTATAAACTAATGAACTCACCAACCTTTTGGTTGACACTTTAAAGCATGTTTATTCTCAGGTTTGAAAGAAATCTTCCGCTGTGCATTAGCTCATTTTAAGGATATTACTTGGAGTCATTCATGACATATTTCAAAAGACGTTGCATTCGATTCATTGAAGTTCATTAGGGATTATTATTAAGTAAACGACAGATTAAGTCATTTATAGTTTGGATATTATGAAATGATATGCATATCTGTCAACCTTCGATGTAAATGAAAGTTTATATTTTAAAAACGAATGCAATGTTTGTAAAATGTATCATATAGAGGTCAAGTACCTCGCGATGTAACCAACTATTGTGATTCATTTATAATCGATGCGGACTTCGTCCGAATGGATTAGGAATGGGCGTTTCAGTTGGTATCAGAGCGGTGGTCTTAGCGAACCAGGTCTGCATTAGTGTGTCTAACTGATAAGTCATTAGGATGCATTAGTGAGTCTGGACTTCGACCGTGTCTGCATGTCAAAAGTTTTGCTTATCATTTTTAGTCGAAAATCATCTACTTACCATCCTTAGAAAATTACCTGATTATTATTCTTAAGTCTAGATGCGTTTTCCTGCATTTATTGCATAATAGTGTATAGACGAAATCTTATCTTGGCATATATGTTACTATGAACTTTGACTGACATTTTCCAAAGATTCCTCCGTAATTTATGGGATTTTGGTATTATATATACATATGTAAATTATGTATTGAAGAATACCAAATCTAACTCCTATAATCTATTTCATATCAAAAAATTCATTCTCTTGATCATACGAGATGGATCCCTCAACCAGTTCGAATTTCTCAGATTACAACAGCTATTCCGATATGGATTTCCATTCAAGCTCTGAAAACAGTGTGACCGGAATGGATCAACCAATCAGCCATCATATATTCTGGATGAAATGGGAATGGGTTCGTAGCCTCCTCAATCATTGGAGACAAGAAGAAGGTGATCCCTTCCATCCACCACATTGCCCTCTTGGCGATGAATCTGAAGCACTTACCGGCGAACCTGTTCGAGAAACTATTTTCTCTCTCATTTCCAGAGTATCTCGTCACAATTATATACTACACCAAATTCTAGATTTTATTTATCCGCTCGTCCGAACCGACAATCACCCCGGTGTAATAGAAGAAGTCAACGAGCTTCGCGCTCGGGTAGTGGATTTAGAGAACCTGGTGCGAAGGTTACAAACACCATCAGCAGCACCAGCAGCATAACCAGTATCGCTAGTAACATCAACATCGCAAGCCTCAATACCTTAACCACCAGCAGCATCACCGGCATCAACTGTACCACCATCATCAACACCAACAGTATCATTACCACCACCAATAATCACATCCGCATCACACACCTCAATATCACAATTTGTATCTCGGATATCAACGTCACATGCACCATAGATAACAAGAAGTACCAACAACAACAAACGATGAAGTATTGATTCATAACTTCATCGGAGAAACATTCTGCAGTGATTATGTAATCTCTAAAGACATAGAGATTATCTATTTCCGCCTTAGCCATAAATCAGAGGAGTGAACATAAATGATAGAAGGAAGAGTAGAAACCCCGACAAGAATGATGCGTAAGGTACAAGCTAGACTTGTTTTATCAACAGCATCAACAATAACCTTAGCCTCACCAACACAGTCAGTGCTGACAACATCGTTACAATCGTCAGCACCTCTAACATCACAAGCTCCGCCAGTTCAAGAAATTACTGTGGATATCATCACAAATCAACAACGTGTATATTATCAACGAGTTATGAAGTATTAACTCATTCTCTCTGAAGGTATTTTTTTATATTTTATATATAAATTTTAAAATCAAAATAAATCTTTTCGTAATAAGCTATTAAGTATGAATTGAAAAAGGGTAGATACTACTCGTTTAAATTCATATTACTAATATGCTACGATGTACATCCTTCGTTAACAACTTAATCATCGTTAACTACAATCTCTGTTTCAATTCAATGAATTCCGTCTCAAAATAAATCAAGTGTACTATTCAATAACATGTTTGATTTTACACTTTCATCTTCGATGCACTTAAAACTTTCTAGATTACATCAATCGTACTTTGCGAAGTTCGCAAGAATTCCACGAGCATCAACATCCTTCAAAAAGGAATATCAATATGAATAAATAAGGAAGTATGATTCCATTAGGGAAATACTCCGCGAAGATTATGTAATCTCTAATGATTTAGAGATTATTCATTTCTAATTCAAGCCAAAAATAAAATGAGTTTAATATGATATTAACTCATTAAGTCTTTATTACATCAAAAGAAAATATACATATATTTTCATAAAGGTTGTAATAAAATTCTCTGGTACAAAGCATTACTTGTGAAATTTTTTTTTTTTTTTTAACGGGTAGGTAATACCCGAGAGATATTTAAATTCACAATTAATATGTATATTCTTCGATTCTGATTTAACAATCATCAACCATACTTCCCACTTTTACAACAATACACATTCTTCTATAGGAATCAAAACAACCATACTCATTCAAACCTAATTACATATTCTGATTAGAAATCTCAAAAATTCAATTCGAAATATAATCGAAATCATCACTCTTAGATTCCTACATCTTTCAAAGCTATACTTTGACTTTAAAACTATGATAGAACCTCACTTTTATTCGTAACACTCAGAAGGATATGAAAATCGTTCGAGAATCAGGACAATTTCATCATTTGGATATTGACAATGACAATCTGCATTTAAAACCCTTCGAAATTTTGAAAGATACTTCAAATAATGAACAATCGAGATGATGATCCAACCACATGTTACCTGTCATTTTGTACCTGAAAAACTCTCGAAACCAAATTCATAGTTTAACACATACCCGTGTCGAGTTCTTTAGCATTTATTAGCAAAAACAACCTTACGATTCCATTTCAAAGTAGCCAATTTTGTCACAGCTCCAGCAAGTCAACTTCGACTTTTCAGTAAAACTAATTTTTATTATAACCTCGATGAATATGTTGCCCTCTCACCATCGTTACTGGAGAACCTTTCATATCTCGCCACATTAGCAATAAACTTCTCAACAACTTCATTGATTTTTTTAGCCTCTCCGAACAGTCACTATATTTATTTCTTAAAACCACATCTTTTACTCATCCGCATCTTACAGCAAAAATTGCCATACCAATTACTGAAAATCAGCAATTAGTATTTTGAAATCTCGCAGTGTTTCTACTTCAATAGTTATATATACATATAACGTCTATCTCCAAGACTTATACACTTCGAATGTAAAGTTTCTGAAAAACATCTCAAACTATGAACTAGTCCTCGAACTGCTAATGAAGCAGCAAAAACTGTAAACGAAGTTAACAGTAAAAAGAATGATGATAAAGAATAAAATGTTGGTAAAGCCCAGAAAAAGAGAAGAGTTGGTACTGAACAACGGATCGAGCAGACCGTGGAGGAGACCAAGGACAAATACAAGGGCTAAAGTCTGTATTTAAAGAATCTTGATGATTCTGTATCTGACGAAGTCATTAACGAATACCTTGCTCCTGACTCTAAACTTTTGCGGATATTATTCTTCATCATCATCTTATCTTAAATATTATAAGATATCTTTGTATCTCCCATTATACATATTCTCCATATTTCTGGAGATATTTTCACAACTATTCTTATCTGAAATCATCTATCTCTCCGTAATATCTGCAACGTAAAAGAAACTGTGTTAGTTTTTAAATTCTGAAAAATTCGAATATGAATGTTTTTGAAGTAGTGTTTGGAACTGAAGCATGAGTTAGTATAATATAATGACACTTGATCAACGTGATTATATTACAGTAATTCATGCTGAGTTTCTAATGGAACGTGATGATTCATAGAACATACCATCATCATGTGCCATTTACACAACTCTTACATTCTATCTAATCTCTAAACATATCAAGAAAATATTTTTCTTGATGATTCGGTTTTTCCGGGATATTCTGGTAATTTGACAAAGCAAGATTTTACCATTATGATTCCCTTCTTAGAATACTAACTATGTTCATTTCAAAATTCATACTTACGAATTCCGGACCATTATTCCCTTGACTTGAAGTCGGGAAGAGGAGACAAAAGTATGGAACTCTTGAATATAAAAGAAAATATAAAGCCCGATAACAACCCCGAAACTACAAACCATGTATATCAATGCGTATAGCAATATAAAGACACGGGAGAATGAAAAACACTATAATCCCAAAGTAATAGTAGAAGAAACTAACTTCCTCCGGTGGTAGATGAAAAAGAAGAATGACAGATATGAAAGTTAGAAGTATATTAAGGATCAGAATGGGATGGAGCATATTAACAAATACTATAAAGTATGAATTGAGAAGAAAGAATAGAAGATGTGGGATATAGAAATAAGGAAACGAAGGGAGTGGATTTATAGTGAAATATCCGACATAACAATCGAAACAGATTATCGCATTAAATCAAAGGAGATCTTGATTTCTTAATCGCCGAAGAACCAAATCTTATTATAAAGATTTTCTTCAAATCGCATGAATTCCGGAAACCAGTCATAATTACGTCATCGGTTAAAACGAATATAAGTTACTCATTTCACTCTATTGTGATAGCTTCATTTATACTCTTCGCGTAATCAAATTGTTGTATCTATATTACTCGATAATGATAAAACTCTATTTATCAACTCATATTCGTCATAAAAACATTCTTATAGTTAGCCATGACGACCTCGATCAAATTTCGGGACGAAATTTCTTTTAACGGGTAGGTACTGTGATGACCCGAAAATTTTCGATCAAATTTAAACTTTAATCTTTATATATTTTCGACACGATAAGCAAAAATCTGTAATGTTGAGTCTCGAAAGTTTTGAAATATATATTCATGTAATCAATTACCCTTTGACTATGCTCGACGATTCACGAACATTTATGTGTATATAGATATGTGTATATAATATATACTTATTAAGTAAAAACCTTAACAAAGTATTAAGATACATAAATACTTTACATAAACGAGTTTGTTTCGATATTTGTTCAATATAGTTATTGACGAAACTAAAAGATAGTATCAAATGATTGAATTATCAGATACATTGAATTATGATTACGAGTCGCTGTCATGAGGTCCACTTTGATTTAGGAAATCTGTTTTATTCGGAAAATAGTAAAGTGAATTACAAATGAGATCAAAGTGTCACTTATCGAAAGTTAGACAAAAGTTAGTGGAGAATTGAATTCCATAATATTTGATTGATCTATTTACAAATGTGCGAAAACGCTTTACGGTATAATAGAACTCGAATATTTAAGATATATGTGATTGAATAATGTGAGATGAAATATTGGTTGTAGATAACTTACAACGTGTATTTAAAATGTGTTTACAAATATTGAAGATGCATACATAGTTTCAAATTAGGTAACACTTGATTCAATTGATATTTAAATATGTTATCTAGGACATTTGATAAATGTTGGCGCATAAATAGATTACGCCAAATTAAGTTTTAAAGTATAAACATTACGTGTTATATTATTTTAAATGAACTTTGAGATGTAATTAAATATTATATCATTACATAAATATTTTCCCATTACTTATGATATGTACAAGATTATATTAATTTAGTCATAAAAAGTTCTGATTTAAAATAATATATTTTGATAAATAACGAGTCACTAATTTATAGAAGTAAATGACCACAACGCTCAATTTTATAAGTTACATTTTTTATAAGATAAGTTATTGATGAGTAAGTCAAATTATTAATAAGGGTACACGTCGCGTAACGTAAAAGGCTAGTTTTCTAAACATACGAAAGTGCGCTCGAAAAACTGAAAGTGGTACATGAGTCGTGAGACCACGTCCGTGTCATTTTTGTAAAAATTATATTTTTACCATGAGCGTAAATATAATATAATATATAATTAATTATATAAATTAAATATATTATATTAAATATTATATAAATTAATCACTTCCACATTTTTTTCATATGATATGTAAACGTAATAAAGCCACAAATTACGGAAAGTTTAGGTAGTGGGTAAGATTAAAAATTCCTATAAATATCGAGCGTACACTTTTTTTTTTATCTATCTCGATCTCATTTTCTCTAAATATACATATACATACTTATTTATTATTTATTATTATTATTATTATTAAACTTATTATTATTAGTAGGAGCGATATTATTAGTAATATAAATAAAATACTATGACGAGGTCATACGCGTGTTATTTTTCAAAACTGGGTTTCGAGTAGGATAGGGCTAAGGAAATTATGGGTTATAGCTATGGAGGTGATGAGTATGATTCATGGGTATGCTCGTAAGGCCAATCTAGTGTTTATCATTTTCGTCACGTTTACGTACCTTTCCTGCGATATTGAATCTCAATATTGATACGTGAGTACTCATAATTTAATTTTTACATACTAATATTGTATTCCTGACTAGTGCTCGAGTATATAGGATTATGCATGCTTGTACTTTTGATATTGCCATTAGATAGGTTATGTTGAATCTTAAACTAGTTACACCTGCGGTTGAGATAAGGTATAAGATATGCATATCCTTGGAAAGCTAGCGAAAAATTAAGAACTTTTCCTTTAGATATCGAATGGATTCGATGAACGGATTAGAAGTTATCGTCAATTGAATTTTTGTAAAAAATTATTATTATTATCGTCGTTATTATCGTCGTTCTAACTTTTATCCAATTACTATTATTATTATTATTATTATCATTATCAATAAAAAGTATTATCATTAAAAATTATTATTATTATAACCATCGTTATTATCAATAAAATTATAATTATTATTATTATTATTATTATTATTATTATTATTATTATTATCATCATTAAAATAGTAATTAGTGTTATCCTTATCATAATATTTATTATTAATAGTATTATTAAAACTAATATTAGTAACACTTAATTAGTATGATTACTATTACTATCATTAAAATGAACGCGATATAAAAGACGATTTAAAAACTATTAACAAATTGATTAGGAAATAATGAGTATGAGTATCATGATGAAATTTAAAGATATTGATTTAGATAAAACTATCATTTTTCATTATTTATATCACAATTATTATTAAAAGTATTATAGTTAATATTAAAAATGGTATCTTTACAAAAATTATTATTTTTCATAGGAATATCATTGTTAATATAAAATTTCATTATTAATAAGAATTATCATATTGTTATAATACCATTTTCATAAATATAAATATTGTTATTATTATTAGTAGAATAATAATAATTATTAATACAAAATAATATAACTTTTACTTATTATTATTATCAATGTTATTTTATCAAATAAAAATGTAATACAAATAATATAATTATCTTAATAAAACCTATCATAACATTTTTATGATATTCAATAAACTTTATAAATTTTATTATCTAAGATATATAAAAGTATATTTTTATATAAAGTTTAATTTATTAATAAATAAATTATATTATCTACTCTAATAAATCTTTTAAAAATATTTTAAAAATATAAAACGACGATATTTAAGACTATATAATAATCATGTATAAATTTTGGAAATCATTTTTGCGTCAAATTGACTTTTGTTAACTTTTGCATATTAGTCTCGAGCATTAGGATTGTGGTACACTATGACCTTACTTAAATTATTAGACAAATATTGACCATCATATAAATATATATAATTAATTTAGGTTCATGAATCCAAGGCCAACCTTACACTTGTTCAATGATGTTATATGTATTTTTACTACAAAATACAGTATGGTGAGTTTCATTTGCTCCGTTTTACTCTTTACATTTTTGGGCTGAGAATACATGCAAATGCTTTATTAACTATTTTACAATATTTATATACGTGAGTTTCATTTGCCTTTTTACCCTTTATATTTTTGGGATGAGAATACATGCGCTGCTTTTATAACTGTTTTATGAAATAGACACGAGTAAATCAAAACTACATTATATGGTTGAATTATCGAAATCGAATATGCCCCTTTTTATTAAGTCTGGTAATCTAATAATTAGGGAATAGACACCCTAATTGACACGAACTCTAAAGATAGATCTATCGGGTCCAACAAGCCCCATCTAAAGTACCGGATGCTTTAGTACTTCGAAATTTATATCATGTCCGAAGGAGGATCCCGGAATGATAGGGGATATTCTTATATGCATTGTGAATGTCGGTTACCAGGTGTTCAATCCATATGAATGATATTTTTGTCTCTATGCATGGGACGTATGTTTATGAGAAATGGAAATATGAAATCTTGTGGTCTATTTAAATGATGAAAATGAAATGATTACTATAAACTAATGAACTCACCAACCTTTTGGTTGACACTTTAAAGCATGTTTATTCTCAGGTTTGAAAGAAATCTTCCGCTGTGCATTAGCTCATTTTAAGGATATTACTTGGAGTCATTCATGACATATTTCAAAAGACGTTGCATTCGAGTCATTGAAGTTCATTAGGGATTATTATTAAGTAAATGACAGATTAAGTCATTTATAGTTTGGATATTATGAAATGGTATGCATATCTGTCAACCTTCGATGTAAATGAAAGTTTATAATTTAAAAACGAATGCAATGTTTTTAAAATGTATCATATAGAGGTCAAGTACCTCGCGATGTAACCAACTATTGTGATTCATTTATAATCGATGCGGACTTCGTCCGGATGGATTAGGAATGGGCATTTCAAGGTTGACTTTTGAGATGACTTTTGTTAACTTTTACATGTCGGTCTCGAGCATTAGGATTGTGATACACTATGACCCGACCTAGCTTATTAGACAGGTATTGACCAACATATGTTCTCTAGGTTGAGATCTACGGTTATTTTGCATTCCGAGTTTCGGTCACATTTCGGTGAATGACCTTATGTGCTGCTAAGGTGAGTTTCATTTGCTCCCTTTTTAAGTGCTTTTGCAATATATATTTTTGGGCTGAGAATACATGCACTTTATTTTAAATGCAATGGATACAAGTACATACTAAATTCTACACCGAGTTTGACCCAAAAATTCCTTAGCTTTGGTAACTAGTAACTGCCAGTTATAAGAACTGGTGGGCGCGAGTAGTTATATATGGATCCATAGGGCTTGACATCTCCGTCTGTTTCAGGTATAGAAACCCTAGCCTGAACTATAAAATAGACGTATGCTATTTGAGTTTAGTACATTTTGGATTGCGTGTATTGTACATGTTGGTTGCGTGTATGTTAAAACAGGGGTACTTATTATAACGTTAAAGTTTAGTTACCAGGGTGCTCAATCTTGTAGAATATTTTGATAAACGTTTCTGGATGAAACAACTGAAAACATGTGATTTACCTTTATACACAGATTATGCGCAACATTAAAACTATGAACTCACCAACCTTTGTGTTGACACTTTTAAGCATGTTTATTCTCAGGTTCCTAGAAGTCTTCCGTTGTTTGCTTATATGTGATACAAGCTATCTGCATGGAGTCATACATGCTTTATTCGAGAAAACGTTGCATTCGCAAAATCATCACCATGTATCTTATTTTGACTGCATTATCAACAGATGTAGTATTGTAAACTATTATTTACGGTGATTGTCTATATGTGAAAATCATCAAACGTCAAAAACCTTGGAATTTGATATTCAATTATGGTGTGCCTTTTCAAAAGAATGCAATATTTACAAAACGTATCATGTAGAGGTCAGTACCTCACTGTGAAATCGATGAATGATGTTTTTGTCCAAATAGATTTGGATGGGTCATCACAGATTCAAATCAAAGAAAACAAGAAAATTGTTTCTCTGTATTATGCAAAGCGAATACTATCGAAGGTAGAAAGACTAGAACAAAGAAAAACGCTCCTTTATATAGACAACAATCCTATGCGGGCCCTATAAGACTCAAAAAGGTGCGTTGGAACACGAGAAGTGCTATGATTAAGACAGCATGTAACGCGCATTAATTGCACGTCAAATCACGTGCGTAGGTCATGTTAATTTAAGTTTGGTGATGCAACTGTCCCAGCCGACCTCACCAAACTGGAGGGACTTAATGATACGCATAATGATCCGTCTCAAAACAAGCAAGCATCTCGGCAAAAATCTTACCCGGCACCGTATGTCCCGGAATACGGGCCCTTTCCCGACATCCATTCGACGTCATCTCAGCAGCTTTATCACGCTGGACGAATGGATAGACTAAGAGCTCGGATGACATACATATAACCATTATCGTATAGCCAGTCATGATGGTTATAACCGTGGAGAAACACTTGGAATAAATAGAAAGCAAAACATCCCCGGCTAGACTGAGAGCACCGTGATGCCTTAACTGAAACCGACACGCTGCTGTTACCATCACCGCTTCTCGGTTCAAACTGACATAAAGATACCCTCCGGGGACAAGCACGTCGTCCCGGAGAAAGTGCATTGTCCCGGAATAGACACTTCATTCCGGAACGAGTACTTGACAACGGAACAAGCATGCAAGCAAAATTGCATGCCACGTCAACCCGCATATCTAGGAAAGTTTGTTAGGATCTGTTGTTCCCATGAAAAGGACAGGTGCCACATCACCCCATGGGATTAGCAAAGTTCGTTACAACCATGAAAGGGACATGTGCCACGTCATCATTCCCTCTAAAACATCTATAAATACGTAAAAAAGATCTTTCATTCATACAACACTGGATGCATTAATTTTACTCTACTCAAATCAATTGCGATAGCATTACTCCAGTCGTTAGCTTAATTCTGATCAGCACTCCGATCATCATCGGAGCCAATTCCCACTCTGAGATATTAACTTATTCGATTCCGATCGAATAAGGTTAATTCAATCGATTGTTTTACGCCCTTGGAATCCAGATTCTAAATAGGGGTTTGCACAATTATTGGAGTTAAAACATTCGACTTACTCTTTTTCCCAAATCAAGCACTCAAACCCGAAATCTATTTACCATAACGATTTTGGTTTGATCAGTATGAAAATATTTTAAATGTAACACAACAATTTGCTTATCTTGTTGGAATTTTAAGAGTTCGAGTTTAAATTTGAACCGAAATTTCCGGGTTGTGACACGAAGCCTCCTTTATATAGGAAACTTCCGGCCGCCGGCCTGGCAAAGCTAGCTGTCGGCCTTAGTAAGTCGGTGGAGCTGAGGCTGCAATCTTGAGCTTTATGGCTGCCATCTTGAATTTTATAAAGTAACTTATCGCAGTTGGTATGCTCAACCGGCGACGTTGACTTTTTAGCCGTCGTCCTGGGCGATTCTGATAATTGTTTCCTTAAATATTTAAACGCGTAAATCATTTTTTATTATAGCCGGCGGCTTGAACTTCTTAGTCGCCATCCCGAGCTGTCTCCGGAATCTTCTCAATTAAAGTCGAATAATTTCCTTATTTAGATTGGTCGCCATATTGAACATTTTGGCCGCCATATTGAGCTTTGTACGGGAACTTTTCTTCAATGTTTGACTTTATTTTGAATTCTTTTTTACCTCAGTGAGGCTTCCGATTTGGGATACTTGGCCGCTGCCTGAGCAAATCCTCAGGTTTTCTTGGCTCTTTATTTTTTTGTATTTTGGCTTGTTTTCTCTATAATTGTACATGCAAAGATCACAAATAAAGTTTTGCACGCTGTTAGTAGCTTTTGCTCATTTTCCCCCAATAAGCAAAGGAATAGGTCATATTTGTGTGAAAGTGAATAAGATAACACCATAAAAAGGGTATAAAAATATGTATAATTTTGATGCTATCACTATACAATCGGACCCGATCTATATAAATATACAAATTGTACATAACTACGTATGAGTAAAATACTCTACTTCCACGAGTAGGGTAGCCCGAACTCGAAAACTTTATCCGTTCTGTTTACAATGCAACCAGGGTCAATGAATACAATCTTTACTAATACAAAATGAAAATTGTTATAACAGAACCTACTGGTTGCAGGCATTCAATAATGGTTAAATGGGTTATGGCAGAGATCTTACGTAAACCATATGTAATGCAAAAGGTTCAGAATGAAATAAAAGAATTCATTGGTGCTACGAACATTGTTGAAGAATCTCATCTACCAAACATATTATATTTAGATGCATTTATCAAAGAGACATTTAGACTACATCCTCCAGTTCCTCAACTAATACCAGATCTCTTAACGAATCTTGCATGGTGTCAGGATACTTGATTCCAAAGGGAACTATTGTTTTATCAATGTTTGGGCGATCCATTGGGGTCCCAAAAAACTCAAACGATCCATTAAAGTTCAAGCCCAAAAGATTCTGGAACACTAAATGGGATTACAAGGAAATTAATTTGAAGTATATTACATTTGGATCAGGGAGGAGAATATGCCCAGAAATCCAAATGGGGAATAAGATGTTGATACATATATTAGCATCATTTTTGCATTCGTTCAACTTGAGGTTGTCTAAAGTTGAAGAATTCGAGCTTTCTGAAGAGATTGGATATGTTACGAAGAAAAGGAAATCTATAATAGCTATACCCACTCAAAGGTTATCTGATATAAGTCTCTAGTATTGATAAATAGCTATAATTGGGTATATGTATTATGGCCTGACGGTACTGAAGTAACTAATCGACTTTAAAGTTGTGAGTTCGATATGATGACCCAGAAATTTCCGAACAAATTTAAACTTTATCTTTATATTATTCCGACACGATAAGCAAAGGTTGTTAAGTTGAATCTCAAGAGTTTTAAACTATGTTTGTACATTCATATAAACCTCGATCAAATTCCAATGATTCACGAACCATTAAATGAACGTATATGATTATATATGTATATGTGTATATATACATATTATAACTTGAAAATGTCAACAAAGTATTTAAACGTATAATACTTTAAACGAACGTAATTATTTCAAAAATAGTTATCATCGGAATTAGAAGATAATATCGAATGATTGAATTATCAGATACATTGAATTGTGATTACGAGTCTCTGTTGAGTGGTCCACATCGATTTGAGAAATCTTCCCATTTTAACAATATTCAGAAAATGATAAAGTGATTTACGAGTAAAAACAAATTGTCAATCATTGAGTGTTAGACAAAGGATAGTGGAAGATTGAATTCCATAAAACTCGATTGATTTATTTTCTAAACGTGCGAAAACGCTTTATGATATAATGGAACTTGATAATTTAAACGTCCTTGTTTAAATAACGTGAACTAGGAGATTAGTTGTTAAATATATAGAAAACTCGCAAATTGTATTTAAAACATGTTCATTAAATATATATGTTTTCAAATTAGTTAAATGAACGATTGTAACAATTGGTTATTGTTTCGATGGATACTTAGTCATATTATTTAGAACATTTTAGAAGTTAAAATAATGGCGCATAAACGAAGTATATCAAAATTAAGTTATAAAGTATAAACGATAAGTATTATATTATTTTCTAAACGGAATTTAAAACGAACTTTGAAATATAAATAGTTTGAGAGACTAAATATTATATTACTTGATTAATATTTCAAACATACATATAAAGTATGAATTTACAATTCTAAATATATATATATATATATATATATATATATATATATATATATATATATATATATATATATATATATATATATATATATATATATATATATATATATATGTATCTATATATTTTAACTTGGTCATAAAACATCCTGAGTTAAAATAATATATTTTGATAAACAGCGAGCCCCTGATTTATAGAAGTAAATGACCACAACGCTCAAATATATAAGTTACATTTATTATAATATGATTCATCGACGTTAAAGTCTAATTTTTATAAAAGGTACACGTCGCGTAACGAAAAGTGTTAGTTTCCTAAACGTACGAAAGGTCGTTCGAGAAACCGGAACCGAGACATGAGTCGAGAGACAACGTCCGTGTCATGTGAGTAAAAATTATATTTTTACCATGAACGTAAATATAATATAATATAATATATAAGTAATTATATAAATTAAATATATTATATATTAAATATTAATATAAATCGTCTGTGCATCAAACAATCGAACATGAGCTGTAAGAGGGCCTCATGCGATCGCATGGGTTCCCCCTCACACCCTCATGCGATCACATGAGGTAGTTGGTGAGGTTAAATCCCTTCAAATGTCAAACGTACCCAGTTTCTGATTTATATTTATTCATTCATCTATCTCGTCTCTAAATCTCTCTATATATCTATTATTTATAATTACTATTATTACAAATATTATTATTATTAAGATTAATATTAATCTTATGGTTAGGAGTATTATTATTATTAGTAGTATTATACATAAAATACTACGACGAGGTGCTGCTCGCGTAATTTCAAAATAAGTTTTTCGAGTAGGATAGGGCTAAGGAAATTATGGGTTATAACTATGGAGGTGATGGGTATGGTACATGGGTATGCTCGTGAGGTCAATCTAGTGTTTATCATCTCCGTTGCTTCTATGTACCTTTCCTGCAATATTGAATCTTAATATTGATACGTGAGTACTCATAATTTAATTTTTACATACTAATAGTGCATCCCTGACTAGTGCTCGATTATATAGGATTATGCATGCTTGTACTTTTGATATTACCATTAGATAGGTTATGTTGAATCCTGAATTAGTTACATATGCGGTTGAGATAAGGTATAAGATATGTATGTCGTTGGAAAGCTAGCGAAAAATTAAGAACTTTTCATTTAGATATCGAATGATTTCGATGAACGGATTAGAAGTTATAGTCAATTGAATTTTTGTATTATTATCAAAAATGATTATTATTATCGTCGTTATTATCGTCGTTATAGTTTTTATCTAATTATCATTATTAATATTATTATTATTATTATTATTATTATTATTATTATTATTATTATTATTATTATTATTATTATTATTATTATTATTATTATTATTATTATTATTATTATTATCATCATCATCATCATTATCAATAAAAGGTATCATCATTAAAAATTGTTATTTTTATTGTTATTACTATCGTTATTATCGTTAAAGTTATAATTAAGTATTATCATTAATATTATCATAATATTTATTATCATTATAACTAAAAACTAATATTAGTAACACTTAATTATTATGATTACTATTATTATCATTAACATGAACGCGATATAAAAGACGATTAAAAGCTATTAAACGAATCGATTAGGAAATAATGAGTATGAGTATCATGATGAAATTAAAATATTGTAAGATATTGATTTAGATAAAATTACCGTTATTATTTTTATTATTACTATTATTATTAAAAGTATCGTTAGTATTAAAACTATCATTTTAACGAAAATTATCATTTTAATAGAAATGTCATTGTTATTATAAAATATCATTATCATTATCATTTTAAATAGAGTTATTATTTTAAAGTTAATATTAAAAGTATTGTAAATATTAAAGTTATCATAATTAGAATTATCGTTTTATCATAATATCACTTTTAGTAAATATAAATATTGATATTTTTATTATTAGAATAATAATAATTATTATTTAACACAACTTTTACTTATTATTATTATCAATGTTATTTTATCAAATAAATATGTAATACAAAGATATTTCATTATACGTAACATATTTACATTAATAATACCTATCGTTATATTAAATGAACTTTATAAATTTTATTACTTAAGATATATAAAAGTATACTTTTATCATATATATAAATTTTAAATATAAATTTTTATTAACAAATGACTTTTATTAATTACTTTCATAAAACCTGTTAAAAATATTAAATATATATATAACGACGATATTTAAGTTATATGTTAATCATGTATGGATTTTGGAAATCATTTTGGGTCAAGTTGACTTTTTGTTGACTGTCGCATATTAGTCTCGAGCATTAGAATTGTGATACACTATGACCTAACCTAAATTGTTAGACAAATATTGACCAACATATATATATATATATATATATATATATATATATATATATATATATATATATATATATATATATATATATATATATATATATATATATATATATATATATATATATATATATAGGTTCGTGAATCCGAGGCCAACCTTGCACTTGTTCAATGATGTTATATGTATTTTTACTACGAAATACAGTATGGTGAGTTTCATTTGCCTTTTTACCCTTTATATTTTTGGGCTGAGAATACATGCGAATTTTTATAAATGTTTTACGAACTAGACACAAGTAATCGAAACTACATTATATGGTTGAATGATCGAAGCCGAATATGCCCCTTTTGCTTGGTAGCCTAAGAATTAGGGAACATCACTAATTTTGAGAATTAGTGCACCCCTAATTGACACGAATCCTAAAGATAGATCTATTGGGCCCAACAAACCCCATCCGTTGTAGCGGATGCTTTAGTACTTCGAGTTTTTATATCTTGTTCGATGGGTGTCCCGGAATGATGGGGATATTCTTATATGCATCTTGTTAATGTTGGTTACCAGTTGTTCAATCCATATGAATGATTTTTGTCTCTATGCATGGGACGTATATTTATGAGAAATGGAAATGAAATTCTTGTGGTCTATTAAAATGATGGAAATGAATGATTATGATAAACTAATTAACTCACCAACCTTTTTGGTTGACACTTTAAAGCATGTTTATTCTCAGGTATTAAAGAAATCTTCCGCTGTGCATTTGCTCATTTTAGAGATCTTACTTGGAGTCATTCATGGCATATTTCGAAAGACGTTGCATTCGAGTCATTAAGTTCATCAAGATTATTATTAAGTCAATTATAGTTGGATAGTGGATATTATGAAATGGTATGCATGCCTGTCAATTCTCGATGTAAAGAAAGTTTGTCTTTTAAAAACGAATGCAATATTTGTAAAATGTATCATATAGAGGTCAAATACCTCGCGATGAAATCAACTATTGTGAATCGTTTATAATGTATATGAACGGGTCCTTTCAGTTGGTATCAGAGCCGTGGTCTTAGCGAACCAGTTCTGCATTAGTGTGTCTAACTGATAAGTCGTTAGGATGCATTAGTGAGTCTGGACTTCGACCGTGTCTGCATGTTAAAAGTTTTGCTTATCATTTCTAGTCGAAAATCATCTGCTTATCATCCTTAGGAAATTATCTGCTTATCATTATTAGTCTAGACACGTCTTGCTACATTAATTGCATGAGTAGTGTATAGACAAAATTCATATCTTAGCGTATCTGCTAAATCATATCTTATCGTATCTGTTACTTTAAACTTTGCCTGATATATTCCGTAAATTCCTCCGTAATCTACGAAATCTTTGGATCTATATATATAGATATCCTATGTAAATAGGATACCACCCGATAGCCAGAAAATCATTTATATATCGAAAAATCCTTTATTCAATCGTACGAAATGAAATTCTTCATTAATTCAAGTTCCTCGGATTTCGAAATGGAATCCCACTTCAGCTCCGAAAGCAGTGTGACCGGAATGGATCAACCAATCAGCCATCATCTATTCTGGATGAATTGGGAATGAGTTCGTAGCCTCCTCAATCATTGGAGACAAGAAGAAGGTGATCCCTTCCATCCACCACATTGCCCTCTTGACGAAGAACCTGAAGCACTTACCGGTGAACCAATCCGAAACACCATTTTCTCTCTCATTTCCAGAGTATCTCGTCACGATTATGTACTACATCAAATTCTAGATTTTATTTATCCGCTCGTCCGAACCGACAATCACCCCGGTGTAATAGAAGAAGTCAACTAGCTTCGCGCTCGGGTAGTGGCTCTGGAGAATATGGTGCAGAGATTACAAACACCAGCAGCAGCACCAGCAGCATAACTAGTACAACCATCATCAATGCCAACAGTACCATTACCACCCCCAACCACAACCGCGTCGTAAACCTCAACTTCACAATCTGTCCCACGAGCATCAACGTCATACGCACCATAGATACCAAGGAGTACCAACAACAATAACTGACGAAGTATTAATTCATAACTTCATTGGAGAAACATTCCGCGGAAATTATGTAATCTCTAAAGTCTTAGAGATTATCTAATCTAGGTCTAACCATAAATCAGTTAAGTGAACCAAAATGATAGAAGGAAGAGTAGAAACCCTGACAAAAATGATGTGTAGTTAACAAGCTAAACTTGTTTTACCAACAGCATCAACAGTATCGTCAGCGTCACCAGCATCGTCAGTGCAGACAGCATCAGAATCAACAACACCTATAACATCACAAACTCCGTCAGTTCAAGAATCACTATGGACATCATTACGAATCAATAACGCGTATATTGTATCAACGAGTTATGAAGAATTAACTCATTCCCTCTGAAGAAATTATATGTATATTTTATATATATATTTTGAAATAAAAATAAATCTTTCTGTGCTAAGTTATTGTGTGTGAATCTTAACTACTCGGTTAATTAATATTACAAATATGCAATAATGTACGTCCTTCGCCCGTAACTTAACCATCGTTAACTACAATCTCTGTCTCAAATCAACAAATTCCAATTCATAATAAATCAAGTATATATTTGATTTTACACTTTCATCATCGATGTACCCAAAAATTTTCAGATAACATCATTCGTACTTTGCGAAGTTCACAAGAATTTAACGAAAACCAACATCACGCCTCAACAAATAACGAAGTATTGATTCATAATTTATTATTATTGAAGAAATACTTATGTAATCTCTAAAGCCTTCAAGGGATTATTCAATTCTAGTTCCAACCATAAATCGAATGAGTTTAATTTAGTATTAACTCATTAAAATCTATGTTACATCTGAAGAGAATATATACATATATATTTTCATAAAGACTGTAATAAAATTATTTTGTACAAAATATTAATTGTGAAATTTTTTTTAACGGGTAGGTAATACCCGAGAGATATATATATATTCACAATTAATATGTTACATTCTTCGAATCTGATTAAGCAAATTATCAACTATACTTCCTACTTTCACAATAATATACATTCTTTCATAGAAATTAAAACAACCATACTCATTCAAACCCAATTACATATTCTGATTTTGAAACCTCAGAATTCAATTCGAGATATAACCGGTATCATCACTTTTAGATTACTACATCTTTCAAAGCTATACTTTGACTTCAAAACTGTGTTAGAACATCAAATGTATATTAACGATTACAATCTGTGTTCAAACCCTTCGAAAATTTCTGAAGACACTTCAAATAATGAACAATCGAGATGATGATCCAACCACATATTACCCACACTTAAAAAGCTCTCGAAACCAAAGTCATAATTCAACACATATCTGTGTCAGATCCTTTGGCATTTATTAGAAAAAATAACTTTGCAATTCCTTTTCAAAGTAGCAAATTCTATCACAGCTCCAGCAAGACAACTTTGATTTTTCATTCGGATTAACCTTATCATAATCTTGATATATATGATTACCCTTTTGTTACCGGAGAACCTTTCATGTTCCACCACATTAGCAATAAACTTATTCACAACTTCACTGATCTTTGACCTTCCGAAGAATCATTATATTTATAGAAACCCCATCATTTACTCATTCGCATCTTGTAACGAGAATTGCCATACAAATCATCGGGAATTAGCAATCAGTATTTTGAAATCTCGCAGCATGTCTACGCTAACAGTTATATGTGTACGTACAACGACTATCTCCTGGACTTACTTACTTTGAATGTTAAGTTTCTGAAAAACACCTTGAACTGTGAACTAGTTCTTGAAATACTGACGAAGCAGCAACAACTGTACACGATCTTAACAGTAAAAAGATTGATGATAAAGAATAGTGTATTGGCAAAGCTCAGAAAAAGAGAAGTTTTGGAACTGGAAAACGGATTGAGCAAAGTATGAAAGAGGCTGTGGACAAATCACAAGGACGAAACCTACATTCAAAGAATCCAAATGATTCAGTATCTGCTGAAGTCATTAACAAATATCTTGCTCCTGATCATAAACCCCTGCGGACAATATTCTTCATCATCCTCTAATATTAGAAATCCTAAGATATCATTATATCTTTTATTATAAATATCCTCCATATTTCTGAAGATATTTTCATAATTATTCTTATCTGAAATCATTTACCTCTTCGCGCTATCTGTATTACATCATAAAAGAAACTATTTTAATTTTTAAATTCTGAAACATTCGAGTTTAAAATAGGAATATTTTTGAAGTAGTGTTGGGAGCTGAAGCATGAATTAGTATAATATAATGACACTTGATCAACGTGATTATATTACAGTAATTCATGCTGAGTTTCTAAATGGAACATGATGATTCACAGATCATAACGTCATCATGTGCTATGTTACACGACTCTTGTATTCTCTTTAACCTCTAAAATATCAAAAAAATATTTCTTGATGATTCGGCCTTTTCCAATGTATTCTGGTAATTTGACAAGTCAAGATCGTGCCATTACAATTTCCTTCCTAGAACATTAACTATATTCATTTTGAAATCCATACCTACGAATTCTGGACCGCTATTCGCTTGACTTGAAGTCGGGAAGAGGAGACAAAAGTATGGAACTCTTGAATATAAAAGAAAATATAAATCTCGATAACAACACGTAAATTACAAACCGTGCATATCAATACGTATTGCAACGTAAAGGCACGGGAGAATTAAAATTACTATAACCCCAAGGTAATAGTAAAAGCAAACAAAATCCTCCGGTGGTAGATGAAAAAGGAGAATGACAGATATGAAGGTTAGGAGTATATCAAGAATCAGAACTAGATGAAGTATATTAACGAATGTTTTAAAGTATGAGTTGAGGGAGAAGGAATAGAAGGTGTGAGTTGTAAGGAAACAAAAGAGGTGGATTTATAGTAAAATATCCTACAGAGAAATCAAAACAGATGATCTCATTTAAAGCGGATCCTAATTCCCTTGATTACCGAAGAATTAAATCTTATTACGAAGATTTTCTTCAATTCTCTTAAACTTGGAAATCAATCCTATCCACGTCAAAAGATATGACGAATCTATACCTACCCATTTCACTCTTTTGGTAATAGCTTCACTCGTACTCTTCACAAATTCAAATGGTTTTATCCTTATTACTCAATGATGATAAAACCCTAAACTTTAGCATATATGCATCATGAAAACATACTTATTGTCAGCCATGACCAGCCCAATCAAATTTCGGGACGAAATTTCTTTAACGGGTAGGTACTGTGATGACCCGGAAATTTCTGAAAAAATTTAAAATTTATCTTTATATTATTCCGACACGATAAGCAAAGGTTGTTAAGTTGAATCTCAAGAGTTTTAAACTATGTTTTTACATTCATTTAAACCTCGACTAAATTCCAATGATTCACGAACCATTAAATGAACGTATATGATTATATATGTATATGTGTATATATATATTATAACTTGAAAATGTCAACAAAGTATTTAAACGTATAATACTTTAAACGAACGTAATTATTTCAAAAATAGTTATCATCGGAATTAGAAGATAATATCGAATGATTGAATTATCAGATACATTGAATTGTGATTACGAGTCTCTGTTGAGTGGTCCACATCGATTTGAGAAATCTTCCCATTTTAACAATATTCAGAAAATGATAAAGTGATTTACGAGTAAGAACAAATTGTCAATCATTGAGTGTTAGACAAAGGATAGTGGAAGATTTAATTCCATAAAACTTGATTGATTTATTTTCTAAACGTGCGAAAACGCTTTATGATGTAATGGAACTTGATAATTTAAACGTCCTTGTTTAAATAACGTGAACTAGGAGATTAGTTGTTAAATATATAGAAAACTCGCAAATTGTATTTAAAACATGTTCATTAAATATATATGTTTTCAAATTAATTAAATGAACGATTGTAACAATTGGTTATTGTTTCGATGGATACTTAGTCATATTATTTAGAACGTTTTAGAAGTTAAAATAAATAATGGTGCATAAACGAAGTATATCAAAATTAAGTTATAAAGTATAAACGATAAGTATTATAATATTTTCTAAACGAAATTTAAAATGAACTTTGAAATATAAATAGTTTGAGAGACTAAATATTATATTATTCGATAAATATTTCAAACATATATATTATGTATGAATTTACAATTCTAAATAAAAATATATATATATGTATCTATATATTTTAACTTGGTCATAAAACATCCTGAGTTAAAATAATATATTTTGATAAACAGCGAGCCCCTGATTTATAGAAGCAAATGACCACAACACTCAAATATATAAGTTACATTTATTATAATATGATTCATCGACGTTAAAATCTAATTTTTATAAAAGGTACACGTCGCGTAACGAAAAGTGTTAGTTTCCTAAACGTACGAAAGGTCGTTCGAGAAACCGGAACCGAGACATGAGTCGAGAGACAACGTCCGTGTCATGTGAGTAAAAATTACATTTTTACCATGAACGTAAATATAATATAATATATAAGTTATTATATAAATTAAATATATTATATATTAAATATTAATATAAACCGTCGGTGCATCAAACAATCGAACATGAGCTGTAAGAGGGCCTCATGCGATCGCATGGGTTCCCCCTCACAACCTCATGTGATCGCATGATATAGTTGGTGAGGTTAAATCCCTTTAAATGTCGAACGTACCCAGTTTCTGATTTATATTTATTCATTCATCTATCTCGTCTCTAAATCTCTCTATATATCTATTATTTATAATTACTATTATTACAAATATTATTATTATTAAGATTAATATTAATCTTATGGTTAGGAGTATTATTATTATTAGTAGTATTATACATAAAATACTACGACGAGGTGCTGCTCGCGTAATTTCAAAATAAGTTTTTAGGGTAGGATAGGGCTAAGGAAATTATGGGTTATAGCTATGGAGGTGATGGGTATGGTTCATAGGTATGCTCGTGAGGTCAATCTAGTGTTTATCCTCTCTGTTGCGTCTATGTAACTTTCCTGCAATATTGAATCTTAATATTGATACGTGAGTACTCATAATTTAATTTTTACATACTAATAGTGTATCCCTGACTAGTGCTCGAGTATATAGGATTATGCATGCTTGTACTTTTGATATTGCCATTAGATAGGTTATGTTGAATCCTGAATTAGTTACATATGCGGTTAAGATAAGGTATAAGATATGTATGTCGTTGGAAAGCTAGCGAAAAATTAAGAACTTTTCATTTAGATATCGAATGATTTCGATGAACGGATTAGAAGTTATAGTCAATTGAATTTTTGTATTATTATCAAAAATGATTATTATTATCGTCGTTATTATCGTCGTTATAGTTTTTATCTAATTATCATTATTAATATTATTATTATTATTATTATTATTATTATTATTATTATTATTATTATTATTATTGTTATTATCATTATCAATAAAAGGTATCATCATTAAAAATTGTTATTTTTATTATTATTACTATCGTTATTATCGTTAAAGTTATAATTACGTGTTATCATTAATATTATCATAATATTTATGATCATTATAATTAAAAACTAATATTAGTAACACCTAATTATTATGATTACTATTATTATCATTAACATGAACGCGATATAAAAGACGATTAAAAGTTATTAAACGAATCGATTAGAAAATAATGAGTATGAGTATCATGCTGAAATTAAAATATTGTAAGATATTGATTTAGATAAAATTACCGTTCTTATTTTTATTATTACTATTATTATTAAATGTATCATTAGTATTAAAACTATCATTTTAACGAAAATTATCATTTTAATAGAAATGTCATTGTTATTATAAAATATCATTATCATTATCATTTTAAATAGAGTTATTATTTTAAAGTTAATATTAAAAGTATTGTAAATATTAAAGTTATCATAATTAGAATTATCGTTTTATCATAATATCACTTTTAGTAAATATAAATATTGATATTTTTATTAATAGAATAATAATAATTATTATTTAACACAACTTTTACTTATTATTATTATCAATGTTATTTTATCAAATAAATATGTAATACAAAGATATTTTATTATACGTAACATATTTACATTAATAATACCTATCGTTATATTAAATGAACTTTATAAATTTTATTACTTAAGATATATAAAAGTATACTTTTATCATATATAAATTTTAAATATAAATTTTAAATATAAATTTTTATTAACAAATGACTTTTATTAATTACTTTCATAAAACCTGTTAAAAATATTAAATATATATATAATGATGATATTTAAGTTATATGTTAATCATGTATGGATTTTGGAAATCATTTTGGGTCAAGTTGACTTTTTGTTGACTGTCGCATATTAGTCTCGAGCATTAGGATTGTGATACACTATGACCTAACCTAAATTGTTAGACAAATATTGACCAACACACACACTATATATATATATATATATATATATATATATATATATATATATATATATATATATATATATATATATAATTAATATAGGTTCGTGAATCCGAGGCCAACCTTGCACTTGTTCAATGATGTTATATGTATTTTTACTACGAAATACAGTATGGTGAGTTTTATTTGCCTTTTTACTCTTTATATTTTTGAGCTGAGAATACATGCGAATTTTTATAAATGTTTTACGAAATAGACACAAGTAATCGAAACTACATTATATGGTTGAATGATCGAAGCCGAATATACCCCTTTTGCTTGGTAGCCTAAGAATTAGGGAACATCACTAATTTTGAGAATTAGTGCACCCCTAATTGACGCGAATCCTAAAGATAGATCTATTGGGTCCAACAAACCCCATCCGTTGTAGCGGATGCTTTAGTACTTCGAGTTTTTATATCATGTCCGATGGGTGTCCCGGAATGATGGGGATATTCTTATATGCATCTTGTTAATGTTGGTTACCAGGTGTTCAATCCATATGAATGATTTTTTTCTCTATGCATGGGACGTATATTTATGAGAAATGGAAATGAAATTCTTGTGATCTATTAAAATGATGGAAATGAATGATTATGATAAACTAATTAACTCACCAATCTTTTGGTTGACACTTTAAAGCATGTTTATTCTCAGGTATTAAAGAAATCTTCCGTTGTGCATTTGCTCATTTTAGAGATCTTACTTGGAGTCATTCATGGTATATTTCGAAAGACGTTGCATTCGAGTCATTGAGTTCATCAAGATTATTATTAAGTCAATAATAGTTGGATAGTGGATATTATGAAATGGTATGCATGCCTATCAATTCTCGATGTAAAGAAAGTTTGTCTTTTAAAAACGAATTCAATGTTTGTAAAATGTATCATATAGAGGTCAAATACCTCGCGATGAAATCAACTATTGTGAATCGTTTATAATGTATATGAACGGGTCCTTTCATTCGATTCCCGTGATGAAAAATTTGTAATTGGGTATATGTGTTTTCCGTTCTAAAGTGAATATCTACCACAACTTGCTTGTATTTCTTTCTAAGATTTTTTTCTGAGAACGTTGATATTGCCTCGTTTATACTTAATCTTACTCGCAATATCGGTTCGTTTTTACTTGGTTTTTGGATATAAATTGAAGAAATGGTGAAAGAATTGTTAAAGTTTGAGTTGTTACATTCCTACGAGATTGTTTGAAGAGTTATATGGTTTTGAAGGATATTTGGGTGAAAGTTCAGTACATTCAAAAAGAAATCGAAAGTCAAAACGAAGTGTCAAAGTATAAAAGTGAAACAGAAAAAAATACTGGTCGAAACAGGACATCTCACGGCCGCAATACTCATTGATGCGGTCGCGATTTTGGGTTTTCTCGTGATTTAAATCTCGCGTCCGCATTACGTTAACAGAACTTCGGAAACAGAGATCAAGAAGACTCGCGGTCGCGATTCCATTTAATGCTGCCGCGATTTTTATAAAGACTCGCGATCGCGATTTGTTGTGATGCGATCGCGAGATTACCGGCCGACTTCAGTTTTTGTTTTACTATAAATACGCGTTTCTAACCCTTTTTAGAAGGTAATCAGTTTTTCTATTACGAATTTTGGTGCTCCAACAACTAGGTTACGAATTTTATAGCTTTCCTATCAACTTTTCATTGTTTTTACATTATTGTAACAATTTTGGTTAGTGTTAATCTTTCAATACTTTTATTTACATTCAATTTAATGATTTCAATGGTTTATCTTTTATTCTCTATTGTTCTTTGCTTTAATATGAGTAGCTAAATTAGTTGTATCTACTTAGATGATTGAACTAAGGTGAAGGATTGCTATATTATGAATTAAACGATTAGATCTCATTATTCTTATATTGGTTGGCTAAGAACGACAGTTATTAGGGTTAATCAACTAGTTGAATTTGCGGAGATTATTAACTAGTCAACGAGAGTTGAATGAGTGGTGATCTTTACTAGGTTATTGAACGTGAATAGCTTAGGCTTTTGGTTAATTATATAAGGGAGACCGGTATAATTAAACAACTAGTAACTAAACCGTGAGATACCTTGATAATTGTGGATTTGTTAAGGAGACCGAAGCAATTCAAGCTAGATTAATATATTGATTAATATCTTGGTAACTAGATTAGAGAATTAGGATCAACGAGAGTTGAGCTAAGGATTTAGTTGATAATCTGTGAGAAGAGAATTGAGAGATAATTACAGTGTTACCTCTATCATAATTGTTTAAAAGTGAACTTAATAGCAATCCTGATCCGAGGGAATTGATTCTAAGTTGATACCATTGTCTTTATTGAATTCTATCTAATATTTATTACGCGATTGTTTTTCTAAACAAAACAACCCCATTTTTACTAGAATAATTACAAGTTAAAGTTTCTGATAAAACTGTTCTCTGTGGACGAACTGGTCAACATTACTTATAAATTATTGCACGATCGGGATTAGTTGCCTGTATTGTGTAATAATTATTGGGTAGTATTTGCTAGTTATTTTTAGAGTATAAATTAGGGATGACAATGGCCACCCGATCCGGTGAATATTCATCCGATCCACCCGCTTCGTAATGTATATGGGTGAACCTAAATGGATATGGATACGGATATGGATGAACCTAAATGGATATAGATATGGACATGGATGAAAACTTTCATCCATGAATATATCCATTACCACCCGAAATACATATACAAATACAAATACATAAATATAGATATAGATATATGCTTACATATTTACTATTACAAGCTCATTTACCGTTAGATTTACATTTTACTTTCAACCCTATAATGAAATAACTATAATATATTATAATAAAATATATATATCTAACAAAATAAACTTACAAATTTCATATTTAATTTTTCATAATCAATGTTTTATAGTAAATTTAATAAATTTTATTATATCTTCGACAAGAGTACACATTTTTATGGATATAATTTGATTATGTCATGCTATAATTATTTTTGATATACTACGTTTTTGTTTTAATCGCATACTAGTAAATATTATAACTTTTTTTTAATATCCATTGAATATCCATTAACCTGCTTAATCCACTGGATATGGATATGGACGGATGACCTGAGACTAAATGGATATGGATATGGATATGGATATGGATGAACAAAAACTAAATGGATATGAATATGGATATGACATCACCCGATTCATATCCGATCTATTGACATCCCTCGTATAAATTACACATCAAACGTATATCATTTCTTATGATATATATCTATATTACTTATTTCATAAAATAAAACTAGATTTGTTCTACAAACAATAGACTTGTTAAGTTTTGTGATAAAACTTATCATTTATAACTATGGAAATAAGATAACACATTTACTAGTAAAAATTTACTTGCATGATCAATATCAATAGCAGCGTTTTCGGTACATGTGCAAAATGTGCAACTGAATATGACCCAAATATGAAGCACTTTTTCATATAAGATTTGTATAAGGGTGTGATGATACACTTTGAGAAAATGTGTATGAAGCATTTTTTTTCAATTAAGTATTTCAACCATTTACTACATGATTTCCCTAAATTTTTAGTGCGAAAAAACAAAAACGCACTTAGAATTTTGGCAGAGAAGTAAGTAAAAACCATAGAGAATAGAGAAGTCTCTTAAAATGGAAGTGTAAATATATTTTCTTACTCATCAAATAAAGTTTTACTTGGCCGTGCCCTTAGATCGGTTATAAGGTTTCCTCCCGAGCAGCGATGGGGGCGGGGTTTATCGCTGCATCGGCATAGTCAAAATGGGAGATGATCGCAACGGGTGGTTAAAGTCCCCCTCGGGTGATCCCAATCGCTGTTCAAAAAAAAAAAAAAAAAAAAAAAAAAAAAAAAAGTTTTAAAAAGAATTATAAACATATCATATTTGAGGGGCTACAAATTCTATAGTCAATAAGATGAGGGACTTACCTGAACATTCCAATCTCCGGCAAGCACGCCGGAGCAATCTTCACGTTGAGCGAAATTCACGGTCTACATTCGATTCAAACTACCGCCTTTTACTACCAACCGTTAAACAATATTTGTTCCCTATTATATCTACGTACCTTAACATTTAGCCCTAATTTCATCTCCACCATAACTACTACTCAATCTCATTACACTTCCTTAATTTTATAAATCAAGCATGGCCAAAATTAAGATCGGAATCAACGGTAATTATACATTATACATAACAATTATTCAACGTTATCAGTCCTTTTAATCGTAATCGATAAAAATTGAATTAATTTGTGTATTTTTGTAATGTTTTTATTGTTCCGTACAGGATTCGGTAGAATCGGACGGTTGGTAGCGAGAGTTGCGTTACAGAGTGATGATGTTGAACTTGTTGCTGTTAATGATCCTTTCATTACTACAGATTACATGGTACATATTTTGCATTGATAACTTTTTATATGACATTATTTTGCCTGAATTGATATGTTTATAATGAATATATAATGTAATTTTGTACAGATTTACATGTTTAAATATGATAGTGTTCATGGACAATGGAAGAAAGATGAGATTAAAGTGAAGGATGAAAAAACTCTTTTATTTGGTGATAGGCCTGTTTCCATTTTTGGCATGAAGTAAGTCTTTTAATTATTGTTATTATTATTAAATTATTGTTAATTTCAAATTAATTGAAAGCTTATAAATTATGAAAGTAAATTATATTTTTTTTTATTGATTAATTAAAGAAATCCTGAGGAGATCCCTTGGGGTGAAGCTGGAGCTGAATATGTTGTGGAGTCGACTGGCGTTTTCACCGATAAGGACAAGGCTGCTGCTCATTTGAAGGTCTGCATAGTCATTGTTAATTTGGTTGAAACATGACAATTTGTGCATCGTGTGCATTGTAGGTCACTTTATTTTATGCATACTGATGGACAAATTGTCACGTTTCGTATCATTATTTTTTTTTGTTATACCTTATGGTTAATTTGTTTTACTTAAACTAGCTCATATGTATATGCAATTATAGTTAGTGATGGTTAATTTTGTGGTTTATTAGGGAGGTGCGAAAAAGGTGGTTATTTCGGCTCCAAGTGCAAATGCACCCATGTTTGTGATGGGTGTTAATGAGAAAGAGTACAAATCTGATATCACCATTGTTTCTAATGCTAGTTGCACTACTAACTGTCTTGCTCCATTAGCAAAGGTTAATTTTTTTTCCAACCTGAAACAGATTTGTTGATTTAAAATTATATATAAATTAATTTCTTGCTTTTTGTATTGTAAACAGGTTATTCATGACAAATTTGGTATTGTGGAAGGCCTTATGACCACTGTTCACTCCATCACAGGTTAGCACTTAGCAGCATATGCTTTCCAAATACCGTACGATTTTTATTTTAAAATAAATTTAAATATATATTTTATGTTTTATGGTGGCTAATTAGTTTGTGTATGATTCAGCAACTCAGAAGACTGTTGATGGTCCATCGATGAAGGATTGGAGAGGGGGAAGAGCTGCTTCATTCAACATCATTCCGAGCAGCACTGGAGCTGCTAAGGTATATAATTGCAGCTATTAAACTTGTATCTGAAAATATGTTTCCGCTAAATCAATAATTTATTTTTTATTTTTATTGTAAATAAATGAAGGCTGTTGGAAAAGTTCTTCCTGCTCTAAATGGGAAACTTACGGGAATGGCATTCCGTGTTCCTACTGTTGATGTCTCTGTCGTTGACCTTACTGCTAGGCTCGAGAAGCCCGCCTCTTATGATGATATCAAGGCTGCTATCAAGTAAAAAATAAAAATAAAAAAGTTTAATCAGTATTTTAAATTTGTGCTAATTAGTTATTTGATTGAATTTTTATTTTTTATTATATTTATATTTTGTTGGGATTGTTTAGGGCTGAGTCTGAGGGAAGTCTGAAGGGAATTTTGGGTTACACAGAAGATGATGTTGTGTCGACAGACTTTGTTGGTGACTGCAGGCAAGTGTCGATTTATTACTAGCCTTGCATTTGAATGTTTAATCAAATAAAAATGTGCTTAAAATAATTATGCTGATATTGAGTTGCAACAGGTCTAGCATATTTGATGCGAAAGCTGGAATTGCACTGAATGACAATTTTGTGAAGGTTGTTTCTTGGTATGACAACGAATGGGGATACAGGTACGGTCTTTCTTCATTTTGGATTTGTTATGTCGTGTGTATATATTTGCATGTAATTGTATGTATATTTATATGTGGCATAAGGTGATTATTGAATGTGTTGCAGTAACCGTGTTGTGGACTTGATCCGTCATATGTCCAAGTCTTGAGCTGCTCGTGTAGCTATGTGACTGAAGGAGTAAATCAGCTTCATGGTTGTGAAGTTGTTTGAGGAATAATTAGAGTTATTAATTAATGTAATCTGGTTTTCATATCCTGTAATCGTGAAACCGTCACGTATTTCACAATTTTGAGTGATTGCAATTGTTTTGATTCCGTAGCACTGAACGGATCTTCAATTCATGATAATGGTATGGCTAAACTGGCATCTAAAATGAACACTTGATACACAAAGCATCAAGTTAATCATTTGAATTTATAATATTAATGATTAATGATAATAAGTAATTGTGTTATCATATAAATGGTTATGGTTAATGGTTATTGTCATAATAAGTTAATCATTTGAATTCATAACATTAAGTTAATTATTGTACACCACCTCTTAATTGAGTTATATTATGTTTATCTGGTCACCTCAAAATGTGTTGCAATTTTTTTCTTTTGGCAAAACTAAAGAAAACTTTTATGAAACAGAAAATGTTTTCAAAAAAAAAAAAAACGAATTCAACAAGAGACACAAGGGAGAACCTCGATGAGTCTCATACTAAGAAATCGGCTAACAAACGAACTATTATATCAAACATCATCTTACTTAAACCGAAACAAAACCAAAACATTTTACTAACAAAAACAAACGAACTCCGAAACCAAAAGTATGCTACGAAATATGAACACCGATTAAAACGAACTCAAATATCCTTAATGAACACGCCGAATTCTTTCACATCTGCGCGTTGAACATTTTTTTCTTCCACTTTTGTTGATTCTTATCTTTAAACGGCGCACGTGGGATCTCGCTAGAATTAATAAGACTAATCGTAACCAGTTCGCTCTTGGCCTACACCTCATCATAACATCAAATGCGGCGAAAGCTTCGTCGGTCATTTTGTCTTTAACTAAATCAAAGAACCACCATTACCCGACGTCAAATGTGTTATTTTAGAAATGGTTGTTATTTAGCCTCTTAAGTGAGACTGTGGCTTCAAAGGGTATAAGGACACCAACTATTAGGCCATCATACGATAGTTACTGTTATTGTGTTGTAATAAGTACATTGAAGTGGTTGGTTGTAATATGAGCGGTTGGTGTTTCGTTTGTTCTAGAAATGGTTGTTATTTAGGCTCTTGAGTGAGACTGTAGCAAAGGGAATATGGTAAGTAAAACTTTATGAACAAAGAAAATATTATATTGTAAGTTTAGGAAACAATAATTATTGTGGAACATAATGCATCTTGTTAACATCAATAATTCATCTGCTTTCTATCGTTTCAAATATATGCCTAACGTATATAAAATGACAAACATCAACAGGGACTGAAAAATATACAGCTCGTGGAGTTGGGTAAATGTCAATTTCATATGCCAAGTCGATCTCACATAACAAAGTGCATTCAACAAACATATAAATGCCATTTGTTAAAATTATGAAATTAATGGCAACAAAAATGTTTCCTATAAGAGATAAACTTGGAAACGTGAAACAGAAACCAATACATCACAGACTAACTCAGCAAAGTAACGCCGAAAAGGTAGCTCCCGTTATTCTCTCAAAAGGTTAAACATCAATGTCTTCGAGTTTTTTCCAACATCTAAATCTCGAAGAATAAGCTAAAATGGTAAAATATAGAAGAGAACGATAGAAATGCACTTTGCCTTTAAGCTATCAGAGATTCAGCCCTGCGAGCATTTAAATGCAGCAAAATGTAAGATAAAGTAAATGGATAACAAAGTATTAACATTACAATTAAGGGTGTGTAAAATTGAATTCAAAATTATTCAGATGACGTATACAAACTTTTGTTTGCTACAAGTAACATCATGTTATTATCCCTTTTAACTTTCTACTAGACATCAACATAAATTATGTCAGATAATACAACTTTGGGCGACCTACATAACTCATCACAACAATTAACAATAGCAATTAGGCAGAAACAAATACACTTGAGATTTAGTTTATTTGGGGGATGTTTGATAATGTCAAACTCAGTTATTGGTGGGTAATGTTAGATCAAAATGGTCTCTCTACACGGTAATACTTTAAACAGGTCGAACATTTTATTCTATTTACATATACATACTCATCATACCAATCACTACTCTTTGTAATTATACAACAACAACAAAACCCAATACCACATGAGTGGTGTATGTGGAGATGAGATATAGATAATCCTTCCCCTATCCGAGAATAAAGACAGGTCATTTCTCCAACTAAAGTAAAAACACTCTCAAAAGTAGAGAAAGTC
Organism: Rutidosis leptorrhynchoides; assembly: GCF_046630445.1. Lineage (NCBI taxonomy): Eukaryota > Viridiplantae > Streptophyta > Magnoliopsida > Asterales > Asteraceae > Rutidosis > Rutidosis leptorrhynchoides. Next base: position 277,358,744 of record NC_092339.1, on the reverse strand, counting down.
ATCCCTCTCTCTACTCGACGGATAAAGAGAATGCTTCCGAATGGACCTCCGGCCAGTAAGTAAGTAGGAGATTTTTTTTTTTTTAAATAGTAAAAATAAAATTGAGACGCCATGAAAATGGTAGAATCAAATTTCCATGGGTTTTAAATCCTGCCTGGAATTCAATTTAGGCTCTAAACGGCAGTCATGATGCCAGTAAATTGACGCTTTCTGTTAACCCAAAAAAAGAGCCATACTCTTTGTAATTATCAATACAAATAAGGGAATATTGTTTGAAAATGCATTGAACTTTCACTAAATTCCTATTGTATGCATCCAACTTCCAAATCTCCTATTGTATGCATTCAACTATTTAAATTGTTCTATTGTATGTATTTAACCTGTTATAACAGGTAAACTTCAAGGTTACTCTACTTTCATTTCTAAATAATTACATTATTGATCCCTCATATTTACAAACTCTAATTTTATTGGTCCTTCACATTATCTGTTCGTGAACTTCATATTGCAAGGTCACTCTACTTTCATTTCTAAATAATTACATTATTGATCCCTCATATTTACAAACTCTAATTTTATTGGTCCTTCACATTATCTGTTCGTGAACTTCATATTGCAGAATATCATTTTAATCCAATTGAACTCATCAATTCAACGAAATCAAAGAACGGAAATCGTAGATCTGAGATATGTTCTTGACTATTTGTCAGATTAGATTATGCTCATAGTCATATACTCATATGAGAACCAATTAAATCCACTATCTACTATATTTATAAAAATATACTCGTAGCAATTTGACCAAAATGCCTACAAGTAAGGGGTGTTCATAAAACCGTTAAACCGCAAAAACTGGCCGGACCGTATCGATTTAGTTGGTTCGGTCCAGTTTTGGATATTAGTTGTCCGGTCGCCAATTTGAAAAATCAACAAACCGCGAAACTCGGTCTAGTTTACGGTTTTATTAGGCCACCGACCGGTTAAACCGGACCGGACCGGACTATATGTAATATGTTAATATGTTCATAAATCATATGTATATAAACAAATATAATATATATGGTAGATAATTATTATACAGCAAGAAAGTAAGTTTCATTAATTAATACATATGATTTATGTATGCATGTATGTTATTGCTATTACAAAGGGTAACAAGCATATATGCAACTGTGTATATATGTGTTCCTTAGTTGCATAATGTACACATACATACATATTACTACTATTACAAAGGGTAACAAGCAACAGGACATTATGCAACTCAGGAAAACATATATACACAGTTCAACTCATGAATTAAGAGCATCCCTTTAGTTACATGACATACCGCAGCTGAACCACTTATCCATCTTGAACCTTGACACATTGCGCTAAGCTAATCCATGTCATAGGAGTTCTAATATTAAGTGTTTGTTATACCTTTCTTGTCACAAACCGAGACAAAATATACTCAAAATAATATGGAAATGAAAGGAAAAAAGATAAAAATTTGAAACCGTCAAACCGACAAAACCGGACCGCCCCAAACGAATCAAACGTCCAGTTAGAAAACTTACTCGGTCTGATCTGGTTTAATATATGATGAAACCGTGGACGCCGGTTTGCTTTGAGATTTAATCAAAACCGGACCGTGAACACCCCCCGCCTAAAAGGACCCTACCGACTAGTCCCATCATAGCGACTTTTAAAAGCTTGGTTTGAGTATGTAGTTTAGTCTGCCTAAATAATAAAACTATCCTTATGAATTATGATGACATGTTAACAGTGGTGGGAATTTGCTATCTATAGTAGCATGTTAGGTTTTTGCATTTAATTCGTGACACAAGATTCGGGTCTGAAACTTGAGATTGCAAGATCAAGCTACCATAATAGGATGCGACACCCGAGTAATAAACTAAAATAGCAGGCAAGAAACCATAGTAGGCATTTGACTTGAGAGTATCAAGGTTGCAAGACTCGCTACTCGGGGAGTACTCGAGTGATCGGCTATTCGGGAATTAATCGGACTGAATTATTTATAAATTAAAATAATATATATTTCAAAATCAACAAGAAGTCAACAACAACAACAACAAAACCCAATTCCACATGAGTAAAGAAAGTCCTCCCTCTCAATGTTCTATAGACACAGAGATTGCTTCCGAATGGACCTCCGACCAATAAGTAGGTTTAAAAGATAAAAAAAATAAAAATAAAAAAGATAAGTGAGAGATGCCATGAAAATGGTAGAATCAAATTTCCATGGGTTTTAGGGTATGTTTGGCAAAACTAGCTGGTAGCTGGAGCTGGAAGCTAGTAGATGGTAGCTGTTAGCTGGTAATTAGTAGCTGTTAGCTGAAGCTTTTTAGACATATTTAAGTGTTTGGCAAAGTAGCTGGAGTTGTTAAAAAAAAAATTAAAAAGACAAAAATGGGTACGAGAAAAAATAACACTAAATGCTAAATTAAATCAAGAAGTATTAACATTTAGTAGATTAGATCTAATGGCTTATATCTTTTATGTTTTTTTTAAAGCAGAAAATTTGATTTTATTATCACTATATATATGATACATACAGGAGAATTTTTATATACATGCATTACCATGCATCAAACATATCACAGACGGTGAACTATGTAAGGCTACAGCATTGCTCTCAAGTAAATGGCACAATTTTTATGTTATTATGAAAAGTTTATTTACGTGTAGTTAGGGAAAAATACATGTTGTAGGTGGGTGTCTATTACGTGAAACACTACATGTTATAAAACGTGGAGGGCGATAAAGTAATTAGGAAGGCTAATTTAGTAAATAAGATACAAAAAGCTTTACTTAAATCTTCAAAAGCTGGTTCACATAGCGTTTAAGATTAGGAGCTTTTTGCCATTTCTAAAAGCAAGAAGCTCTTATGCCAAACCAAGCTTTTTATCAGTTAGGAGCTTTTTCATAAAAGATAAAAGCTAAAAGCTTCAAAATGCTTTCTGCCAAACATGCCCTTAAACCTGCCTGAGATTCAAATTAAACTCTAAGCAACTGTCAAGTCGCCAATAAATTGATGCTTGTGTTGACTCGATTAATAGAGCCACGTATATATTTCAAAATCATTTATGAAAATATAAGTCATAAAGATAAGCTTTAATACAACGTTATTTTTTCAAAAACCTCTAACATTCTTGTTTGACTTGATATTAATATATTGACAAATTTTGACATTGACCGATTTTAATGACTAAATTGAATTTTGACCAACAAATCCGATTTTGACTTTTTATCTGACATTGACCAATTGATTACACGAATTTTGAAAATCAGATCGACCTGTTATTAAAAAAGGAATAATCGGGAATTATTGGGAGTAATCGGGGTTTTTTAAAACAATGAAGAGTATGTGGCAATGTTTTTCACGCCTAACATTAGTAACATTGCTTTCACAGCTTTTCATTTCAATTAAAATATGAAGTCATCTAGTAACACAGTGGCCAAGAAAACGGTCGAAAACGGTTATAGATAACCTAGTTACGCCGCGTACATAAGAGAAAAAAAATATTTTTCGAACCTCATCTGTTTACCCGTTTAGTAGCACACATCTTGGTAATATATATCCCCCATCAACCAAGATTTTTAAAACTTCAAAAGGTATATATATAGCACTCACTTAACCAAAAGTAAAAAGAGAAACAAGACACCATATGGTCTTTAATTGTAACCAGAACTGTCAAGTAAAATCTTAAAAGAGTAGGGCCCCTTATGTAACAAATTCATAGTGAATGAACTAAACAGTCAAAGAACATAACATCCTATCAATCCTATCATATTTAACAATCAAATAAACAATTACACACAAGATGATATTTGATTGTTTGCAAAATCAAGATTCATATTCCATATAAGCATATACTTCTATGAAGCCCATGTTAGCAACAACTACCTATCTATTATAATCATATACTTCTATATGCAACAATTCCTTGTAGTTTCAACAGTCAGGAAGTCTACTTAAAGCACATTCAATAACTTAAAGCACATTCAATAACTTAACAAGTGAAGTGTAGAATCCAAATCAAACAAGTAAATTCACTAATACTAATAGTATCGAAAAACCTATGGCACCCTATGAAATAAGACAGCATTCATATACAACTAAACTCGAAAACATTATCCACTATTAACAATTATAGAGTTCAAATAAATCAAAAATCAAATCGAAGTTTAGCATAACATACCAGTCTAGCGAGACGGATTAAGCCCTAGAAGCATCTGACTCCCACTACCCGGAAGATAAGTGACATTATTACTCCTAGCCAAAGTTGCCGAAATCTCCCTAGAAGCCTCAATCCTTCTAAGCTCAATCAACCCCATACCAGCAGCAGCAGTAGCATCAGAAATCAACTTAGCAGACTCACTCTCACCTTCAGCCCTAATAATCGCAGCCCTACGTTCCTGTTCCGCTTTCGCAACCACAAACCTCGACCTCTCAGCCTCCTGTTGAGCCACCTGCTTCTGTTCCACAGCCTTCGAAAACTCCGCACCATACGATAAATGCGTAATCGCAACATCATCAAGCAAAATGTTAAAATCCCGAGCCCTACGAACTAAACTATCGCGAACTAAACCCGAAACCTGTGGACGCTCAGTAAGTAACTGATCAGCGTTAAATTGAGCCACAACGGCTTTCAATACTTCGTTTCCGATAGACGGAAGCACTTTTTCGTCGTATTCGGTACCTAGGGTTTTGAAAATTGACGGTAATTTGTTGACCTCTGGACGAGATAGAACACGTAGGGTTAGGTTAACCATTTGGAGATCTTTTGTGCCAGATATTGAAGAGAATGTGTGAGGTCTTGTACGGATGTCAAATATGTACGGCGTTTGAAGCCATGGAATTAAAAAATGAGTACCTTCACCGACGGTATCGTCAAGTACTCCACGGAAACGGTCAAAGAGAACTGCGCGTTGGCCGCCGTCGACGGTGTATAGGGACGAATTGGCGATGGTAGCGGCGGTTCCGAGACCGAAAGCGGCGCGTGCTAGATTGGTGAGGAAGTTAACGGCGGATGGATTGTTCGCCATGTTTTTTACGGTTGATTTGCAAGAGAAGTTATGGAGGTTAGAGAGAGAGAATAGGATTTTAGAAAGAGAAAGGGGTTTGATTGAGGGTTTAACAGTGTGTGTTTGTGTTGATGTGCAAGTCGATTAAGCAGGGGTGATGTACCCAACTTATTTTATTTTTGTTATGTAATCAATTATTATCTACATCTATTCTATATATATATATATATATATATATATATATATATATATATATATATATATATATATATATATATATACTGGGTTTTTGAGCCTGTTGCACGGGTGTATAAAAAACCGTATAAAAAATATAATTTAGAGTTCATATTGTTATGTAAATATCGATACTTAAAAATAAAAAAAGTATAAGAATTATTTAGAAACTCGTGGTGTTGACAAATTTTAAAAATTCTTTTGAGTTTAAGAGCCCGTGTTGTTGACAAATTTTAAAAATTCTTTTTGAGTTTAAGAGCTAGTGGTGTTGACGAATTTTAAACTTCCATAATAACTTTCAACCACAATCAACAAAAAAAAATTGGTTTATATATATATAGGTTTTTAAGCCCGTATGTTGCACGGGTGTTTAAAAAACCGGGCAAAAAAAATGTAATTTGCAGTTCATATTAGTATGTAATCAGCGATACTAAAAAATAGAAAAAGTGTAAGAATTATTTAAGAGCCCGTAGTGTCAAAAAATTTTAAAAATTCTTTTGAGTTAAAGAGCCCTTGTTGTTTGAAATGTCCCGTTCATATTGATTATAAAAGTTCCATATTAATTGATTTCGTCGCGAGGTTTTGACCTCTATATGAGACGTTTTTCAAAGACTGCATTCATTTTTTAAAACAAGCATAACCTTTATTTTATCGATAAAGGTTTAAAAAGCATTACGTAGATTATCAAATAATGATAATCTAAAATATATTGTTTACACACGACCATTACATAATGGTTTACAATAAGAATATATTACATCAAAAATAAGTTTCTTGAATGCAGTTTTTACACAATATCATACAAGCATGGACTCCAAACCTTGTCCTTATTTTAGTATGCAACAGCGGAAGCTCTTAATAATCACCTGAGAATAAACATGCTTAAAACGTCAACAAAAATGTTGGTGAGTTATAGGTTTAACCTATATATTATCAAATCATAATAATAGACCACAAGATTTCATATTTCAATACATCTCATACATAGAGATAAAAATCATTCATATGGTGAACACCTGGTAACCGACATTAACAAGATGCATATAGAATATCCCCATCATTCCGGGACACCCATCGGACATGATAATTTCGAAGTACTAAAGCATTCCAAATTCCAGAATGGGGCTTGTTTGGCCCGATAGATCTATCTTTAGGATTCGCGTCAATTTGAGGGTCTGTTCCCAAATTCTTAGGCTACCAAGCTAAAAGGGGCATATTCGGCTTCGATCATTCACCAATATAATGTAGTTTCATTTACTTGTGTTTATTTCGTAAAACATTTATAAAGTTGCATGTATTTTCATCCCAAAATATTAGATTTTAAAAGTGGGACTATAACTCACTTTCACAGATTTTTACTTCGTCGGGAAGTAAGACTTGGCCACTGGTCGATTCACGAACCTATAACAAATATGTACATATATATCAAAGTATGTTCAAAATATATTTACAACATTTTTTAATACGTTTTAATGTTTTAAGCTTATTAAGTCAGCTGTCCTCGTTAATAACCTACAACTAGTTGTCCATAGTTAGATGTACAGAAATAAATCGATATATATTATCTTGGATCAATCCACGACCCAGTGTATACACGTCTCAAGCTAGATCACAACTCAAAGCATATATATTTTTGGAATCAACCTCAACCCTGTATAGCTAACTCCAACATTACTGCATATAGAGTGTCTATGGTTGTTCCAAATAATATATATACATGGGTCGATATGATATGTCAAAACATTTGTATACGTGTCTATGGTATCCCAAGATTACATAATATATTAGAATACATGTATAATACAATATAAGTTAGCTAGGATATGATTTGAATAGAATTGTTACAATATTTCCCGTAGCTACAACAATCAAAAAAATCCAATCTTGTTTTACCCATAACTTCTTCGTTTTAAATCCGTTTTAAGTGAATAAAATTGCTATGGTTTCATATTGAACTCTATTTTATGAATCTAAACAGAAAAATTATAGGTTTATAGTCGAAAATATAAGTTACAAGTCGTTTTTGTAAGAGGTAGTCATTTCAGTCGAAAGAACGACTTCTTGATGACCATTTTGAAAAACATACTTCCACTTTGAGTTTAACCATGATTTTTGGATATAGTTTCATGTTCATAAGAAAAATCATTTTCCCATAAGAAAAACTTTTAAATCAAAGTTTATCATAGTTTTTAATTATCAAACCCAAAACAGCCCGCGGTGTTACTACGACGGCGTATGTCCGGTTTTACGGTGTTTTTCGTGTTTTACGGTTTTAAATCATTAAATTAGCATATCATATAGATATAAAACATGTGTTTATTTGATTTTAAAAGTCAAGTTAGAATGATTAACTTTGTTTGCGAACAAGTTTAGAATTAACTAAACTATGTTCTAGTGATTACGTTTTCAAATCTTCGAATAAGATAGTTATTTATATATGAATCAAATGATGTTACGAACATCAGTACTACCTCAAGTATAGTAGGTAAACCTACTGGAAATGACAAAAATAATCTTGAGCTTGAATAGATCTTTGATGGGTTGGAAGTTCTTGAAGCAGAATCATGACACGAAAACAATTTCAAGTAAGATTATTACTCGAATCAAGATAGTTTATAGTTATAGAAATCGAATAAAATTTGGATATGAGTATTACCATGAATAAGAAAGATAACCTACTGTAATTAACAAAGGTTTCTTGATCTTAGATGATTACTTGGAATGGATTTGCAAGATTAAAAGTAAACTAGCAAACTTGAAAGGATTTTCGAAGTGTTCTTGAAGTGTTCTTCCTATGATGATTATAGCTTGATTCTTGAAGTAATTTTTGATGAAGATGATGATTAGTTTACTGGAAATTTCGTTCCTAAGTGTGTGTGTGTGTGTGTGTGTGTGTGTGTGTGTGTGTTTAGAGAGAATTAGAAAGAGAATTGTAAGTGAAATGGATTGATTGGTGAGTGGTGAATGATGAGTGGTGAGTGGGGTTAAAAGGAGCTCTAGTTAGTTGACTAGTTCATAGTAGAAGTTAAATTTGATTAGTCATGCATGACATAATCAAGAGTGGAATCCCATGCTAGTTCCTATTGGTATATACTCATAGTAAGTACGTCTAGCAGCTGTATATAATACGGGTACGAATACTGAATGACTACGAGTAGAATTGTTGATGAAAAATGAAAGGAAATGTAATTGTAAGCATTTTTGCTAAGTAGAAGTACTTTGATATGTGTCTTACTTAACGATCTTATTTAATGTTGTTGAAATCTTAAAATCAAATTTTTAACACAGCTCGACCCCAGCCAGGGGCTCTGCCCCTTGGACCCCGCCAGGGGTTGTCACCCCTTGAACCCCGCTATCGGGGGCGATGCCCCTGAACCCCCGTCATAATCAAGATAAGTTCAAACAATTGTGCACTCCACACTTTCCCCAAACTTGTTCGATATTTAACAAGGTTATTTTGGTTAACAAATTAATCCCATTACAATTAAATCATATTGGTGGCACAAATCACCAACAATGAATATATCTTGATATGATATATATACTTTAAAATATCGTTACAACGATAATCGTTACATACATGTCCATATATATATATATATATATATATATATATATATATATATATATATATATATATATATATATATATATATATATATATATATATATATATATATATATATGGACATATAGTTTTTACAAGTTTTAACGTTCGTGAATCGCCGGTCAACTTGGGTGGTCAATTGTCTACATGAAACTCATTTCAAATAATCAAGTCTTAACAAGTTTGATTGCTTAACATGTTGGAAACATTTAATCATGCAAATATAGTTTTCATTTAATATATAATCATGGAATAATCATGGAAAAGTTCGGGTCACTACATTGTTGACACATAATAAAAGTTCTTTTGAGTTAAGAGCCCGTGGTGTTGAAAGATTTTAAAAGTTCTTTTGAGTTTAAGAGCCCGTGGTATTGACAAATTTTAAAAGTGATTTTGGGTAGTGTTAGTAACTTAATGTCTACACCTTTTTTTCTCACAATTAATATCTTTTTAATTATTATAAATTATATATTACGTAATATTTAGAGATATTATGAGTACATTGAAAATTTATCATGGAACGTAACATTAGTAAAGTCTAAGTTATATTATTTTAGAATTATTATATACAATTATTTTTTGAATAAAAGTGTAATCCGCAAGTTTAATTTTAGAAAAGTTGTTAGTCATTTCGGCAGAATAGTGGTTCTCGGGGGAGTCATCATGTATAATTAATATTATAATAGTTATATTTGGGTGTTCGTAGATATATTAAGGACTTAAACTGTAAATTCAAATCACTTCCATATTTATTGTTAAAAATAAATGCTCCATTGGTAGCGCATCGAAGCTCTGTATCGAATACAATTTATTGCGTTTAGTTCGTAAAATTATTTCGAGTTGAACGGTGATGGCGGTGGAACCTAACTCGCGATAACAGAAAGATAAATTCGTTAAAAAGTTTTAGTGAGTTTTTATTTGGTGGGTAAAAAACAAAAAGGAATGTAAATTTGTAATTAAATTATAATTAATCTTTATATGGAAAGTTTAAACCTAGTATATTATAGAAATTTAAATATTAATTAGAAAGCATAGAAGATCAAAGAAAGCATACATACATTTTTTTAGATCGACGTTATTATATAAATAATGATAGGTATTAAGTGAACGTAAATGCTAAAGTTATTTAGTTTAATGAATCGTGGAACCACATAGTCCGACTAAGAAACTTGTCAGCTGAACATTTCATCAAACACCTAAAATGCATATTTAACAATTCACATCCAATCATAAGTCAATCATAAGAGATAATATTGGTTATCATTTTATTTTAAAAGTGTAAATTAAAATATATGTAGAATTTGTTCCTTTTGCTAACTTTTGTACCTTCTCGTACTAAATTCAAAATAATTAATTAAAATAATTTAATTTTAATAATTAAAATAATTATTAATAAGATTTAATAATAGTAATTAATTAATAAGATTTAATTTTAATTCAAAATTATTTAGATTAATGACATCACCCACCATGCTTAGATTTTTTTCTTTTTCTTTTTAATTTTTTCTTAATAAAGGAATTAGCCTAATAATGACATCATCATTTTAGCAATATAATAGAAACTATAGATTATTTAATATATTTAATATATTTAATATATATATATATATATATATATATATATATATATATATATATATATATATATATATATATATATATATATATATATATATGTAAACATCCATAAATAACTTTCAACCACAATCAAGAAAAAACTTTTGGTTTATATATATGTGTATATATATATATATATATATATATATATATATATATATATATATATATATATATATATATATATATATATATATATATATTGTCATAACCCGACCTTAACCATAAGGACGAATACAATAACATATGATTTCATCGCGAGGTATTGACCTCTATATGCGACATTTTTCAAAAACTGCATTCGTTTTTACAATACAAACCATAGCTTTTATTACAAATACAAGGTTTAAACAACTTAATAATGATTATCGTTTAGCGATAATCTTAGACTTACAAACTTTACATATGATAATAACAATACGACCTCCAACATATTTTACATTACAAATCCTCCGATATGCAGTTTTATTTTTGACACAAATATGCATACTCAAGATCTTGCTTAAATTCAACATGTTGCAGCGGAAGCTTTTAGTTATCACCTGAGAATAAACATGCTTAAAACGTCAACATAAAGTTGGTGAGATATAGGTTTAAAGCCGGCAGCGTTATGAATATAGACCACAAGATTTCATATATAAACGTTTTAATAAAAATATTCTAAGTTGTTGAGCACTTGATAACCATACTTAACATTTAATCAACGTCGCATATTCCCTTTATTATGAAATCTTACTACACCGTACCAAGTGTAGTCACCGAAACGAAGTACTGTGCAACTGTTGAATACTGGTCGTCCAGTCCGGTTGGGGTTGTCAGGCTCGATAGATCTATCAACAGGATTCGCGTTTACAATACCTCATGTAAATAGTAGTTACCAAGTTACAGGGAAGTATGCCAGTGGTACAACTCAACGTAGAATATATATTTTTAATCACTTGTGTCCATAACGTAAATCATAAAATGCATGTATTCTCATCCCGAAATATTTAGAGTTTAAAAGTGGGACTATATACTCACTTTTGTCTTGAAGGTATTTAACTCGACTTGGTCTCCGATAGATATCACGAACCTAACCATATGTATAATATATCAACATATTTTCTTTTCAAGTAATCGTTACATATATATATATATATATATATATATATATATATATATATATATATATATATATATATATATATATATATATATATACTTTTAATACTTTTAATATTTTCTTAGTTAGCAGTCCGATGTTAGTGGTCCACAATTAGTTGCTTAAATAAAATAAATAAAGACCCCATCGTATTCGTGTTGATCAGAATTAATCTTGACCCATGGTACCATGTTGTCAAATGACGTGTTGCGTACATAAAGTACCGTGTTGTCAAATGACGTGTTGCGTACAATCATGAGGTCTTATGATTAATCTTCTCGTGTTGTTTACGGGTGGTCCTGAAATATATAAAATAAAATTATAAGTAAATATATATTATATATTATGTTAATTAGCCAAGATATGATTAATCCGATTTTGTCATAATATGATATATTACAGGTCTTGAAGTGTTTTTTTTTAAAATCAAATTAGAAGGATCTATTTAGTTTGCGAACAAGTTTGAAATCACTCAAACTATGTTCTTGTTGTTAAAATTTTATAACACAAAATAAGATAGCTATATAAATATGAATCGAATAAGGTTACTACCTCAAGTTACTTGGACAAAGCTACTGGAAAAGGTAAGAAAAATCTTGGAATCAAAAGAGTGGTGGAGTGGGATTGAAAGATTGGAAGTAATCTCCTTGAAATCAGATGACTATATTGATACGTTCTTGAGTAGGTAAATGAAGAGATATTAGGGAGTGAATTAACTTGAAAGAAAATTGGAAATGAAATTGTATGTGTGTGTGTGTGCAAAATAGCATGATTATGGGATGGATATATAGGAGATTTAGTTTGTTTTCTTGCACAAAAGTCACACATGAGGTTAAATGGCTGGTTCCCACATGTAACATCATGTCTAGTGGCTGATCATTGAAGTTTATTGTTAGTATATACCAATAGTAAATACGTATAGAAGCCGGGTATGATACGGTTACATATACCCTAGATATACTTGTAGAAATTTTGAGGAATCGGAACGAGAATTCAAATATGGACGGGTTTATAACTGTAAAAGAGGCTCAAAACTGGGCTTTTATTTTTGGGTCAAACCGGGCCAAAATAAAATTTTAAGACATTTTTAATAAAGCAATGTTAGCCCAAAAAAAAAATTTCCAAGCTGACCTGGCAGCTCGACCCCAGCCAGGGGCTCTGCCCCTTGGACCTCGCCAGGGGTTGCCACCCCTTGGACCCCGCTTATCGGGGGCGCTGCCCCCGAACCCCCGTCATAATCAAGATAAGTTCTAACAAGTGTGCACTCCACACTTCCCCAAACTTGTTCGATATTTATCAAGATTATTTTGGTTACAATTTAATCGCATTACACTTAAATCATATTGGTGACATAGATCACCAACACATTATATATTGTAAGTATATATGTCAAAGAATGTTACATATAGTTATCGTTTTGATAACTTAAGTTAGTGGTCTCAAAGTATACTTATAACTCATTGTTGTTAGTTCACAATGAAATGTTAAACCATCCTTAAATCATGTTAAATATGTATAGATATGTACATATACATAATCGTATAATTATCGTGTGTTATATAGTTCGTGATATCATCGGTCAAATTGGACGGTCAAACGTTGTGTGAAACTCTTTTCAAAAACATAAGTCTCAACAGTTTGGATTGCTTATCATGTTGGTAAGGTTTATTTTATGTAAATATTAATCTCATAAGTATAAAATGATCGGAAAAATCCGGGTCGTTACATATATATATATATATATATATATATATATATATATATATATATATATATATATATATATATATATATATATATATATATATATATATATATAGTGGTAGGATCAAGAGGGAAGTAACCAATCGGGGGGAAGTGGGGGAAAGCAAAAATTTTTTTTTTCGTTTTTTGAAAAAACTTTGTTCACGAACATTATAGATGGGATGAAAATATGAATATTTAATAAAGGTACTTTGTGATAAATGTTTTTATTTTGACGGGAAAATGCTCGAAGAAGTAATATATAACAATTATCGTGTTTTTCGAGCGTATGTTGAGGTTTTAGCTATTAGGGTTTAGATATTAGGGTTTATAGGGTTTAGATATTTGGGTTTAGAAATTTAGGGTTTAGATTTAGGGTTTAGATTTAGGATTTAGATTGAGTTTTTAACACGAACGGTTTAGAGTTTAGGATTTAGGGTTTAGGGTTTAGGGTTTAGGGTTTAGGGTTTGGTGTTTTGGGTTTATGGAATAAACCCAAAACACCAAACCCTAAACTCTAAATCGGGCTAAATTTTACTTCACAAAACATGAAGAAAAAAAAACGTTCATATTCTTCACGAACAATATTATCTTGAATGTTATTTTTGTCGATCGTTTTCCCGCCTAAATAATAACATTCATCACGAAGTGTCTTTTCTAAATGTTCATATTTCCGTGTGATCTTGATGCCGGAAAAAAAATTCCAAAAAAAATGAATTTTTTTTTTTGCTTCCCCCCACTTACCCCGATTGGTTATTTCTCCATTGATCCTACCCATATATATATATATATATATATATATATATATATATATATATATGGTAATTGAGTCCTAGAATCATAAATATGGTGTATTACTCACATAATTTAATAGACTAGTAAAAAAGGTTAAAATTATTATGTTAAAAAAGTAAAAAATAAAATATAAATTATATTAAATAAAAATTTCATAAATAAATTTTTAGTAATTAATAATCAATAAATATATAAACCTTTCATTTTTTAAGTAACGTAAGTTATTTTTTTAACCTATATATATATATATATATATATATATATATATATATATATATATATATATATATATATATATATATATATATATATATATATATATATATATATATATATATATATATATATAGTGGAAGGATCAAGAGGGAAGTAATCATTCGGGGGGAAGCAAAAACTTTTTTTTTTGTTTTTTGAAAAAACTTTGTTCACGAACATTATAGATGAGATGAAAATATGAACATTTAGTAGAGACACTTTGTGATAAATATTTTTATTTTGGCGGAAAAACACCCGAAGAAGTAATATATAACAATTATCGTGTTTTTCGAGCGTATTTTGAGGTTTTAGCTATTGGGGTTTAGATATTAGGGTTTAGATATTAGGGTTTATAGGTTTTAGATATTAGAGTTTAGAAATTTAGGGTTTAGGGTTTAGATTTAGGGTTTAGATTTAGAATTTAGATTGAGTTTTTAACACGAACGGTTTAGAGTTTAGGGTTTAGGGTTTAGGGTTTAGGGTTTGGTGTTTTGGGTTTATGGAATAAACCCAAAACACCAAACCCTTAACCCTAAACTCTAAATCGGGCTAAATTTTACTTCACAAAACATGAAAAAAAACGTTCATATTCTTCACGAACAATATTATCTTGAATGTTATTTTTATCGATCGTTTTCCTGCCTAAATAATAACATTCATCACGAAGTGTCTCTTCTAAATGTTCATATTTTTGTGTGATCTTGATGCCGGAAATTTTTTTTTTTAAAAAAACGAAATTTTTTTTTTGCTTCCCCCCGCTTCCCCCTGATTGGTTACTTCCCCATTGATCCTGCCCCTATATATATATATATATATATATATATATATATATATATATATATATATATATATATATATATATATATATATATATATTCACTCCAAGTGTCATAAATATGTTCATTAACCCAACTCAATTACTATTATTTTTTTATTTTACTCTATATAACTACTTAACAACATGGTAAAAGTTATAATTCTATTATATATATATATATATATATATATATATATATATATATATATATATATATATATATATATATATATATATTGACTCTAAATGTCATAAATATGCTCATTAACCCAACTCTATTATTTTTTTTTTACTTAACAACGTGGTCATGGGTTCAAGTCCCACGGATGGCGCCATTGTTAACACTTATTTCCTTACGAGGTAAGGCTTAGTGTGCCAACACGATACTAGAAGTAATCCCTGCAGACCCGGTTCACAAGTATAGAAACTTTTGGGGTGGCTTAATCAATCTGTCGTCCGTAGAGTGTAGAATTGCTAGCCGGATGACTTCTAGTGAGAGAAATTGTTAGAGAGAGAGGTGAAGTCTCTGCTCTCAAATTTGTCAGAATGTCTGAACTGTGTAAAATGATGACCCAAGGGGTCTATTTATAGTGTCAGATTCATCGAATTGTTCGGGGACACTTGTCAGATGATGATACGTTCTGTTACTTGTGATCCGAAATTTATGCTGAAAGTGGCGTTCTCCGGCCAGGGCTTACGCGCTAGGCGGCCTTCAGGGCTTACGCATGACGGAGCAGCCTGTACAGCGGAGAACGGTAGGCGGACAGTCATATAAAACTGTTGTTCTCAGTGCTTCTGATGGTAATTTTATGCGATCATTATGCCTTTTATGCGTGTATTCGATAGGATACACCATTAATAAAAGTTTATACTTTTATTATCTATATCTATATATTTTGAGTCCTACAAAATTAAGTATGTTATAATAAATAGAATTAACTAAATAAAAAAGATATAAAATAGTAAAGTAAAAAATTATGAATTGTTTATGAATATAATGATTATTAAATTATTAAATACGTATCATTTATGAATAAATTAACTCTTGATTTTCATAATATGAATTACTTCTTGCCTTTATCATCATAGTAAAAAAGTTAAAATTAAAATCTACCCATACTAATAAATTTATAGACTTATAGATAAATTTATATTATCATAGTTAAAAAGTTTTAAAACTAATCTACCAATTTTAATAAATATATAGACTTAAAGATAGATTTATATCAACATTCATGGCATATTACCGTTTATAATTGGGTAATGAAGTAGATATAATCCTAAAACTAAAGAATTGATATAGGTGACTATTGTAGTTGATCATCTTTCATCATTAAGCTATTAGCATAATGAAAATGTAATTAATGAAATAATAGTATTATCTATGACATAAGTTAAATTTGTTAAATGTTTATTAAGCTAATTATTTTCTTTTATTTCTCATTTTATTAAATATCTAACTTTTAACCTTTCATTTTTCGTATAATAAGTAGGTAAGTTTCAAGTTTCAAGCCTTTCATTTTTCTTATAATAAATATATTAGTTTTAATCTTTTCATTTTCTTATATTAAATAGCTAACTATTTTGATACATTGTTATCTATAAATACCCATTTTCATTTGTGAAATACTCATTTTTTATTTCAAAGTTAGTCGTACTTTACAATTGAAGTAATTTATAGAGTTTTATAGACGTTAGTTATTCATCATCATCGTCATCATGAATGATTTGTTCTTTCAATGTCAAACATACATCCATCACATTAGCATTATATATATATATTTCATTAAGATGTAATTGGTGTGGAATGAATTTTTATCTTATTTTACGTAATTGTTTAGAATTCACTTAAAGATGTACATTTGATTTGTGTGTAGTTTTATTAATATATGTATATATGAGTGCGCTTTCTTTGATAGTTGTTTTTATCTTTTTTTATAGTTGTCAACTCTTGCCCACTAACGATTCGATACATAAATTTTAAAATATGAAAATTTGGAGCAAGCTGTGCAACGCACGGGCATTGCCCACTAGTGTTTTACAATAGGGGATTGATATTTCCACATTCAAATCTTATAAATCCAACATATTGGTTGAATATTGTGACAGCCCGTCCTAATCCACCTGGACGAAGTCATCATCATCTGGTTCCATTGCGAGGTACTGACCTAAATATGCCATGAATGACTCCAAATAATATCTTTCAATTGAGCAAATGCACAGCGGAAGACTTAATTCGTACCTGAGAATAAACATGCTTAAAAGTGTCAACCAAAAGGTTGGTGAGTTCATAGGTTTATCACAACAATCATTTCAATATTTTAATAGACCACAAGATTTCATAATCATAAACATAATACACTCGCAAGTGTATGTAAAGCATTCTAAGTGGTTGAGCACTTGGTAACCATACTTAACATTTAATCACGTCGCATATTCCCTTTATTATGAAATCTCACTACACCGTACCAAGTGTAGTCACCGAAACGAAGTACTGTGCAACCGTTGAATACTGGTCGTCCAGTCCGGTTGGGGTTGTCAGGCCCGATAGATCTATCAACAGGATTCGCGTTTACAATACCCATGTAAATAGTAGTTACCAAGCTACAGGGAAGTATGCCAGTGGTACAACTCAACGTAGAATATATTTTTAAGTACTTGTGTCTATTTCGTAAACATTTATAAAAGTAGCGCATGTATTCTCAGCCCCAAAATATATATAAAAAGTGAGTAATGAAACTCACCTAATGTATTTTGTAGTAAAAATACATAGAACGACATTGAACAAGTATAGGGTTGACCTCGGATTCACGTACCTATATCATTTGTATATATTAATACATATAATGGTAATCAAATAAGTTATGTTTTATTATTCTTAAGTGTTATTTTAGTAATTTGTATGTTTTATTAATAACTAAATTAACTATATTTATTTTATATACTTTAGATAAATAGTTAGTATTTATTATGAAATATTAATGTTGTTATGTGATATATATTAAATATATTCTTATATAGTTATTTATTTAGTAAAATAATATTAATAATAATAAATAACAATTTACATCTTTTTATGATAATAATAATAATAATAATAATGATACTACTCAAAATTTTAAAATGATAATTTTAATAATAATATAAATTTTGGTAAAAATGATAACAATAATAGTAATAATAATAATAACTATTATAACTATAAAACTAATAATTTTTCTAATAATGAAAACAATAATAATATTAATACTTAATAATACACATAATTTTAATAAAAATAATAATAATAATAATAATAATAATAAAGGTAATTGTGTATACCCTTAAAGCTTTGTCTAATACAGAGTATATATAAAAAAATAGCACGCCAGCTGGTCACACTAACCCTACTCACTTTTAACATCCCACTAAACCATTTATATACTATATATGTCTGTTTCAATCGCTTAAACCCAAAAGGAGTCACAAGTTCTTAACAGCACATGATATCATTATCATTATCTCCTTTATTACCCAACAACTCCTATCTGCACTCATTACTTTATTTATTTTTATTTTTATTTTTTTCCATCCCGTAACAGAAATACGTAAGCAGAAGAAATCGAGCATGAGGGATAAGGTTTATTCATGGTGACTAGAGGTGACATTCAAATATAGATAGAATTATATCCAAACTGTGAGCACGAGCAGGTATGAAACAGGAGAATAAATGTATCGTACGTGGTGTCGGTTTGGTTGTGATTTGAATTCATCAGGAAAAAAAACAGAAAGATGTTGCAGCAATAAAAGAATAAAAAGAGTGGCGGTTTTCAAGATTCACGAAGAAGAATGAAGTGAGGAAGAGATGAGAGAGAAAGAAGATGTTGGTGGTTGGTTTGGTGATTTTACAGCGGTAAAGATGGCAGTACCGTAGCAGGTGTTCATGGTGGTTTGAGTGGTGTCTGTCATGATGATTGTGGGGCGTCGGTTGAGGTAGCGAATGGTAGTGATCGGTTGAAGATGGTTATGGTTCACGATGAAGGTTTAGAGAGAGAGACGGTTGTAATGGTGATTTAAGATGTTGAGTTTGTGGTGGTTTCATCAAGACCGAATTAGAAGAGAGTAATAACGGTCACAATAGTTTGAATGATATGGTGATCGAGTGGTGAAGGTGGTTGAGGTCGTGGTTGGTGTTTGTACATTCGAACAATAGAAAAACAACCCAAGTGGGTATTGATGAAGATGTGTTTGCGTTGGTGACTTGGTTGTTTTTTTTCGATCTCAAACAGAGCCGGACAGCAGCAAACGATTTTGATGGTGATGAACGAAAATGGGTGGTGGTTCAAGATGAACAAATGGAGATGGTTGCAAGAGTTAAAGAGTAATTTTAAAAAATATGGATGATATGTGTATGCATATATGCATCGTGTGTAGATATCAAAAGAAAAGGGTTGTTAAAGATATGCAAGTTGTGTGTGATGATAGTGGTAGTATCATGGATATGTATAAGTTAGAATGTAAACAAATACAGTGATAGTCCTTAATAATTCAATTGATCACTACATGTTTAATTAGTCACTCAATTGGATTTGTCAACAAACATACGAAAATCAGTTGTCTTATAGCAAATTGGATTCGACAAAGAGAATCGTTCGTACGAGAAATAATAAAAGATAAATTAACAGTTGAAGTCGACTCCAAATAGATTTTTGGTTTGTATTGCAATGGAATTAACAACTTTATACAAATTGAAATTTCATATAGAGATTTGTAACAAATTTTGGAGTCATCTACGTTTGATTTATCTAATAAGTATTAATAATAATAGATATATTAATATTAATAATAATACCTCTAATAATAATAAAATCAATAACATTATTATAATAACGTATACTTTAACTTGTAGTTTAATACATTACTATTACCTATTACTAATTACGTAATACTTAATAATTATATGATACATATATTATTTATATTATATATTATATATATAGTTTCATTCTAAATTACAGCTTATTTATTTTTGTATCCCACTTTTCATATTTAATTCTAATGTTTATTTTATAAATTTTAAATTATTATACATTCTTTCATTTATATAAATATATACATATTTATTTACAAACATTGATTCGTAAATCGTCGGGAACAGTCAAAGATCAAATAAATATATGAAACAGTTCAAAATTTTTGAGATCCAACCTAACAGATTTCTCTTATCGCGTCAAAATATAATATCGTATCGAGGGTTTGATTTAAAATTAGTCGAAATTTTCCGGATCGTGACAAATATCGGGTTCAGAACTAAACGACAATATTACGCTTAACCGGTAACGATGTTTTGATTATGACGCATAGACTTAAGTGATGTTAGATATCTTAATATAAAACCGCAAGTTCACTAATCCATGCTTGATCTTGTAAATGACCAAAATAAACTGAAAATAAAATTGGATAAGAATACGCGCGGTCAAAGCACGGCTGACCGCAGGATCGACCATAGGACCCTCAACAAGATTGCAACGCTGTTTTATGAAAACAAGTTGCACGGTCAACCTCACAGTCAACCGTGGTGGGAGCCGCAAATCTTGCTGTTAAGGATTTCATCCCAATAAAGATCTCCCACTTCTGGGCATCTATAATTCATGAAACATAGTTCAACATACTTAGAATTGGTGCCGTTTTCATATCCAAAAGAGGTTTGGTCATAAGAGCGCTAAAATCGGTTAATCACACCTAATGACACATTAACGACGTTTTAACCGTAATTAGCAATAACACATAAGTGTTATATATTAACTTGTGATCTTGAGATCTATATTAACATACTTAGGAAGATCAACAAGTAGTAACACATGTAGGGTTATGTCACTAGAACACTAATTACAGTATATGACTAGTTAAGTGACATTTTGACAAAATCAACCAATGAAGACTGGTGCACCTAAATCACATTTAGACATACTTAAGATAGTCACCAAGTCCCAATCTAGAGTTGCTCAGCCCTTGTACATGTATTGGACATTAATGTATGCTTATACATTAATCAAAGCAATGTGACACACTAGAATCAAGTTTACGAAAGCCTTGTTCTAGTTGGTGTGCACACTTGCATTTATTTGATCTTTGAACTTAGATAAACTCTTGTCATGATCAAATGTGAGTATTACTTTTGCCTAATTGCCTAATACTCATCAATATAATAAATGTGACTTGTGCTAACATGATAAACATATTTAACATGCTTTGTGTTCTTGTTATATGTTTACTTATTCCAACATGATAAAGGTTACTAGTAAAATTTGTTCTTACATAATAAACAAACTTAACATGCTTTGTGTTCTTGTTATATGTTTATTTGTTCTAACATATTTAATGTGCTTTGTGAAACTTGTTTAATGTGATAAACATACTTAACATGCTTTGTGTTCTTGTTATATGTTTTGATATGTTAAACATGATTTAAAGTTCAAATGGTCCAAGTAGTTCATACTTCTCAAGTGTCATTTGGTCATAAGTGTATTTGGGTCTTTGAAATGCAAAACCCACTAACACACATAATTGACCTATAAAATACAAAATGGCTAAAGTCAAGCAACATGGTTTAATACTTACTTATATGTTGTCTTAATGTGCCTAACATGATTAATATGCTTAACTAGATAAGACATCACACTTACATTCAATTAATTGATACTTAAATTTGAATTGAAGGATTAAACATTGATTAAGTGGTCAATTGAATGAGAGAAGTTAATGTAGTGTTGACTAACCAATTAGAAATCATCCATGTGTGTTGAATCTGAAGACCCGTTCTAATCCATCTGGACAAATACATTACATTTGGTTACATCGTGAGGTACTTGACTTCTATATGATACATTTTACAAACATTGCATTCGATTTTAAAAGACAATCTTTATTTACAACAAAAGTTGACGGCATGCATACCATTTCATAATATATCCAACTATAATTGACTTAATAATAATCTTGATGAACTCGACGACTCTAATGCAACATCTTTTGAAATATGCCATGAATGACTCCAAGTAATATTTCTAAAATGAGCAAATGCACAGCAGACGATTTCTTTCATACCTGAGAATAAACATGCTTTCAAGTGTCAACCAAAAGGTTTGTGAGTTCATTAATTTAACATAAATAATCATTTTCATCATTTTAATAGACCACAAGATTTTCATTTCTCATAAATATACGTCCCATGCATAGAGACAAAAATCATTCATATGGATTGAACACCTGGTAACCGACATTAACAAGATGCATATAAGAATATCCCCTACCATTCCGGGAAATCCTTCGGACATGATATAAAATAACATCAAAGTACTAAAGCATCCGCTACAACGGATGGGGTTTGTTAGGCCCAATAGATCTATCTTTAGGATTCGCGTCAATTAGTAGTTTGGTTTACTAATTCTTAGGTTACCAAGCAAAAGGGGCATATTCGGCTTCGATCATTCACCCATATAATGTAGTTTCAATTACTTGTGTCTATTTCGTAAAACATTTATAAAAATTGCGCATGTATTCTCAGCCCAAAAATATAAAGGGTAAAAACGCAAATGAAACTCACTGTACTGTATTTTGTAGTAAAAATACAAATGACGACATTGAACAATGCAGGGTAGGCCTCAGATTCACGAACCTATATCATTTGTGTATTTATTAATACATATAATCGTAACTTGAAATGTCCCGTTCTTATTGATTAAAAATGTTCCATATTAATTGATTCCGTTGCGAGGTTTTGACCTCTATATGAGACGTTTTTCAAAGACTGCATTCATTTTAAAACAAACCATAACCTTTATTTCATCAATAAAGGTTTAAAAAGCTTTATGTAGATTATCAAATAATGATAATCTAAAATATTCTGTTTACACACGACCATTACATAATGGTTTACAATACAAATATGTTACAACAAAATAAGTTTCTTGAATGCAGTTTTTACACAATATCATACAAGCATGGACTCCAAATCTCGTCCTTATTTAAGTATGCGACAGCGGAAGCTCTTAATAATCACCTGAGAATAAACATGCTTAAAACGTCAACAAAAATGTTGGTGAGTTATAGGTTTAACCTATATATATCAAATCATAATAATAGACCACAAGATTTCATATTTCAATACACATCCCATACATAGAGATAAAAATCATTCATATGGTGAACACCTGGTAACCGACATTAACAAGATGCATATATAAGAATATCCCCATCATTCCGGGACACCCTTCGGATATGATATAAATTTCTAAGTACTAAAGCATCCGGTACTTTGGATGGGGTTTGTTAGGCCCAATAGATCTATCTTTAGGATTCGCGTCAATTAGGGTGTCTGTTCCCTAATTCTTAGATTACCAGACTTAATAAAAAGGGGCATATTCGATTTCGATAATTCAACCATAGAATGTAGTTTCACGTACTTGTGTCTATTTTGTAAATCATTTATAAAACCTGCATGTATTCTCATCCCAAAAATATTAGATTTTAAAAGTGGGACTATAACTCACTTTCACAGATTTTTACTTCGTCGGGAAGTAAGACTTGGCCACTGGTTGATTCACGAACCTATAAAAATATATACATATATATCAAAGTATGTTCAAAATATATTTACAACACTTTTAATATATTTTGATGTTTTAAGTTTATTAAGTCAGCTGTCCTCGTTAGTAACCTACAACTAGTTGTCCACAGTTAGATGTACAGAAATAAATCGATAAATATTATCTTGAATCAATCCACGACCCAGTGTATACGTATCTCAGTATTGATCACAACTCAAACTATATATATTTTGGAATCAATCTCAACCCTGTATAGCTAACTCCAACATTCACATATAGAGTGTCTATGGTTGTTCCGAAATATATATAGATGTGTCGACATGATAGGTCGAAACATTGTATACGTGTCTATGGTATCTCAAGATTACATAATATACAATACAACTTTTAAATCAAAGTTTATCATAGTTTTTAATTAACTAACCCAAAATAGCCCGCGGTGTTACTACGACGGCGTAAATCCGGTTTTACGGTGTTTTTCGTGTTTCCAGGTTTTAAATCATTAAGTTAGCATATCATATAGATATATAACATGTGTTTAGTTGATTTTAAAAGTCAAGTTAGAAGGATTAACTTTTGTTTGCGAACAAGTTTAGAATTAACTAAACTATGTTCTAGTAATTACAAGTTTAAACCTTCGAATAAGATAGCTTTATATGTATGAATCGAATGATGTTATGAACATCATTACTACCTTAAGTTCCTTGGATAAACCTACTGAAAAAGAGAAAAATGGATCTAGCTTCAACGAATCCTTGGATGGCTCGAAGTTCTTGAAGCAGAATCATGACACGAAAACAAGTTCAAGTAAGATCATCACTTGAAATAAGATTGTTATAGTTATAGAAATTGAACCAAAGTTTGAATATGATTATTACCTTGTATTAGAATGATAACCTAATGTAAGAAACAAAGATTTCTTGAGGTTGGATGATCACCTTACAAGATTGGAAGTGAGCTAGCAAACTTGGAAGTATTCTTGATTTTATGTAACTAGAACTTGTAGAATTTATGAAGAACACTTAGAACTTGAAGATAGAACTTGAGAGAGATCAATTAGATGAAGAAAATTGAAGAATGAAAGTGTTTGTAGGTGTTTTTGGTCGTTGGTGTATGGATTAGATATAAAGGATATGTAATTTTGTTTTCATGTAAATAAGTCATGAATGATTACTCATATTTTTGTAATTTTATGAGATATTTCATGCTAGTTGCCAAATGATGGTTCCCAAATGTGTTAGGTGACTCACATGGGCTGCTAAGAGCTGATAACTGGAGTGTATATACCAATAGTACATACATCTAAAAGCTGTGTATTGTACGAGTACGAATAAGGGTGCATACGAGTAGAATTGTTGATGAAACTGAACGAGGATGTAATTGTAAGCATTTTTGTTAAGTAGAAGTATTTTGATAAGTGTATTGAAGTCTTTCAAAAGTGTATAAATACATATTAAAACACTACATGTATATACATTTTAACTGAGTCGTTAAGTCATCGTTAGTCGTTACATGTAAGTGTTGTTTTGAAACCTTTAGGTTAACGATCTTGTTAAATGTTGTTAACCCAATGTTTATAATATCAAATGAGATTTTAAATTATTATATTATCATGATATTATCATGTATGAATATCTCTTAATATGATATATATATACATTAAATGTCTTTACAACGATAATCGTTACATATATGTCTCGTTTAAAAATCATTAAGTTAGTAGTCTTGTTTTTACATATGTAGTTCATTGTTAATATACTTAATGATATGTTTACTTATCATAGTATCATGTTAACTATATATATATATCCATATATATGTCATCATATAGTTTTTACAAGTTTTAACGTTCGTGAATCACCGGTCAACTTGGGTGGTCAATTGTCTATATGAAACATATTTCAATTAATCTAGTCTTAACAAGTTTGATTGCTTAACATGTTGGAAACATTTAATCATGTAAATATCAATCTCAATTAATATATATAAACATGGAAAAGTTCGGGTCACTATAGTACCTACCCGTTAAATAAATTTCGTCCCGAAATTTTAAGTTGTTGAAGGTGTTGACGAATCTTCTGGAAATAGATGCGGGTATTTCTTCTTCATCTGATCTTCACGCTCCCAGGTGAACTCGGGTCCTCTACGAGCATTCCATCGAACCTTAACAATTGGTATCTTGTTTTGCTTAAGTCTTTTAACCTCACGATCCATTATTTCGACGGGTTCTTCGATGAATTGGAGTTTTTCGTTGATTTGGATTTCATCTAACGGAATAGTGAGATCTTCTTTAGCAAAATATTTCTTCAAATTCGAGACATGGAAAGTGTTATGTACTGCCGCGAGTTGTTGAGGTAACTCAAGTCGGTAAGCTACTGGTCCGACACGATCAATAATCTTGAATGGTCCAATATACCCTGGATGTAATTTCCCTCGTTTACCAAATCGAACAACGCCTTTCCAAGGTGCAACTTTAAGCATGACCATCTCTCCAATTTCAAATTCTATATCTTTTCTTTTAATGTCAGCGTAGCTCTTTTGTCGACTTTGGGCGATTTTCAACCGTTGTTGAATTTGGATGATCTTCTCGGTAGTTTCTTGTATAATCTCCGGACCCGTAATCTGTCTATCCCCCACTTCACTCCAACAAATCGGAGACCTGCACTTTCTACTATAAAGTGCTTCAAACGGCGCCATCTCAATGCTTGAATGGTAGCTGTTGTTGTAGAAAAATTCTGCTAATGGTAGATGTCGATCCCAACTGTTTCCGAAATCAATAACACATGCTCGTAGCATGTCTTCAAGTGTTTGTATCGTCCTTTCGCTCTGCCCATCAGTTTGTGGATGATAGGCAGTACTCATGTCTAGACGAGTTCCTAATGCTTGCTGTAATGTCTGCCAGAATCTTGAAATAAATCTGCCATCCCTATCAGAGATAATAGAGATTGGTATTCCATGTCTGGAGACGACTTCCTTCAAATACAGTCGTGCTAACTTCTCCATCTTGTAATCTTCTCTTATTGGCAGGAAGTGTGCTGATTTGGTGAGACGATCAACTATTACCCAAATAGTATCAAAACCACTTGCAGTCCTTGGCAATTTAGTGATGAAATCTATGGTAATGTTTTCCCATTTCCATTCCGGGATTTCGGGTTGTTGAATGAGACATGATGGTTTCTGATGCTCAGCTTTGACCTTAGAACACGTCAAACATTCTCCTACGTATTTAGCAACATCGGCTTTCATACCCGGCCACCAAAAATGTTTCTTGAGATCCTTGTACATCTTCCCCGTTCCAGGATGTATTGAGTATCTGGTTTTATGAGCTTCTCTAAGTACCATTTCTCTCATATCTCCAAATTTTGGTACCCAAATCCTTTCAGCCCTATACCGGGTTCCATCTTCCCGAATATTAAGATGCTTCTCCGATCCTTTGGGTATTTCATCCTTTAAATTTCCCTCTTTTAAAACTCCTTGTTGCGCCTCCTTTATTTGAGTAGTAAGGTTATTATGAATCATTATATTCATAGATTTTACTCGAATGGGTTCTCTGTCCTTCCTGCTCAAGGCATCGGCTACCATAGTTGCCTTCCCCGGGTGGTAACGAATCTCAAAGTCGTAATCATTCAACAATTCAATCCACCTACGCGCCTCATATTCAGTTGTTTCTGATTAAATATGTGTTGAAGACTTTTGTGGTCGGTATATATAATACTTTTGACCCCATATAAGTAGTGCCTCCAAGTCTTTAATGCAAAAACAACCGCGCCTAATTCCAAATCATGCGTCGTATAATTTTGTTCGTGAATCTTCAATTGTCTAGACGCATAAGCAATCACCTTCGTTCGTTGCATTAATACACAACCGAGACCTTGCTTTGATGCGTCACAATAAATCACAAAATCATCATTCCCTTCAGGCAATGACAATATAGGTGCCGTAGTTAGATTTTTCTTTAATAACTGAAACGCTTTCTCTTGTTCGTCATTCCATTCAAATTTCTTCCCTTTATGCGTTAATGCAATTAAGGGTTTTGCTATTCTGGAAAAGTCTTGGATGAACCTTCTGTAGTAACCAGCTAGTCCTAAAAATTGACGTATATGCTTCGGAGTTTTTGGGGTTTCCCACTTTTCAACGGTTTCGATCTTTGCTGGGTCCACCTGAATAGCTTCTTTGTTCACTATGTGACCGAGGAATTGAACTTCTTCCAACCAAAATGCACACTTTGAAAATTTAGCGTACAATTCTTCCTTCCTCAATACTTCTAACACCTTTCTCAAATGTTCACCGTGTTCTTGGTCATTCTTTGAGTAAATAAGTATGTCATCAATGAAAACAATGACAAACTTGTCAAGGTATGGTCCACACACTCGGTTCATAAGGTCTATGAACACAGCTAGTGCATTAGTTAAACCAAACGGCATGACCATAAACTCGTAATGACCGTAACGTGTTCTGAAAGCAGTCTTTGGAATATCATCTTCTTTCACCCGCATTTGATGATACCCGGAACGTAAGTAAATCTTTGAATAAACAGACGAGCCTTGTATTTGATCAAATAAGTCATCGATTCTCGGTAGTGGGTAGCGGTTCTTGATGGTAAGTTTGTTCAACTCTCGGTAGTCGATACACAACCTGAATGTACCATCTTTCTTCTTGACAAACAAAACAGGAGCTCCCCACGGTGATGTGCTTGGTCGAATGAAACCACGCTCTAAAAGTTCTTGTAATTGGGTTTGCAGTTCTTTCATCTCGCTGGGTGCGAGTCTGTAAGGAGCACGAGCTATTGGTGCAGCTCCCGGTACAAGATCTATTTGAAATTCAACGGATCGATGTGGGGGTAATCCCGGTAATTCTTTCGGAAATACATCGGGAAATTCTTTTGCAATGGGAACATCATTGATGCTCTTTTTTTCAGTTTGTACTTTCTCGACGTGTGCTAGAACAGCATAGCAACCTTTTCTTATTAGTTTTTGTGCCTTCAAATTACTAATAAGATGTAGCTTCGTGTTGCCCTTTTCTCCGTACACCATTAAGGGTTTTCCTTTTTATCGTATAATGCGAATTGCATTTTTGTAACAAAAGATCTCTGCTTTCACTTCTTTCAACCAGTCCATACCGATTATCACATTAAAACTCCCTAACTCTACTGGTATCAAATCAATCTTAAATGTTTCGCTAACCAGTTTAATTTCTCGATTCCGACATATATTATCTGCTGAAATTAATTTACCATTTGCTAATTCGAGTAAAAATTTACTATCCAAAGGCGTCAATGGACAACTTAATTTAGCACAAAAATCTCTACTCATATAGCTTCTATCCGCACCAGAATCAAATAAAACGTAAGCAGATTTATTGTCAATAAGAAACGTACCCGTAACAAGCTCCGGGTCTTCCTGTGCCTCTGCCGCATTAATATTGAAAACTCTTCCGTGGCCTTGTCCATTCGTGTTCTCCTGGTTCGGGCAATTTCTAATAATGTGGCCCGGTTTTCCACATTTATAACAAACTACATTGGCATAACTTGCTCCGACACTACTTGCTCCGCCATTACTCGTTCCGACACCATTACTCGTTCCGACACCATTTGTTCCTTTTGTTCTATTAACCCCTGGTCCGTAGACCTCACACTTCGCCGCGCTATGACCATTTCTTTTACACTTGTTGCAAAATTTGGTGCAGAACCCCGAGTGATACTTTTCACACCTTTGGTATAGCTGCTTCTGATTGTTGTTGTTGTTGTTGCGGTTATTATTGTTGTTGGGATGATTGTTATAGTTGCTGTTGTTTTTGTTGTTGTTGTTGTTGTTGGGCCATTTGTTGTAGTTGCGATTGATGTTGCGATTGTTGGGATAATTGTTGCGATTATTTTTGTAATTGTTGTTGTTGTTGTATTGGTGATTCTTATCACCGTTTTCCTCCCACTTTCTTTTGACTTGCTTCACATTGGCCTCTTCAGCAGTCTGTTCTTTAATTCTTTCTTCAATCTGGTTCACTAGTTTGTGAGCCATTCTACATGCCTGTTGTATGGAGGCGGGCTCGTGTGAACTTATATCTTCTTGGATTCTTTCCGGTAATCCTTTCACAAACGCGTCGATCTTCTCTTCCTCATCTTCGAATGCTCCCGGACACAATAGGTACAATTCTGTGAATCGTCTTTCGTACGTGGTAATATCAAATCCTTGGGTTCGTAACCCTCTAAGTTCTGTCTTGAGCTTATTGACCTCGGTTCTGGGACGGTACTTCTCATTCATCAAGTGCTTGAATGCTGACCACGGTAGTGTGTACGCATCGTCTTGTCCCACTTGCTCTAGATAGGTATTCCACCATGTTAACGCAGAACCTGTGAAGGTATGCGTAGCGTACTTCACTTTGTCCTCTTCAGTACACTTACTTATGGCAAACACCGATTCGACCTTCTCGGTCCACCGTTTCAATCCGATCGGTCCTTCGGTTTCATCAAATTCAAAAGGTTTGCAGGCAGTGAATTCTTTGTAGGTGCATCCTACACGATTTCCTGTACTACTAGATCCAAGGTTATTGTTGGTATGTAGCGCAGCCTGTACTGCGGCTATCTTTGAAGCTAGAAAAGTACGGAATTCCTCTTCATTCATATTCACGGTGTGTCGAGTAGTCGGTGCCATTTCCTTCAAAATAGTCAAATGGAACAAGTTAATCATACAGAATATTAAGAGTAGTTAATAGTATTTCGTAGCATAATATGAACTCATTTATAAAAGCTTTTTCTTCATATTAGTGTTTTATAAGTTTAAATTCGGGTAGTACCTACCCGTTAAGTTCATACTTAGTAGCTAATATACAATTCAACTACTACAATTCTATATGAGAAACTGATTATAATAATATTTCGCGTTCAAACTTTTACACAATATTTTACAAACTTACAATACCGCTTATTTTACATATAGCATGAAATATAGCACACAATAAATTTGATACAAGATGGTTGTGAAGATAATTCTAGCTAGTACACAAGTCGTTCAGCAAAGGCAATAAAGACACGTAATTCATACGTCCAGAAACAAGTCATGCATTCTGGTTTTACTAGGATTACTTCCCATCCTTGGTCTTGTGGAACATAACCGTTATGGCCGTTGATAAGACAGTGTGTTGTAACGTCGTCAAATGGACGAGGGTTACGTAATGTCCAACAGTCCCGTAACAATCTAAAAACCTCATTTCTTACCCCAATTACCGACTCCGTCACTTGTGGGAACGTTTTGTTTAATAGTTGTAGCCCGATGTTCTTGTTCTCACTTTGGTGAGAAGCGAACATTACTAATCCGTAAGCATAACATGCTTCTTTATGTTGCATGTTAGCCGCTTTTTCTAAATCACGAAGTCCAATATTCGGATATATTGAGTCAAAATAATTTCTTAACCCATTGCGTAAAATAGCATTTGGGTTCCCCGCAATATATGCGTCAAAGTAAACACATCGTAACTTATGGATTTCCCAATGTGATATCCCCCATCTTTGGAACGAAATCCTTTTATAAACCAAGGCATTCTTGGAATGTTCTTCGAATGTCTTACAAACTGATCTCGCCTTAAATAGTTGTGCCGAAGAATTCTGACCGACTCTAGACAAGATTTCATCAATCATGTCTCCGGGTAGGTCTCTTAAAATATTGGGTTGTCTATCCATTTTGTGTTTTTATACTGTAAAATAGACAAGAGTTAGATTCATAAAAAAAATACTTATTAATACAAGCAATTTTTACATATATCATAAAGCATAAGCACACTATATTACATATATTACACCACACGAATACAACTATCTTATTCCGACTCGCTTGTTTCTTCTTCTTCTGTTTTGGTTCGTTTTGCCAAGTTTCTAGGGATATATGATGTTCCCCTAATACGAGCCGTCATTTTCCACATTGGTTTAGAAAAACCTGGTGGTTTAGAGGTTCCCGGGTCATTGTTACAACTTAAGGACTTCGGGGGTTGACGATACATATAAAGTTCATCGGGGTTGGAATTAGATTTCTCTATTTTTATGCCCTTTCCCTTATTATTTTCTTTTGCCTTTTTATATTCAGTTGGGGTAATTTCTATAACATCATCGGAATTCTCGTCGGAATCCGATTCATCGGAGAATTGGTAATCCTCCCAATATTTTGCTTCCTTGGCGGAAACACCATTGACCATAATTAACCTTGGTCGGTTGGTTGAGGATTTTCTTTTACTTAACCGTTTTTTTATTTCCCCCACCGGTTCTATTTCTTCATCCGGTTCCGATTCTTCTTCCGGTTCCGATTCTTCTTCCGGTTCCGACTCTTCTTCCGGTTCCGACTCTTCTTCCGGTTCCTCTTCGGGAACTTGTGAATCAGTCCATGAATCATTCCAATTTACATTTGACTCTTCATTATTATTAGGTAAGTCAATGGGAATTGTTCTAGAGGTAGACATCTATCACATAATATCAAACGCGTTAAGAGATTAATATATCACATAATATTCACATGTTAAAAATATATAGTTTCCAACAAAATTTGTTAAGCAATCATTTTTCATGTAAACACGGTCGAAGTCTAGACTCACTAATGCATCCTAACAAACTTGATAAGACACACTAATGCAAAATTCTGGTTCTCTAAGACCAACGCTCGGATACCAACTGAAATGTCCCGTTCTTATTGATTAAAAACGTTCCATATTAATTGATTTCGTTGCGAGGTTTTGACCTCTATATGAGAAGTTTTTCAAAGACTGCATTCATTTTAAAACAAACCATAACCTTTATTTCATCAATAAAGGTTTAAAAAGCTTTACGTAGATTATCAAATAATGATAATCTAAAATATTCTGTTTACACACGACCATTACATAATGGTTTACAATACAAATATGTTACAACAAACTAAGTTTCTTGAATGCAGTTTTTACACAATATCATACAAGCATGGACTCCAAATCTCGTCCTTATTTAAGTATGCGACAGCGGAAGCTCTTAATAATCACCTGAGAATAAACATGCTTAAAACGTCAACAAAAATGTTGGTGAGTTATAGGTTTAACCTATATATATCAAATCATAATAATAGACCACAAGATTTCATATTTCAATACACATCCCATACATAGAGATAAAAATCATTCATATGGTGAACACCTGGTAACCGACATTAACAAGATGCATATATAAGAATATCCCCATCATTCCGGGACACCCTTCGGATATGATATAAATTTCGAAGTACTAAAGCATCCGGTACTTTGGATGGGGTTTGTTAGGCCCAATAGATCTATCTTTAGGATTCGCGTCAATTAGGGTGTCTGTTCCCTAATTCTTAGATTACCAGACTTAATAAAAAGGGGCATATTCGATTTCGATAATTCAACCATAGAATGTAGTTTCACGTACTTGTGTCTATTTTGTAAATCATTTATAAAGCCTGCATGTATTCTCATCCCAAAAATATCAGATTTTAAAAGTGGGACTATAACTCACTTTCACAGATTTTTACTTCGTCGGGAAGTAAGATTTGGCCACTGGTTGATTCACGAACCTATAACAATATATACATATATATCAAAGTATGTTCAAAATATATTTACAACACTTTTAATATATTTTGATGTTTTAAGTTTATTAAGTCAGCTGTCCTCGTTAGTAACCTACAACTAGTTGTCCATAGTTAGATGTACAGAAATAAATCGATAAATATTATCTTAAATCAATCCACGACCCAGTGTATACGTATCTCAGTATTGATCACAACTCAAACTATATATATTTTGGAATCAACCTCAACCCTGTATAGCTAACTCCAACATTCACATATAGAGTGTCTATGGTTGTTTCGAAATATATATAGATGTGTCGACATGATAGGTCGAAACATTGTATACGTGTCTATGGTATCTCAATATTACATAATATACAATACAAGTTGATTAAGTTATGGTTGGAATAGATTTGTTACCAATTTTCACGTAGCTAAAATGAGAAAAATTATCCAATCTTGTTTTACCCA
Organism: Rutidosis leptorrhynchoides; assembly: GCF_046630445.1. Lineage (NCBI taxonomy): Eukaryota > Viridiplantae > Streptophyta > Magnoliopsida > Asterales > Asteraceae > Rutidosis > Rutidosis leptorrhynchoides. The sequence continues at coordinate 277,324,906 of NC_092339.1, read as the reverse complement.
TAACTTCTTCATTTTAAATCCGTTTTGAGTGAATCAAATTGCTATGGTTTCATATTGAACTCTATTTTATGAGTCTAAACAGAAAAAGTATAGGTTTATATTCGAAAAAATAAGTTACAAGTCGTTTTTGTAAAGGTAGTCATTTCAGTCGAAAGAACGACGTCTAGATGACCATTTTAGAAAACATACTTCCACTTTGAGTTTAACCATAATTTTTGGATATAGTTTCATGTTCATAATAAAAATCATTTTCTCAGAATAACAACTTTTAAATCAAAGTTTATCATAGTTTTTAATTAACTAACCCAAAACAGCCCGCGGTGTTACTACGACGGCGTAAATCCGGTTTTACGGTGTTTTTCGTGTTTCCAGGTTTTAAATCATTAAGTTAGCATATCATATAGATATAGAACATGTGTTTATTTGATTTTAAAAGTCAAGTTAGAAGGATTAACTTTTGTTTGCGAACAAGTTTAGAATTAACTAAACTATGTTCTAGTAATTACAAGTTTAAACCTTCGAATAAGATAGCTTTATATGTATGAATAGAATGATGTTATGAACATCATTACTACCTTAAGTTCCTTGGATAAACCTACTAAAAAAGAGAAAAATGGATCTAGCTTCAACAGATCCTTGGATGGCTCGAAGTTCTTGAAGCAGAATCATGACACGAAAACAAGTTCAAGTAAGATCATCACTTGAAATAAGATTGTTATAGTTATAGAAATTGAACCAAAGTTTGAATATGATTATTAACATGTATTAGAATGATAACCTACTGTAAGAAACAAAGATTTCTTGAGGTTGGATGATCACCTTACAAGATTGGAAGTGAGCTAGCAAACTTGAAAGTATTCTTGATTTTATGTAACTAGAACTTGTAGAATTTATGAAGAACACTTAGAACTTGAAGATAGAACTTGAGAGAGATCAATTAAATGAAGAAAATTGAAGAATGAAAGTGTTTTTAGGTGTTTTTGGTCGTTGGTGTATGGATTAGATATAAAGGATATGTAATTTTGTTTTCATGTAAATAATTCATGAATGATTACTCATATTTTTGTAATTTTATGAGATATTTCATGCTAGTTGCCAAATGATGGTTCCCACATGTGTTAGGTGACTCACATGGGCTGCTAAGAGCTAATCATTGGAGTGTATATACCAATAGTACATACATCTAAAAGCTGTGTATTGTACGAGTACGAATAAGGGTGCATACGAGTAGAATTGTTGATGAAACTGAACGAGGATGTAATTGTAAGCATTTTTGTTAAGTAGAAGTATTTTGATAAGTGTATTGAAGTCTTTCAAAAGTTTATAAATACATATTAAAACACTACATGTATATACATTTTAACTGAGTCGTTAAGTCATCGTTAGTCGTTACATGTAAGTGTTGTTTTGAAACCTTTAGGTTAACGATCTTGTTAAATGTTGTTAACCCAATGTTTATAATATCAAATGAGATTTTAAATTATTATATTATCATGATATTATCATGTATGAATATCTCTTAATATGATATATATACATTAAATGTCTTTACAACGATAATCGTTACCTATATGTCTCGTTTAAAAATCATTAAGTTAGTAGTCTTGTTTTTACATATGTAGTAGTCATGTTTTTACATATGTAGTTCATTGTTAATATACTTAATGATATGTTTACTTATCATAGTATCATGTTAACTATATATATATCCATATATATGTCATCATATAGTTTTTACAAGTTTTAACGTTCGTGAATCACCGGTCAACTTGGGTGGTCAATTGTCTATATGAAACATATTTCAATTAATCAAGTCTTAACAAGTTTGATTGCTTAACATGTTGGAAACATTTAATCATGTAAATATCAATCTCAATTAATATATATAAACATGGAAAAGTTCGGGTCACTACATAACTGAACAAATATATATATTGCTATTATTAGTGATGTAATTTTATATAAATTAATAAGTTTCATTATATATGTTTTCATTTTATATATAGAAATATTAATATAGTTAGGTTGTATGTATATTAAATATATTTTTGTATATATATAGCATTTGTCTGTTGAAATTAGTAATTATAATAATATTTAAATAATATTTGTCATGTAAAAATGTTAATATTGATAATACTTAATATAACTAGTAAAGGTAATAATGTAATTAAAAACACTATTAATGATAATAGTGATATTGATAATAATACTTGTAAAAATATTATTTTTACTCTTAATAATAGTTATGATACTAATCTTAGTAATTACATAATAATAATACTCGTTATAGTTATAATATTGATAATAATATTATTAATAATAATGTTAATGTTAATTTTAATAATGATAATCTTAAATAAGATATTAACTTTAATAAAAATGTTAATTTTAGTAAGTATAATAGTTTTAATAAAAGTGATGAGTTCCATTAATAATATAGTGATAATAATAAAAATAATAGCAGTGTTAATAATAATAATCGGATTTATCATAAACTTCATGTTTAGTTTCTAAACTTATATCCATAGTTCCTATAACTTAAAATTATAACCGTATTCATAATTTTTGCCGTGTCAACTTTTATTATAAATTTTGTAATATAAAGGTTATTAATATGTTCATAATTCTGTTAATAATAATATCAATAATAATACTATAATGATTATGTTACTAATGATAATACTACTAGTTATTAAAATGATAACACTAGTACTAATAATAACAATAACAATAACAATAACAATAATAATACTAGCTATAATAATTATTAACATAATACTAATACTAATAATAATAATAACAATAAAAATAATAATAATAAATTTTAATGAAGAGAATTACCTCAAAAACTACTTAAAAAATATAGTTGTCGCGAACCGGACTCGAACCCATGGCCTCCCGCTCCCCGCTAACACTCATTACCATTGGGCTATTGCCCCTTTATCCGAAATATTATAGAACTAAAACATACTTAACCCGACATCGTTTTTTTCTAGTTTTCACCATCTTCTTCATTACCCAACTCAAAAGCATCGATAAGAGGATTTTGGAAATCAATTTAAAAAATTCAGTTTCCCATAAATACATATAAACAACCACCATTTTATATACATAGTTCTGTTTTTTTTAAAAAAACGAAAATTAAAGAAAATATAAAAAAAGAAAACTTGCTGCTGGGTGACGGTTTTAAAAAAAAAAAATATTGATTTTGATTTTGAGTGTGTTTTAGACAAATGTTATAACACAAATCTAACTTCAAATCGTTTCTAAAATCATTCTCAATCATAAATTTAACTTGAATCATAACAAATATCGCGAATTTGATCGAAGAACATAAGTTGACTTTTTATTTCAAAAACTTTGACTCAAAAATTCCTACTCAATATCAAGAATTGAAATTTCAAACTTTGCAGATAGCTTACATAATCGAATCCTAACACACCTAAATTTTTACATTTTATAAAATCATTCAAAATCGAGATTTGATTAAAAAGGTAAGCGTACAGAGTACCGACTGATTTTATTTAAATTTCTGATTTTGATTTTTCGAGTGGCAGTAGTATACTTGTTATATAGTTGAATTGATGGATGCCATAACAATTATTAATCACATTTGTATTGTATTGACAAGTGATTACGACTCATAACAAAATTTGATAGGTTTATTCCGTAACAGAAGAAGATAAAGAAAAAAAATATAACAACTTGATATTGAACTGTACTGAATCTGATTTTAATTGACTTTGGATTGATCTTGTGACTAGCTTTATAGACACAGACAAAATAAAAAGATATCGATGTTGAAAGAAAAACGGATTCCTATATCTGTATGTATAATTATGTATGATTAATAATTAATGATTAATAGTAATAATAATATTACTAATATTATTAAAAATACTAATAATAATAATAATAAAATTAATAATTAATAATGATAATAATAATAAGAGTAATAATAATAAGTTACAATAATAAACGTTTTGGTGAATTTGATAATAATAATATTATTAATAATAAAAATGATAAAATGTATTATTTTCTAATGATAATGAAAAATAATATGATAAAACTTATTAATGGTAGATAATTTATTTTAAGTGTAAATTATAGTCTTAATGATTCTTCTAATAATATTTATATCTAAAATTATTATTTTTATTATCATAACTTTTATTAGAATTTTTAATATCTATATTTATAATAATTATATCAATAATACTAATAATACTAATATTGCTAATAATATACATATGATGGTATTAGTGGTAATAAGACAACTATATTTTAATTCATACTTAAATTTAATGTATCAACATTATATATTGCTATTTATATATCACATAATAAGATATCTTATATATTAATATTTATACGTTTTTAATTTAATATAAAATAGTCAGTAATTATTTTCAGCAAATCATATATATATATATATATATATATATATATATATATATATATATATATATATATATATATATATATATATATATATATATATATATAAACTAATATAGATTATGTTTTAAATATCGAGTAGTTAAATATATTAATCATGTATTGATACAATTATCTCATAGTATATGAATTAATACTTTGTAATTGTTTTGCAAATTGTTATATGTATGTACGCTTATCTAATTATAAACTACTGTTCGTGAATCGTCGGGATTTGTCAAAGGTCAAAAAATGTATACATGAACCCAGTTCAAAGTTTTTGAAATTCAGTTTAACAGACTTTGCTTATCGTGTTGAAATCATATAAAGATTAAGTTTAAATTTGGTCAAAAGTTTTCGGGTCGTCACAGTACCTACCAGTTAAAGAAATTTCGTCCCGAAATTTGAGTGAGGTGGTCATGGCTAACAATAAAAATGTTTTCATGACGAGTATGAGTTGATAAATAGAGTTTTATCATCATTGGGTAATATGTATAAAACATTTCGATTATTCGAAGAGCACGAGTGAAGTTATCACAAAAGAACGAAATGAGAAAAATAAAGTCTTGTCATATCTTTTGACGTAGATATGATTGATTTCCGAAATTCAATGAATTTAAAGAAAATCTTCGTAATAAGATTCGGTTCTTCGGTGATTAAGGAAATTAGGATCTCTGTAGTTAAATGCGATTATCAGTCCTGATTGCTCTATCGGATATTTTCACTATTAATCAACTTCATCCGTTCCATTACTTTCACCATTTCAATGCATTCTTTCTTAGTTCATACATCCAAAAGATTGTGAAATGCTTAATCCCATTCTAATCCTTGATATTTTCCTAATTATTATTTTTGTCCTCCTTCTTTTCAATCTTCCACCAGAATAATCTGTTTACTTTTACTATTATCTTGGGGTGATACTATTCTTAATTCTACCGTGTCTTTATATTGCTATTCATATTAATACCCAGGATTTTTAATTTATGTGTTGTTATCGGGCTTTATATTCTCCCTTATATTTCGGAGTCCCTGCTCCCGTCTTCTATAATCATTGTCATTCACAGTTAAAACTCTCTCTTATTTGCTGCAATTTATACCCCCTTTCTATTTCGAAGCTTTATGCTTTTGTTTTCTTTTCGCAAGTAATGGTCCAGAATTCGTAAGTATGGAGTTTCGAATGAGATTCATGTTCTAAACAAGAAAGAACGAAATCGCACGATTTGATTGGTCAAATTACCTGAATCACTGAGAATAGAACTATCAAGAATATACTTTCTTGATATGTTCAGAAGTTAAGCAGAATGAAAGAGTTATGTAACATGGCACATGATGACGTTATGATCTGTGAATCATCACGTCCCATTAGAAACTCAGCATGACTTACTGTAATATAATCATGTTGATCAAGTGTCATTATATTATACTAACTCATGCATCGGTCTCCAACACTACTTCAAAATCATTCATAATTTAAATTCGAATTTTTCAGAATTTAGAAACTAAAATAGTTTCCTTTTTATGATATATCACAGATAGCTCGGAGAGATAATTAATATCGGACGAGATATTTATGAAGATATCTTCAGAAATATTGAGGATATTAATAATGAAAGATACGATAATATCTTAGAATTTTTGAATCAAATTGTGATGAAAAAATTCATTCATGATGATTTAGAGCGATTAAGGAGCAAGGTGTTCGTTAAAGATTTCATCAGAAACAGAATCATCAGGATTCTTTTATGTACAAGATTAGTCCTTGTTCAAAGTCTCTTTCATGATTTGCTCAATTCATTTTTCAGTATCAAAATCTTTGAGCTTTTCCAACACTCCATTCTTTATCATCAAACTTTTGACTGTTAAGGCAGTCTTCAGTTTTCACCGCTTCATCAGCTTTTTCAAAACTCAGGAAACTGATTCATAAGCTAAAGCGCTTTTCAGAAATTCAGAATTGAAATTCGTAAATCCAGGAGATAGAAGTTATATATATATATATATATATATATATATGTATATATATATATATATGTATATATATATATATATGTATATATATATGTATATATATATATATATATATATATATAAATTGCTGTCGTAGAATCGCTGAGAATTTCGAGATTATCGATTGATGCCTTCCGGTACTTGGTATGGTAATTATCGTTACGAGATACCGATGAGTTCATGATAAGACTTCAATAGATAAATATATCGATTTGTCGTAGAGATTTAATCCAAGGAGCAACGAGGTTGCTGGTACGTCTGCTGGAAATATAGTGGAATATAAAAGATTCTCCGGTAACAAATAAAGAGCACGCATATATATCAAGGTTATAATAAGGTTGTTTCGAACGAAAAGTCGAAGTTGTCTTGCTGGAGCTGTGACAAAATTGACTACTCTGGAAAGAGATTGCAAAGTTATTTTCGGTAATAACAACGCCAAAGGAGCTAGCACAGATACGTTTTAAGCGTTTACTCAGGTTCAAAGTGTTTTCAGGTGCATAACTATATGCATAAATCTTTCCTTCCGTAGATGAAGTGCGGTTGGTTCATCCTCTCGATTGAGGTGTTTTCAAGAATCATGAAGGGTTTGAACGCAGATTATAATCATCAAGATACAAATGAGGTTTAAGATGAAATCAAGTGGCAAACTTGAAGAATTGTTTAGTTTCATATGTTATAATCCATATTTTAATTCATTTTCATTGTCCAATGTTGGTAGTCCACAGTTAGCAGTCCACAGTTACTAATTCAATAATTCATATATAGTTTATAATATTCAAATTAATTAATACGTATCGTGACTCGTGTACATGTCTCAGACTCGATCACAACTCAAAGTATATATATTATTATAGAATCAACCTCAAACCTGTATAACGAACTCTAGCATTACAGCATATAGAGTGTATATGGTGATTCTAAATAATATTTATAGATGCGTCGATATGATATGTCAAAACCTTGTATACGTGTCCCGATATTTAAAGTGCGTAAAATAAATAACAGAAATTCAATGAAGATAAATAAAGTGCATAAAGTAAATAGCAGAAATTAAATGACGATAAATAAAATTGCGATAAATAAAATGTAATCAGTTAGCTAGGAACAATTAGCTTGGATTTTTGTTAGCGTGGATTCGTAATAGAATTTCTCATAGTTAATTCATTTGTTTCTAACAAATTTTTATTTTGTCCAATGTTTTTTTCATTATGCCACTTGTTGGATTCTGATAGGTCAAGATCCAAATATAAAATTGAATGAAAATGGTTATTTTTCAGTGAACGGATACGTATATCGGTGGTTGTAAATAGGATAGTAAATGACTGTTGAATCAGATTTGAAAGAATGTACAGTGTAACTTATTAATGTAAAATCTAAATATTCCTCGGGTATTACCTACCCGTTAAAATATTTTCATCATTAACAGTTTGTACAAAAGAATTTTTAATTACAATCTTTATGAAAATATACTTACATTTGTATTTTCTTCAGATGTAATTATGGATTTGATGAGTTAATATGATATTAAACTCATTTGATTTTCGGTTTGAGCTAGAATAAATAATCTCTAAAACTTTTAGAAACCACATATTCTTCGCAGAATATTTCTTCAATGAAGTTATGAATTAATACTTCATCGTTCATTGTTGTTGGTACTCCTTGGTATCTATGGTGCGTATGACGTTGATGTTCGTGTGACAGATTGTGAAGTTGAGGTTTGCGATGCGGTTGTTGTTGGTGGTGGTAATGGTACTATTGGCGTTGATGATGGTGGTACTGGTTATGCTGCTGGTGTTGCTGCTGATGTTTGTAACCCTTGCACCATATTCTCCAAAGCCACTACCCGAGCGCGAAGCTCGTTGACTTCTTCTATTACACCGGGGTGATTGTCGGTTCGGACGAGCGGATAAATATGATCTAGAATTTGGTATAGTATATAATCGTGACGAGATACTTTGGAAATGAGAGAGAAAATGGTGTTTCGGACAGGTTCGCCGGTAAGTGCTTCAGGTTCTTTGCCAAGAGGGCAATGTGGTGGATGAAAAGGATCTCCTTCTTCTTGTCTCCAATGATTGAGGAGGCTACGAACCCAGCAGATGAATTGGGGATGGCTAATTGGTTGATTCATTCTGGTGACACTGCTTTCAGAGCTTAGGTGAAACTCCATATCGGAATAGCTGTCGGAATTCGAGGAATTCGAACTGATTGAGGGATTCATCTCGTACGATTAGATGAAGGATTTTCGATAGAATTAGATTATAGGATGTAAATTAGTACCCTGCAATACATAATTTACATATGCATATATAATACTAAAATGCCATAAGTTACTGAGGAATCTACGGAAGCTGTCAGGCAACGGTAACAATAACAGATACGCTAAGATACGATTTTATCTATACACTATCTATGCAATAGAGGCAGTAAGATGTGTCTAGACTTTAAGGATGATAAGCAAGTAATTTTCGACACAAAATGATAAGCAAAACTTTTGACATGCAGACACGGTCGAAGTCCAGACCCACTAATGCATCTAAACAACTATCAGTTAGACACACTAATGCAAGACCTGGTTCGCTAAGACCACCGCTCTGATACCAACTCTGAAGACCCGTCCTAATCCATCTGGACGAATACATTACATTTGGTTACATCACGAGGTACTTGACTTCTATATGATACATTTTACAAACATTGCATTCGATTTTAAAAGACAATCTTTATTTACAACGAAAGTTGACGGCATGCGTACCATTTCATAATATATCCAACTATAATTGACTTAATAATAATCTTGATGAACTCGATGACTCGAATGCAACGTCTTTTGAAATATGCCATGAATGACTCCAAGTAATATTTCTAAAATGAGCAAATGCACAGCGGAAGATTTCTTTCGTACCTGAGAATAAACATGCTTTCAAGTGTCAACCAAAAGGTTGGTGAGTTCATTAATTTAACATAAATAATCATTTCCATCATTTTAATAGACCACAAGATTTTCATTTCTCATAAATATACGTCCCATGCATAGAGACAAAAATCATTCATATGGATTGAACACCTCGTAACTGACATTAACAAGATGCATATAAGAATATCCCTCATTCCTGGAAATCCTTCGAACATGATATAAAACAACATCGAAGTACTAAAGCATCCGCTACAACGGATGGGGTTCGTTAGGCCCAATAGATCTATCTTTAGGATTCGCGTCAATTAGTAGTTCGGTTTACTAATTCTTAGGTTACCAAGCAAAAGGGGCATATTCGGCTTCGATCATTCACCCATATAATGTAGTTTCAATTACTTGTATCTATTTCGTAAAATATTTATAAAAATTGCGCATGTATTCTCAGCCCAAAAATATAAAGGGTAAAAAGGCAAATGAAACTTACTGTACTGTATTTTGTAGTAAAAATACATATGACAACATTGAACAATGCAAGATAGGCCTCGGATTCACGAACCTATATCATTTGTGTATTTATTAATACATATAATCGTAACTTAACAAATATATATATATATATATATATTGTTATTATTAGTGATGTAATTTTATATACAATAAATTAATAAGTTTCATTATATATGTTTTCATTTTATATATAGAAATATTAATATATTTAGGTTGTATGTATATTAAATATATTTTTGTATATATATATCATTTGTCTGTTGAAATTAGTAATTATAATAATACTTAAATAATATTTGTCATGTAAAAATGTTAATATTGATAATACTTAATATAACTAGTAAAGGTAATAATGTAATTAAAAACTCTATTAATGATAATAGTGATATTGATAATAATACTTTTAAAAATATTATTTTTACTCTTAATAATAGTTATGATACTAATCTTAGTAATTACATAATAATAATACTCGTGATAGTTATAATATTGATAATAATATTATTAATAATAATGTTAATTTTAATAATGATAATCTTAAATAAGATATTAACTTTAATAAAAATGTTAATTTTAGTAAGTATAATAGTTTTAATAAAAGTGATGAGTTCCCTTAATAATATAGTGATAATAATAAAAATAATAGCAGTGTTAATAATAATAATCGGATTTATCATAAACTTCATGTTTAGTTTCTAAACTTATATCCATAGTTCCTATAACTTAAAATTATAACCGTATTCATAATTTTTGTCGTGTCAACTTTTATTATAAATTTTGTAATATAAAGGTTATCAATATGTTCATAATTCTGTTAATAATAATATCAATAATAATACTATAATGATAATGTTACTAATGATAATACTACTAGTTATTAAAATGATAACACTAGTACTAATAATAACAATAACAATAACATAACAATAACAATAACAATAATAATACAAGCTATAATAATTATTAACATAATACTAATAATAATAATAACAATAATAATAATAAATTTTAATGAAGAGAACTACCTCAAAAACTACTTAAAAAAAATAGTTATCGCAAACCGGACTCGAACCCATGACCTCCCACTCCCCGCTAACACTCATTACCATTGGGCTGTTGCCCCTTTATCCAAAATATTATAGAACTAAAACATACTTAACCCGACATCGTTTTTTTCTAGTTTTCACCATCTTCTTCATTACCCAACTCAAAAGCATCGATCAGAGGATTTTGGTAATCAATTCAACGAATTCAGTTTCCCTTAAATACATATAAATAACCACCATTTTATATACATAGTTGTGTTTTTTTAAAAAAAATGAAAATTAAAGAAAATATAAAAAAAGAAAACTTGCTGCTGGGTTACGTTTTTTTTTTTTTTAAAAAATATTGATTTTGATTTTGAGTGTGTTTTAGACAAATGTTATAACACAAATCTAACTTCAAATTGTTTCTAAAATCATTCTCAATCATCTATTTAACTTGAATCATAACAGATATCGCGAATTTGATCGAAGAACATAAGTTGACTTTTTATTTCAAAAACTTTGACTAAAAAATTCCTACTCAATATCAAGAATTGAAATTTCAAACTTTGCAGATAGCTTACATAATCGAATCCTAACACAACTGCATTTTTACATTTTGTAAAATCATTCGAAATCGAGATTTGATTAAAAAGGTAAGCGTACAGAGTACCGACTGATTTTATTTAAATTTTTGATTTTGATTTTTCGAGTGGCAGTAGTATACTTGTTATATAGTTGAATTGATGGATGCCATAACAATTATTAATCACATTTGTATTGTATTGACAAGTGATTGCGACTCATAACAAAATTTGATAGGTTTATTCTGTAATAGAAGAAGATAAAGAAAAAAAATATAACAACTTGATATTGAATTGTACTGAATCTGATTTTAATTGACTTTGGATTGATCTTGTGACTAGCTTTAGAGACACAGACAAAATAAGAAGATATCGATGTTGAAAGAAAAACGGATTCCTATATCTGTATGTATAATTATGTATGATTAATAATTAATGATTAATAGTAATAATAATATTACTAATATTATTAAAAATACTAATAATAATAATAATAAAATTAATAATTAATAATGATAATAATAATAATAGTAATAATAATAAGTTACAATAATAAACGTTTTAGTGAATTTAATAATAATAATATTATTAATAATAAAAATGATAAAATGTATTATTTTCTAATGATAATGAAAAATAATATGATAAAACTTATTAATGGTAGATAATTTATTTTAAGTGTAAATTATAGTCTTAATGATTCTTCTAATAATATTTATATCTAAAATTATTATTTTTATTATCATAACTTTTATTAGAATTTTTAATATCTATATTTATAATAATTATTTATTGCTAATAATATACATATGATGGTATTAGTGTTAATAAGACAACTATATTTTAATTCATACTTAAATTTAATGTATCAACATTATATATTGCTACTTATATATCACATAATAAGATATCTTGTATATTAATATTTATATATTTTTAATTTAATATAAAATAGTCAGTAATTATTTTTAGCAAATCATATATATATATATATATATATATATATATATATATATATATATATATATATATATATATATATATATATATATATATATATATATATATATATATATATAATTAAACTAATATAGATTATATTTTAAATATCGAGTAGTTAAATATATTAATCATGTATTGATACAATTATCTCATAGTATATGAATTAATACTTTGTAATTGTTTTGAAAATTGTTATATGTATGTATGCTTATCTAATTGTAAACTACTGTTCGTGAATCATCGGGATTTGTCAAAGGTCAAATGTATACATGAACCCAGTTTAAAGTTTTTGAAATTCAGTTTAACAGACTTTGCTTATCGTGTCGAAATCATATAAAGATTAAGTTTAAATTTGGTCGAAAGTTTTCGAGTCGTCACATTGAATACAACCAAACTCTTATGACAAATCTGAGATTGCCTCAAATGACAATCAAGACACTTCTCCACGAATGTTTGGTTTACCACTTTGAGAGTGTCAAGTAACTTTCAAGTGAATAGAACCAAAATTACTTCCATTTATTGCATGCTGGACTTGTATAGGATGCTAGGTATCTTTTGTAGGTTATCATGGAAGTAATAAGTCCAAAGAAGCAAGTTTTGAACTGAGTCAAATGGCTATACAATGGATAGATTTTTTAGACTGGAGCACGCACGGTCGATGGGCGGTCTACCGTGACATTGACCGCAGGACTAACGGCTATATTTTGAATTTCCCTATAAATAGAAAGTCTTGGAGATCATTTGAACTTGGCCCTCTTGCACACTTCAAAGCCATTATCCCAGTGATCACAAAGCTCTTAAACTACAATCATATTGTGATCAAGCATGAGATGATTCTATAATCTTAGAGATATAGAATTCAATTTGTAAACTTACTAAACACTTTCATATCTTGTAAATTTACTTAGTATTGTAATGTCCTTAGAATTGTCTTAGGATCATTAACATTACTAGTGTAGGTTTTGTACTTGTAACGAGAAGCATACACTAGCTTAGCTATCATATTACTTAAAGGGAACTAGGAAGTTGATTAATCTCATTGGAGATTAATACTTATCCAAGGTGAAGACGAGTGGATCTAAGTTAGGATTAATCTTTCGAAGGGACTGAAAGATTAGATTTGTTGTCAAGGTATAAGTACAAGGCTTGTAACGGATTCTTCACCGGAGTTAAAGAAAGAAGCTTTAGTGAAGCGAAATCCCGATTAGTGAATCGGGGAGTGGATTAAGGTGGATTAGTTAAAACTATATGTATGTATATATATAAATACAATATTACATGTCATTGGTGATGAAATGTCGGATGGACATGATCACTCAATGTTAGGAAAGGATACTTGTCCTCAATTATTCTATAGAACGAGAGAATCGTCAAAACATGCCACGAAAGAAGACAAGTGCAAAACAAAATCCCCTGAAACCAGGCGGTTGAAGGACGGCCGACCGTGGGATCGACCACAGATGCTGAACAGAAGACAAAAACACACGGCTAGGGCACGTCAGACCGTGGAGTCAACCGTAGGAACAATTTAAAAATTTCAATTGCACGGCTGATGTTGCGGTCGACCGTTGTTCGACCGGGCGCTGTCTGACGTTTTAATTTACCCCAAAATTGAACCTTCATTCCTCACTTTTACCCAAATCAAAACACACACATACTCTCCACCGCCGAGAAGGACGAACCGCAAGTGAAGAACTCCGAATCTCTCAAACTCAATTCCTTCAATTGGTATGATTATCCTTCGATTTCCTTTCGTTCAATTGTTGTTGTATGATGATTTCTTCATACCCAAATGAAGAAAACCCAGATAGAATAGTTCTAAACCTAGGATTGATGCTAGCAGTCAAATTAGTTTTTAAGAACACTTAGAAACGATTTTGATAGCAATTAACAATGCATTGATTCGAATGTTATGAACTCTAGGGTTAATTATACATCCAGATTAAGTTTTCACCAAAATCATTTTTCATATGTTGAAACTTGCACTATTGCGAGTTAAATGAGACCATGTCGAATATCTAAACATGTTTATGTTAATGATAGTCTTGTTAATCTATAACATATGAATCTTTAGAATACCTTAATCTAATTGCAAACTCATTATCACTAATGAAGATGTGAAAATGTGAAGAATGTTAACATCAAGACATACGAGTAATGATGATAACTTAGTTTGCAAAAATTATGATTGAACGCATTTGATAAACCACTTTTCTTGCAAGAAATGGCAAGCAAAGGAAAAAGTGTGTACAATCCTCCCACTAACCGAAAAAGAATCGCGTATAATCAACAATTCATTTGTGAGCGAAGTATTGCCGAAGGAAGAAGAGTTGAAACTAGTGAACTTCCAGAGTTGACTCATGCTTTATCCACATTGGAATGGGAAACATTTCTAGATTTAGATGGACCAATTTATCCCACCTTAATTCATGAGTTCTATTCAAGCTTCTCGTTCAAAACGGGAAATATCACATTTCAACTCAATAAAAGGAAGCGCACTCTTTCGCTCGAAGAATTCGGAAAATTTTTGGGAGTACCCATAGAAGGAGAAAGGTTCTTTCACACCGGACATAGTCTCAATTATCTTCCCACATTCAATGAAAAAGAAAGTGCAATCAATGAGCTTTGTAAAAAGAATGCCTCAAGAGAAGAAATCATGAGGGATGGTGTTCTTGGAAAACACTTACGCAAAAGATATGATATCTGGAACAAAGTCCTTGATTACAACATTTACTGTAAAATGGGAAATCATGCTAATGTCCATGCCACTTAATTTGCGCTTCTTTGGTGTCTAGAGAATGGTGAATCTGTAGATCTTGCATATCTTGTGGCTACAAGGATGTGTAATATTCCAAAAAAAACTAATCGAGGCCTTCCATATAGAATGTTACTCTCTCTTTCGTCAATTCAAAGTATCACACGGAGATCAGATCCCTCCATCTCATCTACCGTTCAACCGAAACTCAATTAATAAAATAGGATACGACTCAGAAGGTCAACAAGAGAGTGACTCAGAAACCGCTGAACAAGTTTTTGATGAGTTAATCTACTTAAATGAGATCTCTGACAGTGACGAAGAACCCGTGTTAGAAAGATTAGTGGATCCCTTCTACACCTTGGATGTTGATAAAAAGATCAACTGAATCTATCAAAATCAAAAGAAGATAGTTAAATATCAATTCAAAATTCGACAGCTTCTGAAGAAAGCAAGAAAGGTATTTTCATACCAATCTAGCACTGCCACAAGAAGTGTGGAAGAAGAAAGCTCGAGTAGACGACAAATCTATAGTCTAATGTTGCTAGTTCTAAATTTAATCTACCACTTGTTATACTTGAATTTCGTGTATGTGCTTGTATGATCAAACAACTTTGGTTAAAAGAATAACATTCATTTCTCAGCAAGCATGCGGTTTACTCACGGTCGATCGTGACCTCGACCGTACGTGCAGCTGAGAAATTTTCTCTCTCTTTAAATATTAAATGCACATTGGATTCTCTTTTATGAATTAACATTCTGAATGCTAAGCCTATAATAAACATATATTATCATTCATTAATATGATTCAAGTCCTCAAAGAATTCAATTTCACGAAAAGGGTATGAAAGATTAAATGAAGGCTAATCTTGATTCCTTTATAAGAAGTACTTGATCATAAGAGATATTCTCAACCTTATTCCCAAAATGAGCCACTCCCCTACTAACCACTTCCTTAATGATCTTTCCTCATCACCCTCAAACTCACCCGATTCATCAAGAGTTCTCAACCTTCAACTTCCATTGTCCGATCCATACAACATAAGTAGTCTCATCAACTACAATCGACTCTTGGTAAGTACTCGACCAATAGTATAAGGATGTCAAGTAGTTGTAAAACACTTTCTGGAGTTTCTCACTGAGAACTTTGTCATAATTCAATGGGATGCCTTCCTAACCCTTAAAGGGCCTATCCACTCTAATAATGTTCATGAATTCTACTCCAACTATGAGTTCACCACAACCAATGAAATCAAATTTCGGTTATTCAACAAAGAATACTCGATGACATTAGCAGAATTTGGGAAAATTATGCATGTCCCCTCTGAAGGAGTAAAATTCTTCAGTCACAGACCAAACTTAAACTATCTCCCTGAATTTGTGTCAAAAGGCGATATCATTCAAACCTTTTGTCAATCCCCAATCAATCATGTATCCATTCAAAACAATGGACTTCATTCTTATCACCTTGCTCCCAAATACGACTTTTGGCTCAAAGTCATAAGTGAAAACATGTTTTGCAAAACCGGTGATACTCCTACTCAAGTTCATACAAATGAAGCCACTGTCTTGTGGTGTATCAACCATCGACTTCTAGTCAACATGGCTTACTTCATGGAAAAAAGAATGAATGGACTAGTGTATGATGCATCACTCTCTCTTCCCTACGGAGCTCTTCTCACTCAGATGTTTCGGTATGTAGGTATCCAAGACTTACAAATTGAAGCTCTAACAACTACTCCTATCAACTATGATTATGTTAGACCTTTCAATGAGATGCTAGAAGATAAGAACATTCCAGCCTGGAGTGCAACTGGATCAGAAGAAAGCATGGAAGATGCTCAATTTATCTCCTTACTTTCACCTATCCAACGAACCTTGCTTCACCGAAAAAATCAAAAAACTCACAGAATGATGAGAAAGTTCTTAGCCAAGTTTACATGTGGAGTAAGCACATCTCGTCCATTTGAGAATATCTAAACTACTTTATGCACATCTTGTTATGTTGCTTTTATCTATCTTATTGTACTCGCCTTTTCTTAATCATGAAATAAAATGTGTGCTTTATGTGTTAAATCTTTCAATTTCCACTATGTACAATTTAAGGGGGAGCAATTATCTAAGGGCGAGCTTAGTTCTAGGGGGAGCTAACCTTTTTGCTTCGACAAAAGGGGAGAAAGATGGATAAGTGATGTTAACACTTGCGTATTTATATCAAAATATCCCTCATCACTTATATGTTTGTCATCATAAAAAGGGGGGAGAATGTTGGTTGAATATCGGGTTAAGAACTAAACGACAATATTAAGCTTAACCGATAACGATGTTTTAATGATGACATATAGACTTAAGTGATGTTATCTTAACATAAAACACGTATGTTCACTAATCCATGCTTGATCTTGCAAATGACCAAAACAAACTGAAAATAAAATTGGAATAGAATACGCGCGGTCGAAGTACGACTGACCGCATGATCGACCGTAGGACCTTCAGCAAGATTGCAACGCTGTTTTATGAAAACCAGTTGCACGGTCAACCTCACGGTCAACCGTGGTGGGAACCGCAAATCTTGCTGTTAAGGATTTCATCCCAATAAAGATCTCCCACTTTCGGGCATCTATAATTCATGAAACATAGTTCAACATACTTAGAATTGGTGCCGTTTTCATATCCAAAAGAGGTTTGGTGATAAGAGCATTAAAATCAGTTAATCACACCTAATGACACATTAACGATGTTTTAACCGTAATTAGCAATAACACATAAGTGTTATATATTAACTTGTGATCTTGAGATCTATATTAACATACTTAGGAAGATCAATAAGTAGTAACACATGTAGGGTTATGTCACTAGAACACTAATTACACTATATGACTAGTTAAGTGACATTTTGACAATATCAACTAATGAAGACTAGTGCACCTAAATCATATTTAGACATACTTAAGATGGTCACCAAGTCCCAATCTAGAGTTTCTCAGCCCTTGTACATGTATTGGACATTAATGTATGCTTATACATTAATCAAAGCAATGTGACACACTAGAATCAAGTTTATGAAAGCCTTGTTCTAGTTGGTATGCACACTTGCATTTATTTGATCTTTGAACTTAGATAAACTCTTGCCATGATCAAATGTGAGTATTACTTTTGCCTAATTGCCTAATACTCATCAATATAATAAATGTGACTTGTGCTAACATGATACACATATTTAACATGCTTTGTGTTCTTGTTATATGTTTACTTATTCCAACATGATAAAGGTCACTAGTAAAATT
Organism: Rutidosis leptorrhynchoides; assembly: GCF_046630445.1. Taxonomy (NCBI): domain Eukaryota; kingdom Viridiplantae; phylum Streptophyta; class Magnoliopsida; order Asterales; family Asteraceae; genus Rutidosis; species Rutidosis leptorrhynchoides. The sequence continues at coordinate 277,306,385 of NC_092339.1, read as the reverse complement.
TGTTCTTACATAATAAAAAAACGTAACATGCTTTGTGTTCTTGTTATATGTTTATTTGTTCTAACATGTTTAATGTGCTTTGTGAAACTTGTTTAATGTGATAAACATACTTAACATGCTTTGTGTTCTTGTTATATGTTTTGATATGTTAAACATGATTTAAAGTTCAAATGGACCAAGTAGTTCATACTCCTCAAGTGTCATTTGGTCATAAGTGTATTTGGTTACTTGAAATGCAAAACCCACTAACACACATAATTGACCTATAAAATGTAAAATGGCTAAAGTCAAGCAACATGGTTTAATACTTACTTATATGATGTCCTAATGTGCCTAACTTGATTAATATGCTTAACTAGATAAGACATCACACTTACATTCAATTAATTGATACTTAAATTTGAATTGAAGGATTAAACATTGATTAAGTGGTCAATTGAATGAGAGAAGTTAATGTAGTGTTGACTAGCCAATTAAATATCATCCATGTGTGTTGAATACAACCAAACTCTTATGAAAAATCTGAGATTACGTCAAATGAAAATCAAGACACTTCTCCAAGAATGTTTGGTTTACCACTTTGAGAGTGTCAAGTCACTTTCAAGTGAATAGAACCAAAATTACTTCCATTTATTGCATGCTAGACTTGTACAGGATGCTAGGTATCTTTTGCAGGTTATCAAGGAAGTAATAAGTCCAAAGAAGAAAGTTTTGAACTGAGTCAAATGGCTATACAACGGATAGTTTTTTTGGACTGGAGTACGCACGGTTGAAGGGCGGTCAACCGTGACATTGATCGCAGGACTAACGGCTATATTTTGAATTTCCCTATAAATAGGAAGTCTTGGAGATCATTTGAACTTGGCCCTCTTGCACACTTCAAAGTCCTTATCCCAGTGACCACAAAGCTCTTAAACTACAATCATATTGTGATCAAGCATGAGATGATTCTATAATCTTAGAGATATAGAATTCAATTTGTAAACTTACTAACACTTTCATATCTTGTAAGTTTACTTAGTGTTGTAATGTCTTTAGAATTATCTTAGGATCATTAACATTACTAGTGTAGGTTTTGTACTTGTAACGAGAAGCATACACTAGCTTAGCTATCATCTTCCTTAACGGGAACTAGGAAGTTGATTAATCTCATTGGAGATTAATACTTGTCCAAGGTGAAGACGAGTTGATCTAAGTTAGGATTAATCTTTCAAAGGGACTGAAAGATTAGATTTGTTGTTAAGGTATAAGTACAAGGCTTGTAACGGATTCTTCACCGGATTTGAAGAACGAAGCTTTAGTGAAGCGAAATCCCTATTAGTGAATCGGGGAGTGGATTAAGGTGGATTAGTTAACATCCACCCGAACTACTATAAATTTTTGTGTTATGTTCTTTACTTTACAACTTACATACTCTTGAACATAAACACAACACACATCAAAGTTTGAGTTAAAGTGATTAGTCAAAACGATCAAAATACTTGATTAATTGAAAAAGTTTTATAAAACGTATCAAGTAACTATTCACCCCCTCTAGTTACTTACACAACATTATTTTAGTGAACTTCCAAAAATACCCTTATAATTTATTTTTAATATTATGTAGAGTAACTTTTTTGGTTTATCTCTCCTTTCATATTTCAAAACCCAAAGCAACTTTTTCGGTATCTATTGTTTATTTCAAATTTTATGTTTGAGTGATTAAGGAATTAAAATTTTAGCAAATTGGGAATCTTCATAGTTTTTTAGGTGCAAAATGGAAGACATTATTCCGAAATCGAATAAGTCTTCTGAGTAAAAACAACAACATAAGAAGGTCCGTCTCTCAAAAATAGCTGGTAAAGAGGAGAGAAGATGAAGCTAGAAAGTTTTTATGGAAGAACGGAAGCAGATAACTCTGGAGTTGGTTGAACAAGATGTGCAATTCTTACGAGGAGAGAGAGGGTGATAAGAAATGAAAAACTAATTATTACATAAAGGGTATTTTAGGAAGTTGACTATAATAATTGTGGATCTATAAAAAATGAAACTGGAAATATCACCTCCCTTTACAATACAATATATTACTATAAAGCATGATAATTGTGTACATAATAAAAATAGGTTGTGTACATATCACTTCCGAGTAAATTGTCTCAACTAGAAAAAGGTCCACTGCAACATTTCCCATTGATAAAGCCCTTCCTAATATTAACGCACCCCTATATTAGAATCACGTCACCATAAAGCCCTTCCTAATATTAACACACATCTATATTAGAATCACGTCACCATTTGAAGGGAATCTCTTTTTCATCATAACCTATAACAATTCATTCTCAGTCACGGTTGTAAAAAACCCAATTACTGATTCTAAGACTAATTCATTTCGATTTTTCAAAATTCGTTTAATTAATCAGCATACGTCGATTAAAGAGTCAAAACTGAATATAATAATTAAAGTCGGTCAAAGTTAAAATTAGTCAACATTTTAACATGAATTCAAACTAAAACTTTCAAATTTTTGAACAAAATGAACAGTTTTAGACGATTATGTTAAAGTTAACATTTATTTTTATGGTTTTCTTTTATATTTATACTTATAAGTTTTGAAATTTAATATTTAAAAGTATTAAATACAATTCGATTAATCTCTGATAAAATTTTGAATTGTCGATTACTTCTTCTAAAGTCTCACCCGACTAATCTCCGAATAGCGAATTTTGCAACCTTCCTAGCCATGACTTAATATCACATCACATGAATCCACCTTTATTATTTTAATATTAAAGTTGTCATTATTATTATTATATATTATTATATAGTATGTTATTTGATCAAGCATAAAATAGTCCAAGGAGTTCGGTCTATGCAAGATCAACAAATAAGGGGGATTTAAGGGTTCCTTAGTTTAACTCTCCGATCCGGAGTACCGTGAGTAACTCTCATACGAGATGACGATCTCAGAAAGGGTGGTTAAACATGACCCACCATCATTCAGGTTAGCCGGAAGTGATGGCTTAGGGGCGGTGTTAGAGTTTGTGTTATGACAACATTACCTGAAACCGTGAGGAGTGTTGAGTAACTATTCCAGTTACACGGGTTAGTATGTATTGATTTCCTATTAAGAAGATAATACACTTAAGAGAAGATAATACACTTGAGAGTGATTTTGGGTGTGTGAAGATGATGCTTATTTCAGCTCAAGTTACATCTATTTATACATGTTAGTTTTTGTCCCTTAGTGCCACGTAAGGGGACAAAGAGACATGTTAGTGCCACGCTGTTTTGTTTTTGTCCTTTTATTCCATAAAGTTGCAAAAGGTGTTGCCATTATCTTAGTGTTGCTCCCTTACGCCCTGCTGTCATTTTTCAGCCGTTATGCAGTGTCAGGATCGTACCAACCTGCCACAACGTCCTTTTTGTTTTAGTGTCACCATTGTACACTTTTCACCTTGTGTACACAATCTCAGTGGCGCCATGTTTAGGCTACGCAATTGTCATCCAATTTGTCTTGCCAGAACTTTTATGCAACAGAAGTGTATTATGCGCATCATCATGAGCTTGCGCGACTATTGTGAGGCTATGCGCGCTATTAGGGTGTCGTGCAATGGATGTGCAGTTATGCGCATCATTAAGTCCCCCCAGTTCTATATTACGCGCAATTTACTGCGTGTGATGTAGAACTCTAATCATGACATATAGTGCGCTGAATGATGCATTTAATGATGAGGTGGTTTTTCGGCTTCTCAGTCTGGAAAATATGCAAAACTATCAACTCAACCGTTGTAACAACCCAAAACTCTTTACGAGAAAATATACTCTTTTTTATTTGTTTTTTTTTATAAAACAGTTTAGCACACCAGACCCGGCGCGACTTATAACAAAATTTCCTAACAGAACTTATTACCTAGACCTGACCCCCTTGTTCTCGCACATATGCGCGCCGCGCGAAGCACCGCGCAGCGCACTCTAGTGCATGAAACATGACCAGTCCAATTTTATTGCAATGCAACCCATTTTCAACAAACCAAGTTTCACTAGCCCCAAAACTAAATTTAACACTTTTCGAACATTAAATATACATGTTTTAAATGTCAAAAGAGTATTACAACCCTCGGGACTCCAACAATCCACACATACAAGGACGTGACAATTTTGACCCATTTCGTTTAATTACAACAAAAGACCGAGCATGGTGATTGGGATTGCACTACCTAATCCTAAGCCAAAACCAAAAGCAAAGCCTTCTAAAGCAATACGCGGTAGTCCACTAATCCCCGTACTTAACCTTACCGCCTCCACCTTGCGAATCTATAAAAATGTAAACAACGAGAGGGTAAGCTATAAAAGCTTATTGAGGATAAAAATACTATATACATACATATGCATAAAATGAATACGTATCATCAACACAAGTGATAAACACATACCACATCCATGCATAACTAAGCAAGCTATACACTACGTACCACCATGTCAAATGAAATGTCCCGTTCTTATTGATTAAAAACGTTCCATATTAATTGATTTCGTTGCGAGGTTTTGACCTCTATATGAGACGTTTTTCAAAGACTGCATTCATTTTTAAAACAAACCATAACCTTTATTTCATAAATAAAGGTTTAAAAAGCTTTACGTAGATTATCAAATAATGATAATCTAAAATATCCTGTTTACACACGACCATTACATAATGGTTTACAATACAAATATGTTACATCGAAATCAATTTCTTGAATGCAGTTTTTACACAATATCATACAAACATAGACTCCAAATCTTGTCCTTATTTTAGTATGCAACAGCGGAAGCTCTTAGTATTCACCTGAGAATAAACATGCTTTAAACGTCAACAAAAATGTTGGTGAGTTATAGGTTTAACCTATATATATCAAATCGTAACAATAGACCACAAGATTTCATATTTCAATACACATCCCATACATAGAGATAAAAATCATTCATATGGTGAACACCTGGTAACCGACATTAACAAGATGCATATATAAGAATATCCCCATCATTCCGGGACACCCTTCGGATATGATATAAATTTCGAAGTACTAAAGCATCCGGTACTTTGGATGGGGTTTGTTAGGCCCAATAGATCTATCTTTAGGATTCGCATCAATTAGGGTGTCTGTTCCCTAATTCTTAGATTACCAGACTTAATAAAAAGGGGCATATTCGATTTCGATAATTCAACCATAGAATGTAGTTTCACGTACTTGTGTCTATTTTGTAAATCATTTATAAAACCTGCATGTATTCTCATCCCAAAAATATTAGATTTTAAAAGTGGGACTATAACTCACTTTCACAGATTTTTACTTCGTCGGGAAGTAAGACTTGGCCACTGGTTGATTCACTAACCTATAACAATATATACATATATATCAAAGTATGTTCAAAATATATTTACAACACTTATAATATATTTTGATGTTTTAAGTTTATTAAGTCAGCTGTCCTCGTTAGTAACCTACAACTAGTTGTCCACAGTTAGATGTACAGAAATAAATCGATAAATATTATCTTGAATCAATCCACGACCCAGTGTATACGTATCTCAGTATTGATCACAACTCAAACTATATATATTTTGGAATCAACCTCAACCCTGTATAGCTAACTCCCACATTCACATATAAAGTGTCTATGGTTGTTCCAAAATATATATAGATGTGTCGACATGATAGGTCAAAACATTGTATACGTGTCTATGGTATCTAAAGATTACATAATATACAATACAAGTTGATTAAGTTATGGTTGGAATAGATTTGTTACCAATTTTCACGTAGCTAAAATGAGAAAAATTATCCAATCTTGTTTTACCCATAACTTCTTCATTTTAAATCCGTTTTGAGTGAATCAAATTGCTATGGTTTCATATTGAACTCTATTTTATGAATCTAAACATAAAAAGTATAGGTTTATAGTCGGAAAAATAAGTTACAAGTAGTTTTTGTAAAGATAGTCATTTCAGTCGAAAGAACGACGTCTAGATGACCATTTTAGAAAACATACTTCCACTTTGAGTTTAACCATAATTTTTGGATATAGTTTCATGTTCATAATAAAAATTATTTTCCCAGAATAACAACTTTTAAATCAAAGTTTATCATAGTTTTTAATTAACTAACCCAAAACAGCCCGCGGTGTTACTACGACGGCGTAAATCCGGTTTTACGGTGTTTTTCGTGTTTCCAGATTTTAAATCATTAAGTAAGCATATCATATAGATATAGAACATGTGTTTAGTTGATTTTAAAAGTCAAGTTAAAAGGATTAACTTTTATTTGCGAACAAGTTTATAATTAACTAAACTATGTTCTAGTGATTACAAGTTTAAACCTTCGAATAAGATAGCTTTATATGTATGAATAGAATGATGTTATAAAGATCATTACTACCTCAAGTTCCTTAGATAAACCTACTGGAAATGAGAAAAATAGATCTAGCTTCAAAGGATCCTTGGATGGCTTGAAAGTTCTTGAAGCAGAATCATGACACGAAAACAATTTCAAGTAAGATTTCCACTCGAAATAAGATTGTTATAGTTATAGAAATTGAATTAAAGTTTGAATATGATTATTACCTTATATTAGAAAGATAACCTACTGTAAGTAACAAAGGTTTCTTGATCTTGGATGATTACTTGGAATGGATTTAGAAAACTTGGAAGTAAAGTTGCAATCTTGGAAGTATTCTTGATTTTATGAAACTAGAACTTTTGGAATTTATGAAGAACACTTAGAACTTGAAGATAGAACTTGAGAGAGATCAATTAGATGAAGAAAATTGAAGAATGAAAGTGTTTGTAGGTGTTTTTGGTCGTTGGTGTATGGATTAGATATAAAGGATATGTAATTTTGTAATTTCCATACACCAACGACCAAAAACACCTACAAACACTTTCATTCTTCAATTTTATTCATCTAATTGATCTCTCTCAAGTTCTATCTTCAAGTTCTAAGTGTTCTTCATATATTCTACAAGTTCTAGTTACATAAAATCAAGAATACTTTCAAGTTTGCTAGCTCACTTTCAATCTTGTAAGGTGATCATCCAACCTCAAGAAATCTTTGTTTCTTACAGTAGGTTATCATTCTAATACAAGGTAATAATCATATTCAAACTTTGGTTCAATTTCTATAACTATAACAATCTTATTTCAAGTGATGATCTTACTTGAACTTGTTTTCGTGTCATGATTCTGCTTCAAGAACTTCGAGCAATCCAAGGATCCGTTGAAGCTAGATCCATTTTTCTCTTTTCCAGTAGGTTTATCAAAGGAACTTAAGGTAGTAATAATGTTCATAACATCATTCGATTCATACATATAAAGCTATCTTATTCGAAGGTTTAAACTTGTAATCACTAGAACAAAGTTTAGTTAATTCTAAACTTGTTCGCAAACAAAAGTTAATCCTTCTAACTTGACTTTTAAAATCAACTAAACACATGTTCTATATCTATATGATATGCTAACTTAATGATTTAAAACCTGGAAACACGAAAAACACCGTAAAACCGGATTTAAGCCGTCGTAGTAACACCGCGGGCTGTTTTGGGTTAGTTAATTAAAAACTATGATAAACTTTGATTTAAAAGTTGTTATTCTGAGAAAATGATTTTTATTATGAACATGAAACTATATCCAAAAATTATGGTTAAACTCAAAGTGAAAGTATGTTTTCTAAAATGGTCATCTAGACGTCGTTCTTTCGACTGAAATGACTACCTTTACAAAAACGACTTGTAACTTATTTTTCCGACAATAAACCTATACTTTTTCTGTTTAGATTCATAAAATAGAGTTCAATATGAAACCATAGCAATTTGATTCACTCAAAACGGATTTAAAATGAAGAAGTTATGGGTAAAACAAGATTGGATAATTTTTCTCATTTTAGCTACGTGAAAATTGGTAACAAATCTATTCCAACCATAACTTAATCAACTTGTATTGTATATTATGTAATCTTGAGATACCATTGACGCGTATACAATGTTTCGACCTATCATGTCGACACATCTATATATATTTCGGAACAACCATAGACACTCTATATGTGAATGTTGGAGTTAGCTATACAGGGTTGAGGTTGATTCCAAAATATATATATAGTTTGAGTTGTGATCAATACTGAGATACGTATACACTGGGTCGTGGATTGATTCAAGATAATATTTATCGATTTATTTCTGTACATCTAACTGTGGACAACTAGTTGTAGGTTACTAACGAGGACAGCTGACTTAATAAACTTAAAACATCAAAATATATTAAAAGTGTTGTAAATATATTTTGAACATACTTTGATATATATGTATATATTGTTATAGGTTCGTGAATCAACCAGTGGCCAAGTCTTACTTCCCGACGAAGTAAAAATCTGTGAAAGTGAGTTATAGTCCCACTTTTAAAATCTAATATTTTTGGGATGAGAATACATGCAGGTTTTATAAATGATTTACAAAATAGACACAAGTACGTGAAACTACATTCTATGGTTGAATTATCGAAATCGAATATGCCCCTTTTTATTAAGTCTGGTAATCTAAGAATTAGGGAACAGACACCCTAATTGACGCGAATCCTAAAGATAGATCTATTGGGCTTAACAAACCCCATCCAAAGTACCGGATGCTTTAGTACTTCGAAATTTATATCATATCCGAAGGGTGTCCCGGAATGATGGGGATATTCTTATATATGCATCTTGTTAATGTCGGTTACCAGGTGTTCACCATATGAATGATTTTTATCTCTATGTATGGGATGTATATTGAAATATGAAATCTTGTGGTCTATTGTTACAATTTGATATATATAGGTTAAACCTATAACTCACCAACATTTTTGTTGACGTTTTAAGCATGTTTATTCTCAGGTGATTATTAAGAGCTTCTGCTGTCGCATACTTAAACAAGGACGAGATTCGGAGTCCATGCTTGTATGATATTGTGTAAAAACTGCATTCAAGAAACTTATTTTGTTGTAACATATTTGTATTGTAAACCATTATGTAATGGTCGTGTGTAAACAGGATATTTTAGATTATCATTATTTGATAATCTACGTAAAGCTTTTTAAACCTTTATTGATGAAATAAAGGTTATGGTTTGTTTTAAAAATGAATGCAGTCTTTAAAAAACGTCTCATATAGAGGTCAAAACCTCGCAACGAAATCAATTAATATGGAACGTTTTTAATCAATAAGAACGGGACATTTCAGTTGGTATCAGAGCGTTGGTCTTAGAGAACCAGAATTTTGCATTAGTGTGTCTTATCTAGTTTGTTAGGATGCATTAGTGAGTCTGGACTTCGACCGTGTTTACTTGAAAAATGATTGCTTAACAAATTTTGTTGGAAACTATATATTTTTAACATGTGAATATTATGTGATATATTAATCTCTTAACGCGTTTGATATTATGTGATAGATGTCTACCTCTAGAACAAGTCCCATTGACTCACCTAATAATAATGAAGAGTCAAATGTAAATTGGAATGATTCGTGGACTGATTCACAAGTTCCCGAAGAGGAACCGGAAGAAGAGTCGGAACCGGAAGAAGAATCGGAACCGGAAGAAGAATCGGAACCGGATGAAGAAATAGAACCGGTGGGGGAAATAATAAAACGGTTAAGTAAAAGAAAATCCTCAACCAACCGACCAAGGTTAATTATGGTCAATGGTGTTTCCGCCAAGGAAGCAAAATATTGGGAGGATTACCAATTCTCCGATGAATCGGATTCCGACGAGAATTCCGATGATGTTATAGAAATTACCCCAACAGAATTTAAAAAGGCAAAAGAAAATAATAAGGGAAAGGGCATAAAAATAGCGAAATCTAATTCCAACCCCGATGAACTTTATATGTATCGTCAACCCCCGAAGTCCTTAAGTTGTAACAATGACCCGGGAACCTCTAAACCACCAGGTTTTTCTAAACCAATGTGGATAACGACGGCTCGTATTAGGGGAACATCATATATCCCTAGAAACTTGGCAAAACGAACCAAAACAGAAGAAGAAGAAACAAGCGAGTCGGAAAAAGATAGTTGTATTCGTGTAGTGTAATATAAGTAATATAGTGTGCTTATGCATTATGATATATGTAAAAATTGCTTGTATTAATAAGTATTTTTTTTTATGAATCTAACTCTTGTCTATTTTACAGTATAAAAACACAAAATGGATAGACAACCCAATATTTTAAGAGACCTACCTGGAGACATGATTGATGAAATCTTGTCTAGAGTCGGTCAGAATTCTTCGGCACAACTATTTAAGGCGAGATCAGTTTGTAAGACATTCGAAGAATGTTCCAAGAATGCCTTGGTTTATAAAAGGCTTTCGTTCGAAAGATGGGGGATATCACATTGGGAAATCCATAAGTTACGATGTGTATACTTTGACGCATATATTGCGGGGAACCCAAATGCTATTTTACGCAATGGGTTAAGAAATTATTTTGACTCAATATATCCGAATATTGGACTTCGTGATTTAGAAAAAGCGGCTAACATGCAACATAAAGAAGCATGTTATGCTTACGGATTAGTAATGTTCGCTTCTCACCAAAGTGAGAACAAGAACATCGGGCTACAACTGTTAAACAAAACGTTCCCACAAGTGACAGAGTCGGTAATTGGGGTAAGAAATGAGGTTTTTAGATTGTTACGGGACTGTTGGACATTACGGAACCCTCATCCCTTTGACGACGTTACAACACGCTGTCTTATCAACGGCCATAACGGTTATGTTCCACAAGACCAAGGATGGGAAGTAATCCTAGTAAAACCAGAATGCATGACTTGTTTCTGGACGTATGAATTACGTGTCTTTATTGCCTTTGCTGAACGACTTGTGTACTAGCTAGAATTATCTTCACAACCATCTTGTATCAAATTTATTGTGTGCTATATTTCATGCTATATGTAAAATAAGCGGTATTGTAAGTTTGTAAAATATTGTGTAAAAGTTTGAACGCGAAATATTATTATAATCAGTTTTTCATATAGAATTGTAGTAGTTGAATTGTATATTAGCTACTAAGTATGAACTTAACGGGTAGGTACTACCCGAATTTAAACTTATAAAACGCTAATATGAAGAAAAAGCTTTTATAAATGAGTTCATATTATGCTACGAAATACTATTAACTACTCTTAATATTCTGTATGATTAACTTGTTCCATTTGACTATTTTGAAGGAAATGACACCGACTACTCGACACACCGTGAATATGAATGAAGAGGAATTCCGTACTTTTCTAGCTTCAAACATAGCCGCAGTACAGGCTGCGCTACATACCAACAATAACCTTGGATCTAGCAGTACAGGAAATCGTGTAGGATGCACCTACAAAGAATTCACTGCCTGCAAACCTTTGGAATTTGATGGAACCGAAGGACCGATCGGATTGAAACGGTGGACCGAGAAGGTCGAATCGGTGTTTGCCATAAGTAAGCATACTGAAGAGGACAAAGTGAAGTACGCTACGCATACCTTCACAGGTTCTGCGTTAACATGGTGGAATACCTATCTAGAGCAAGTGGGACAAGACGATGCGTACGCACTACCGTGGTCAGTATTCAAGCACTTGATGAACGAGAAGTACCGTCCCAGAACCGAGGTCAATAAGCTCAAGACAGAACTTAGAGGGTTACGAACCCAAGGATTTGATATTACCACGTACGAAAGACGATTCACAGAATTGTGCTTATTGTGTCCGGGAGCATTCGAAGATGAGGAAGAGAAGATCGACGCGTTTGTGAAAGGATTACCGGAAAGAATCCAAGAAGATATAAGTTCACACGAGCCCGCCTCCATACAACAGGCATGTAGAATGGCTCACAAACTAGTGAACCATATTGAAGAAAGGATTAAAGAACAGACTGCTGAAGAGTCCAATGTGAAGCAAGTCAAAAGAAAGTGGGAGGAAAACGGTGATAAGAATCACCAATACAACAACAGCAGCAATTACAACAATAATCGCAACAATTATCCCAACAATCGCAACATCAATCGCAACTACAACAAACGGCCCAACAACAACAACAACAACAACAACTACAACAATCATCCCAATAACAATAATAACCGCAACAACAACAACAATCAGAAGCAGCTATGCCAAAGGTGTGAAAAGTATCACTCGGGGTTCTGCACCAAATTTTGCAACAAGTGTAAAAGAAATGGTCATAGCGCAGCGAAGTGTGAGGTCTACGGACCAGGGGTTAATAGAACGAAAGGAACAAATGGTGTCGGAACGAGTAATGGCGGAGCAAGTAGTGTCGGAGCAAGTTATGCCAATGTAGTTTGTTATAAATGTGGAAAACCGGGCCACATTATTAGAAATTGCCCGAACCAGGAGAACACGAATGGACAAGGCCGCGGAAGAGTTTTCAATATTAATGCGGCAGAGGCACAGGAAGACCCGGAGCTTGTTACGGGTACGTTTCTTATTGACAATAAACCTGCTTACGTTTTATTTGATTCGGGTGCGGATAGAAGCTATATGAGTAGAGATTTTTGTACTAAATTAAGTTATCCATTGACGCCTTTGGATAGTAAATTTTTACTCGAATTAGCAAATGGTAAATTAATTTCAGCAGATAATATATGTCGAAATCGAGAAATTAAACTGGTTAGCGAAACATTTAAGATTGATTTGATACCAGTAGAGTTAGGAAGTTTTGATGTGATAATCAGTATGGACTGGTTGAAAGAAGTGAAAGCAGAGATCGTTTGTTACAAAAATGCAATTCGCATTATACGAGAAAAAGGAAAACCCTTAATGGTGTACGAAGAAAAGGGCAACACGAAGCTACATCTTATTAGTAATTTGAAGGCACAAAAACTAATAAGAAAAGGTTGCTATGCTGTTCTAGCACACGTCGAGAAAGTACAAACTGAAGAAAAGAGCATCAATGATGTTCCCATTGCAAAAGAATTTCCCGATGTATTTCTGAAAGAATTACCGGGATTACCCCCACATCGATCCGTTGAATTTCAAATAGATCTTGTACCAGGAGCTGCACCAATAGCTCGTGCTCCTTACAGACTCGCACCCAGCGAGATGAAAGAACTGCAAAGCTAATTACAAGAACTTTTAGAGCGTGGTTTCATTCGACCAAGCACATCACCGTGGGGAGCTCCTGTTTTGTTTGTCAAGAAGAAAGATGGTACATTCAGGTTGTGTATCGACTACCGAGAGTTGAACAAACTTACCATCAAGAACCGCTACCCACTACCGAGAATCGACGACTTATTTGATTAACTACAAGGCTCGTCTGTTTATTCAAAGATTGACTTACGTTCCGGGTATCATCAAATGCGGGTGAAAGAAGATGATATTCCAAAGACTGCTTTCAGAACACGTTACGGTTATTACGAGTTTATGGTCATGCCATTTGGTTTAACTAATGCACCAGCTGTGTTCATGGACCTTATGAACCAAGTGTGTGGACCATACCTTGACAAGTTTGTCATTGTTTTCATTGATGACATACTTATTTACTCAAAGAATGACCAAGAACACGGTGAACATTTGAGAAAGGTGTTAGAAGTATTGAGGAAGGAATAATTGTACGCTAAGTTTTCAAAGTGTGCATTTTGGTTGGAAGAAGTTCAATTCCTCGGTCACATAGTGAACAAAGAAGGTATTAAGGTGGATCCGGCAAAGATAGAAACTGTTGAAAAGTGGGAAACCCCGAAAACTTCGAAACACATACGCCAGTTTTTAGGACTAGCTGGTTACTATAAAAGGTTCATCCAAGACTTTTCCAGAATAGCAAAACCCTTGACTGCATTAACGCATAAAGGGAAGAAATTTGAATGGAATGATGAACAATAGAAAGCGTTTCAGTTATTGAAGAAAAAGCTAACTACGGCACCTATATTGTCATTGCCTGAAGGGAATGATGATTTTGTGATTTATTGTGATGCATCAAAGCAAGGTCTCGGTTGTGTATTAATGCAACGAACGAAGGTGATTGCTTATGCGTCTAGACAATTGAAGATTCACGAACAAAATTATACGACGCATGATTTGGAATTAGGCGCGGTTGTTTTTGCATTAAAGACTTGGAGGCACTACTTATATGGGGTTAAAAGTATTATATATACCGACCACAAAAGTCTTCAACACATATTTAATCAGAAACAACTGAATATGAGGCAGCGTAGGTGGATTGAATTATTGAATGATTACGACTTTGAGATTTGTTACCACCCGGGGAAGGCAAATGTGGTAGCCGATGCCTTGAGCAGGAAGGACAGAGAACCCATTCGAGTAAAATCTATGAATATAATGATTCATAATAACCTTACTACTCAAATAAAGGAGGCGCAACAAGGAGTTTTAAAAGAGGGAAATTTAAAGGATGAAATACCCAAAGGATCGGAGAAGCATCTTAATATTCGGGAAGACGGAACCCGGTATAGGGCAGAAAGGATTTGGGTACCAAAATTTGGAGATATGAGAGAAATGGTACTTAGAGAAGCTCATAAAACCAGATACTCAATACATCCTGGAACAGGGAAGATGTACAAGGATCTCAAGAAATATTTTTGGTGGCCGGGTATGAAAGCCGATGTTGCTAAATACGTAGGAGAATGTTTGACGTGTTCTAAGGTCAAAGCTGAGCATCAGAAACCATCAGGTCTACTTCAAAAACCCGAAATCCCAGAATGGAAATGGGAAAACATTACCATGGATTTCATCACTAAATTGCCAAGGACTGCAAGTGGTTTTGATACTATTTGGGTAATAGTTGATCGTCTCACCAAATCAGCACACTTCCTGCCAATAAGAGAAGATGACAAGATGGAGAAGTTAGCACGACTGTATTTGAAGGAAGTCGTCTCCAGACATGGAATACCAATCTCTATTATCTCTGATAGGGATGGCAGATTTATTTCAAGATTCTGGCAGACATTACAGCAAGCATTAGGAACTCGTCTAGACATGAGTACTGCCTATCATCCACAAACTGATGGGCAGAGCGAAAGGATGATACAAACGCTTGAAGACATGCTACGAGCATGTGTTATTGATTTCGGAAACAGTTGGGATCGACATCTACCGTTAGCAGAATTTCCCTACAACAACAGCTACCATTCAAGCATTGAGATGGCGCCGTTTGAAGCACTTTATGGTAGAAAGTGCAGGTCTCTGATTTGTTGGAGTGAAGTGGGGGATAGACAGATTACGGGTCCGGAGATTATACAAGAAACTACCGAGAAGATCATCCAAATTCAACAACGGTTGAAAACCGCCCAAAGCCGACAAAAGAGCTACGCTGACATTAAAAGAAAAGATATAGAATTTGAAATTGGAGAGATGGTCATGCTTAAAGTTGCACCTTGGAAGGCGTTGTTCGATTTGGTAAACGAGGGAAATTAAATCCAAGGTATATTGGACCATTCAAGATTATAGATCGTGTCGGACCAGTAGCTTACCGACTTGAGTTACCTCAACAACTCGCGGCTGTACATAACACTTTCCACGTCTCGAATTTGAAGAAATTTTTTGCTAAAGAAGATCTCACTATTCCGTTAGATGAAATCCAAATCAACGAAAAACTTCAATTCATCGAAGAACCCGTCGAAATAATGGATCGTGAGGTTAAAAGACTTAAGCAAAACAAGATACCAATTGTTAAGGTTCGATGGAATGCTCGTAGAGGACCCGAGTTCACCTGGGAGCATGAAGATCAGATGAAGAAGAAATACCCGCATCTATTTCCAGAAGATTCGTCAACACCTTCAACAGCTTAAAATTTCGGGACGAAATTTATTTAACGGGTAGGTACTGTAGTGACCCGAACTTTTCCATGTTTATATATATTAATTGAGATTGATATTTACATGATTAAATGTTTCCAACATGTTAAGCAATCAAACTTGTTAAGACTTGATTAATTGAAATATGTTTCATATAGACAATTGACCACCCAAGTTGACCGGTGATTCACGAACGTTAAAACTTGTAAAAACTATATGATAACATATATATGGATATATATATATTTAACATGATACTATGATAAGTAAACATATCATTAAGTATATTAACAATGAACTACATATGTAAAAACAAGACTACTAACTTAATGATTTTTAAACGAGACATATATGTAACGATTATCGTTGTAAAGACATTTAATGGATATATATCATATTAAGAGATATTCATACATGATAATATCATGATAATATAATAATTTAAAATCTCATTTGATATTATAAATATTGGGTTAACAACATTTAACAAGATCGTTAACCTAAAGGTTTCAAAACAACACTTACATGTAACGACTAACGATGACTTAACGACTCAGTTAAAATGTATATACATGTAGTGTTTTAATATGTATTAATACAATTTTGAAAGACTTCAATACACTTATCAAAATACTTCTAGTTAACAAAAATGCTTACAATTACATCCTCGTTCAGTTTCATCAACAATTCTACTCGTATGCACCGTATTCGTACTCGTACAATACACAGCTTTTAGATGTATGTACTATTGGTATATACACTCCAATGATTAGCTCTTAGCAGCCCATGTGAGTCACCTAACACATGTGGAAACCATAATTTGGCAACTAGCATGAAATATCTCATAAAATTACAAAAATATGAGTAATCATTCATGACTTATTTACATGAAAACAAAATTACATATCCTTTATATCTAATCCATACACCAACGACCAAAAACACCTACAAACACTTTCATTCTTCAATTTTATTCATCTAATTGATCTCTCTCAAGTTCTATCTTCAAGTTCTAAGTGTTCTTCATATATTCTACAAGTTCTAGTTACATAAAATCAAGAATACTTTCAAGTTTGCTAGCTCACTTTCAATCTTGTAAGGTGATCATCCAACCTCAAGAAATCTTTGTTTCTTACAGTAGGTTATCATTCTAATACAAGGTAATAATCATATTCAAACTTTGGTTCAATTTCTATAACTATAACAATCTTATTTCAAGTGATGATCTTACTTGAACTTGTTTTCGTGTTATGATTCTGCTTCAAGAACTTCGAGCCATCCAAGGATCCGTTGAAGCTAGATCCATTTTTCTCTTTTCCAGTAGGTTTATCCAAGGAACTTAAGGTAGTAATGATGTTCATAACATCATTCGATTCATACATATAAAGCTATCTTATTCGAAGGTTTAAACTTGTAATCACTAGAACAAAGTTTAGTTAATTCTAAACTTGTTCGCAAACAAAAGTTAATCCTTCTAACTTGACTTTTAAAATCAACTAAACACATGTTCTATATCTATATGATATGTTAACTTAATGATTTAAAACCCGAAAACACGAAAAACACCGTAAAACCGGATTTAAGCCGTCGTAGTAACACCACGGGCTGTTTTGGGTCAGTTAATTAAAAACTATGATAAACTTTGATTTAAAAGTTGTTATTCTGAGAAAATTATTTTTATTATGAACATGAAACTATATCCAAAAATTATGGTTAAACTCAAAGTGGAAGTATGTTTTCTAAAATGGTCATCTAGACGTCATTCTTTCGACTGAAATGACTACCTTTACAAAAACGACTTGTAACTTATTTTTCCGACTATAAACCTATACTTTTTATGTTTAGATTCATAAAATAGAGTTCAATATGAAACCATAGCAATTTGATTCACTCAAAACGGATTTAAAATGAAGAAGTTATGGGTAAAACAAGATTGGATAATTTTTCTCATTTTAGCTACGTGAAAATTGGTAACAAATCTATTCCAACCATAACTTAATCAACTTGTATTGTATATTATGTAATCTTGAGATACCATAGGCACGTATACAATGTTTCGACCTATCATGTCGACACATCTATATATATTTCGGAACAACCATAGACACTCTATATGTGAATGTTGGAGTTAGCTATACAGGGTTGAGGTTGATTCCAAAATATATATAGTTTGAGTTGTGATCAGTACTGAGATACGTATACACTGGGTCGTGGATTGATTCAAGATAATATTTATCGATTTATTTCTGTACATCTAACTGTGGACAACTAGTTGTAGGTTACTAACGAGGACAGCTGACTTAATAAACTTAAAACATCAAAATATATTAAAAGTGTTGTAAATATATTTTGAACATACTTTGATATATATGTATATATTGTTATAGGTTCGTGAATCAACCAGTGGCCAAGTCTTACTTCCCGACGAAGTAAAAATCTGTGAAAGTGAGTTATAGTCCCACTTTTAAAATCTAATATTTTTGGGATGAGAATACATGCAGGTTTTATAAATGATTTACAAAATAGACACAAGTACGTGAAACTACATTCTATGGTTGAATTATCGAAATCGAATATGCCCCTTTTTATTAAGTCTGGTAATCTAAGAATTAGGGAACAGACACCCTAATTGACGCGAATCTTAAAGATAGATCTATTGGGCTTAACAAACCCCATCCAAAGTACCGGATGCTTTAGTACTTCGAAATTTATATCATATTCGAAGGGTGTCCCGGAATGATGGGGATATTCTTATATATGCATCTTGTTAATGTCGGTTACCAGGTGTTCACCATATGAATGATTTTTATCTCTATGTATGGGATGTATATTGAAATATGAAATCTTGTGGTCTATTGTTACAATTTGATATATATAGGTTAAACCTATAACTCACCAACATTTTTGTTGACGTTTTAAGCATGTTTATTCTCAGGTGATTATTAAGAGCTTTCGCTGTCGCATACTTAAACAAGGACGAGATTTGGAGTCCATGCTTGTATGATATTGTGTAAAAACTGCATTCAAGAAACTTATTTTGTTGTAACATATTTGTATTATAAACCATTATGTAATGGTCGTGTGTAAACAGGATATTTTAGATTATCATTATTTGATAATCTACGTAAAGCTTTTTAAACCTTTATTGATGAAATAAAGGTTATGGTTTGTTTTAAAAATGAATGCAGTCTTTAAAAAACGTCTCATATAGAGGTCAAAACCTCGCAACGAAATCAATTAATATGGAACGTTTTTAATCAATAAGAACGGGATATTTCATATATCAATAGTACATACATCTAAAAGCTGTGTATTGTACGAGTACGAATACGGGTGCATACGAGTAGAATTGTTGATGAAACTGAACGAGGATGTAATTGTAAGCATTTTTGTTAAGTAGAAGTATTTTGATAAGTGTCTTGAAGTCTTTCAAAAGTGTATAAATACATATTAAAACACTACATGTATATACATTTTAACTGAGTCGTTAAGTCATCGTTAGTCGTTACATGTAAATGTTGTTTTGAAACCTTTAGGTTAACGATCTTGTTGAATGTTGTTAACCCATTATTTATTATAACAAATGAGATGTTAAATTGTTATATTATCATGATATTATGATATATAATATATCTTAGTATGATATATATGCAGTTAAATGTCGTTACAATGATAATCGTTACATATATGTCTCGTTTCGAAATCATTAAGTTAGTAGTCTTATTTTTACATATGTATTTCATTGTTAATACACTTAATAATATATTTACTTATCATTTAACATAATTAACCAAGTGTATCAATATCTTAATATGATTCATATGTACCTATTAAGACGTTGTTATAACGATAATCGTTATATATATCGTTTTCGAGTTTCTTAAATTAATAGTCTCATTTTTATGTATATAACTCATTGTTAAAATACCTAATGAGATAAATACTTATAATAAAATCATGTTAACTATACATATAACCATATATATGTCATCGTATAGTTTTTACAAGTTTTAACGTTCGTGAATCACCGGTCAACTTGGGTGGTCAATTGTCTATATGAAACCTATTTCAATTAATCAAGTCTTAACAAGTTTGATTGCTTAACATGTTGGAAACACTTAATCATGTAAATAACAATTTCATTTAATATATATATATATAAACATGGAAAAGTTCGGGTCACTACAGTACCTACCCGTTAAATAAATTTCGTCCCGAAATTTTAAGCAGTTGGAGGTGTTGACGTATCTTCTGGAAATAAATGCGGGTTTTTCTTCTTCATCTGATCTTCACGCTCCCAGGTGAACTCGGGTCCTCTACGAGCATTCCATCGAACCTTAACAATCGGTATCTTGTTTTGTTTAAGTCTCTTAACCTCACGATCCATTATTTCGACGGGTTCTTCAATGAATTGAAGTTTTTCATTGATTTGGATTTCGTCCAACGGAATAGTGAGATCTTCTTTAGCAAAACATTTCTTCAAATTTGAGACGTGGAAAGTGTTATGTATAGCCGCGAGTTGTTGAGGTAGCTCCAGTTGGTAAGCTACTGGTCCGACACGATCTATAATCTTGAATGGTCCAATGTACCTTGGATTTAGTTTCCCCCGTTTACCAAATCGAACAACGCCTTTCCAAGGTGAAACCTTAAGCATGACCATTTCTCCAATTTCAAACTCTATATCTTTTCTTTTACTGTCCGCGTTGCTCTTTTGTCGACTCTGGGCGGTTTTCAATATTTGTTGAATTTGGATGATTTTCTCGGTAGTTTCTTGTATTATCTCCGGACCCGTAATCTGTCTATCCCCCACTTCACTCCAAAAAATCGGAGACCTGCACTTTCTAGCATAAAGTGCTTCAAACGGAGCCATTTCAATGCTTGAATGGTAGCTGTTGTTGTAGGAAAATTCTGCTAACGGTAGATGTCGATCCCAACTGTTTCCGAAATCAATAACACAAGCTCGTAGCATGTCTTCAAGCGTTTGTATCGTCCTTTCGCTCTGCCCATCAGTTTGTGGATGATAGGCAGTACTCATGTCTAGACGAGTTCCCAATGCTTGCTGTAATGTCTTCCAGAATCTTTAAATAAATCTGCCATCCCTATCAGAGATAATAGAGATTGGTATTCCATATCTGGAGACGACTTCTTTCAAATACAGTCGTGCTAACTTCTCCATCTTGTCATCTTCTCTTATTGGCAGGAAGTGTGCTGACTTGGTGAGATGATCAACTATTACCCAAATAGTATCATAACCACTTGCAGTCCTTGGCAATTTAGTAATGAAATCCATGGTAATGTTTTCCCATTTCCATTCCGGGATTTCAGGTTGTTGTAGTAGACCTGATGGTTTCTGATGTTCAGCTTTAACCTTAGAACACGTCAAACATTCTCCTACATATTTAGCAATATCGGCTTTCATACCTGGCCACCAAAAATGTTTCTTAAGATCCTTGTACATCTTCCACGTTCCAGGATGTATTGAGTATCTGGTTTTATGAGCTTCTCTAAGTACCATTTCTCTCATATCTCCAAATTTTGGTACCCAAATTCTTTCAGCCCTATACCGGGTTCCGTCTTCCCGAATATTAAGATGCTTCTCCGATCCTTTGGGTATTTCATCCTTTAAATTTCCCTCTTTTAAAACTCCTTGTTGCGCCTCCTTTATTTGAGTAGTAAGGTTAGTGTGAATCATTATATTCATAGATTTTACTCGAATGGGTTCTCTGTCCTTTTTGCTCAAGGCGTCGGCTACCACATTTGCCTTCCCCGGGTGGTAACGAATCTCAAAGTCGTAATCATTCAACAATTCAATCCACCTACACTGCCTCATATTCAGTTGTTTCTGATTAAATATGTGTTGAAGACTTTTGTGGTCGGTATATATAATACTTTTGACCCCATATAAGTAGTGCCTCCAAGTCTTTAATGCAAAAACAACCGCGCCTAATTCCAAATCATGCGTCGTATAATTTTGCTCGTGAATCTTCAATTGTCTAGACGCATAAGCAATCACCTTCGTCCGTTGCATTAATACACAACCGAGACCTTGCTTTGATGCGTCACAATAAATCACAAAATCATCATTCCCTTCAGGCAATAACAATATAGGTGCCGTAGTTAGCTTTTTCTTCAATAATTGAAACGCCTTCTCTTGTTCATCCTTCCATTCAAATTTCTTCCCTTTATGCAATAATGCAGTCAAGGGTTTTGCTATTTTGGAGAAATCTTGGATGAATCTTCTGTAGTAACCAGCCAATCCTAAAAATTGACGTATATGCTTCGGAGTTTTTGGGGTTTCCCACTTTTCAACGGTTTCGATCTTTGCCGGGTCCACCTGGATACCTTCTTTGTTCACTATGTGATCGAGGAATTGAACTTCTTCCAACCAAAATGCACACTTTGAAAACTTAGCGTACAGTTTTTCTTTCCTCAATACTTCTAGCACTTTTCTCAAATGTTCTTCGTGCTCTTGATCATTCTTTGAGTAAATAAGTATGTCATCGATGAAAACAATGACAAACTTGTCAAGATATGGCCCACACACTCGGTTCATAAGGTCCATGAACACAGCTGGTGCGTTAGTCAATCTAAACGGCATAACCATAAACTCGTGATGACCATAACGCGTCCTAAAAGTAGTTTTTGGAATATCATCCTCCTTTACTCGCATTTGATGATATCCAGAACGTAAATCGATCTTCGAATAAACCGACGAGCCTTGTAGTTGATCAAATAAGTCGTCAATTCTCGGCAGTGGATAACGGTTTTTGATGGTAAGTTTGTTCAATTCTCTGTAGTCAATACACAACCTAAATGTACCATCCTTCTTCTTGACAAACAAAAAAGGAGCTCCCCATGGTGATGTGCTTGGTCGAATGAAACCACGTTCTAATAGTTCTTGCAGTTGGCTTTGCAGTTCTTTCATCTCGCTGGGTGCGAGTCTATAAGGAGCACGAGCTATTGGTGCAGCTCCTGGTACAAGATCTATTTGAAATTCAACAGATCGATGTGGAGGTAGTCCCGGTAATTCTTTCGGAAATACATCGGGAAATTCTTTTGCTACGGGAACATCATTGATGCTCTTTTCTTCAGTTTGTACTTTCTCGACGTGTGCTAGAACAGCATAGCAACCTTTTCTTATTAGTTTTTGTGCCTTCAAATTACTAATAAGATGTAGCTTCATGTTGCCCTTTTCTCCGTACACCATTAAGGGTTCTCCTTCTTCTCGTACAATGCGAATTGCATTTTTATAACATACGATCTCTGCTTTCACCTTCTTCAGCCAGTCCATGCCAACTATTACATCAAAACTCCCTAACTCTACTGGTATCAAATCAATCTTAAATATTTCGCTACCCAGTTTAATTTCTAGATTCCGGCATATATTATTTGTTGAAATTAATTTACCGTTTGCTAATTCGAGTAAAAATTTACTATCCAATGGCGTCAATGGACAACTTAATTTAGCACAAAAATCTATACTCATATAGCTTCAATCCGCACCCGAATCAAATAAAACGTAAGCAGATTTATTGTCAATAAGAAACGTACCCGTAACAAGCTCCGGGTCTTCCTGTGCCTCTGCTGCATTAATATTGAAAACTCTTCCGCGGCCTTGTCCATTCGTGTTCTCCTGGTTCGGGCAATTTCTAATAATGTGGCCCGGTTTTCCACATTTATAACAAACTACATTGGCATAACTTGCTCCGACACTACTTGCTCCGACATTACTCGTTCCGACACCATTTGTTCCTTTTGTTCTGTTAACCCCTGGTCCATAGACCTCACACTTCGCCGCGCTATGACCATTTCTTTTACACTTGTTGCAAAATTTGGTGCAGAACCCCGAGTGATACTTTTCACACCTTTGCCATAGCTGCTTCTGATTGTTGTTGTTGTGGTTGTTATTGTTGTTGGGATGATTGTTGTTGTTGTTGTTGTTGTTGTTGTTGTTGGGCCGTTTGTTGTAGTTGCGATTGATGTTGCTATTGTTGGGATAATTGTTGCGATTATTATTGTAATTGCTGTTGTTGTTGTATTGGTGATTCTTATCACCGTTTTCCTCCCGCTTTCTTTTGACTTGCTTTACATTGGCCTCTTCAGCCGTCTGTTCTTTAATTCTTTCCTCAATCTGGTTCACTAGTTTGTGAGCCATTCTACATGCCTGTTGTATGGAGGCGGGCTCGTGTGAACTTATATCTTCTTGGATTCTTTCCGTTAATCCTTTCACAAACGCGTCGATCTTCTCTTCCTCATCTTCGAACGCTCCCGGACACAATAGGCACAATTCTGTGAATCGTCTTTCGTACGTGGTAATATCAAATCCTTGGGTTCGTAACCCTCTAAGTTCTGTCTTGAGCTTATTGACCTCGGTTCTGGGACGGTACTTCTCGTTCATCAAGTGCTTGAATGCTGACCACGGTAGTGCGTACGCATCATCTTGTCCCACTTGCTCTAGATAGGTATTCCACCATGTTAACGCAGAACATGTGAAGGTATGCGTAGCGTACTTCACTT
This sequence comes from Rutidosis leptorrhynchoides, assembly GCF_046630445.1. Lineage (NCBI taxonomy): Eukaryota > Viridiplantae > Streptophyta > Magnoliopsida > Asterales > Asteraceae > Rutidosis > Rutidosis leptorrhynchoides. The sequence continues at coordinate 277,282,081 of NC_092339.1, read as the reverse complement.
TGTCCTCTTCAGTACACTTACTTATGGCAAACACCGATTCGACCTTCTCGGTCCACCGTTTCAATCCGATCGGTCCTTCAGTTCCATCAAATTCCAAAGGTTTGCAGGCAGTGAATTCTTTGTAGGTGCATCCTACACGATTTCCTGTACTGCTAGATCCAAGGTTATTGTTGGTATGTAGCGCAGCCTGTACTGCGGCTATGTTTGAAACTAGAAAAGTACGGAATTCCTCTTCATTCATATTCACGGTGTGTCGAGTAGTCGGTGCCATTTCCTTCAAAATAGTCAAATGGAACAAGTTAATCATACAGAATATTAAGAGTAGCTAATAGTATTTCGTAGCATAATATGAACTCATTTATAAAAGCTTTTTCTTCATATTAGCGTTTTATAAATTTAAATTCGGGTAGTACCTACCCGTTAAGTTCATACTTAGTAGCTAATATACAATTCAACTACTACAATTCTATATGAAAAACTGATTATAATAATATTTCGCGTTCAAACTTTTATACAATATTTTACAAACTTACAATACCGCTTATTTTACATAAAGCATGAAATATAGCACACAATAACTTTGATACAAGATAGTTGTGAAGATAATTCTAGCTAGTACACAAGTCGTTCAGCAAAGGCAATAAAGACACGTAATTCATACGTCCAGAAACAAGTCATGCATTCTGGTTTTACTAGGACTACTTCCCATCCTTGGTCTTGTGGAACATAACCGTTATGGCCGTTGATAAGACAGCGTGTTGTAACGTCGTCAAAGGGACGAGGGTTACGTAATGACCAACAGTCTCGTAATAACCTAAAAACCTCATTTCTTACCCCAATTACCGACTCCGTCACTTGTGGGAACGTTTTGTTTAATAGTTGTAGCCCGATGTTCTTTTTCTCACTTTGGTGAGAAGCGAACATTACTAACCCGTAAGCATAGCATGCTTCTTTATGTTGCATGTTAGCCGCTTTTTCTAAATCATGAAGTCCTATATTCAGATACATTGAGTCAAAATAATTTCTTAACCCGTTGCGTAAAATAGCATTTGGGTTCCCCGCAATATATGCGTCAAAGTAAACACATCGTAACTTATGAGTTTCCCAATGTGATATCCCCCATCTTTCAAACGAAAGTCTCTTATAAACCAAGACATTCTTGGAACGTTCTTCGAATGTCTTACAAACTGATTTCGCCGTAAATAGTTGTGCCGAAGAATTCTGACCGACTCTAGACAAGATTTTATCAATCATTTCTCTGGGTAGGTCTCTTAAAATATTGGGTTGTCTATCCATTTTGTGTTTTTATACTGTAAAATAGACAAGAGTTAGATTCATAAAAAAAATACTTATTAATACAAGCAATTTTTACATATATTACATATATTACACCACACGAATACAACTATCTTATTACGACTCGCTCGTTTCTTCTTCTTCGGTTTTGGTTCGTTTTTCCAAGTTTCTAGGGATATATGATGTTCCCCTAATACGAGCTGTCGTTTTCCACAACGGTTTAGAAAAACCTGGTGGTTTAGAGGTTCCCGGGTCATTGTTACAACTTAAGGGCTTTGGGGGTTGACGATACATATAAAGTTCATCGGGGTTAGAATTAGATTTCTCTATTTTTATGCCCTTTCCCTTATTATTTTCTTTTGCCTTTTTAAATTCAGTTAGGGTAATTTCTATAACATCATCGGAATTCTCGTCGGAATCCGATTCATCGGAGAATTGGTAATTCTCCCAATATTTTGCTTCCTTGGCGGAAACACCATTGACCATAATTAACCTTGGTCAGTTGGTTGAGGATTTTCTTTTACTTAACCGTTTTATTATTTCCCCCACCGGTTCTATTTCCTCCTCCGGTTCCTCCTCTTCCGGTTCTGATTCTTCTTCCGGTTCTGATTCTTCTTCCGGTTCTTCTTCGGGAACTTGTGAATCAGTCCAATATATATTCGACTCTTCGTTATTATTAGGTGAGTCAATGGGATTTATGCTAGAGGTAGACATCTATCACACAATATCAAACATGTTAAGAGATTAATATATCACATAATATATACATGTTAATAATATATAGTTTCCAACAAAAATGTTAACAATCATTTTTAAAGAAAACACGGTCGAAGTCCAGACTCACTAATGCATCCTAACAAACTCGATAAGACACACTAATGCAAATTTTCTGGTTCTCTAAGACCAACGCTCGGATACCAACTGAAATGTCCCGTTCTTATTGATTAAAAACGTTCCATATTAATTGATTTCGTTGAGAGGTTTTGACCTCTATATGAGACATTTTTCAAAGACTGCATTCATTTTTAAAACAAACCATAACCTTTAATTCATAAATAAAGGTTTAAAAAGCTTTACGTAGATTATCAAATAATGATAATCTAAAATATCCTGTTTACACACGACCATTACATAATGGTTTACAATACAAATATGTTACATCGAAATCAGTTTCTTGAATGCAGTTTTTACACAATATCATATAAACATGGACTCCAAATCTTGTCCTTATTTTAGTATGCAACAGCGGAAGCTCTTAGTATTCACCTGAGAATAAACATGCTTTAAACATCAACAAAAATGTTGGTGAGTTATAGGTTTAACCTATATATATTAAATCGTAACAATAGACCACAAGATTTCATATATCAATACACATCCCATACATAGAGATAAAAATCATTCATATGGTGAACACCTGGTAACCGACATTAACAAGATGCATATATAAGAATATCCCCATCATTCCGGGACACCCTTCGGATATGATATAAATTTCGAAGTACTAAAGCATCCGGTACTTTGGATGGGGTTTGTTAGGCCCAATAGATCTATCTTTAGGATTCGCGTCAATTAGGGTGTCTGTTCCCTAATTCTTAGATTACCAGACTTAATAAAAAGGGGCATATTCGATTTCGATAATTCAACCATAGAATGTAGTTTCACGTACTTGTGTCTATTTTGTAAATCATTTATAAAACCTGCATGTATTCTCATCCCAAAAATATTAGATTTTAAAAGTGGGACTATAACTCACTTTCACAGATTTTTACTTCGTCGGGAAGTAAGACTTGGCCACTGGTTGATTCACGAACCTATAACAATATATACATATATATCAAAGTATGTTCAAAATATATTTACAACACTTTTAATATATTTTGATGTTTTAAGTTTATTAAGTCAGCTGTCCTAGTTAGTAACCTACAACTAGTTGTCCACAGTTAGATGTACAGAAATAAATCGATAAATATTATCTTGAATCAATCCATGACCCAGTGTATACGTATCTCAGTATTGATCACAACTCAAACTATATATATTTTGGAATCAACCTCAACCCTGTATAGCTAACTCTAACATTCACATATAGAGTGTCTATGGTTGTTCCAAAATATATATAGATGTGTCGACATGATAGGTCGAAACATTGTATACGTGTCTATGGTATCTCAAGATTACATAATATACAATACAAGTTGATTAAGTTATGGTTGGAATAGATTTGTTACCAATTTTCACGTAGCTAAAATGAGAAAAATTATCCAATCTTGTTTTACCCATAACTTCTTCATTTTAAATCCGTTTTGAGTGAATCAAATTGCTATGGTTTCATATTGAACTCTATTTTATAAATTTAAACAGAAAAAGTATAGGTTTATAGTCAGAAAAATAAGTTACAAGTCATTTTTGTAAAGGTAGTCATTTCAGTCGAAAGAACGACGTCTAGATGACCATTTTAGAAAACATACTTCCACTTTGAGTTTAACCATAATTTTTGGATATAGTTTCATGTTCATAATAAAAATCATTTTCCCAGAATAACAACTTTTAAATCAAAGTTTATCATAGTTTTTAATTAACTAACCCAAAACAGCCCGCGGTGTTACTACGACGGCGTAAATCCGGTTTTACGGTGTTTTTCGTGTTTCCAGGTTTTAAATCTTTAAGTTAGCATATCATATAGATATAGAACATGTGTTTAGTTGATTTTAAAATTCAAGTTAGAAGGATTAACTTTTATTTGCGAACAAGTTTAGAATTAACTAAACTATGTTCTAGTGATTACAAGTTTAAACCTTCGAATAAGATAGCTTTATATGTATGAATAGAATGATGTTATGAACATCATTACTACCTCAAGTTCCTTGGATAAACCTATTGGAAATGAGAAAAATAGATCTAGCTTCAAAGGATCCTTGGATGGCTTGAAAGTTCTTGAAGCGGAATCATGACACGAAAACAATTTCAAGTAAGATTTCCACTCGAAATAAGATTGTTATAGTTATAGAAATTGAATTAAAGTTTGAATATGATTATTAACTTGTATTAGAAAGATAACCTACTGTAAGTAACAAAGGTTTCTTGATCTTGGATGATTACTTGGAATGGATTTAGAAAACTTGGAAGTAAACTTGCAATCTTGGAAGTATTCTTGATTTTATGAAACTAGAACTTTTGGAATTTATGAAGAACACTTAGAACTTGAAGATAGAACTTGAGAGAGATCAATTAGATGAATAAAATTGAAGAATGAAAGCATTTGTATGTGTTTTTGGTCGTTGGTGTATGGATTAGATATAAAGGATATGTAATTTTGTTTTCATGTAAATAAGTCATGAATGATTACTCATATTTTTGTAATTTTATGTGATATTTTATGCTAGTTGCCAAATGATGGTTCCCACATGTGTTAGGTGACTCACATGGGCTGCTAAGAGCTGATTATTGGAGTGTATATATCAATAGTACATACATCTAAAAGCTGTGTATTGTACTAGTACGAATACGGGTGCATACGAGTAGAATTGTTGATGAAACTGAACGAGGATGTAATTGTAAGAATTTTTGTTAAGTAGAAGTATTTTGATAAGTGTCTTGAAGTCTTTCAAAAGTGTATGAATACATATTAAAACACTACATGTATATACATTTTAACTGAGTCGTTAAGTCATCGTTAGTCGTTACATGTAAATGTTGTTTTGAAACCTTTAGGTTAACAATCTTGTTGAATGTTGTTAACCCATTATTTATTATAACAAATGAGATGTTAAATTGTTATATTATCATGATATTATGATATATAATATATCTTAGTATGATATATATACAGTTAAATGTCGTTACAACGATAATCGTTACATATATGTCTCGTTTCGAAATCATTAAGTTAGTAGTCTTATTTTTACATATGTATTTCATTGTTAATACACTTAATAATATATTTACTTATCATTTAACATAATTAACCAAGTGTATCAATATCTTAATATGATTCATATGTACCTAGTAAGACGTTGTTATAACGATAATCGTTATATATATCGTTTTCGAGTTTCTTAAATTAATAGTCTCATTTTTATGTATATAACTCATTGTTAAAATACCTAATGAGATACATACTTATAATAAAATCATGTTAACTATATATATAACCATATATATGTCATCGTATAGTTTTTACAAGTTTTAACGTTCGTGAATCACCGGTCAACTTGGGTGGTCAATTGTCTATATGAAACCTATTTCAATTAATCAAGTCTTAACAAGTTTGATTGCTTAACATGTTGGAAACACTTAATCATGTAAATAATAATTTCATTTAATATATATATATAAACATGGAAAAGTTCGGGTCACTACATCAAATTCGCAAGATTAGCTACAGCACAACAATATATATATATATATATATATATATATATATATATATATATATATATATATATATATATATATATATATATATATATACGCTTATACCCAAATATCCCAAGGTTAGCCCCTTAACGTCAAACTCATGAAGGTTGGCCGAAAACTCACGCGCCCTAGTGAATCTGAAAACTCACGCGATTCACTACCTCCACCACAACGTCAATCGGGGTTGGCCGAAAACTCACGAGCCCTAACGTATCCTAAAACTCATGCGATACACTACCCCAATCCATAGGACAATAGGTTGGCCGAAAACTCACGCACCCTAGTGAATCTGAAAACTCACGCGATTCACTACCCTAAGCCATAACAACAACAATGGAAATGTCCGAAAACTTACACGACATTGTGAATTCGAAAACTCACGCGATTCACTACCCAAATCACCTCAACAACGTCAACGGGGCTGACCTACTTGTCAATGTGAATCCTAAACTCACGAGATTCACTATCCCAAGGGTGGTAACCCAAAATGCACAAACGTGCCAAGTGGACCCTAAACTTACGGTGTCCATCATCCCACACATGTAAAGTGAACCCGAATGCACGAGGATCACTCTACCCCACCCGCACCCATCTTATGCATACATATGCATATTATGACGACCCGGAAATTTCTGACCAAATTTAAACTTAATCTTTATATTATCTCGACACGATAAGCAATGTCTGTAATGTTGAATCTCAAAAACTTTGAACTGTTTCATATATTCAATTGACCTTCAACTATTCTCGACGATTCACGAACAACTATTTGTAAATAGATACACATATATTTAAAAATGTAAATATATATATTAATTCGAAATATAATTTGAAATATTATATTAATTAGTTATTAGAATTAATTTTGTAAAATAAAATAATATAAGATATAATAAAATTTATTATTAAAATGAATCTATATATAGATATGAAAGTTTATTGAATATATTTATTAATTGATTGTATTACTCGTTTAATGTTCCGATTGATAATGAGCAAGATAAATTCAAACTTATATGATTTTAAAATAAACGGTGATTCGAAAATAATTTATATAATTTATAGGCTTATTAAATATGTATTTAAGAGCTATTTATTAAATCTTTACACTTCGTATATTCTATTTAGGGTTAAGAGGTAATAATTAAATTAATTTTTATTTTAAATGGTTAATGATCAATTTTTATGCAATAATGATTAAGATAAATAAATATAATTAATACAAAAATTTGAGATTATTCTGAGCATTTTCTCTACCACTGATTAACAATGAAGCACGAAATATCACCCCGTGAAGTTTGGTTGGTGGAATAATCCAACATAAATGAATACTAAAATTATGTCTCACGTTTATTTAACTTTTTAATATAATAACTCTATAATAATTTTACATGCACCGAATATGATCATATATCACCTAATTCACACTACACAACATAAACTTTTCAATTCTGCTACAATTTCGTTGTATGACTGTGTTTGACATTTCAATATGTAGGAATCCAATTCCATTATAATATGATTTACTGTGTTTTTCATTTTATTTTTCATTTCAACTTACATATTATCTCTACATATTTCCATATACACATAACATATAGATTAACAACCACCACACCCTCATTCTCCACTCCATCACCAACTATGCTTTCTTTTATTTGTCGACCTACAACCACCATCCAATTATCATCACCACTGAACGATTGACATGGTTTATGTCAAACCAAGTAACTATCTGTACATAGTTTAACTTGAATATGCAGTGTAAGTTGCATGTTTATCCAGCTAATTTCTGTTTCAATATGGTTTTCTGGATAGACCATCTATTTATCTCACTTTGCAAAGTTGCTTCAAACTTGAACGTTTCATAAACAGGGACATAAACCACCCAATGATCTTGTATCCGTTTCGTTGTAAAAGCACACTCTAAAACCTCAATCATCAACCGCCTGCAAAACCCCACTTATTGTTCGATTATTTCTGTTTCTTTTTCTTGTCCGACTGATCGAGCAAAATTTATATATTTTTTCCTTGCAGCCGTAAACACCAAGAACCCCACCACCATCTCACCACATGAACATCATTGAAACATATTCACAACTGCTAATGCTACAGCAACGTTTATGTTGTTGTTCCACCACCAAAACAGCCGAAAAGCACCAATTAAAATCACTACTATTGATGTCCGTTTGTAATTCTATGTCAACTTGCAAACCACTTCAAACCTAACAGTAAACCTTTGTGTTGCTACTCAAAGTTTCTGTTTTGATCAAACCATAAACCACCCTACAACACACCACGACTAAACCGGGCTGTTGTGCGTCATTTTTTTTTTCTCAAGCAAACCGATGCTGCAACCTAGATGTTTCTGTATCTAAAGTAATTCATAAACCAACACTTCATAAGATTCTAAGGCAATAAACTGAATTGATTTTGGCTTTCCTTTTTTATTTGTTGGCCGACCACTTTAACAAAAGAATACTCCATTTGTTAATTTTTTAGCTAGTGGGATTATAGGAGAGCATATTAGTGTGGAACATGCTTATAACTTTATCAAATGGTAATATAAACCGAGCCCCACTTGTTGATCATTAAAGAAAAAGAAACTGATGGACAGCTTTGATAATACAAGGACCGTGAATCCTTTTCCTTTCATTGGACCGACACCCACACACCTTTTCACTAGTTGGATTATAAAGGTGAAATTTTTATACAATAAAGGGACGTCCAAATTTTTAATCAGGATAGGGACGTATTCTTGGATACTCCATCCCACGTTTATCAGCACCTTTAAATTTAATTAACCAATGCATATATCGAGTAGGGCCAAGATGAAACTTTATCTTATTGGACTGCTTATCCGAACAGCCTGCTATACGTGTGTATTTACTTGTTTCATTTGGGGCTGTATTATATTATTTATTGATATTGGAACAAGTAAGGCAATTTGGGGTTGTTATGATTTGGATTGTTGGGCCGTAAACTTTTCCCTGTTGGGCCGATGTAAAATCTAGACGGGTTATAGAATTTGATGAGTAGTTAAGGAAAGAATTATGATTAGGAGATAATGATATAATGAAGGTGGTAACGAGCATGCTTATGTATTAATGACAATATGATATTGATAAGATGATGATGTTAATGATGAAAGAATAGCTTGGTAATGATATGATAACAATAATAATATATGATTTTTGTGATGATAAGATTATAATAGATAATGAGGTAACAATGGTTATGATCATGACAAACGATTATGATTACGATTAGATGATGTATGATGTGATGGTAGCATGAGGTGATGCGTAATACATGATACATGATAAGGCGATAACCGTATGATAATGACGAGGATGCTATGATCTTGGTGACGGGTTAGATAATGATAATATAGGATAAATGAAAATGATGATGATGTTAAGTATGATGATGAAATGATAAGTGTTTGATGAAGACGAATTAGTTAAACATGCGGGTTGATACTAAAACAAATTGTAGGTTCATGGGTTTAAAGGTGTTAACAGGTTAGCGGGATGTTGCGGGTTCAAACCCGGACTTGGGCATTTTTTAAGAGCTACTCCTTTGAGGTAGCTATTACTAATACTCTTATTATTATTATTTCATTATCATTTTTTATTGTTATTATTATTATTATTATTATTATTATTATTTATTATTGATTGTTATTAAGTAATTATTATAATTATCAATATTAGGAATAAAATTATTAGTATAATTAATATTATTATCATTATTATTATTATTATTAAAATATATAGTATGACTATTAAAATTTCTATTAGAATCATCTTTTTTATTATAAGTACCAGTATGATTTAAAATATTATTTTTATAAAAACTAACATTTTTATCTTATCATTATTATCTTTTCATTAAAATTATTATTATTACTAACATTACTTTTATTATTAGTATTATTATCAAAACTATTAATAGCAGTATTATTAATAAAATCCAATTACTTTTAGTATTATTATTATTATTATCATAAAAAGATACAAATTTATATTTATTATTATTCATATTATTTTACCAAATAAATAGCTATATAAGGATATATTTAAAACATATCGCATAACAACATTAATATTTTCATAATAAATACTAATTATTTATCTAAAGTATATAAAATAAATATAGTTAATATAGTTACCAAAGAAACATACAAGTTACTGAAATAACAATTAATAATAATATCTATACTTGTTCGATTACAAGTATAGGTTTTAATAAATATATGAATAATATAGGTTCGTGAATCCGAGGCCAACCCTACACTTGATCAATGACATCATATGTATTTTTACTACAAAATACAGTATGGTGAGTTTCATTTGCTCCCTTTTACTCATTACATTTTTGGGCTGAGAATATATGCACTGTTTTAATAACTGTTTTACAATATTTATATGCGTGAGTTCATTTGATTCCCTTTTACTCTTTACATTTTTTGGACTGAGAATACATGCGCTACTTTTACAAACTGCTTTATTAAATGCTTTTGAAATAAATTTTGAACTGCGAATACATGAAATGCTTTTATAAATGTTTGACGAGATAGACACAAGCAAAACATTCCTCGAATGAATTATGTGGACTTGATAATTGCCACCATTGAATTATGTGGACGTGATAATTGCCACAATTGATATGAATATTTTTCCCCTGATTATTATTGCTTGGTAACCTAAGAATTAGGGAACATCACTAATTTTGAGAATTAGTGCACGCCTAATTGACGCGAATCCTAAAGGTAGCTACCGGGTTTAACACCCCCACCTAGAATGTTCACTAGACGGAAGGGCTAGTGGGCGTGGTGTTTAGTACTTCGAAGTTTATATGATTATTATACAGACGAGATGTTCTGTTTTGGGGATATTATTATGCGCATTATATGTTAAGGTCGGTTACCAAGCCAAGCTATGAAAGCAATGAAAAGTGAATGTTATGTATTGAGAGAATGATTTTATACACAAGTTATGTGTATGTTATTTTTGTGCACAAGTTATGTGTACGGTTACTAAGATTTATGAAAGATGATTTCATATACGAGAAAGGTGTACTGTATTTAAAAGATATCGCATGTACATTACAGGTGGGTATAGGATTCGGGCCCATTTGTACCATGCAGGATTTAAATCTTGTGGTCTATCAAAATGATGAATTTTATTGTTTTTATGATAAACCTATGAACTCACCAACCTTTTGGTTGACACTTGAAAGCATGTTTATTCTCAGATATGAAAGAAATCTTCCGATGTGCATTTGCTCATATTACATGGAGTCGTTCATGGCATATAGAGGTCCGTTCATCGCAATGGTACCAGATGTTATTGTATTCATTCAGAAGAATTTGGATGGGGTATGACATGTGGTATCAGAGCGATGGTCTTAGCGAACCAGGTCTTGCATTAGTGTGTCTAACTGATAGTTGTTTAGATGCATTAGTGGGTCTGGACTTCGACCGCGTCTGCATGTCAAAAGTTTTGCTTATCATTTCGTGTCGAAAATTACCTGCTTATCATCCTTAGGAAATTACCTGTTTATCATTCTTAGTTTAGACACGTTTTACTGCACTGACTGCATAAATAGTGTATAGACAAAATTCATATCTTAGCGTATCTGTTACTATAGACTTCCCTGACATATGCCGTAAATTTCTCCGTAGTCTACGAAATCTTTAGTACTATATATATATAGATATTCTATGTAGTTAGAATATCATTCAATATTCAAAAATCATTTCATATCGAAAAATACTTTATTCAATCGTACGAAATGGAACTCGTCACTAGATCAAGTTCTTCGGAACCCGACAGCTATTTCGACATGGATGTTCACCTAACTCCAGAAGCAGTGTCACCAGAATGAATCAACTAATCAGCCATCTCCAATTCATCTGATGGGTTCGTAGTCTACTAAATCATTGGAAACAAGAAGAAGGTGATCCCTTCCATCCACCACATTCCCCTCTTAGTGAAGAACTTAAAGCACTTACCAGCAAACCTGTTCGTGATACTATTTTCTCTCATTCCAGAGTATCTCGCCACGATTATATTCTATCTAAAATTCTAAACCTTATTCATTCACTCATTCCAACCATCAACCATCCCGGAGTAATAGCAGAAGTCAACGAGCTTCGCGCGCAAGTTATAGCTTTGGAAAATATGGTGTTAAATTTACCAGCTTCAGCAACATCACCGACACCAACAGTACCATCAGTAACAACACCAGTACCACCAACAACCTAAGTTTAAACATCACACGCCTCAACATCTCATTTTGTACCTCGAGCATAATCATCGTTCTATGTATCGTTCTACATCAATTATCTTCGTTCTTCATGGCGATTATGTAATCTCTAATGTTTTAGAGATTATATATTTATGTTCTAACAGTAAATCAAATGAGTCTAATATCATATTGACTCATTAAATCCATGATTACATCTGAAGAAAATATATATGTATATATGTTTTCATAAAGGTTGTAATTAAAAATTCTCTCGTACAAACTGTTAATGGTGAAAATATTTTAACGGGTAGGTAATACCCGAGGAATATTTAGATTTCACCTTAATAAGTTACATTGTACATTCTTCGAAGCTGATTCAACCGTCATTTACTATCCTACTTACAACCACCGATATACGTATCCGTTCACCGCAGAATAACCATTTTCATTCGATTTCATAATTGGATTTTGACTTAACAGAATCCAACAAGTGACAGAATGAAGAAAATATTGGACAATTAAAATGAATTAACATGTTGATTATAACAAATGAAACTAAACAATTCTTCAAGTCTGCCACTCAATTTCATCTTAAACCTCATTTGTATCTTGACGATTCCAATCTGCGTTCAAACATTTCATAATTCTTGAAAACACTTCAATCGAGAGGATGAACCAACCGCACTTCATCTATGAAATAAAAGATTGATGCATATAGTTATGCACCTGAAAACACTCGGAATCTGATTAAACGTTTAACACGTAGCTGTGCTAATTCCTTAGTGTTATTATTACCCAAAATAACTTGGTAATCCCTTTCAAAGTAGCAAATTTTTTTCACAGCTTCAACAAGTCAACTTCGACTTTTCATTCGAAACAACCTTATTATAACTTTGATATATATGCGTGTTCTTTTATTGTTACCGAAGAACCTTTTATATTCTACCATATTACCATCAGCGTTTAATCATCTGAAAACACAATTCTCTTGAAACCACCTCGGATTGATGACTAATGATTCAGATATGGTAGCATTAAATGCAGAGAAAACAGCAAAATTGTAGATGGTCTAAACGGCCAAAAGTTTGATAATAAAGAATGGAATGTTGGGAACGCTCAATAGAAAATTTGGTACTGAAAAATAGATTGAGCAAACCATGAAGGAGACTAAGGACAAATACAAGGACCAAACCCTATATTCAAAGAACCCAGATAAATCTGGATCCGATGGAATCTTTAGAGAATATCTTGCTCCGAAGTCATATTAAAATCTGGCGGAAAATTTTTCTTCATCAACCTTCGAACCTAGAAATTCCAAAATATCATCAAAAATATCTTCGATATTTCTGAGGATATTTTCATAAATATTCTTGTCCGAAATTATCTACCTCTTCTTGTTTTCTGTATTTCATTATATTGGAAACTTCTGTAAAATCTAAGTATAAGTTATGAATGAATTATGGAGAAGTGTTGGGAATTGAAGCATATGTTAGTATAATATAATGACGCCCGGCCAACGTGATTATATTACAGTAAGTCATGCTGAGTTTCTAATGGAACGTGATAAAGGATCACAGATCATACCTTTATCATGAACCATGTTACATAACTCTTTCATTCTACTTAACCTCTGAACATATCAAGAAAATATATTCTTGATAGTTCCATCCTCAGGGATTCTGGTAATTTGACAAATCAAATCGTGCTAATACATTCCTTTCTGCTTAGAATACTATAATCATTCGAAAATCCATACTTACGAATTCTAAACCATTACTCGCTTTACTAGAGGTCGAGAAGAGAATAAAAAGGGGAAAGAACTCCGAAATATAAGGGAGAATATAATGCCCGATAACAACACATAAATTACAAACCGTGTATATCAATTTTTATCGCAACATAAAGACACGGGAGAATTAAAAATACTATAACCCCAAGGGCAAAGTAGGAATAAGCAGATTCCTCCGGTGGAAGTTGGAATAGGAGAATGGTTGTTGCGATAGTAAGGATAAGGACAAGAATCAGAACTCGATTAAGTATTTTCACAACCTTTTGAATTTGGAAATTGAGTATAGGAGTGATAAAGGTAATGGAACAGAAGAAGTTAATTTATAGTGAAATATCTGATAAAGAATTCAAGGCAAATAATCGCATTTAATTAAAGAGATTTTATTCACCAAAGAATCAAATCTTTCAGATTTCAACGATTTTTTCTAAATCCCATAAATTCTGGAAATCAACCATATCTACGTCAAAAGATTTGACGAAACACTATTTACTCATTTCACACTTTTGTGATAGCTTCACTCGTACGCTTCGAATAATCGAATTGTTTTATCTATATTAATCAATAATGATAAAATTCTATTTATCAACTCATATTCATCATATAAACATTTTTATTGTTAGCCATGACGACCACTCTCAAATTTCGGGACGAAACTTCTTTAACGGGTAGGTACTATGACGACCCGAAAATTTCCGACCAAATTTAAACTTAATCTTTATATTATTTCGACACGATAAACAATGTCTGTAATGTCGAATCTCAAAAACTTTGAACTGTTTCATATATTCAATTGACCTTCGACTATTCTCGACGCTTCACGAACAACTATTTGTAAATAGATACACATATATTTAAAAATGTAAATATATATATATTAATTCGAAATATAATTTGAAATATTATATTAATTAGTTATTAGAATTAATTTTATAAAATCAAATAATATAAGATATAATAAAATTTATTATTAAAATGAATCTATATATAGATATGAAAGTTTATTGAATATATTTATTAATTGATTGTATTACTCGTTTAATGTTCCGATTGATAATGAGCAAGATAAATTCAAACTTATATGATTTTAAAATAAACGGTGATTCAAAAATAAGTTATATAATTCATAGGCTTATTAAATATGTATTTAAGAGCTATTTATTAAATCTTTACACTTCGTATATTCTATTTGGGGTTAAGAGGTAATAATTAAATTAATTTTTATTTTAAATAGTTAATGATCAATTTTTATGCAATAATGATTAAGATAAATAAATATAATTAATATAAAAATTTGAGATTATTCTGAGCATTTTCTCTACCACTGATTAACAATGAAGCACGAAATATCACCCCGTGAAGTTTGGTTGGTGGAATAATCCAACATAAATGAATACTAAAATTCTGTCTCACGTTTATTTAACTTTTTAATATAATAACACTATAATAATTTTACATGCACCGAATATGATCATATATCACCTAATCCACACTACACAACATAAACTTTTCAATTCTGCTACAGTTTCGTTATATGACTGTGTTTGGCATTTCAATATGTAGGAATCCAATGCCATTATAATATGATTTAATGTGTTTTTCATTTTATTTTTCATTTCAACTTACATATTATCTCTACATATTTCCATATACACATAACATATAGATTAACAACCACCACACCCTCATTCTCCACTCCATCACCAACTATGCTTTCTTTTGTTTGTCGACCTACAACCACCATCCAATTATCATCACCACTGAACAATTGACATGGTTTATGTCGAACCCGGTAACTATCTGTACATAGTTTAACTTGAGTATGCAGTGTAAGTTGCATGTTTATCCAGCTAATTTCTGTTTCAATATGGTTTTCTGGATAGACCATCTATTTATCTCACTTTGCAAAGTTGCTTCAAACTTGAACGTTTCACAAATAGGGACATAAACCACCCAATGATCCTGTATCCATTTCGTTGTAAAAGCACACTCTAAAACCTCAATCATCAACCACCTGCAAAACCCCACTTATTGTTCGATTGTTTCTGTTTCTTTTTCTTGTCTGACTGATCGAGCAAAATTTATATATTTTTTCCTTGCAGCCGTGAACACCAAGAACCCTACCACCATCTCAATACATGAACATCATTGAAACATATCACAACTGCTAATGCTACAGCAACGTTTCTGTTGTTGTTCCACCACCAAAACAGCCGAAAAGCACCAATTAAAATCACTGCTATTGATGTCCGTTTGTAATTCTATGTCAACTTGCAAACCACTTCAAACCTAACAGTAAACCTTTGTGTTACTACTCAAAGTTTCTGTTTTGATCAAACCATAAACCACCCTACAACACACCACGACTAAACCAGGCTGCTGTGCGTCATTTTTTTTTCTCAAGAAAACCATTGCTGCAACCTAGATGTTTCTGTTTCTAAAGTAATTCACAAACCAAAACTTCATAAGATTCTAAGGCAATAAACTGAATTGCTTTTGGCTTTCCTTTTTATTTGTTGGCCGACCACTTTAAACAAAAGAATACTCCACTTGTTAATTTATTAGCTAGTGGGATTATAGGAGAGCATATTAGTGTGGAACATGCTTATAACTTTATCAAATGGTAATATAAACCGAGCCCCACTTGTTGATCATTAAAGAAAAAGAAACTGATGGACAGCTTTGATAATACAAGGGCCATGAATCCTTTTCCTTTCATTGGACTGACACCCACACCTTTTCACTAGTGGGATTATAAAGGTGAAATTTTTATACAATAAAGGGACGTCCAAATTTTTAATCAGGATAGGGACGTATTCATGGATACTCCATCCCACGTTCATCAACACCTTTAAATTTAATTAACCAATGCATATATCGAGTAGGACCAAGATCAAACTTTATCTTATTGGACTGCTTATCCGAACAGCCTGCTATACATGTGTATTTACTTGTTTCATTTGGGGTCGTATTATATTTTTTATTGATATTGGAACAAGTAAGGCAATTTGGGGTTGTTATGATTTGGATTGTTGGGCTGTAAATTTTTCCCTGTTGGGCCGATGTAAAATCTAGACGGGTTATAGAATTTGATGAGTAGTTAAGGAAATAATTATGATTAGGAGATAATGATATAATGAAGGTGGTAACGAGCATGCTTATGTATTAATGACAATATGATATTGATAAGATGATGATGTTAATGATGAAAGAATAGCTTGGTAATGATATGATAACAATAATAATATATGATTATTGTGATGATAAGATTATAATAGATAATGAGGTAACAATGGTTATGATCATGGCAAACGATTATGATTACGATTAGATGATGTATGATGTGATGGTAGCATGAGGTGATGCGTAATACATGATACATGATAAGGCGATAACCGTATGATAATGACGAGGATGCTATGATCTTGGTGACGGGTTAGATAATGATAATATAGGATAAATGAAAATGATGATGATGTTAAGTATGATGATGAAATGATAAGTGTTTGTTGAAGACAAATTATTTAAACATGCGGGTTGATACCAAAACAAATTGTAGTTTCATGGGTTTAAAGGTGTTAACGGGATGTCGCGGGTTCAAACCCGGACTTGGGTATTTTTTTAAGAGCTACTCCTTTGAGGTAGCTATTACTAATACTCTTATTATTATTATTTCATTATCATTTTTTTATTGTTATTGTTATTATTATTATTATTATTATTATTATTATTATTATTATTTATTATTGATTGTTATTAATAATTATTATAATTATCAATATTAGGAATAAAATTATTAGTATAATTAATATTATTATCATTATTATTATTATTATTATTATTATTATTATTAAAATATATAGTATGACTATTAAAATTTCTATTAGAATCATCTTTTTTATTAAAAGTACCAGTATTATTTAAAATATTATTTTTATGAAAACTAACATTTTTATCTTATCATTATTATCTTTTCATTAAAATTATTATTATTACTAACATTACTTTTATTTTTAGTATTAGTATCAAAACTATTAATAGCAGTATTATTAATAAAATCTAATTACTTTTAGTATTATTATTATTATCATAAAAAGATACAAATTTTTATTTATTATTATTGATATTATTTTACCAAATAAATAGCTATATAAGGATATATTTAAAACATATCGCATAACAACATTAATATTTTCATAATAAATACTAATTATTTATCTAAAGTATATTAAATAAATACAGTTAATATAGTTACCAAAGAAACATAAAAGTTACTGAAATAACAATTAATAATAATATCTAAACTTGTTCGATTACAAGTATAGGTTTTAATAAATATATGAATAATATAGGTTCGTGAATCCGAGGCCAACCCTACACTTAATCAATGATGTCATATGTATTTTTACTACAAAATACAGTATGATGAGTTTCATTTGCTCCCTTTTACTCATTACATTTTTGGGCTGAGAATACATGTGTGACAACCCGGAAATTTCCAACCAAATTTAAACTTTAATCTTTATATGTTTCCGACACGATAAGCAATATTTTTTAAGTTAAATTTTAAGAATTTTAAACTATGTTCATACATTCATTCAACCTCGACCAAATTTCAACGATTCACGAACCATTAAACGAATATGATTATATATGTATATGTGTATATATATTATAACTTGAAACGTAAATAAAATATTAGATAAATACTTTATATGATTCTATTTGTTTCAAAATGTTTATCAATGGAATTAGAAGATAAGATCAAATGATTGAATTATCAGATATATTGAATTATGATTGCAAGTCTCTGTTGAAAGGCCCACGTTAATTTGAGAAATCTTTCCATTTTAACAATATTCAAAAAATGGTAAAGTGATTTATAAATAAGAACAAATTATCAATAATAGAGAACTAGACAAAGGATAGTGGAAGATTGAATCTCATAAAGACTCGATTGATCTATTTAGTTTCAAACGTACAAAAACGTTTTCAGTTTAAAAAGAACTTTATTATTAAAATGTATATAACTTTTATAAATATCTAGAACCACTTTTGACAACTCATTACTTAACTAGTATGATAAAGATAACGATATTTATATTTTATTTTATTAAATATATATAACGATTTAAATTAATATTATATATATTTATACGCGTATTATACGTACATAGTTTTATAATTTTACTATACTTAAACTTTAACTTTACTTTATTTTTACTTTACTTTAGCTTTAATAATTCACTTTAATAATTCATATTTTAATAATTCACTTTAATAATTCATACTTTAATAATTCTTTTTAATAATTTATACTTTAATAATTCACTTTAATAATTTATACTTTAATAATTCACTTTAATAATTCATACTTTAATAATTAACTTTAATAATTCATACTTTAATAATTCACTTTAATAATTCAAAAATCTATTATAAATAGAATTCAATAGGTTTCATTATTTCTTAGAAACTTGAAAATATTTTTCTCTAAACTCTCTCAATCAATTTACATATATATATTTACTCCGTATTATTTCAAGATATTATTAGTATACATAAAATATTACGACAGAGTGCTGTCCGAGTGATTTCGAAATTGTTTTTCGAGTAGGATAGGATTAAGGAAATTATGGGTTATAGCTATGGATGTGATTGAGTATGGTTCATGGGTATGCTCGTGAGGTCAATATAGTGTTTATCATTTCCGTTGTGTCTACGTACCTTTCCTGCAATATTGAATTTTAGTATTGATACGTGAGTACTCATAATTTAACTTTTACATACTAATAGTGTATCCCTGACTAGTGCTCGAGTATTTAGGATTATGCATGCTTGTACTTTTGATATTGCCCTTAGACAGGTTAGGTTGAATCTTGAATTAGTTACACTTGTCTTTGAGATAAGGTATAAGATATGCATGTCCTTGGAAAGCTAGCGAAAAATTAAGAACTTTTCCTTTAGATATCGAATGGTTTCGATGAACGGATTAGAAGTTATAATCAATTGAATTTTCGATATTTTTATTAAAAATTATTATTATTATCGTAGTTTTTATAGTCGTTCTAGTTTTATCTTATTATTATCATTATTATTATCTTTATCAATAAAAGAGATTTATCATTAAAAATTGTTATTTTTTTATTATTATTACTATCGTTATTACCGTTAAAGTTATAATTAGTATTATTATTATTATTATCCAATTATTATTATTATTATTATTATTATTATTATTATTATTATTATTATTATTAGTATTATTATTATTATTATCATTATTAATGTATATATCAGTATTTAAAAATGGTTATTGTTATTGTTATTATTATTATTACTATATTATCATTAAGATAATTATTAGTATTATCATTAATAATGTTATAGTAACTATCATTATTAATATTAGTGTAATTAAAACAAATATTTGTAACACCTAATTATTTTGATTACCATTATTATCATTATTATGAACACGATATAAAAGATGATTAAAAGCTATTAAACGAAATGATTAGGAAATAATGAGTAAGAGTATCATGATGAAATTAAAATATTATAAGATATTGATTTAGATAAAATTATTGTTCTTATTATTTTTATCATTACTATTATTATTAAAAGTATCGTTAGTATTAAAACTATCATTTTAACAAAAATTATCATTTTAATAGAAATGTCATTGTTACTATAAAATATCATTATTATTATTATTTTAAATAGAATTATTATTTTAAAGATAATATTAAAAATTATCGTAAATATTAAAGTTATCATAATTAGAATTATCATTTTATTATAATGTCATCTTAGTAATTATAAATATTGATATTTTTATAATAATAATTATTATTACAAAATAATACAACTTTTACTTACTATAATTATAGATATTATTTTATCAAATAAACATGTGATACAAACATATTTTACTACGTGTAATAACTTACTTTAATAATACCTATCATATTATCTTTATGATATTAAATTAACCCTATAAATTTTATTACTTAATATATATAAAAGTATATTTTATTATATAAATTTAATATAAAATTTTATTTATTAATACATAAATTATATTATTTATTCTAATAAATCTTTTAAAAATATATAAAAATATAAAATGATGATATTTAAACTATATATTAATCATGTATAGATTTTTGGAAATTATTTTGAGTTAAATTTACTTTTGTTGACTTTTGCATATTAGTCTCGAGCATTAGGATTGTGGTACACTATGACTTGACCTAATTTGTTAGACAAATATTGACCAACACATAAAATTAATTTAGGTTCGTGAATTCGAGGCCAACCTTGCACTTGTTCAATGACGTTATATGTATTTTTACTACGAAATACAGTATGGTGAGTTTCATTTGCCTTTTTACCCTTTATATTTTTGGGACTGAGAATACATGCGCTTTTATAAATGTTTAACGAAATAGACACAAGTAATTGAAACTACATTCTATGGTTGAATTATCGAAATCGAATATGCCCCTTTTTATTAAAGTCTGGTAATCTAAGAATTAGGGAACAGACACCCTAATTGACGTGAATCCTAAAGATAGATCTATTGGGCCTAACAAACCCCATCCAAAGTACCGGATGCTTTAGTACTTCGAAATTTATATCATGTCCGAAGGAGGATCCCGGAATGATAGGGGATATTTTTATATGTATCTAGTTAATGTCGGTTACCAGGTGTTCACCATATGAATGATTATTTTTGTCTCTATGCATGGGACGTATATTTATGAGAACTGGAAATGAAATTCTTGTGGTCTATTAAAATGATGGAAATAAATGATTATGATAAACTAATGAACTCACCAACCTTTTGGTTGACACTTTAAAGCATGTTTATTCTCAGGTGTTAAAGAAATCTTCTGCTGTGCATTTGCTCATTTTAAAGATATTACTTGGAGTCTTTCATAGCATATTTTGAAGAACGTTGCATTCGAGTTATTGAGTTCATCAAAGATTATTGTTAAATCAATTTATAGTTGGATAGTGGATATTATGAAATGGTATGCATGCCTGTCAATTTTCGATGTAAAGAAAGTTTGTCTTTTAAAAACGAATGCAATATTTGTAAAATGTATCATATAGAGGTCAAATACCTCGCAATGTAATCAACTATTGTGAATCGTTTATAATGTATATGAACGGGTCCTTTCAGTTGGTATCAGAGAGGTGGTCTTAGTGAACCAGGTCTGCATTAGTGTGTCTAACTGATAAGCCGATAGGATGCATTAGTTAGTCTGGACTTCGACCGTGTCTGCATGTCAAAAGTTTTGCTTATCATTTTGTGTCGAAAATTAACTACTTATCATCCTCAGGAAATTACCTGCTTATCATTTTTAGTCTAAGACACGTCTTGCTGCATTGATTGCATGAATAGTGTATAGACAAAAATTCATATCTTAGCATATCTGCTAAATCATATCTTATCGTATCTGTTACTTTAAACTTTGTCTAACATATCCCGCAAATTCCTCCGTAATCTACGAAATCTTTTGATCTATATATATATATATATATATATATATATATATATATATATATATATATATATATATATATATATATATATATATATTCTATGTAATTAGAATACCATCCGTTAGCCAAAATCATTTCATATCGAAAAAAAAAATCCTTTATCCAATCGTACGAAATGGAATTCGTCATCAGTTCAAGTCACTCAGATTCCGAAATGGAATCCCATTCAAGCTCCGAAAGCAGTGTGACCGGAATAGATCAACCAATCAGTCATCACCTATTCTGGATGAATTGGGGATGGGTTCGTAGCCTCCTCAATCATTGGAGACAAGAAGAAGGTGATCCCTTCCATCCACCACATTGACCTCTTGACGAAGAACCTGAAGCACTTACCTGCGAACCTGTCCGAAACACCTTTTTTCGCTCATTTCTAGAGTATCTCGTCATGATTATATATTACATCAAATTTTAGATTTTATTTATCCGATCGTCCAAACCGACAATCACCCCGGTGTAATAGAAGAAGTCAACGAGCTTCGCGCTTGGGTAGTGACTTTGGAGAATATGGTGCAGAGATTACAAACACCAGCAGCAGCATCAGTAGCATAACCAGTACTACCATCATCAACGCCCACAGTACCATTACCACCTCCAACCACAACCGCGTCGTAAACCTCAACTTCACAATCTGTCCCACGAGCATCAACGTCATACACACCATAGATACCAAGGAGTACCAACAACAATAACTGACGAAGTATTAATTCATAACTTCATTGGAGAAACATTCCGCGGTGATTATGTAATCTCTAAAGTCTTAGAGATTATCTAATCTAGCCCTAACCATAAATCAGTTAAGCGAACCAAAATGATAGAAGGAAGAGTAGAAACCCTGACAAAAATGGTGTGTGATTAACAAGCTAAACTTGCTTTACCAACAGCATCAACAGTACCGTCAGCGTTACTAGCATCGTCAGTACAGTCAACATCTGAATCAACAACACCAATAACATCACAAACTCCGTCAGTTTAAGAATCACTGTGGACATCATTACGAATCAATAACGTGTATATTGTATCAACGAGTTATGAAGAATTAACTCATTCCCTCTGAAGAAATTATATGTATATTATATATATATATATATATATATATATATATATATATATATATATATATATATATATATATATATATATATATATATATTGAAATAAATCTTTCCGTGCTAAGCTATTGTGTGTGAATCTTAACTACTCGGTTAATTCATATTACAAATATGCAATAATGTACGTCCTTCGGCCGCAACTTAACCAGCATTAACTACAATCTCTATCGCAATTCAACAAATTCCAATTCATAATAAATCAAGTATATATTTGATTTTACACTTTCATCATCGATGTACCCGAAACTTTTCAGATAACATCATTCGTACTTGGCAAAATTTACAAGAATTCCACGAACTGAACATCATACATCAACAAATAACGAAGTATTGATTCATAATTTCAATGTCATTAAAGAAATACTGCATAAAAGTTATGTACTTTTTAAAGCCTTTAGGGATTATTCAATTCTAGTTTCAACCGTAAATCAAATGCGTTTAATTTAACATTAACTCATTAAATCTATGTTACATCTGAAGAAAATATACATATATATATTTTCATAAAGACTGTAATAAAATTCTTTTGTACAAAATATTAATTGTGAAATTTTTTAACGGGTAGGTAATACCCGAGAGATATATAAATTCACAATTAATATGTTACATTCTTCGAATCTGATTCAGCAAATCATGCATTATACTCCCAACTTTCACAACAATATACATTCTTTTATAGAAATCAAAACAACCATACTCATTCAAAATTTAATTACATATTCTGATTTTGAAATCTCAAAATTCAACTTGAGATATGACCAAAATCATCACTCTTAGATCCTTACATCTTTCACAAGCTATATTTTAACTTCAAAATTGTGTTAGAACATCAAATGTATGTTAACGATTACAATCTGTGTTCAAACCCTTCGAAAATTTCAGAAGACACTTTGAATGATGAGCAATCGAGATGATGATCCAATCACATGTTACCCACAATTATGTACCCGAAAAACTCTTGAAACCAAAGTAAAAGTTTAAACAACATATCCGCGTCAGATTCTTTGGCATTTATTAGCAAAAATAACTTTGCGACTCCTATTCAAAGTAGCCAGTTTTGTCACAGCTCCATCAAGTCAACTTCGACTTTTCAGTCAGACTAACCTTATTATAACCTTGAGATATACACCATCGTTACCAGGGAACCTTTTACATTCCACCACATTATTAGCAGATGTACCAACAACTTCATTACCCTTTGACTTTAGCCTCTCCAAAAAGTCATTATAATTATTCATTGAAACCCCATCATTTACTCATTCGCATCTTGTAATGAGAATTTCCATACGAATCATTGGGAATTAGCAATCAGTATTTTGAAATCTCGCAGCATGTCTACGCCAATAGTTATATGTGTATATATAACGTCTATCTTCTGGACTTAATTTGAATGTGAAGTTTCTGAAAAACACTCCGAACTACGAATTGGTTCTCCGAAAATGGAAAAAAATGTTGATGAAGCAGCAAAAACTATAAACAACTTTAAACGGTAAAAGCTGGATGATAATGATGAAGTGTTCTGGCAAAGCGCAGAAAAAGAGAAGTTTTGGAACTGGAAAACGGATTGAGCAAAGTAGGAAGGAGGCTGTGGACAAATTACAAAGACTGAACCTGACTTCAAAGGATCCAAATGATTCAGTACCTGCTGAAGTCATTAACGAATACCTTGCTCCTGACTCTAAACCCCTGCAAACAATATTCTTCATCATCCTCTGATATTAGAAATTCTAAAATATCATCATATCTTTCATTATAAATATCCTCCATATTTCTGAAGATATTTTCTTAATTTTTCTTATTTGAAATCATTTATCTCTTCGCGCTATCTGTATTACATCATAAAAGAAACTATTTTAGTTTCTAAATTCTGAAACATTCAAGTTTAAAATAGGAATATTTTGAAGTAGTGTTGGGAACTGAAGCATGAATTAGTATAATATAATGACACTTGATCAATGTGATTATATTACAGTAAGTCATGCTGAGTTTCTAAATGGAACGTGATGATTCACAGATCATAACATCATCATGTGCCATGTTATACGACTCTTGTATTCTATTTAACCTCTAAAATATCAAGAAAATATTTCTTGATGATTCGGCCTTTTCCAAGGTATTCTAGTAATTTGACAAGTCAAGATCGTGCCATCACAATTTCCTTCCTAGAACATTAACAATGTTCATTCCGAAATTCATATCTGTGAATTCTGGACCATTACAAGCGGTGCTTAATCGCAAGAAGAAGAAATGAAAGGACAAAACTACGAAATAGAAATTGGGGTATAAATTGAAGCAAATAAAAGAGAGCATTAACTGTGAATGATAATGATTATAGAAGACAGAAGCAGAGACTTTGAAATATAAGGGAACATATAAAGCCCAACGACAAACCAGAAATTATAAACCATATATATCGATGCATATAGCAATATAAAGACACGGGAGAACTAGAAACACTATAAACCCAAGAGTATAGTAGAAGTAAATAGATTCTTTCGGCGGTAGATGAAAAAGAAGAATGACCGATATGAAAGTTAGAAGTATATCGAGAATCAGAACTGGATGGAGCATATTGATGAATACTTTAAAATATGAGTTGAGGGGGAAAGAATAGAAGGTGATGAAACATGACTAGGAACTTAGAAATCAACAGATTTAACTCACACAATGGCGGAATAAGTGAATCAAACCCTCTAGTGAATAGGTTAAGTTTTTTTTTTTGGTTAATTTAGTCAAACCACAACTAAATCAAGTGTGATTAGATCAACACTTAGAGCTATTATTCACCACTTGGGTGATTTGGACTGAGAGAGAATCGAAGGAGCTCACTAGATCTGAGTGTGTGTAACAAATGAGAGGCTTAACCTAAAATGAAGAACATAAGACTTTATATACCCCTGCTGTTGACTCACCCATACGATTCATTCATCACACGTACGAGTTGGTTTCATCAGCCGTACGGGTGATCATTCACTCGTGTCTTCTCATTTAGGTTGTAATTGTGACTTAGCTCAACATCAACCGTGCGTATGAGCCTGTCAGCCGTACTAGTGAGGCTTCACTCGTACGTCT
Source organism: Rutidosis leptorrhynchoides (assembly GCF_046630445.1). Taxonomy (NCBI): domain Eukaryota; kingdom Viridiplantae; phylum Streptophyta; class Magnoliopsida; order Asterales; family Asteraceae; genus Rutidosis; species Rutidosis leptorrhynchoides. The sequence goes on along the minus strand of NC_092339.1, from coordinate 277,255,570 downwards.
GACTAAGTCTAACATAGTTAAACATCTAAATCTCATTCCTGCAGTTCCTTTAACCACATACAAACACGGATAGGATAATAACGAGCAATCATGGTGGCCTGTAAACTGTTGTACCTGCAATGGACTTGGGTAGATGTCTAGCGACTTGCATAAAATGCATCAACAGAAGGTGTGAGTTGTAAGGAAATGAAGGAGGTAAATTTATAAGAAAATCTCTGACAGAACAATTAAAATGGGCGATCGCATTTAAAGCGGATCCTAATTCCCTTGATTACCGGAGAGTCAAATCTTATTAAGAAGATTTTCTTCAAATCCCTTAAAATCTGGGAATCAATCATATCTACGTCAAATGATAAGATGAATCTACAATTACTCATTTCACTCTTCTATGTTAGCTTCATTCGTACTCTTCATATAAATGGAGTGTTTATCCAAATTATTCGCTGATGATAAAACTCTAATTTTCAGCCCGTATGCATCATGAAAACATACTTATTATCATTCACGACCTTTCCACTCAAATTTCGGGACAAAATTTCTTTAACAAGTAGGTACTGTGACAACTCGGAAATTTCCAACCAAATTTAAACTTTAATCTTTATATGTTTCCAACACGATAAGCAATATTTGTTAAGTTAAATTTTAAGAATTTTAAACTATGTTCATACATTCATTCAACCTCGACCAAGTTCCAACGATTCACGAACCATTAAACGAATATGATTATATATGTATATGTGTATATATATTATAACTTGAAACGTAAACAAAATACTAGATTAAATAATTTATATGATTGTATCTGTTTCAAAATGTTTATCAATGGAATTAGAAGATAAGATCAAATGATTGAATTATCAGATATATTGAATTATGATTACAAGTCTCTGTTGAAAGGCCCACGTTGATTTGAGAAATCTTTCCATTTTAACAATATTCAGAAAATGGTAAAGTGATTTATAAATAAGAACAAATTGTCAATCATTGAGAACTAGACAAAGGATAGTGGAAGATTGAATCTCATAAAGACTCGATTGATCTATTTAGTTTCAAACGTACAAAAACGTTTTCAGTTTAAAAAGAACTTTATTATTAAAATGTATATAACTTTTATAAATATCTAGAACCACTTTTGACAACTCATTACTTAACTAGTATGATAAAGATAACGATATTTATATTTTATTTTATTAAATATATATAACGATTTAAATTAATATTATATATATTTATACGCGTATTATACGTACATAGTTTTATACTTTTACTATACTTAAACTTTACCTTTACTTTATTTTTACTTTACTTTAACTTTAATAATTCACTTTAATAATTCATACTTTAATAATTCATGCTTTAATAATTCACTTTAATAATTCATACTTTAATAATTTACTTTAATAATTCATACTTTAATAATTTACTTTAATAATTCATACTTTAATAATTCACTTTAATAATTCATACTTTAATAATTCACTTTAATAATTCAAAAATCTATTATAAATAGAATTCAATAGGTTTCATTATTTCATAGAAACTTGAAAATATTTTTCTCTAAACTCTCTCAATCGATTTACATATATATATATATATATATATATATATATACTCCGTATTATTTCAAGATATTATTAGTATACATAAAATATTACGACGGAGTGCTGTCCGAGTGATTTCGAAATTGTTTATCGAGTAGGATAGGATTAAGGAAATTATGGGTTATAGCTATGGAGGTGATTGAGTATGGTTCATGGGTATGCTTGTGAGGTCAATATAGTGTTTATCATTTCCGTTGCGTCTACGTACCTTTCCTGCAATATTGAATATCAATATTGATACGTGAGTACTCATAATTTAACTTTTACATACTAATAGTGTATTCCTGACTAGTGCTCGCGTATTTAGGATTATGCATGCTTGTACTTTTGATATTGCCCTTAGACAGGTTAGGTTGAATCTTGAATTAGTTACACTTGTGGTTGAGATAAGGTATAAGATATGCATGTCCTTGGAAAGCTAGCGAAAAATTAAGAACTTTTCCTTTAGATATCGAATGGTTTCAATGAACGGATTAGAAGTTATAATCAATTGAATTTTCGATATTTTTATTAAAAATGATTATTATTATCGTAGTTTTTATCGTCATTCTAGTTTTATCTTATTATTATCATTATTATTATCTTTATCAATAAAAGGGATTTATCATTAAAAATTGTTATTTTTTTATTATTACTATCGTTATTATCGTTAAAGTTATAATTAATATTATTATTATTATTATTACTATCCAATTAATATTATTATTATTATTATTATTATTATTATTATTATTATTATTATTATTATATTATTATTATTATTATTATTATTATTATTATTATTATTATTATTAGTATTATTATTATTATTATCATTATTAATATATATATCAGTATTTAAAAATGGTTATTGTTATTGTTATTATTATTATTACTATATTATCATTAAGATAATTATTAGTATTATCGTTAATAATGTTATAGTAACTATCAATATTAATATTAGTGTAATTAAAACAAATATTTGTAACACCTAATTATTTTGATTACTATTATTATCATTTTTATGAACACGATATAAAAGATGATTAAAAGCTATTAAACGAAATGATTAGGAAATAATGAGTAAGAGTATCATGATGAAATTAAAATATTATAAGATATTGATTTAGATAAAATTATCGTTCTTATTATTTTTATCATTACTATTATTATTAAAAGTATCGTTAGTATTAAAACTATCATTTTAACAAAAATTATCATTTTAATAGAAATGTCATTGTTACTATAAAATATCATTATTATTATTATTTTAAATAGAATTATTATTTTAAAGATAATATTAAAAATTATCGTAAATATTAAAGTTATCATAATTAGAATTATCGTTTTATTATAATGTCATCTTAGTAATTATAAATATTGATATTTTTATAATAATAATAATTATTACAAAATAATACAACTTTTACTTACTATCATTATAGATATTATTTTATCAAATAAACATGTGATAGAAACATATTTTACTACGTGTAATAACTTACTTTAATAATACCTATCATATTATCTTTATGATATTAAATTAACCCTATAAATTTTATTACTTAATATATATAAAAGTATATTTTATTATATAAATTTAATATAAAATTTTATTTATTAATACATAAATTATATTATTTACTCTAATAAATCTTTTAAAAATATTTAAAAATATAAAACGATGATATTTAAACTATATATTAATCATGTATAGATTTTTGGAAATTATTTTGAGTTAAATTTACTTTTGTTGACTTTTGCATATTAGTCTCGAGCAATAGGATTGTGGTACACTATGACTTGACCTAATTTGTTAGACAAATATTGACCAACACATATGTCATAACCCGTCCTTAACCATAAGAACGTGTTAGATAACGTATGATTTCATTGCTAGGTATTGACCTCTATATGAGACATTTTTAAAAGAACAACTGCATATATTTTACATTACAAACCATAATTCTTATTTTGATACAAGCTTTAGACAAAATAAAGATGATTATATCTTAGACTTACAAACTTTACATGTGATGATAACAATACGATTTCTAGCATATTTTACATTACAAATCCTCCGATATGCAGTTTTATTTTTGACACAAATATGCATACTCAAGATCTTGTTTAAATTCAACATGTTGCAGCGGAAGCTTCTAATTATCACCTGAGAATAGACATGTTTAAAACGTCAACATAAAGTTGGTGAGATATAGGTTTAATGCCGGCAGCGATATAAATATAGACCACAAGATTTCATATATAAACATTTTAATAAAAATATTCTAAGTGGTTGAGCACTTGGTAACCATACTTAACATTTAATCACGTCGCATATTCCCTTTATTATGAAATCTTACTACACCGTACCAAGTGTAGTCACAAAACGAAGTACTGTGCAACCGTTGAATACTGGTCGTCCAGTCCGGTTGGGGTTGTCAGGCCCGATAGATCTATCAACAGGATTCGCGTTTACAATACCGCTGTAAATAACAGTTACCAAGCTACAGGGAAGTATGCCAGTGGTACAACTCAACGTAGAATATATTTTTCAGTTACTTGTGTCCATAACGTAAAACATAAAATACATGTATTCTCATCCCGAAATACTTAGAGTTTAAAAGTGGGACTATATACTCACTTTTGTCTTGAAGATATGTAATTTCGACTTGGTCTCCGATTGATATCACGAACCTATCCATATATAGTTTATCAATATATTTCTATTTTAAACAATCGTCACATATATATACTTTTTATACTTTTAATAGTTTTAATAATTTCTTAGTCCGTAGTTAGCAGTCCGATGTTAGTAATTCAATTTTAATGGTTCATTTTTAGGTGTTTAATAAACCCCCAATGAAATAAATAAAAACCCCCATCGTATATGTATTGGTCGAGATTAATCTTGACCCACGGTACCGGTGTTGTCAAATGACGTGTTGCGTACATAAAGTACCGGTGTTGTCAAATGACGTGTTGCGTACAATCATGGGATCTTATGATTAATCTTCTCGTATTGTTTACGGGTGATCCTGAACCATATAAAATTAAATTATGAGTACATATATATAAAATATCATGTTATTTTAAAAAGATGTGATTTATTTAATTTTCTCCAATTATTTTCGTAGCTAAACTAGTCTTAGATATCCGATCTCGTTTTGGTCATAGTTTCTTCGTTACAACTCCGTTTTCGTTGATTCAACTTGCCACTTCCTTGGATCGAGTCCCTCTTTAAGACTATGAACTGTAAATACCTTAGTTTGTATTCAAAATCACAGGTCATAGGTCAAACTTTAGTGAAACTTATGGAGTTGATCATTTTCCATCATGTAAACAACCTTAAATGATTATTTTTCTAAAAATACTTATACTTTGAGTTAAATCATGAAATTTTTATGTGTTAACATATTCATAGTAAATATCAATTTTCCAGAAAATAAGCCTCCAATTCAAAGTTCAAAATAGTTTTTAATTATCCAACCCAAAACAGCCCCCGGTTACACTCCGACACCGTAGATTCAGTTTTAAGGTGTTCTTTGAAAAACCAAGTTATACCTTGTTAAATTAGTATATATTTAAGTTATATTACAGGTCTTGAAGTATTTTAAAAGTTAAGTTAGAAGGATCTATTTAGTTTGCAAACAAGTTTGAAAACATTCAAACTATGTTCTTGTTGTTAAAATTTTATACCATAAAATAAGATAGCTATATATATATGAATCGAATAAGGTTATGAACAAAGTTACTACCTCAAGTTACTTGGACAAGATTTCTGTAAAAGAGGAGTAAGAACCTAGAACCAAAAGAGTGATGGAATTGGATGAAAGATTGGAAGTAAACTTGTGTTCTTGAAAGGATTCTTGAAGTGTTCTTGTATGGTTTTTCTTATGATGATTAAGGGTTGTTTTTGAAGCTAAATGATGGGGAAAATGCTTGGAGATGATCAAGTATGAAGTTAAGAGTATTTTGAGATAGAAATGGGAGTGTAAGTATGAGAAAATGGGGTGAAGAAATGGTGTGCATGCATAAAAACGTTTTTAGGTTATAAAGGAAAAAAAAGATACCTAACTTTGTTTTCTTGCTAAATAATTCATGCTACTTGACAAATGGTTGGTTCCACATGTTTCTTAATCATTTAAGGCTGCTAAGGAGCAGATTTTTATTGGTATATACCAATAGTAAATACATCTAGAAGCTGCGTATGATACGGGTACATATACCCTAGATATACGTGTAGAAATCTTTGAGAAAACGGAACGAGGATTCAAATATAGCTATCTTTTGTAAATATACTTATATTGTTTTATGTATGTAAGCCCTTTAAAAGTGATAAAATACATATCTATACGATGCATGTATAAGTATTATAGGTTATAAGTATTTATGTCGAAGAACGTTACGTATAGTTATCGTTTTGAAAACTTAAGTTAGTAGTTTCAAAATATACTTATAACTCATTGTTATTAGTACCCAATGAGATGTTAAACATCCTTAGATCATGTTAAATATATATAAATACATATATATACATAAACGTATAATTATCGTATGTTATATAGTTCGTGATATCATCGGTCAAATTGGACGGTCAAACGTTGTGTAAAACTCTTTTCAAAAACATAAATCTCAACAATTTAGATTGCTTATCATGTTGGTAAGGTTTAATTTATGTAAATATTAATCTTATAAGTATAAATTGATCGAAAAAGTCCGGGTCATTACAGTACCTACCCGTTAAATAAATTTCGTCCCGAAATTTTAAAATCGTACCTATTTTGCGTCATCGGGAAACAAATGCGGGTATTTTTGTTTCATTTGATCCTCTCGCTCCCAAGTAAACTCGGGACCTCTTCGTGCATTCCAACGAACTTTAACGATCGGTATGTTGCTCTGCTTGAGCCGTTTAACTTCACGATCCATGATCTCGATTGGTTTTTCTATGAATTGTAGTTTCTCGTCAACTTGAATTTCTTCAAGAGGAATGGTGAGGTATTCCTTTGCAAGACACTTCTTAAGGTTCGAGACGTGAAATGTATTATGTACTCCGGCGAGTTGTTGCGGTAACTCGAGTCGATAAGCTACCGGTCCAATGCGTTCGATGATCTTGAACGGGCCTACATATCTTGGGTTCAGTTTACCTCTTTTACCGAAACGTATTACACCTTTCCAAGGTGACACCTTTAGCATAACCATGTCACCGATCTGAAACTCTAATGGTTTCCTTCGGACATCGGCATAGCTCTTTTGGCGACTACGGGCTGTTTTCAATCTCTCCTTGATTTGTACTATCTTTTCAGTAGTTTCATGTATGATCTCGGGACCAGTTAATTGTCGATCTCCTACTTCATTCCAACAGATAGGAGATCTACACTTCCTTCCGTACAATGCTTCGAATGGCGCAGCTTTAATGCTCGCATGATAACTATTATTATACGAGAATTCTGCTAATGGTAAATATTTATCCCATCCGTTTCCAAAATCGATCACACATGCCCTGAGCATGTCTTCAAGAGTCTGAATTGTTCTTTCACTCTGCCCGTCGGTTTGCGGATGATATGCGGTGCTCATATCCAAACGAGTTCCTAGGGCCTCCTGTAGTGATTGCCAGAACTTTGAGGTAAATCTACTATCACGATCAGATATAATGGAAATAGGTATTCCATGCCTTGAAACAATTTCCTTTATATACAATCGTAATAGTTTCTCCATTCTATCCGTTTCCTTTATAGGCAAGAAATGTGCAGACTTGGTGAGACGATCAACAATCACCCAAATGGTGTCGTATCCCCAGGCAGTCTTTGGTAACTTCGTGATGAAATCCATGGTAATACTGTCCCATTTCCATTCTGGAATTTCTGGTTGTTGAAGTAACCCTGACGGCTTCTGGTGTTCTGCTTTGACTTTGGAACAAGTTAAACATTCCCCAACATATGTTGCAACGTCTGTCTTCAAATTAGGCCACCAATAATGCGTCTTAAGATCTTGGTACATCTTTCCAACTCCAGGATGTATCGAATATCTTGTCTTATGTGCCTCGTTCAATATCAACTTCCTTAATCCACCCAACTTCGGTACCTAAATACGATTTGCAAAATATCGAATTCCATCTTCCCGCATAACGAGTTGCTTCTCATACTTCTTCATTATTTCATTTCCTATATTTTCTTTAGTAAGTGCTTCTCGTTGAACTTCTTTGATTTGTGAGTTGAGATTCATGCGAATTTTTATGTTCATCGCTCGTACTCGAATTGGTTCTCGTTCCTTTCTGCTTAGAGCGTCGGCCACCACGTTCGCTTTCCCGGGATGATAACGAATTTCACAATCATAGTCATTTATTAACTCAACCCACCTACGTTGCCTCATGTTCAGCTGTTTTTGATCGAAAATATGTTGAAGGCTTTTATGATCAGTAAACACAGTGCATTTAACCCCATACAAGTAGTGTCTCCATATCTTCAATGCAAACACGACTGCTCCCAGTTCTAGATCATGCGTCGTATAATTCCGCTCGTGAATCTTTAATTGTCGGGATGCGTATGCAATAACTTTCTTTCGTTGCATAAGAACACAACCAAAACCTTGTCGCGAAGCGTCACAATATATTTCAAAATCATCGTTCCCTTCAGGTAACGATAAAATAGGCGCCGTAGTTAACTTCTTCTTCAGTAATTGAAATGCGTTCTCCTGCTCCGAGGTCCATTCGTATTTCTTCCCTTTTTGCGTTAATGCTGTCAACGGCTTAGCTATTCGGGAAAAATCTTGAATAAACCTTCTATAATAACCGGCTAAACCCAAAAACTGGCGTATCTGCATTGGTGTTTTAGGAGTCTCCCATTTTTCAATGGCTTCAATTTTTGCTGGATCAACCTGAATTCCTTTGCTACTAACAACGTGGCCAAGAAATTGCACTTCTTTCAACCAGAAAGCACACTTAGAAAATTTAGCGTATAGCTGTTCTTTTCTCAACAACTCTAATATCAACCTTAAATGCTGCTCATGCTCTTGCTCACTCTTGGAATAGATAAGAATGTCATCAATGAAAACGATAACAAACTTATCTAAATACAGACTACAAACTCGATTCATGAGGTCCATGAATACAGCTGGCGCATTCGTCAATCCAAACGGCATGACCAAAAATTCGTAATGACCATAACGTGTCCGAAAAGCAGTTTTCGCAATGTCCTCTTCTTTGACACGTAGTTGATGATAGCCCGATCTTAGGTCGATTTTCGAATAAACACATGATCCCCGGAGTTGATCAAATAAGTCGTCAATTCTCGGTAGTGGATACCGATTTTTGATAGTTAACTTATTTAATTCACGATAATCTATACACATCCTAAAAGATCCATCTTTCTTTTTAACAAATAGAATCGGAGCTCCCCACGGTGAAGTACTTGGTCGTATGAATCCATGATCCAGTAATTCTTTTAACTGACTCTGAAGTTCTTTTAACTCGGACGGTGCAAGTCTATATGGAGAACGAGCCACTGGTGCGGCTCCTGGTACTAAATCTATTTGAAATTCTACAGATCTAAATGGAGGTAATCCCGGCAACTCTTCCGGAAAAACTTCAGGAAAATCTCTTGCCACAGGCACGTCGTTGATGCACTTCTCTTTTTCTTTCTTTTCGACTTTATTAACATGTGCTAAGATAGCATAGCACCCTTTCTTCAAGCACTTTTGAGCTTTCAAATAACTAATGAGTTTTAGCTTTGAGTTACCCTTCTCTCCATAAATCATCACCGGCATTCTATCCTTACAAGGAATGCAAATTGCCTTCTTGGCACACACAACTTCAGCTCCTACTTTGGACATCCAGTCCATGCCGACTATTACATCAAAACTTCCTAATTCTACGGGTATTAAGTCAATTTTAAATGTTTCTCCGGCTAAATTTATTTTACAATCACGGCAAATTTTATCGGCTTTAATTAGTTTACCATTAGCTAACTCAATCATGTACTTAGCATCTAGAGGTAATGATGAACAATTCAATTTAGCGTAAAAGCCTCTACTCACGTAACTTCTATCGGCACCAGTATCAAATATAATAGATGCAGATAAGTTATTAATGGTAAACGTACCCGTAACAAGCTCCGGGTCTTCACACGCCTCTCTAGCATTAATAAAAAATGCTCTTCCACGTGCAGATCCATTATTCTTCTCTGGATTCAGACACTGGCTCTTATAGTGACCTTGTTTTCCACACCCATAACAAGTAATGGTAGCCAAAGCAGTTCTATTTGCATTGGTGGCAGGAGTCTTGGTACCATTTGTATTTGTAACGAGAGCCCTACAATCTTCAGCAAGATGACCCTTTCGATTACATTTGTTGCATACCACATTACAGTAGCCAGAGTGATGTTTGTGGCATCGGTTGCATAAAGGATTTTGTCCTTTGTAACCAAAGCTTGAACCACTACCTGCACCTTGCATGGTTTCTTGTTTCTTAAAAGATTGTTGTTGGTTACCTCGATCATAATTTCCATTCCACTTTCTTTTGTTACCTGATACCTTCACATCAGTATTGGATGCTTTCTTATCCATGATGACCTGATCCATTAGCTCGTTTGCCATGGTTATAGCTTCATGAATTGTCTTAGGTTTCGATGCTGTAACGTTTGCCTTGACCTTTTTGGGCAAACCATCTTTGTACATTTCAATCTTCCGTTCTTCGGTTGGAACCAATTCAGGACATAGCAAAACTAATTCCATGAATCGCTGATTGTAGTTGGTGATTTCAGTACCAATAACCCTCAGGCTTCGTAATTCATCTTCCAACTTCCTAACCTCGTTCCTTGGACAATACTCGTTGATTAACATTGTTTTGAATTCTTCCCAAGGAGTATCATAAGCTACATCTCCTCCTACAGCCTTCACATAATTTTTCCACCACGTGAGTGCACTATCTTGTAAAGTGCACGATGCATACTTGGTCATGTCCTTTTCAACACAACCACTTATTTTAAACACAGTCTCCATCTTTTCTATCCACCGGGTTAAACCGATCGGTCCTTCTGTTCCACTGAATGATGAGGGCTTGCAAGCTTGAAAAGTTTTGTAAGTGCACCCCACACGAGGATTTGGGTTAACTGCAGCACCTCTTGCAGCCTCGACCCATAACATTCTGTCGTTCACTCGCTGATTGATGAGTTCCTGGATTTCTTGTTCCGTCATTCGGTTCAATCGCGCCATATTCTTCTATAAGAATGAATAGAAAATAATTATTCACATGGAATATTATAGATGTAGTGTATATTTACAGTACATTATAGCTTATTAATAATATGAACCAGGTATTATTATAAAAGTCTTTTCTTCTTATTAGCGTTTTATAATTATATCTAGGGTAGTACCTACCCGTTAATGTCCATACTTAATAGCTTAGTACAGAATCAATTACTACCATCTAAGTAATACTTAACCATGGAAAATTATTGCATTTCACACTTCACTATTTTACATATGCTTATCTTACATCGAACATTAAGCAAACCACACTAATAATATTATACAAAACATTATATGATCCCATGGTTTAATACGGCAGCGCATCGTTTGGTCTATTTTCTAGGACGTTTAGGTTCAAAGAATCGCTTAACGCTTATCCTGGCTGTCTGCCTATATTTTGGCTGTGGGGATGAAGAACTGGATGCCGGGATAGAACGAATAGGAATAGCGGGAATAGGGGTGGTAGTGTCTAGTGGAGTTGGTGCCACATCATCCTTACTAAACTCGGGATTTGAATTTTCTAATTCATTAGCCTTTCGTTTCTTTCCTAGTTCGAACTCGTCTTTTGTAATTTCCTGTATTTCTTCCTCGGGTTCACTTTCCTCCTCGGGTTCACTTTCCTCCTCGGGTTCACTTTCCGGGTTCTCTATAGTCGGTTCATCCGGAATTTGTGAGTCTTCCCCAAAGATATTATTTTCGTCATCGGATAGGTTAATGACTGGAACACCATCTGAAGATTCTGGTTCGGAGTCGCTGAATGTGATGACAAGTTTTGAGCCCGACATCTATCACACAACAACTAACCCATTAGTACTACATAATATTTACATATAAATTTTAACCAACAATGATAAGCAATGGTTTTTAAATCAGACCCGGTCAAAGTCCAGACTTACTAATGTATCTTAACGACTTATCGGTTAGACACACTAATGCAAACCTAGTTCGCTAAGACCACCGATCTGATACCACATGTCATAACCCGTCCTTAACCATAAGAACGTGTTAGATAACGTATGATTTCATTGCGAGGTATTGACCTCTATATGCGACATTTTTAAAAGAACAACTGCATATATTTTACATTACAAACCATAATTCTTATTTTGATACAAGCTTTAGACAAAATAAAGATGATTATCGTTTAGCGATAATCTTAGACTTACAAACTTTACATGTGATGATAACAATACGATTTCTAGCATATTTTACATTACAAATCCTCCGATATGCAGTTTTATTTTTGACACAAATATGCATACTCAAGATCTTGTTTAAATTCAACATGTTGCAGCGGAAGCTTCTAATTATCACCTGAGAATAGACATGTTTAAAACGTCAACATAAAGTTGGTGAGATATAGGTTTAATGCCGGCAGCGATATAAATATAGACCACAAGATTTCATATATAAACATTTTAATAAAAATATTCTAAGTGGTTGAGCACTTGGTAACCATACTTAACATTTAATCACGTCGCATATTCCCTTTATTATGAAATCTTACTACACCGTACCAAGTGTTGTCACAAAACGAAGTACTGTGCAACCGTTGAATACTGGTCGTCCAGTCCGGTTGGGGTTGTCAGGCCCGATAGATCTATCAACAGGATTCGCGTTTACAATACCGCTGTAAATAACAGTTACCAAGCTACAGGGAAGTATGCCAGTGGTACAACTCAACGTAGAATATATTTTTCAGTTACTTGTGTCCATAACGTAAAACATAAAATACATGTATTCTCATCCCGAAATACTTAGAGTTTAAAAGTGGGACTATATACTCACTTTTGTCTTGAAGATATGTAATTTCGACTTGGTCTCCGATTGATATCACGAACCTATCCATATATAGTTTATCAATATATTTCTATTTTAAACAATCGTCACATATATATACTTTTTATACTTTTAATAGTTTTAATAATTTCTTAGTCCGTAGTTAGCAGTCCGATGTTAGTAATTCAATTTTAATGGTTCATTTTTAGGTGTTTAATAAACCCCCAATGAAATAAATAAAAACCCCCATCGTATATGTATTGGTCGAGATTAATCTTGACCCACGGTACCGGTGTTGTCAAATGACGTGTTGCGTACATAAAGTACCGGTGTTGTCAAATGACGTGTTGCGTACAATCATGGGATCTTATGATTAATCTTCTCGTATTGTTTACGGGTGATCCTGAACCATATAAAATTAAATTATGAGTACATATATATAAAATATCATGTTATTTTAAAAAGATGTGATTTATTTAATTTTCTCCAATTATTTTCGTAGCTAAACTAGTCTTAGATATCCGATCTCGTTTTGGTCATAGTTTCTTCGTTACAACTCCGTTTTCGTTGATTCAACTTGCCACTTCCTTGGATCGAGTCCCTCTTTAATACTATGAACTGTATAATACCTTAGTTTGTATTCAAAATCACAGGTCATAGGTCAAACTTTAGTGAAACTTATGGAGTTGATCATTTTCCATCATGTAAACAACCTTAAATGATTATTTTTCTAAAAATACTTATACTTTGAGTTAAATCATGAAATTTTTATGTGTTAACATATTCATAGTAAATATCAATTTTCCAGAAAATAAGCCTCCAATTCAAAGTTCAAAATAGTTTTTAATTATCCAACCCAAAACAGCCCCCGGTTACACTCCGACACCGTAGATTCAGTTTTAAGGTGTTCTTTGAAAAACCAAGTTATACCTTGTTAAATTAGCATATATTTAAGTTATATTACAGGTCTTGAAGTATTTTAAAAGTTAAGTTAGAAGGATCTATTTAGTTTGCAAACAAGTTTGAAAACATTCAAACTATGTTCTTGTTGTTAAAATTTTATACCATAAAATAAGATAGCTATATATATATGAATCGAATAAGGTTATGAACAAAGTTACTACCTCAAGTTACTTGGACAAGATTGCTGTAAAAGAGGAGTAAGAACCTAGAACCAAAAGAGTGATGGAATTGGATGAAAGATTGGAAGTAAACTTGTGTTCTTGAAAGGATTCTTGAAGTGTTCTTGTATGGTTTTTCTTATGATGATTAAGGGTTATTTTTGAAGCTAAATGATGGGGAAAATGCTTGGAGATGATCAAGTATGAAGTTAAGAGTATTTTGAGAGAGAAATGGGAGTGTAAGTATGAGAAAATGGGGTGAAGAAATGGTGTGCATGCATAAAAACGTTTTTAGGTTATAAAGGAAAAAAAAGATACCTAACTTTGTTTTCTTGCTAAATAATTCATGCTACTTGACAAATGGTTGGTTCCACATGTTTCTTAATCATTTAAGGCTGCTAAGGAGCAGATTTTTATTGGTATATACCAATAGTAAATACATCTAGAAGCTGCGTATGATACGGGTACATATACCCTAGATATACGTGTAGAAATCTTTGAGAAAACGGAACGAGGATTCAAATATAGCTATCTTTTGTAAATATACTTATATTGTTTTATGTATGTAAGCCCTTTAAAAGTGATAAAATACATATCTATACGATGCATGTATAAGTATTATAGGTTATAAGTATTTATGTCGAAGAACGTTACGTATAGTTATCGTTTTGAAAACTTAAGTTAGTAGTTTCAAAATATACTTATAACTCATTGTTATTAGTACCCAATGAGATGTTAAACATCCTTAGATCATGTTAAATATATATAAATACATATATATACATAAACGTATAATTATCGTATATTATATAGTTCGTGATATCATCGGTCAAATTGGACGGTCAAACGTTGTGTAAAACTCTTTTCAAAAACATAAATCTCAACAATTTAGATTGCTTATCATGTTGGTAAGGTTTAATTTATGTAAATATTAATCTTATAAGTATAAATTGATCGAAAAAGTTCGGGTCATTACAACATAAATATATATAATTAATTTAGGTTCGTGAATCCGAGGCTAACTTTGCACTTGTTCAATGACGTTATATGTATTTTTACTACGAAATACAGTATGGTGAGTTTCATTTGCCTTTTTAACCTTTATATTTTTGGGACTGAGAATACATGCGCTTTTATAAATGTTTGACGAAATAGACACAAGTAATTGAAACTACATTCTATGGTTGAATTATCGAAATCGAATATGCCCCTTTTTATTAAAGTCTGGTAATCTAAGAATTAGGGAACAGACACCCTAATTGACGCGAATCCTAAAGATAGATCTATTGGGCCTAACAAACCCCATCCAAAGTACCGGATGCTTTAGTACTTCGAAATTTATATCATGTCTGAAGGAGGATCCCGGAATGATAGGGGATATTCTTATATGTATCTAGTTAATGTCGGTTACCAGGTGTTCACCATATGAATGATTATTTTTGTCTCTATGCATGGGACGTATATTTATGAGAACTGGAAATGAAATTCTTGTGGTCTATTAAAATGATGGAAATAAATGATTATGATAAACTAATGAACTCACCAACCTTTTGGTTGACACTTTAAAGCATGTTTATTATCAGGTGTTAAAGAAATCTTCCGCTGTGCATTTGCTCATTTTAAAGATATTACTTGGAGTCTTTCATAGCATATTTTGAAGAACGTTGCATTCGAGTTATTGAGTTCACAAAGATTATTGTTAAATCAATTTATAGTTGGATAGTGGATATTATGAAATGGTATGCACGCCTGTCAATTTTCGATGTAAAGAAAGTTTGTCTTTTAAAAACGAATGCAATGTTTGTAAAATGTATCATATAGAGGTCAAATACCTCGCAATGTAATCAACTATTGTGAATCGTTTATAATGTATATGAACGGGTCCTTTCAACATGCACTGTTTTAATAACTATTTTACAATATTTATATGCGTGAGTTCATTTGATTCCCTTTTACTCTTTACATTTTTGGGACTGAGAATACATGCGCTACTTTTACAAACTGCTTTATTAAATGCTTTTGAAATAAATTTTGAACTGCGAATACATGAAATGCTTTTATAAATGTTTGACTAGATAGACACAAGCAAAACATTCCTCGAATGAATTATGTGGACGTGATAATTGCCACCATTGAATTATGTGGACGTGATAATTGCCACAATTGATATGAATATTTTTTCCCTGATTATTATTGCTCGGTAACCTAAGAATTAGGGAACATCACTAATTTTGAGAATTAGTGCACGCCTAATTGACGCGAATCCTAAAGGTAGCTACCGGGTTTAACACCCCCACCCAGAATGTTCACTAGACGGAAGGGCTAGTGGGCGTGGTGTTTAGTACTTCGAAGTTTATATGATTATTATACAGACGAGATGTTCTGTTTTGGGGATATTATTATGCGCATTATATGTTATGGTCGGTTACCAAGCCAAGCTATGAAAGCAATGAAAAGTGAATGTTATGTATCGAGAGAATGATTTTATACACAGGTTATGTGTATGTTATCTTTGTGCACAAGTTATGTGTACGGTTACTAAGATTTATGAAAGATGATTTCGTACACGAGAAAGGTGTACTGTATTTAAAAGATATCGCATGTACATTACAGGTGGGTATAGGATTCGGGACCATTTGTACCATGCAGGATTTAAATCTTGTGGTCTATTAAAATGATGAATTTTATTGTTTTTATGATAAACCTATGAACTCACCAACCTTTTTGTTGACACTTGAAAGCATGTTTATTCTCAAGTATGAAAGAAATCTTCCGCTGTGCATTTGCTCATATTACATGGAGTCGTTCATGGCATATAGAGGTCCGTTCATCGCAATGGTACCAGATGTTATTGTATTCGTTCAGAAGAATTTAGACGGGGTATGACACATATAATATATTTACACTCACTTTATCGCCATGGGTTCAAAATCAAGCTTCCAAGCACACCCATTTGGGTTCCAACACCAGCATAATCACCAATCCTAGTGATTATACCCAATTTACAAGCCCTAACATGGCCAATTAGTCTTCCAACCCAAAATCCAAAATGTAGCTTTAAACACCCATTTGTGAGCTAGATGGGTTTTCTCAAGAACATGTAAATTCAAACCCTAACATCAAATTAAATAAAATTCGGAGTTAGGACTTACCACCACTACCAAAATGTAGCTAGGAACGAGATAAACAACTTTAACACTTGCACCTTGGAGAGATTTCAACTTCTTCTTCCTCAAATCAAGCTCTCTCACTCTAAAAATTTCTCTCTCTCTAAGATAAGATGAGAGTGTAAAGATGAAGAAGTGGGGATAAAATAGGATAAGGGATAGTGTTGGATCAGTTTTGTGGCCTCAAACCCTCCACCCTAGTGAAAAGACCCATATACCCCTTTTAAATTAGTAAAATAACGAACCAGTCTGCCAGCTACTTTTGTTTGGCGTCGGCTGAAAGTGAAGTCAGGTTCTTACAACTCTCCCCACTTAAATTGGATCGCGTCCTCGCAATCTAAACCCCAAACAATCAGAAAGATACATCTTTCTCAACTCTTCGAGTTCTCACATAATTTTCGGGACCTTCGATGCTGCCATTGCATCCTATCGGTCTCACTTCCTTGTCACACAACGTTCCAACCACACAACAATCCTTCACGATTCCTTTGAATACTCCCACTTACGACTTAGAGTATTATCGCCAACCGGTAATCCATTTGGGTCATCCGCTTGACGCATGAGACGACCCGTCAAGTACCCTTAACGGCTCCGTCACTTGGTCCCACAGCTTGATCATAATTCTAAATGAATTTAATAAACAACATTGCATTCTTATTTATAATTGATTTCCTATAAACGAAATCCACCAAAATATGTATTTTAGAAAAACCCAACATATATAAATAACCAATGATGACCAAAACAAGTCAACCAAAACACCCACAATGTGACGTAACTAAAATAGAATGCAAAGTTTAATGTTTAATAAAAATCTGCCAATATGCATTCAGACCCTCTATTACAGCGAAATCCAATTAATCAAGTACCTGAGAAAACATGTGAGTAAACTGTCAACAAAAATTTTGAGTGAATTATAGGTTTTAAAATAACGAATAAACTTTAGACCACAAGATTTTAAATGTTAGAAAACATAACACTATTATTCCATTAATCCATGAGTCACATGGTAACCACTTAACCATTTCCATACCCTTACCAAACAACAATATACACTGAAGATGTGTATCTTCAAAAAAAATAACAAAGTACTAATATATTTCGATTATAAATTTCTAGCGCGACTAGCTCGAAATAAGGCTGTCAAGCCCGATAGATCTATCCATAGGATTCGTGTTTAGTAGTAGAAACCAATGATTACAGTTACCAGACTAGGGAATATTTTCGTTCAACTCATAATGAATAATTAAAATCTATTTCCACTTGTGTCTAAACGTAAAACAAAAATTGCATGTAATCTCAACCCAAAAATACATTAAAATAGTATGAAAAACGGGACTATAACTCACCTTAAAGCAAATGAAGCAACGACACAGAAACACGAACAACAAAAGGTATAGTGATCAAGAATGACCACAACGCCGACCTATAAATAAAGCAGGTCGATATAAATAACTAACTTAGGTCAAGTCATAGTATGTTAACTATAGTACTTGTTGTAAATAAGCATAGAACATCACTCGGTATGTTTCGGTATGATTCGGTATGAGCAGGACAGCGTATAACATGTACTTTTTATTTTTAGAAAGTTTCTATTTTTAGCAGGTTTTCATTTTTAGAAAGTTTCTATTTTTGAAAAGTTTCTATTTTTGAAAAGTTTTCTTAATTAGAAAAGTCAACAGAAGTCAACTGAAAAGTCAAAGTCAACCGAAAGTCAACTCAAAAGTCAACCTTGGTCAAACTTAGTCAACATTGAAATTTAAAATGTAAATTATATTAATAATATAAGTTATAATATTATTTAAAATAATATTTGTATAATCATGTCATATCATAAGTTTAATTGAATTAAATCAAATTATAAAGTTAACATAAGTTTAAATGATATAATAGATATAACATAAGTATCTAATTAATTAATTAAACATTAGTCATAACATAAGTATTTAATTAATAATGAATTATTAATCATATCATAAGTATTATTAATATAATTATTAAACCATAAGTATTTAACACTTAAATTTTTTTATAATTAAATAATAACTAAGTCTTATAATAAATAAATAAATAATTAATCTTTATTATAAGTCTTGATATAATAATCTCATAACATAAGTTTAATACTTATCATAAGTATTTTCATTAATAATAAATGTATTACTAATCATAAGTTTAATTATAATAATTAAATCATAATATAATTATTAAATGATATAATAAATATATATCATAAGTATTAAAAAAATAATTACTTTTATATCATAAATAATTTAATTATAATGAAAATCATTATTTATAACCTAAGTTTCAATTGTATAACCTTAAGTTTAATTAAAAGTTCGCCGGGTCATAACTCGAGCTTCGAGTGTCGGTTTTTGACGAATTTTATAAATATCTTCATCTAACCAACCAACCTGACACCTTAGTACACTCAAGAACACCCTAGATCAGTCCATGGGGTTGTAAAGAACAGCCATGAACCAACCTAATTCATTAATCCGTTTTAAAACTTGTTTTAGCCATTCCGGGTGATCCGTGGCTCGGATTTCGATAACCCGAACATGAATGTTCATCCCATAATAAATCCTAACGCAATGGTACACCCTAAAGGCTCCAAAAATGGTCACAAAGTCGGACCCCAACTGATCATACAAGCTTTCACATTTTAATTTCAACAAAACCCTAAATCGAGCATAACTTTTGATCCGAAACTCAAAACAACATGAATCCAAAGCCTAAAATTATGCTCTTGATGAGAGGAACTCATCTATACACTTTATTTAATCAAAAACACATGTTAAGTGCACTGAGTTTTATAAAAAGCCCGCTGTCCGTTTTTAATCATACCGAAAACATACATAATCGAGCATTTCTAAGCATCAAATCAACAACACAATCATACACAAGTACTATCATATCAAACTAATATCATAATCAGTAAAAATAAATAAAAATGACAAATCTAGGGTTTGTGATTATACCCTAATCGAGAAATAAATGATATGTACGCGTAGAGGAGAACGAGAGCGATCCGTTGATGTTGAAAACCCTAAATTCCAAGCAAGAAATTGATTGAAGATGATGATGATGATATTGTTGTGTGGGTGATGGCCAAAGAAAGAAAACAAAGAGAGGGAGGAGAGAAAATAAGAGTTGGTAGGTTTATAATTAGAAAGGTTAAAATGAAAATGATAAAAATGAATGTGGAAAATAAATGAGCTAAACCTCCCCCCATATTGGGGTGTTCGGCCGAAATCATCAAGGGGTGGGCCCCCTTGTGACCCAAATTTGATAAATGTCTAATCGCTTTTAGCCCGAATGCCCGAACGAAACCCGAAACGCGAAAACGCCGTTACGCGATTAAATATTCGGAGGAATTACGTACACGCGGAAAATAAAATATAAAAATACTTTATATACTCATATGATATAAAAATATCATAATTAAAATAATTTGGATTCAAAAATCTCAAAAGTCTGACCGTTGGTTTGAAAACCGAAATGATTCGCCGGATAGAAATCCACGATACGTAGAAACGTACAATTTTAAATACGAATACAAATATTCATATAACACATAATAAAGAAAATATTATTACTAAAATATTAATATAAGTCATAGAAATGACGTGGCACGAATATCAATTAACGGATGTTAAATACAAACAAAAAAAGATAACGTAAAAAGTAGGGTCATGACAGTACCTTCACGTTACGGAAATTTCGTCCCGAAATTTAAGCAGGTGCAGGGGTGGACACGCCATCTGAGAAAAAATGTGGGTATTTCTGCCTCATCTGATCTTTACGTTCCCAAGTGAACTCGGGCCAACGTCTGACATTCCATCTAACTCGGATGATAGGGATCTTACTTTGCTTGAGTGTCTTAACCTCTCGATCCATAATCTCGATAGGTTCCTTAATAAAATGGAGTTGTTTATCAACATGAAGTTCATTAAGAGGAATGGTTTCATCAGCCCCAGCCAAACACTTCTTCAAATTAGATACTGGAAAACGTCATGAACAGCGCTAAGCTCTTGTGGCAATTTCAAACGGTGAGCCACGAATCCAACTCTCTCAGTAATCTCAAACGGTCCAACAAAGCGAGGACTTAATTTTACCCTCTTACCAAAACGTACCACACCTTTCCAAGGTGATACCTTCAACATGACGTGGTCACCAACCTGAAATTCTAAATCTTTTCTTCTAACATCGGCATAAATCTTCTGCCGACTTCTGGTGGTTCTTAACCTTTCTTTAATCTGCACGATCTTCTCGGTAGTCTCATGAATAATCGGTGGGCCTG
This sequence comes from Rutidosis leptorrhynchoides, assembly GCF_046630445.1. NCBI lineage: Eukaryota > Viridiplantae > Streptophyta > Magnoliopsida > Asterales > Asteraceae > Rutidosis > Rutidosis leptorrhynchoides. The sequence goes on along the minus strand of NC_092339.1, from coordinate 277,234,368 downwards.
TGAGTTGAGCACCCCCAACCTCATTCCAACAGATAGGAGACCTACACTTTCTACCATACAGTGCCTCAAATGGTGCGGCTTTAATACTTGCATGATAGCTGTTATTATAAGAAAATTCAGCCAGTGGCAAGTATCTATCCCAACCTATACCAAAATCAATAACGCACTCTCGCAACATGTCCTCCAACGTTTGAATAGTCCTTTCACTCTGACCATCGGTCTATAGATGATAAGCAGTGCTCATATCCAACTTTTTTCCCAAAGCTTCCTGTAGAGATTGCCAAAACCTCGATGTGAATCGACTGTCTCGGTCTGAAATAATAGATATGAGAATACAATGTTTTGAAACAATCTCCTTCAAATACAAACGAGTAAGTTTCTCCATCGAATCTGTTTCTTTAATCGGCAAGAAATGAGCTGACTTTGTGGGTCGATCAACAATCACCGAAATGGTATCATAACCACCCATAACTCTATGTAACTTCGTAATAAAATCCATGGCAATACCTTCCCACTTCTACTCGGGAATCTCTAGTTGTACTAAAAGTTCGGACGGTTTTCGATGTTCAGCTTTAACTTTAGCACAAGTCAAACACTTAGCCACATAAGTAGCCACATTAGCTTTCAAGTTAGGCCACTAATATAGCTCCTTGAGGTCATGATACATCTTCCTTGAACCAGGGTGAATAGAGTATCTTGACTTATGAGCTTCATCTAAAATAAGTTGTCGCAAATTACCAAATTTCAGAACCTAAAGACGTCCCGCAAAACACCGAGTACTATCTGCTCATGTCTCTAACTGTTTACTCAAGCCTTTCATCTTTTCGTTCACAACATTTTCCTCCTTCAAGGCTTCTTGTTGTACTGCAAGAATTTGCCATGCTAGGTTTGTTCGGATAGTCATATTCAAGGCTCGAAACCTAAGAGGTTCAACTCTCTCTTTTCGACTTAAAGCATCAGCTACAACATTGGCCTTTCCCGGATGATAAAGGAGTTCACAATCGTAATCATTCAATAACTCAACCCATCTTTGCTGTCTCATATTCAACTGTTTTTGATCAAGGATATGTTGAAGACTTTTGTGATCAGTGTACACCGTACATTTGACCCCATGTAAATAATGTCTGCAAATCTTGAGTGCAAACACAATAACTCCCAATTCTAAATCATGGGTCGTATAATTCTGTTCATGAATTTTCAACTGACATGACGCGTAAGCAATGACTTTCTTTCTCTACATTAAAACACAACCAAAGCCCTGACGCGAAGCGTCAAAGTAGATAACAAAATCATCATTACCCTCAGGTAGTGATAATATCGGTGCGGAAGTTAACTTCTTCTTCAGAGTTTGGAAAGCAGACTCTTTTTCACTCTTCTAATTGTACTTCTTCCCCTTACGCGTTAGAGCAGTCAGAGGTTTCGCTACTCGTGAAAAATCTTTAATGAACCTTCTATAATAGCCTGCCAAACCTAGGAACTGGCGAACCTGAGTGGGAGTCTTCGGAATTTCCCACTTCTTAATTGCCTCAATCTTAGCAGGATCAACTTGAATTCCCTGTTTACTAACAACGTGTCCAAGGAATTAAACTTCTTTCAACCAGAACGCATACTTAAAAAACTTAGCATATAGCTCTTCTTTTCTTAACAAATCAAGCACTAATCTCAAATGCTCTTCGTGCTCTTGATCACTCTTGGAATAGATAAGGATATCATCGATGAAAACGATAACGAACTTATCCAGATAGGGGCTACACACACGGTTCATGAGGTCCATGAACACTGCAGGTGCGTTAGTCAATCCCAACGGCATAACCAGAAATTCGTAGTGACCATAACGGGTACGAAAAGAGGTTTTCAGAATATCAGTTTCTTTAATGCGCAATTGGTGATAACCAGAACGAAGATCGATCTTAGAATAAACGGACGAACCTTGAAGCTGATCGAACGGATCATCAATTCTCGAAAGAGGGTAACGATTCTTAATAGTAAGCTTGTTCAACTCGCGATAATCAATACACAATTAGAACGAACCATCTTTCTTCTTAACAAACAAACAAGAGCTCCCCAAGAACTGAGACGAATGAAACCTTTGTCTAACAACTCATGAAGTTGATTTGACAATTCTTGAAGTTCGGAAAGAGCGAGTCTATAAGGAGAACGTGCTACAGGAGCAGCACCGAGTACAAGATTAATTTGAAATTCTACCGCGCTATGCGGCGGAAGTCCAGGTAAATCCTCGGGAAATACCCCGGGAAAATCTCTAACGATACGAACATCATCAATCTTTTTCTCTTCTTTGTCAGATTCTACTACATGGGCCAAAATTGCATGACAGCCTTTGCGAAGATATTTATGCACTTTCAAACAACTAATAATATTTAACTCTCTGCATTACTTATCTCCGAAGATCATTACGATTCTCCATTACTTGAGGAATACGAATGGTTTACCAAGGCAAACAATACCAGCTCTATTCTTCGATAGCTAATCCTGACCAATCACAACATCAAACCTTCTTAGCTTTATTGGTATGAAGTCATCTTCAAATGACCTTCCCGTTAAATTTAAAGCACAACTTCAAATCATTCATCAACCTTCGTCAGTTTAACCTTTACTGGGTTCTATAGAATTTTTAACGTCCATGGTTGTTGGTGGATCATATGTCGCAACATCAAATTTCCTCGGATATACGACTTCTACCGTACCAGTGCTAAACAACTTCGAAATCATAAAATCTTGAGAAGAAATACACTATCATCGAAATCAGGATCCCTGTGAGCCTCTCTAGTTGAGATAAATATTGTTCTATCACGAGCAAGTCCAGTGTTTATTCTATTTAAGCACTTGTTCCCTAAGTGCCTAGGGCGTTCTAATCTATAACAAATTTCCAAGGATAACGAATCTTCAATAAAAGTCCGTCTTGTGTAGTCCTTGGCTACGTGGTCATTCTTTCTCAAATCTCTGACATGCCATCTTTCAAATACACAAGTAGTGCTTACTAGAATTTTCTTTGATTCACTTTCTATTCCTCATGAAACAGTATTGAAACTTCTATATGATTTACCATAATATAATCACGTTGGCCAGGCATCATTATATGTGTAAGACCCAAATATTTATTGTACATAATGTATTTATGGTGTACGATGCGTGTATGAAGTGTACGTGTTGCTTGCTCGAACGCCGAAGGAAACTGGACGTTGTCTGAAGTGACAAGGTGTGTACGTATCTTTTCAACCCCAAATAAAGTTTGTGTTGATGTTTCAAAGCCTTACCATTGGAAAGGAAATCTTATTACGTTTCCAATGATATTTGATTCATCGAAAACGGAGCTACGGTCAAAAAGTTATGGCCAAAACAAGTTTCTGAAAACTGACCTGCAGGTTGGAGCGGCGCTCCACCATTTGGCGCTGCGCGCCGATTGCTGCTGATGCAATTTTCAGCCTTTTTAAAAGGCTTAAATGAGGGGTACTTTTTTCTTTTCATTTAGGGTCGGTTTAGGGTCACCAAAACTGATCTAGAACTCTATTGGAGCTCATTTCTCACCCACAAAAACACTCTCATCCACATCTAGAGAGAGAGGAAGAGTTCTAGAGTGAGAGAGCTTGAATTGGAGAAGAAGGAGCTTGAATTGATCAAAGTCTCGGGCTTTAAAGTTGTTCACCTCGTTCCTAGCTACGTTTTGGTAGTATTAGTAAGTTCTAACTCCGAATTTCATTTGTTAGATTTGATATTCAAGTTAGGGTTTGAGTTTGATTTGTAGTGAAACCCTCTTAGATGATGAAATGGGTTTATGGTGACTAGTTATTCTTGTCACTTTGCGGGTTTTGGGTTGGTTGACGATTTGGCCTTGATTAGGCTTTAATCTTGAGTTTAATCACTAGGTTTAGTGATTATGGAAGTGTTGGAATCACTTTAGGTGAATTTGAGTTGACTAATTTTGACTTGAGTCAAAATTAGGGTTTGGTGATGATTATGACCCAATTGTCGATTTAATAAGGCTTATAAACTTAAAATGGATTAAGTTGAAGTATAAAACGGAGTTAAACATGTTTTGGTGTCAAAACTAGCTAATGGGGCGATGTTGACTCCTTTGGGTCAAAATTAGGGTTTAAGTGTCTTTATGGGCAAGATAGGTGTTTAACACCTATAATTGGGTTTAATTGGCGTATTGGGACCATTCTCACTTGTGTTAGTGATTATTAGTTAATTTGGGCGCGATTTGTACTTGGAAGTGCAATCGGGTCGATATTGCACTAGGTGTCAATATGGGTTGGTTTGTAATCCACCCTAATTGTGTTGTTTATTATTATGATAATGGATTAGGTACGTTCATTGACGGATCAACGGATTTGGCTTGTTTTCTTCAAGACTTCAAGGTGAGTGGAATAATTATACATGTATGTATATAATTTATTTGCTTGTGCGCGATGTGCACAATAGTCGGGTTTTGGTGCACATCGATGCGACGATAGCCGTTTAGACACCTTTGGGAATAGTGTCACAATAGCCGGATTTTGTGCACTACATGCGACTTAAGATTGTGGACCCGATATATTTATTGTAATGTTATTATTTGACGATGAGTCACATAGCCGTTTTTGTGACCATTGAGGTGTTGCATAGCCATTTTTGCACACATTAATTAATGGTGTCACATAGCCGTTTTTGTGACCATAGTTGTGGGACATAGCCGTTTTGTCCAATTGATAATTATGCACATAGCCGTGTTTGTGCATATGGTGGTGAGTAATAGCCATGTTTTACTCCCACGTTGTTGCTGTATTAATTGTTGCACATAGCCGTGTTTGTGCACATGATTAATAGCCGTGTTTTACTCACACATTGATCAAGTGATGCCATAGCCATTTTTGGAACACTTGGGGGTGATGCCATAGCCTTTTTTGGAACACCTCGGGGGTTAGCATACCATAGCCGTGTTTGGGCGCTAACGGTTGTTATGAACATCGATGACTTGTTTCGCGAAGTCATTCCCCTGCGAAGAGTTGGTTAACCAAGGATTATAGTTGTTGTGTAGCATTTAATTAATATTATGACTATTATGCTAATGGTGTTGCTAGTTGTACGATTATGATGCTACTAGCTTTGTTACGAGATGATATGCGAGATTATGCTAAGGTTTATGCTAGTTATACGTTTGATGTTACTAGCTTGTGCGAATTGATACACGAGGTATTTATGGTGCCTTTGATGTTACTAGCTTTTACGCTTGCTAAACGAGTTCATTGTGGTAAGATTGATTATGCTAGTTTCTTATGCTTTGACATGCGGGATTAATGTGTGGTTTGGGTAAGGGAGTGCAAGTAGGTAAATTATATATGTACGTGTGTAACTATTGCACTCACTAAGCTTTAGCTTACCCTCTCGTTGTTGACCTTTTTATAGATTTGCATGGATGCGGTGGCTCGGGTAAGCGTGGGACTAGTGGACTCGCATAGTTGCTTATGAAAGCTTGCTTTTGGATTGATTAGGATTGGGTAGCGCATCCCCAATCGCCATGCTCGGCTTTATTTTGTGTTAATAGTCGTGTGATTGAAACATTGTATTTTCGTATGAAAGTCGTAAAATGGCCGATGTGCGCCCGGCCTCGTAAAACTTATTTTATGAATGGAACGTGTTAGTTTTTCATATATGAATAGGTTGTGAAAAGCGTTTTGTCTAAATACGTCGGGAAGTGGTCAAACATTTTCGCATTTTATGACTTTTTGGACAGGCCAGTTTTGTAACGTCCTCCCAATAGGGTCTGGAAGAAACGTTACTAATATTAAATAAACCAACATATTATAATACGAGAACAATACTAAATGAGAAAATTTAACTTTATTGAGTACGCAGCGGAAAATGAAATGTCGTTACAATAATGGAAATAACGATAAAGTAATTGTTCATATGCAGAAGTAATAAATGCGATATCTCTTGATCCTAAGTCCAAGTAGCATCACATAAGTAGTAGATAAGAAAGCTTGAATCAAACAGCACCTGAGACAAAACATGCTAAAGTGTCAACCAAAAAGGTTGAGTGAAGTTCATAGGTTTAACAAAAGTAGTTATCGTTGTTTTTAGACCACAAGATTTAGTTGTAAAGTTGATCTCCCGCAGGATCAAAAAGTAGATCTCGCAGATCCAAAAGTAGTACTGATTCGTGATATTTTAGACTAAACGTTTGTTTTGTTGCCCCGATGATAAGTTGGCAGTACCTTATCACCATGTTTAAATCATTATTAAGTAATACAAAGACATCACGGTCAAATGTATCGGGGACGTTACTCCCGATAGGCCTACCCCCAATAATTAAGAATGCCTTATCCTGAAAGCAATTAAAAAATATCACTGTGGGGTCTTAGTAGCATAAGCTAGTCATAGTACAGTTTAGGTTCGTACTTGTGTCTAAGTTGTTTAAAGTATAAAAGCAGCATGTGTCTCACCCAGTAAGTATAAAAAGTGCTATAGCAATAAGAGTGGGGCTATGAAAGTCACCTTAGTAAGTAGAGAGAGAGTTATTCCTCGGAATAAAGAGTTGAACGAGTGAGCAGGAAAGTCAACCTATTGACATTTAAGAGTAGTTAAGTGTTTTGCCCATGTTTAAGTTTAAGTATGTGTTTAAGTATAGTTTGTTTTACTAAGTTTCTATTCCTAGTAAGTTACTATTTTTATAAAGTTTCCATTTTTAGAAAGTTTCTTATTTTACTAAGTTTCTATGACTAGAGAGTTTCTACTTTTATGAGTGTTTTTCATTTTAGGATACTTGCCGTATTAGATAAGCTTCCAATCACCCCTTTCCCTTCGAATGGCTAATTTAGATCTAGGGGCTTGAGCCATAGGACCCTTTAAATCGGAAATCTAAACCCTCTGCCTAGAATCTCGTAGAAACCATTCGTCAAGAAAGTTCGAAGATCTATACATCTCTAATACATATCCCAAAATGTTTTTGTGCTACAATATAAGTAGTAGGTTATAGGTGCTAGTAATAGTAATAGTGTATACATGTTAAGTACTAGTATAAGTAGTATTAGGGTTTAAGGTTTTAATATGTATATGTATATATAATTCGTATATATACATAAAAATATTTTTTTTTTACATGTATATATGTATATATAAATCTAGGAGTGTTTATGTATATACTTATGAATAACAAGTTTATAATATGAATATGAATTAATAAAGATTAAAGTTTATGTAAATAGTTTAGGGTTTATGTTATACCTTTGAAGATTCAAGATAATTAACAAAGAAAAGATGAACAAGATGAAGATGGAAGATCAAAGCCTTAAAAATCTTGAAGAACTCCTTGAAGATTCTTGAAGAACACGAAGAACAAGCTTGAAGATCTGAATACCACAAGAGAGGGAGAGGGAGAGATTGTTTTTGAGAGAGGATTTTGGTGTGATTTGTGAATGAGAAACTAGGAGTCTAGGAGTGTTTATATAGTGCAAGTATTAGAGTGTTAGTCAACATAAGGAAGTTCTAATTAATGATTTTATTTTGTTTTATAATTTTTAGTCAACAAAAGGTGGTACTAGTTTATAATTAGTCAACATAAGGATGTACTAGTTTATACTTTATTTTTAGTCAACATAAGGATGTAATTGTTTAAGATTCTTTAGTCTCATTATTATTACTATTATTATTATTATTATTATTATTATGTTTATTATTATTTTTACATTTACTACATGATAAGTATTATTTTCTTTTTACTAATTCATGACTTGTATTTATTTTTATTTAGTTCCCAATTGTTTTATTATTTATATAAATGTCACTTTTTATTTATTACTTATAGATTAATAGTTATAAATAATATTATTGAAATGCATAAATTTTAATTAGCAGTGAGTGTTGAATAAAAGTTTATTATTTGGTCAACGTTACATTGATTGTGTATATAACAACCCTTAAATAATTAATATGTATAGTCAGACAGTAAACCCTAGGGTCATTTCAGTAATTTCAGAAGTCAAAAAGTGAGGGTTGTTATAGTACCTCCCCGTTAATAAAAACTTCGTCCCGAAGTTTTAGGTAGAATTCTCGGATGCATCAGCAGTTGAGAAGAGATGGGGATATTTCCGTTTCATATGGTCTTTGCGTTCCCAGGTATATTCGGGGCCTCTACGCGAATTCCAACAGACTTTAATGATAGGTATGTTGCTTTTACGCGTTTGTTTGACCTCTCCTTCCATGATTTCTATAGGTTCTTCAACGAAGTGCATTTTATCATTAATGCGAAGATCATTCAAAATGATGATGTTATACAAGTCATTTCAGTAAATTGAATACATGAAATGTGTTATGAATGGTATTGAGCTCATTTAAAACCTTGAGCATTTTATGCCACAATATTAGGGCAGACAAACAGAGAGGAGTTCGTGAAAATCACAGTCATGAAATTTGATAGAGATCTTCATTGTTTACAACAAGAATATTTTAATGATGAATATAAGTTGAAAAATAAAGTTTTATCACTATTGAATAATATGGATAAAACGATTCGTTTATAGGAAGAGTATAAACGAAGCTATCATAAAAGAGTGAAATGAGAAAATTAAATGTTCGCCTTAACTTTTGACGTAGTCACGATTGATTTCCGGAATTCAAGGAATTAAAGGAAATCTTCGTAATCTATAAGATTTGATTCTCCGGTATTTACGAAATTTTGAGATTTGTTTGATTAAATGCGGTGATTTGCCTCGATTGATGTGTTTGGAATTTTGCTATAAATTAGCTTCTTCCGTTTCATTATCTTCACCACTTTTATACTTTCTTTCTCAATTCAAACTTCCAAAAGATTAAGAAAATGCTAAATCCAGTTCTGATCCTGGTTATTATATTGACCATCTATGCAGTCATTCTTCTTTTTCTTTTACCGCCAGTGGAATCTGTTTACTTCTTCTATGCTCTTGGGGTTATAGTGTTTTTAATTATCCCGTGTCTTTATATTGCTATACGCATTGATATACACGGTTTGTAATTTCAGAGTCGTTATCGGGCTTTATATTTTCCCTTATATGTCGGAGCTTTATGTTTTTGTTTCTTCTTCCCGACTTCAAGTCAAGCGAGTAATGGTCCAGAATTCATAGGTATGAAGTTTTGAATGATCATAATATATAAAGTAGAAAAGAAAGGTAATAGAACGATTTGATTTGTCATATTACCAGAATATCCGAAAAAGACCGAATCATCAAGAAAAATATTTTCTTGATATGTTTAGAGGTTAAATAGAATGTAAGAGTCGAGTAACATGGCAAATGATGATTATAAAATCTATGAATCATCATCTTCCATTAAAAACTGAGCATGACTTACTGTAATATAATCACGTTGGCCTGACGTCATTATATTATATTAACTCATGCTTCAATTCCCAATCACTTCTTCAAAGTATTTATAATTTAAACTCGAATTTTACAGAATATAGAAACTAAAACAGTTTCCTTTATAAAGATATCGCAAAGAGATACTTAATTGCGGACATGAATCATTATGAAGATATCTTCCGAAATATAGAGGATATTTATGATGATATTTTGGAATTTCTAAGTTCGAAAGTTGATGAAGAAAAATTTTCCGCAAGCTTTTAACATGACTTTGGAGCAAGATATTCTCTAAAGATTTCACCGGATTCAGAATTTCCTGGATTCTTTGAATATAGGGTTTGGCCCTTGTGTTTGTCCTTGGTCTCCTCCATGGTTAGCTCAATCCGTTTTTCAGTTCCAAATTTTCTTTTGGGCTTTTCCAACATACCATTCTTTATTATCAAACTGTTAGCCCTTAAGAACATCTATAGCATTTGCTGCTTCGTCAGCATTCTCAAGGTTAACGAATCTGAATCATTGATTGACAACCCGAGATGGTTTCAAGAAATTTTATTTTTAGATGATTGAACGCTGATTGTAATCGTCAATGGATCTAATGGTTGCCGAATAGGCGTTGTTGATTTCAAAAGTAATGAATGATAATTTTGGTGGTTTGATGTGATAATTCATCATAGAATACGAATGAATATAATTCATGAATGTAGTGATCTTTAGGAAGATAACATCTGCTATAGCTTTACTTGAATTCTGATATGTCAAATTCAGAATATGTAATTTGATTTGAATGAAAATGGTTGTTCTTTAGTGCGCGGATACATATGTGGATGTAAGTAGTATAGTTACTGATTATTGAATCAGAATTTGAAGAATGTAGAATGTAACATATTAATGTGAGATATAAATATTTCTCGGGTATTACCTACCCATTAAAATATTTTCACAATTAACAGTTTGTACAAAAGAGAAGATATACGTTCATATATGTATTCTTCAGATATAATATAGATTTAATGAGTTAATATAATATTAAACTCATTTGATTTGCGGTTGAAACGAGAATAAATAATCTCCAAAACCTTAGAGATTTCATAATTGTCGCGAAATATTTCGCTAATGAAGTTATGAATCAATACTTCATCGTTCATTTTTATTGATATACCTCAGTATATGATGTTGGTGCTCGTGGAATTCTTGTGAAATTCATAAGGCACGAATGATGTTTTCTAGAAAGTTTCGAGTACATCGAAAATGAAAGTATACAATCAATCATGTATTTGAGTAATACACTTGGTTTATTATGAAATGGAGTTTATTGTGTTGAAGCAGTGATTAACGATTGTTAAGTCATTAACGAAGGATGTACATCATAGCATATTAATGATATGAATTAATCAAGTAGTACATACTAGTTAAGATTCACACATAATAGCTTAGTATGAAAAGATTTATTATTGTTCCAATCCATATATATAAAGTATACATATGTAATTCTTCAGGAAGAATGAGTCAATACATCTTAACTCATTATTACTAATATTCCTTGGTATCTATGGGGCGTATGATGTTGATGTTTGAGGTACTGAGTGTGATGTTGAGGCGTGGAATGCGGATGTTTTCGTTGGTGAAGCTGGTGATGTTGGTGGTGATGCCGATGGTACTGGTGGTACTGGTTATGCTGCTGGTGCTGCTGCTGGTGTTCGTAGGTTTCGCACCATATTCTCCAGAGCCACTACTCGAGCGCGAAGCTCGTTGACTTCTTCTATTATTTCGGGATGATTGGCGGTTCGGACAAGTGGATGAATAAGATCTAAAATTTTAGATATTATATATTTGTGACTGGATATCCTGGAAATGAGGGTGAAAATAGTGTTCCGAACGGGTTCGCCAGTAAGTGCTTCAGGTTCTTCACCAAGAGGTGAATTCGGTTGGTGGAAGGGATCACCTTCTTCTTGTCTCCATTGATTAAGTTTACTACGAACCCATCCCCAATTCATCCAAAATAGATGATGGCTGATTGGTTGGTTCATTCCGGTTACGCTGCCATTGGAGCTCGAAGAGTTCTAGGAATCCATATTATGTGTTTGGAATTAGGGTTTTTGATATGAGATTAGTTTTGAATACTGGATGATATATTCGTCTCCTCGAATACGTGTATATAGCAAAAATATTTCCGTAATTTATGGAGGGAATTTAGGAAAAGTGTTAGACAAAATCTATTAGGATAGACACGATAAGATATAATAAGATATGATGTGTCTTTACTTTAATAATGGCAGTATGACGTGTCGAGATCATAAAGTGATAAGTATGTAATCTAATAATCTTTTGATTAAAGACTTTCAATTCGTATACTGTGATAACCCAATGACATTTTTCAATTCGCAAACCGATGCATAAAGGTATAAGGCATATAGGTACGTGATATAACAGAGAGTTATATACGTTTGAGTGTGAGTAGTAACAATTATAAGAATTTCAAAATCATGGATAATATTTCATGTAATACATATGTAATACACATAACCATGATAGATGACTTATGAATGTCAAGAATTTCTGAAATCATTGTGTCGCATTTAGATGCGGTGGTGTAATTGGATAGTACTCAGGAAAGTGAGCAGAGTTCTTAGATTAGCTCGGCATTCTAAGATAAGTAAAGTTTCTAAAGTATAGTGTAGCATTTAACAGTTAAAGGCAACAATTAAAGGCACTATGGTCAAGGAAAGTTGTAGTCCTACATTAGGAAAGAGACTTTGATTAGAATCTTTAAGTCAAGTTTGGTAAAGCATGATTGTTAAGATTATAAGGCAATTCTAAATGCTTTAAGTCTAAGGCAGGAAAGGTTATAGTTTCCTAGATTGCTAAGGCACCCTAGCTAGCAAGTAAGGCACACATAAAAATGCAATCCTGGTTCTCTATAACAGCCTGGTTATGCTCTGATACCAATCTGTAACGTCCTCCCAATAGGGTCTGGAAGAAACGTTACTAATATTAAATAAACCAACATATTATAATACGAGAACAATACTAAATGAGAAAATTTAACTTTATTGAGTACGCAGCGGAAAATGAAATGTCGTTACAATAATGGAAATAACGATAAAGTAATTGTTCATATGCAGAAGTAATAAATGCGATATCTCTTGATCCTAAGTCCAAGTAGCATCACATAAGTAGTAGATAAGAAAGCTTGAATCAAACAGCACCTGAGACAAAACATGCTAAAGTGTCAACCAAAAAGGTTGAGTGAAGTTCATAGGTTTAACAAAAGTAGTTATCGTTGTTTTTAGACCACAAGATTTAGTTGTAAAGTTGATCTCCCGCAGGATCAAAAAGTAGATCTCGCAGATCCAAAAGTAGTACTGATTCGTGATATTTTAGACTAAACGTTTGTTTTGTTGCCCCGATGATAAGTTGGCAGTACCTTATCACCATGTTTAAATCATTATTAAGTAATACAAAGACATCACGGTCAAATGTATCGGGGACGTTACTTCCGATAGGCCTACCCCCAATAATTAAGAATGCCTTATCCTGAAAGCAATTAAAAAATATCACTGTGGGGTCTTAGTAGCATAAGCTAGTCATAGTACAGTTTAGGTTCGTACTTGTGTCTAAGTTGTTTAAAGTATAAAAGCAGCATGTGTCTCACCCCAGTAAGTATAAAAAGTGCTATAGCAATAAGAGTGGGGCTATGAAAGTCACCTTAGTAAGTAGAGAGAGAGTTATTCCTCGGAATAAAGAGTTGAACGAGTGAGCAGGAAAGTCAACCTATTGACATTTAAGAGTAGTTAAGTGTTTTGCCCATGTTTAAGTTTAAGTATGTGTTTAAGTATAGTTTGTTTTACTAAGTTTCTATTCCTAGTAAGTTACTATTTTTATAAAGTTTCCATTTTTAGAAAGTTTCTTATTTTACTAAGTTTCTATGACTAGAGAGTTTCTACTTTTATGAGTGTTTTTCATTTTAGGATACTTGCCGTATTAGATAAGCTTCCAATCACCCCTTTCCCTTCGAATGGCTAATTTAGATCTAGGGGCTTGAGCCATAGGACCCTTTAAATCGGAAATCTAAACCCTCTGCCTAGAATCTCGTAGAAACCATTCGTCAAGAAAGTTCGAAGATCTATACATCTCTAATACATATCCCAAAATGTTTTTGTGCTACAATATAAGTAGTAGGTTATAGGTGCTAGTAATAGTAATAGTGTATACATGTTAAGTACTAGTATAAGTAGTATTAGGGTTTAAGGTTTTAATATGTATATGTATATATAATTCGTATATATACATAAAAATATTTTTTTTTTACATGTATATATGTATATATAAATCTAGGAGTGTTTATGTATATACTTATGAATAACAAGTTTATAATATGAATATGAATTAATAAAGATTAAAGTTTATGTAAATAGTTTAGGGTTTATGTTATACCTTTGAAGATTCAAGATAATTAACAAAGAAAAGATGAACAAGATGAAGATGGAAGATCAAAGCCTTAAAAATCTTGAAGAACTCCTTGAAGATTCTTGAAGAACACGAAGAAGAGGGAGAGGGAGAGATTGTTTTTGAGAGAGGATTTTGGTGTGATTTGTGAATGAGAAACTAGGAGTCTAGGAGTGTTTATATAGTGCAAGTATTAGAGTGTTAGTCAACATAAGGAAGTTCTAATTAATGATTTTATTTTGTTTTATAATTTTTAGTCAACAAAAGGTGGTACTAGTTTATAATTAGTCAACATAAGGATGTACTAGTTTATACTTTATTTTTAGTCAACATAAGGATGTAATTGTTTAAGATTCTTTAGTCTCATTATTATTACTATTATTATTATTATTATTATTATTATGTTTATTATTATTTTTACATTTACTACATGATAAGTATTATTTTCTTTTTACTAATTCATGACTTGTATTTATTTTTATTTAGTTCCCAATTGTTTTATTATTTATATAAATGTCACTTTTTATTTATTACTTATAGATTAATAGTTATAAATAATATTATTGAAATGCATAAATTTTAATTAGCAGTGAGTGTTGAATAAAAGTTTATTATTTGGTCAACGTTACATTGATTGTGTATATAACAACCCTTAAATAATTAATACGTATAGTCAGACAGTAAACCCTAGGGTCATTTCAGTAATTTCAGAAGTCAAAAAGTGAGGGTTGTTATAAGTTTGGCGCGCCGCGCGGCCATATGGCGCGCCGCGCCATATGCTGTTCCAGCAAAAAACATTTTTATTTCACATTATTGGTTGGTTAACGGGTTGGGTTGTTATAAGTGGTATCATAGCATGGTCTAAGGGATTTAGGTGACTTGAGATAGGTGCCTAGACTTAGACTTTTTGTGTGTGCTTAATTGTTGCGGGACTTGTAGGATTACAGGTCGGAATGGGTTATAGTTAGTGCCTTGTTTGTAAGTGGACTAACGTTTATATTAGTAATGTGGATATTATTAATATACTTTTGTGTTGTGATAATAATTCTCGCGTGTGTTTACATCGCGTAGAATTTTATTTGTGTTTGTTTATATCATCGAGCGAGGCGGTCGTTGTACTAACAAGTTGATACGGCGTGTATGCGTAATAAGGACTTGCAAACCTTATTACGGGTACAAATCGTGTCTAACAAGTGATGTACGATGAGTGTTTAGCAAGATGGGGCGGTGTTGTGCGTGTGGTTTATACGTTCGTGATCTAATTGTTTGCATTCCTTAGAATGAAAACGGAAGATGGATGCGGAACGAGTGAGCCTATTCACGAAGAGAGGGATGAGTTAACGTTAAAGATTGAGGCCGTGTTTGAACAATATGTCTCAGTTTTCACCGGCAAAGTTAGGGAAGTAACTAAGGAGTTGGGCGAAGGACAAATGACGGAAATGGTCCGAGACCAAGTGACTAAAGTTGTAAAGGAAGAGTTTGAAAAGAGGTTTCCCAAACCTCGAGGTAGCGATGATGAAAATGTACTTGCAAGGTTAGGATTACATGGTGCTCATGGTAAGAAGGCACGAAGTACGCCTGAAGGCGTCGGGAATGTGAAGAAGAAGAGTAAGAAGGGTTACAAGCTCACATGCTTTAAGTGTGGGGAACGGGGTCATTTGGCACAAGATTGTACGGTGGTGCCTTTAGGCTCCATCAGGTGTTTCATTTTCCAGATGGAGGGACACCGGAAGTCAGAGTGTTCCGAATCGCATGACGATCGGGTTAGGAGGTTAGAGCGCGAATACATGATGGGAAGTGGAGCACGGAAGCCCAACAGCGCTACATCAGGTACTTTTAGTACGAAATTATATGTTGTTCGCTTGTAATAACATGCGGTAAGTGCGTAAGTCTTAGCTAAACTTTATTCTCCGTTGGAGATAATTCGTAGCGAGCGGAGGGTTTACGTTTATGGCTCCGGTTTGCTCTCAGTAGAGCGTATAAGTGGTGTGTTGTGCCTTGACTATATGGTGCGAATCCTTGGGTGCTTAAGCATTTTGGTTGGTATCGGGTCGTTAAGCTCGGTTGAGTGAGACCCTTAAGGTCTCAATTGTGTTGTGCATGTTATGGATATGGGTGACGTTACTAATGGAAGTACCCTATAGTGACGTCGGATTGTCGGGCGAAGGGCGTAAGACTTGGTGCAACCGAGCATCTCTTAGTATTTGGGAAATGTTTCTACCAAACCATGGAAATGGGTTTTGTGTTCGGTCGTTAAGCGCGTGTTCGCTTTCGCGTTGAAGTGGATGAACCATGAGGTTCGTCGGGTGGATTGAAACTCTTGAAATCGAGTGTTGATCTCGATGTATGTTGGTAAAGGAGTCTACGTGATGCGACATTAGGTGCCTTTTTATACCTACTAGCGCGGTGTTCGACTCCGATTGTGTTGCGGTTACATTGTACTTAGGATACCGAAGTGAAACCCTTAGGTACATGAGTGATCGGGTGAAATTCGACAAACTAAAGCAATTGGATGATTGCGAGTGTATAGTTCGTGTAATTTGTGGTACACTTTTCGGTCGAAGTGTTTAAGGATAGGTTAGGATCCTTGGTATGCTCAAAGTTGAAGCAAGACATGGTGATGGGCCGTGCGAACCCAATTATTGGTAAAGTCTACCTTTGGTAGCATTGTGCGGGTGTACGAGATGCGGTTATGGAACGTAGTTCCAAGTGGGGGAGTTACACTCCCGCACGCGGAGGTTTTAGTGTGAGATTTCGGACAATGCTTGTGGTAGATCCGAAATTTGTGTCGGGACCTAGATTTGGTCAATTTGTGGTAGAGTACAATTTCGGTTAAATTGTACCTATGATTTTGGATTTGAATTATCACCAAGGTGGTAATGTGGTAAATCTTGTTGAGAGATAATGAACGGGTATGGCGAGCAAGGTGAAATCCCTCGGTTAAGGGATGTGCGTATCGGATCCTCTTTTAGAGAATTAATGTTTTGTGCCTATGTTTGATATAGGTGGTTCTTGCTCGATTGTGTGGATGGTTAGTGGTATCCGTTAGGGTTCACTATAGTGTAACAGAGCGCGATGTTGCACTACTCGTTGTTCGAGGTCAAAAGTACGTATGTGATTGGTGAAGCATGACCTTCGGGGTCCGCTGACTTCATCATGGTATTGTTGATTGGTGAAGCATGACCTTCGGGGTCCGCTGACTTCATCATGGTATTGTTGATTGGTGAAGCATGACCTTCGGGGTCCGCTGACTTCATCATGGTATTGTTGATTGGTGAAGCATGACCGTTCGGGCTCCGCTGACTTCATCATGAGAGTAGTGATAAATCGGTGAAGAATGACCGTTGACGGGGTCCGCTAACTTCATCCGGTGTTGAGTGATCTATCGGTTGTTTTAGACACCGATGGTGGGGTCGTAAGGACCGTATGGTGTGATCTATCAGTTGTTTTATACACCGATGGTGGGATCGTGAGGACCATGTTGTGTGATTAGTGATGCGATAGCCGTGTTTCGCTCACATGTTGTTACGGGTGTGACAATAGTCGATTTCGTATACTTTAGGATTAGCGTTGCCATAGTCGTTTTGGGCGCTTTTGGTCTTAGCTGTTGCTCATGATGTTAGGATAGTGGCATATTGGTTATATTGTGCACTACAAAGGATGTTTAGTGGTAAGTGTAATCCGTAAGGGTTCATGTGGTTCGATCTTCAACGTTCGGATTGTTAACTTTAGGTTGAGACTTGGTCGCATTTAGCGTTGTCCTTGGTAAAGGTACGCTAAGGGATTGATATCTCGGTACGAGATTGGTTGAGTTTTTCCCGATATGGGGAATTGAGCAGGTTTTAGTGCTCGGATTGTGGTTTTGATATCGCGGGTGACGATTTTAGTTGTTAAAGGTGATTCATTGGGAAGAATTGTCTAGAAAAGTTCGGATTTGAACTTATGATTGAGGGCCGTTGAGTAGTTCCGGATTAGTTAAGTGGAGAAGATCACGAGGACGTGATCGAGTTTAAGTGGGAGAGAGTTGTAAGACCCAAATATTTATTGTACATAATGTATTTATGGTGTACGATGCGTGTATGAAGTGTACGTGTTGCTTGCTCGAACGCCGAAGGAAACTGGACGTTGTCTAAAGTGACAAGGTGTGTACGTATCTTTTCAAACCCAAATAAAGTTTGTGTTGATGTTTCAAAGACTTACCATTGGAAAGGAAATCTTATTACGTTTCCAACGATATTTGATTCATCGAAAACGGAGCTACGGTCAAAAAGTTATGGCCAAAACAAGTTTCTGAAAACTGACCTGCAGGTTGGAGCGGTGCTCCACCATTTGGCGCTGCGCGCCGATTGCTGCTGATGCAATTTTCAGCCTTTTTAAAAGGCTTAAATGAGGGGTACTTTGGTCTTTTCATTTAGGGTCGGTTTAGGGTCACCAAAACTGATCTAGAACTCCATTGGAGCTCATTTCTCACCCACACAAACACTCTCATCCACATCTAGAGAGAGAGGAAGAGTTCTAGAGTGAGAGAGCTTGAATTGGAGAAGAAGGAGCTTGAATTGATCAAAGTCTCGGGCTTTAAAGTTGTTCACCTCGTTCCTAGCTACGTTTTGGTAGTATTGGTAAGTTCTAACTCCGAATTTTATTTGTTAGATTTGATATTCAAGTTAGGGTTTGAGTTTGATTTGTAGTGAAACCCTCTTAGATGATGAAATGGGTTTATGGTGACTAGTTATTCTTGTCACTTGGCGGGTTTTGGGTTGGTTGATGATTTGACCTTGATTAGGCTTTAATCTTGAGTTTAATCACTAGGTTTAGTGATTATGGAAGTGTTGGAATCACTTTAGGTGAATTTGGATTGACTAATTTTGACTTGAGTCAAAATTAGGGTTTGGTGATAATTATGACCCAATTGTCGATTTAATAAGGTTTATAAACTTAAAATAGATTAAGTTGAAGTATAAAACCGAGTTAAACATGTTTTGGTGTCAAAACTCGCTAATGGCGCGATGTTGACTCCTTTGGGTCAAAATTAGGGTTTAAGTGTCTTTATGGGCAAGATAGGTGTTTAACACCTATAATTGGGTTTAATTGGCGTATTGGGACCATTCTCACTTGTGTTAGTGATTATTGGTTAATTTGGGCGCGATTTGTACATGGAAGTGCAATCGGGTCGATATTGCACTAGGTGTCAATATGGGTTGGTTTGTAATCCACCCTAATTGTGTTGTTTATTATTATGATAATGGATTAGGTACGTTCATTGACGGATCAACGGATTTGGCTTGTTTTCTTCAAGACTTCAAGGTGAGTGGAATAATTATACATGTATGTATATAATTTATTTGCTTGTGCGCGATGTGCACAATAGTCGGGTTTTGGTGCACATCGATGCGACGATAGCCGTTTAGACACCTTTGGGAATAGTGTCACAATAGCCGGATTTTGTGCACTACATGCGACTTAAGATTGTGGACCCGATATATTTATTGTAATGTTATTATTTGACGATGAGTCACATAGCCGTTTTTGTGACCATTGAGGTGTTGCATAGCCATTTTTGCACACATTAATTAATGGTGTCACATAGCCGTTTTTGTGACCATAGTTGTGGGACATAGCCGTTTTGTCCAATTGATAATTATGCACATAGCCGTGTTTGTGCATATGGTGGTGAGTAATAGCCATGTTTTACTCCCACGTTGTTGCTGTATTAATTGTTGCACATAGCCGTGTTTGTGCACATGATTAATAGCCGTGTTTTACTCACACATTGATCAAGTGATGCCATAGCCATTTTTGGAACACTTGGGGGTGATGCCATAGCCTTTTTTGGAACACCTCGGGGGTTAGCATACCATAGCCGTGTTTGGGCGCTAACGGTTGTTATGAACATCGATGACTTGTTTCGCGAAGTCATTCCCCTGCGAAGAGTTGGTTAACCAAGGATTATAGTTGTTGTGTAGCATTTAATTAATATTATGACTATTATGCTAATGGTGTTGCTAGTTGTACGATTATGATGCTACTAGCTTTGTTACGAGATGATATGCGAGATTATGCTAAGGTTTATGCTAGTTATACGTTTGATGTTACTAGCTTGTGCGAATTGATACACGAGGTATTTATGGTGCCTTTGATGTTACTAGCTTTTACGCTTGCTAAACGAGTTCATTGTGGTAAGATTGATTATGCTAGTTTCTTATGCTTTGACATGCGGGATTAATGTGTGGTTTGGGTAAGGGAGTGCAAGTAGGTAAATTATATATGTACGTGTGTAACTATTGCACTCACTAAGCTTTAGCTTACCCTTTCGTTGTTGACCTTTTTATAGATTTGCATGGATGCGGTGGCTCGGGTAAGCTTGGGACTAGTGGACTCGCATAGTTTCTTATGAAGGCTTGCTTTTGGATTGATTAGGATTGGGTAGCGCATCCCCAATCGCCATGCTCGGCTTTATTTTGTGTTAATAGTCGTGTGATTGAAACATTGTATTTTCGTATGAAAGTCGTAAAACGGCCGATGTTGGCCCGGCCTCGTAAAACTTATTTTATGAATGGAACGTGTTAGTTTTTCATATATGAATAGGTTGTGAAAAGCGTTTTGTCTAAATACGTCGGGAAGTGGTCTAACATTTTCGCATTTTATGACTTTTTGGACAGACCAGTTTGGCGCGCCGCGCCATATGCTGTTCCAGCAAAAAAAAAATTATTTCGCATTATTGGTTGGTTAACGGGTTGGGTTGTTATAATATTACACTAATTCATACATCCATTTCAATATCACCCCATAAGGTTAGGATACGTGATCAACTTCGATTTTCTACACAATTTTCTCTAAAACGATCACTAAATCAGTGTACTAAAGATAGAATGAAGAGACAAAAATATCAAGAGTAATGAACAAGAATAATGATGGCATAAAATGTTGTTGAAATGTCGAGAATCTTTAAAAGTCAAGAACGACGTTTACCGATTCGTAAACCAAAGCACAAAGGCACAAAGGCATGTAATATAACAAGAATGTTATATACATAAATATAATAGCTGACATTAGAATGCCGAGCATTCTAGAAATCATGAATGACATCTCTCAGTTTCACTAATCGAGGTGGTTTTATAAAAAATATACACGTATGAGTCGAAGAATACGTTTAATTGAAATGGGAGTTCCTCCCGGATTCAAAACATAAGAGAGATGTATGTATATGATAACGATATTCGTACTTATATGATACAAATAATCACATATAATATATCATGCCAAACCAAAACCACAAGAAGGAATAAAATGATGATGATAGATAAACATATGATAGAAATAAATCATTCATGATCATACATATCACATCTTCTTGTAGCGGGTATGATAAGCTGGTCCAGCATGAGGCTCCTCGGGAGTCTCATACCTTTTCAACTTATCCTTCACTGTGATGACCCGAGAATTTCTGTAACGCTGAGTCTCATAAATTTTGAACTATTTACATAGGTTCATTTAAACCGTGACTATTCCCGACGATTCACGAACATTAGTGTGTAAATAATAATGTAGATATAGATATATATGTATATATATGTAATTATAAAAAAAAGTATATATAACAATTTGAAATTTTAAAACATAATGAAAACATTAAAATTAAATATGTAAAATAAACTATAGAATAATTAAGTGTAATTTAAAATGAATTTATATATAAATATATATGATTACAATGTATAATTAATATTATGGCGCCAAAAATACTTGATGTTAAAGCTAAGGGGTATAAAATACTATTAAATTTTACAAGGAAATACTATTAAATACGATACAATTTTACACAAGATATTTATTTATTTATTGAATGGATATACTTAAACCTTGCTACAACACTTATAGGCAGTGTACCTAATCGTACAGTAGTGTAGTCTTTAGTAAGTCCGGTTCAGTCCACAGGGAATCTTTTAAACAAAGTTTAACGCTATATTAGTTTTATTTTATAAAAATACAAATATATATATAAGTAATATTATTATTATAAAGGGGGGTTTTACCGTTTAATGACCGGTTTATCGATTTTAAAACTTTAGTCGCAGTTAAAACCAAATGTAAAATATTAAAAAGACTTAATTTAAAGCGTAAAGTAAATAACGATAATGAAATTTCGAATAATAAAAGTGCGATAAAATAAACTTGCGATAATTAAAAAGTACGATAATTAAAAGTGCAATTAAATACAATAACAATAAATAAAAATGCGATAATTAGAAGTGCAATTAAATATAAAATAAAGGAAATTAAATATGAAATATAAGAATTATGCTTATTTAAACTTCCGTAATCATGATGTTTGACGTGTTGATTTTAGTTTTATGCCCATGGGTTAATTGTCCTTTGTCCTGGATTATTTAATATGTCCATACGGATTTGTCCATAATAGTCCATCAGTCATAAATATAAAGAGCGAAAGCCTTCGTCAAATTATTCTTATTCCCGAAGTCAAATATTCCAACTAATTGGGGATTCGAATTGTAACAAGGTTTTAATACTTTGTTTAATGAATACACCTGGTTATCGACTGCGTGTAAACCAAGGTTTTACTACTTTGTTAACAATTACACCAATTACCCTTGAATGTAATTCACCCCTGTTTCAACAAGTCTATTAACTATTAATCCAGTTCCGTGTCCGGTAAAATGAATAATTATTGGTATTTATAAATATCCCGCCCACCGTACCCAGTCAAGCGTATGTGGTTATATATAAATACGTCGAATTATAAGTTTGTATATTAAATTAACAAGGTATTGTTTAGTTAATATAAAACCCATTAATAACCCATAGTCTAATTTCCACAAGTGTCGTTCTTTTATCCAAACCCCAATTATGGTACAAAGCTCAATTACCCAATTTTAGTAATTAGCCCAACATCATGATTACTTCGGATTAAATAAGCATAATAATAACTTAGCTACGAGACATTAAATTAAAAAGGTTGAACATAACTTACAATGATTAAAAATAGCGTAGCGTTACACGGACAGAATTTCGACTTACACCATTACAACATTCGCTAACATACCCTTATTATTAGGATTAAAATTAAAATTAAAATTAAAATATAAATTATAAATATAAATATTACGTATATAGATAGAGAGATTGATATATTGGATATAAAATGATCAGAATTCGTTTGCTTTTATAGGGAATTGAGTTCAGGGGGTCTCCGCGAGTCGCGGTAATTTTAACCTTCGAACTCCGCAAGTCGCGGAGTTCGTTTTTACAGCTCATTCAGCCTTGGCTCTTTGTTTGCCGACGATTTTAAATAATAATATAATATATATATATATAATTTTTAAGAATTATTTATATATTATATTATATTCATGTGCATAGTTGAGTTGTAATTTTTAGTCCGTTGCGTTGAGCGTTGAGAGTTGACTCTGGTCCCGGTTCCGGATTTTCGAACGTCCTTGCGTACAATTTAATATCTTGTACTTTGCGTTTTGAATCTTGTACTCTTGTAATTTCGAGACGTTTCTTATCTATAATTGGAACCTCTTTGATTGTATTTTGTACTTTTGAGCTTTTTGGTCGTTTGCGTCTTCAATTCGTCGAATCTGTCTTTTGTCTTCACCTTTTAATATTTAAATGAATATCACTTGTAAATAGAACAATTGCAACTAAAAGCTTGTCTTTCTTGGGGAATAATGCTATGAAATATATGTTCGTTTTTAGCATTATCAAATATTCCCACACTTGAGCGTTGCTTGTCCTCAAACAATATAGTCTTGAAATACTAGAATCACTTCTTTATTCTTCACACTTTGTACATCAGTGATTTCTATACGGCGGTATAAACAATGGTAGTAACGATATGGTTTACAGTCCCACATGACTATAAAAATTTAGATCCATTAAGGAAATTGGATCTTTATGAAAACATTTGATCTTTTGAAAATTAAATCTAGTTTTTACCCTAGATAAGTTTTTCGGAATAACCCTTTACCGGTGTTTGCAAATTATTTTTGTGGGTTTGGTGGGTTTCATATTTGAAAATTTTAGCTCAAAACTTATGGTTTTGTGTCACCCACTTGCTAACCTTGTATTTGGAAAGCAACACGTCCAGTTTACTTGTCCCGTATATTACCTTTCGGTAAACTACCGTCTGGTTGTAAAGGAAAGCGTTGAACAAGCAACTGTTAAGGCAATGTCCCCTGACATGCTTTTAATTATGGTCTATAACGTGTCGGACGCAATTACTATCCTTTGTAGGAGCAATAGTAAACCTCACCCTTTTAATTTGTCAGTCTGGCACAAGGTCCTGTCTTTGACCATGCTATACAACCACCGTTCTTACGGTTGACACCCGATTTGGTTCAGGTGACCTAATGAATTCCAGGTGAATTCCTAGGATTTTACGTTCAATGGTAATGAACGCATTGAAAATGGGTTTTTAGAAAACAAATCGGTTTGTAATTTTGATCAAAATATTTTCTCGTTCAGGCTCGAGTTTAGATATCATTGAATTCCATGAGTTTGTAATTCTCAATCTTTAAGGTCAATCTCAAGGATTGAGTAATATCAGGCTTAAAAGCTGATTTTTGATCTTTTAAGCAGATTATCCTTTCTGGGGATCTGATTCATTAGTCTTATCCAGCTAATTTGCATGGTGCCCCCCCCATTGTACGAGATAAATCCTTCTCATGGTTAGGATAAATTTGACCACTTGGCGACCCCATTTAATGCTAAGGTCCATGGATTTCCTGCTGATTTTAGTGATGACTTTTCTAGATTTTTCGTCAACCTACAGCTGGTCTGGACGACAATTTCTTGACCTAAATCAAGAAGCGCGTTTCTTTTTCGGAAGACTTTACTTCCTTTTAATGATGGAATTGATTCATCATGTAGATCCATCTTTCTTACAGTAAATCAGGTAAAACTTTTTAGTTTAGTCCAAAGCAAAAGTATTTTTAGTTATTTGTACAAAAATATGTGACATATGTTTTGAATAACTTGGAGAATTTTCCCACACTTGGCTTTTATTTTCCTTTTTATTGTCCTCTATTCCATTTTAAATGAATTTTAACATTTTGGTTTGTTTCTCAATTTATGTCCTTTCCGAGGTAACAATAATTTCGGTGTTAACACCTAGTTTTATCGTTCATAAATATGTATAAACATGATTTTGAGTTCATTTAGTTGAAAATTTTTTTAAAAATTTTACTAGAATTGGGTAGTCAGTATATAAGACTAGGGCTGTTCTTTATTACCAGAGAGCACTAGATTCTAATACAACTACTACTTTACTAGTATTTCTAATGGTTACCAAGTGTATAAAGTAAAAATTTTTAAAATCCGAAAGAATTTAACCCCTTCCCACACTTAAGATCTTGCAATGCCCTCATTTGCAAGAAATCAGTAACAATTTAAATTATTGAAGGTGATTTGTGTGAAAATGATTAAATTTTACCAAAGTTTCCAAACATATTTGTGTTTGTTTGCGGAATGATAAATGGTGCATATCATTTGTTCATTCCGTCTTGTTGTTATTTCACATATATTTTGCATCTTGTCGTCAAAATTAGTTGCTTTTGCTGAACTTAATGCCAGTCTTTGAAAATGCGTTGTTTTACCCTGTTGTGTACATAAGATAAACTGCAAACATATATATATATATTTTTGAAGTTTGGTATATTACTCCACGTTCAAAAATTATTAAAATCTAATAATAAAAGTTAGAAAATTATAAAAACTATTACAATATTAACATAAGTATTAAATGTATCAACATTACAAATTATAAAATAAATAAAAATAAATAGACTAGGGATGATACTGATACCAGAAGGGGTTCCATGCATAACCATATGTGCTATAAAATGCTTCGACTGGGTTATACGTAGGATACGGTGGTTGGATCTCTATAGACCAGGGAGGGAATATGGGCGATGGAGTAGGAATATAGTTTCTACCTATATGTTGGCAATAAGCTATGATTTGGTTTTGATGAACTTGCCAATCTTCAAATACTCTATGTCTAGCATTTTCGTACTCTTGTGAAGCTATAAACCTTTGCATTTCTGCCATTTCATTTCCCCCTCCTACATTACCTTACTGTTGGTTTCTCTCAACCTGTGGATGTCTACCATTATATCGTACTGCGGCGTTATTTCGCCTCTTCAAAACTTTAGCACCATGGTATACATTTAAACCTATTGTATCTCGGGGTTCTGGTTCTTCGATTAGTAATCCCCCCGACTTACATCCACACTGAGATATTCAGCAATCAAAGTAATAAATATACCACCTCCTATTATGCTATGCGGTCTCATCCCCCTAACCATAGCTGATAAATAATAACCCACACAATAAGGTATACTTACAGCGCTTTGTGGGTCTCGAATACACATGTGGTAAAACAAATCCTGTTCATTTACCTTTTCCTTGTTCTTACCTCGTTGTGTAATTGAATTGGCTAAAAACCTATGAATTACTCTTAATTCAGCTCTATCTATATCCAAATAAGAGTAATTTCCCCCTTTAAATCGGTGATGGCTAGTCATTTGACTCCATACACCATGCATATCAAAATTTTCGTCTATCTTTCTACCATTTAGTATCAACCCTCTACAATCGGCAGATGCCAACTCCTCAGGCATATATATACGTAAAGCCTGAGCCATGTCTAGTAAAGACATGTGGCGCATCGAACCTCCTAACAAAAATCTAATAAAAGATCGATCGGTTAAACTAGCTACCCGATCATTTAATTCTATACTACACAACAATTCTTCACACCATACTTTATATACAGGTCTACGCATGTTGAATAACCGTACCCAATCGTTAAAAGTAGAATTACCATACCTCTGTGTAAGTAATTCCCTAATTGGCCCGGCCAATTCTACAGCTTCTAATGGTCCCCATTCTATGACCCTAGGTACTTCAACAGCTTTAGAATGAAGAGTATGCAAACCCCTTTGGTATTTTGGATAATCTATCCAAAGTCTGTCAAATCTCAGGTTCGGGTGCAAATCTTCCAAGTGCATATCAGAAAATGTCATGACTGGATGAGGTATATCTTGTTTGTAGTAGTTATCCACCTCCTGTTGTTCCGTATTCTCAGTAGGAGCATTGCGAGCTTGGGATGAAGATTCACCCCTTTCAGTCTGCAAAACACATCAAACACAATTTTTGTGCACCCAAATATGCATTAGTGTCAGCAAAATCATCAATCAAAATAATTA
The DNA here is from genome assembly GCF_046630445.1 of Rutidosis leptorrhynchoides. Classification (NCBI taxonomy): domain Eukaryota; kingdom Viridiplantae; phylum Streptophyta; class Magnoliopsida; order Asterales; family Asteraceae; genus Rutidosis; species Rutidosis leptorrhynchoides. The sequence continues at coordinate 277,207,352 of NC_092339.1, read as the reverse complement.
CAATGACATGTTCAATTTATATCAAACATAAGCTCATTTTCACATTTTTATCAAATCTACACTTTTTCAAATAAGCATATACGAAAATGTTCACCAAGTTCATAAGCATTCAACTCAAATAACATGTCAAAATAATCATTACTAGCAATTAAACAAGTTTCAAATGGCATTATCTCTCAAAAATCAAGTTCATGAATTTTAGACTTGAAAAAGTCCACTTTAATTCTCAAAATCATGCTTAGGCTCAAAGTTTGGATCATTTAACTACCTAAACATGTTACACTACCTAATTTAGCAACAATTCATGACAAAAATCGGCCATAACCTGTTTATATCAAAAAGCCCCAAATTTGCTCAAGAACACAAACCCTAGATTACTCAAAATTTGAAGTTTAAGGCTTCTAATCATGTTAAATAGCATCAATCTAGGTTATACAAGCATAATACATAAACAATTTAAGCATAATTACACTAAAAAGCATCAAAATCAAATTGGGTAAAAAATTGCTCAAGAACACCAATTTTCGGATTAAATGGTGTTTAGGTGTAGAAATTTACCGTTTTTCTTGAGTAATTCCTTGATAGCATCCTTCTCAACATGATTTTAGTAAAAGATTTGATGATTAACGGTGAAAAATTGTGAATTTGGGAGGTCTTTTTCGGGTTTTTTCGCAGTATTTTTGTGTTGTGGTGTGCAACTGAGCTGTTCTTTACGTTTTTATTTTTTTCTAGGTTTTGGTCCCTCCACGAGTCGCGGTGTTTGACCCTTCAAACTCCGTGAGTCGCGGAGTTTTTTTTTTTTTATATAAAAACCTTAACTTATAAAACAATTAATTAATTAATTTTAAAATTTTGTTTCCCTTGTTATTTAGGACGAGGTCGTTTCGGATCGATGTCCTAGTCCGTCCTTCCACAAAATTTTCAAATTTGTCTTTTTGTAGCGATTGTTTTAAAAGCTAGATTTTTGGTTTTTTTTTTTTTTTTTTATGTTTTTGGCATACTTTAATTCAATAAGATTAAAAATAATGATAATAAAAGTTCTCGTCCCTCCCTCGGGTAAAGTAATTTCGGTTCAAAGACCTAGTCTTCAACTTACGACGAATTTTAAAAATCATATTTTTAACTTAGCGACATAAAGTAAATTTTTGTTTTTAAATTCACACAACTTAAATATAAAATTCAAAATTAATATTAAAAATTCACACCAAACGTAAAATTTAAAATGCATAAAAATAAAATTCATATTTTAAAAAAAAAAAATTCACACCAAACTTAATTTAAAAATTCATATTATAAATTCACACCAAACTTATATTAATTTTTCAAATATTTATAATTTTAAATATATTGATTTTACAAAGTTTACAATATTAATTTAAGATTTATATATTAATTTTAAAAACATGGTAAAAATAAAATTAAAAATCTTTTTTGGCTTTTTATCCCACTTTAATCAATCAAATATTATCAAAAATATGCGCCCCTCTTTTCGGTAAAGTAATTTCAGTTCCAAGACCTAATTTAACTCATGACGAATTTTTGAAATATTTTGGGTTGATTGATTAAAGATATTTATACCTTAAGAATAAACGTTAAATTTCGCAGTGATGTAATAAATTTTTGTATGATATCAATAATTTCGGTCGCCAAACCTAATTTTATTCAATACCAATTTAATACTTTATAGCGTACAAATTAGCGTTTATTATCAAAAGGTTAAAAAAAAAAAAAAAAAAACTGTACAGACTTACCTGTGAGATAGTATTCTTAGTTATATGATCTATCCCATTCATAAGATAGTCGATTTAATTGATTTTCCATAGCTACATAGGCGTAACCTCGAGCATTCAGTGTCTTTTCTTTTAAACATATGAACGGTCCGTCTCTTCATAAAGTAACAAATTCGGTATTTGAATAGGTTTGATTATTTGAACATTTACCTCCATGTGACCATTTTCCGCATTTGTGACATCTTTCTAGGTGTCGTGCTCTTCTTTTCGCTGCGGATTTTGATTTTCCTTTACCAAATTGTAACTTATTATCTTCGCATCTGGATTCTTTTCTTACTCCGTCCAATCTTTCTCTGATTACTGATACTATTTCACTCGGAAGTGTGTCATTCTTACGTTTAGTGATCAAAGCGTGTAGCATTAGACCATGGTTTAGTTCACAGGCAGTCTTCATTTCGTAAAAACCTAAAAAAATAAAAATTCAGAATGAGGGGAGAAGACTAGTTCTTTAGGGTCTGCTAGGGAAAGACCATTCGAGTTCCATTTTCGAGAACTACACGAAAACAGAAAATCTAATTCTAACAAAAATACATAAACCTCCCTATACTTAGTTGAAATTGTGATTAACATTATTTTCAATTGAATCATCAACAACTTGTATATCTTTGACTTTTACTTCAATCCATTTGTTGATTTCCTCCGTAACTTTCACAAATTCAACTAACATTGCCTTTTCTTTTGACGATAAATTGGATATTAATCAGTTATATAACTTAAAGTTTCTTTTAATCTTAGCATCGTGAATCCATTTATAAAGTTTCTTCATTGAACTGTTAAAAATGGGTTCATCTAATTTCGTATCATCAACGGCATTCTTTGTGATTGGATCATCATTAAGTGTTTCTTCATCTTCCCCACACTTATGCGTTTTTATTGGTTTAACAGTTTTGGTTTGTGGAGATCTAAACTTTCGGTTCACAAAGGTGATCGATGTATCACCATCCCTAAGTGTCATTCTACCTTCTCTTACATCAATGAATGCCTCGGTGGTTGCTAAAAATGGGCGGCCTAGAATTAGAGGAATATCAAGGTTTTCCTCCATATTAATCACTATGAAGTTTGCAACAAAGGTCAAACTTCTCACGTTAACAAGTAAATTATTTGCTATTCCAACCGGGTGTTTAATGGTTTGGTCAAATGATTGAACACCTATTTTGGTTGGTTTTAATTTACCCATGCCTAATCTTTTATATAAGGAAAGAGGCATAATATTTGCACTTGCTCCTAAATCTGCGAGTCCATTATATACAGCACCATCATTAAGTAAGCAAGAAATGATAAATTCACCCAGGTCTCCTGCTTTAGTAAGTCGAGTTGGTTTGTAAACCTTTTTCGGGTGTTCTTTCCTTGGTTCTTTCACTTCTATTTGAATTTCTTGTTCACATTTTTCTTCGTTTCTCGGAATGGGAGGTTTGTATAAGAATTCTTCTTCATTACTCAAATTTGAATCCTCCTTATATTATAATTTTGATTTTTCATATGTTGTTGATAACATATTTATGTTTTCATTTTGAAGGTTTTCTTGGGTGGTGAAATTATGATTAACTTCATTGTCAACTTCCATTGGACCATGTATGTAATGTTTAACTCTGTGACCATTAACTTTAAATTCAATCCCATTTGAATTTATTAATTCTATCGTTCCGTATGAGAAAACTCTTTTGACTATGAATGGTCCAGACCATCTTGATTTCAATTTTCCAAGAAATAGCTTGAATCGTGAATTGAAAAGAAGAACTCTGTCTCCTTCTTTAAATTCTTTTGAACTTCTGATTCTTTTATCATGCCATTTCTTCGTTCTTTCTTTATAGATTAACGAATTTTCGTATGCTTCATGTCTTAATTCTTCTAATTCGTTTAGTTGACTTAATCGTAGACGTCCAGCTTCATGTAAATCAAGATTACATGTCTTCAAAGCCCAAAATGCTTTGTGTTCAATTTCTACTGGAAGATGACATGCTTTTCCATAAACAAGTCTAAAAGGTGTGGTTCCAATTGGAGTTTTGTAGGCTGTTCTAAAAGCCCAGAGTGCATCCTCCAATTTAATGGACCATTCCTTCGGATTTGATCCTACGGTTTTTTCTAGAATACGTTTTAAAGCTCGGTTGGTATTTTCAACTTGTCCACTTGTTTGTGGATAATATGCGGTGGAGATTTTATGAGTTACTCCATATCTTTTAAGAACTTTCTCAAGTTGATTATTACAGAAATGAGTACCCCGATCACTTATTAAAGCTTTCGGTGTTCCAAACCTTGCAAAAAGACGTTTTAAAAAGTTGACTACAACTCGTGCATCGTTAGTTGGGAGAGCTTGTACTTCCGCCCATTTAGATACACAATCAATGGCTACGAGAATATATAGATTTTTATGAGATTTTGGAAATGGACCCATAAAGTCAATACCCCAAATGTCAAATACTTCACATACTTGAATGACATTTTGTGGCATTTCATCACGTTGACTTATTTTTCCGGCCCTTTGACAAGCATCACAGGATTTGCAAAGAAGGTGTGCGTCTTTGTAAATTGTAGGCCAATAGAATCCAGCATCATAAACTTTTCTTGCTGTTAGTTGAGTCCCATAATGCCCTCCTGTTGGTCCTGTGTGACAATGGTTTAAAATTTTACTAGCTTCATCTCTGAATACACATCGGCGTATTATTCCATCGGGACAACTTTTAAACAGATGTGGATCTTCCCAGAAATAGTGTTTTATATCACTGAAGAATTTCTTTCGTTTTTGGTACGATAATCCTTTTTCAAGGAATCCACATACTAAGTAGTTTGCATAGTCTGCAAACCATGGTATTTCATTATAATCTATCTTCAATAGATATTCATCAGGAAAGTTGTCTTGTATGGCCGATTCATTTAGAACTTCTAATTCAGGATTTTCAAGACGAGAAAGATGATCAGCAGCGAGATTTTCTGCTCCTCTTTTATCTCGGATTTCAATATCAAACTCTTGTAAGAGTAAGATCCAACAGATTAATCTTGGTTTGGCATCTTGTTTCAAAAATAGGTATCTAAGAGCAGAATGGTCGGTATAGACCACCGTTTTAGCTAGAACGAGATATGATCGAAATTTGTCAAAAGCAAAGACAATAGCAAGGAGTTCTTTTTCAGTAGTTGTATAATTTGTTTGTGCTCCTTGTAACGTCTTACTAGCATAATATATAGGTTGAAATCGTTTTTCAATCCTTTGTCCTAAAACGGCTCCCATTGCAAAATCACTTGCATCGCACATTAATTCAAACGGTAGATTCCAATTTGGTGTTATCATGATCGGTGCATTAGTAAGTTTTTCTTTAAGAATATTAAAAGATTTGATACATTCATCTGAAAAGATGAATGGAGCATCCTTTTCTAGGAGTTTATTCATAGGAGTGGCAATTTTAGAAAAATCTTTTATGAAACGTCGGTAAAAACCGGCATGCCCTAGAAAACTCCTAACTCCTCTAACATTGGTGGGATGTGGAAGTTTAGCAATTACATCTACTTTAGCTCTATCCACTTCAATTCCTTCTTTTGAAATTTTATGTCCAAGAACGATGCCTTCTTTAACCATGAAATGGCATTTCTCCCAATTAAGTACTAGATTTGATTGTTCGCATCTAATCAGCATTCGTTCAAGATTAACTAGACATGATTCAAATGTATCACCGAAGACTGAAAAGTCATCCATGAAAACTTCCATGTATTCTTCTATCATGTCGTGAAAAATCGCCATCATACACCTTTGAAAGGTTGCAGGGGCGTTGCAAAGTCCAAATGGCATGCGTTTGTAAGCAAAAGTACCATAAGGGCACGTGAATGTGGTTTTCTCTTGATCTTCGGGTGCTATTGGAATTTGAAAATATCCGGAAAATCCATCAAGAAAACAATAATAACTATTTCCGGCTAATCTTTCCAACATTTGATCAATGAAAGGTAAGGGAAAGTGATCTTTTCTGGTGGCGTCATTTAATTTTCTATAATCAATACATACACGCCATCCTGTTACAGTCCTAGTAGGAATAAGCTCATTTTTTTCATTTGTAATGACAGTCATGCCACCCTTCTTAGGTACGCATTGAACTGGGCTTACCCATGGACTATCAGAGATTGGATAAATTAAACCTGCATCTAGCAGTTTAATAATCTCTTTCTTAACTACATCTTGCATATTAGGATTTAGTCTTCGTTGGCGTTGCACATACGTTTTATGACCTTCTTCCATAAGAATTTTATGTGTGCAATACGAAGGACTTATTCCTTTAATATCATGAATTTTCCATGCAATGGCTGGTTTATGAGCTTTCAACACAGAAATGAGTTGTGATTTCTCATTTTCAGTAAGAGAAGACGATATTATTACAGGTAATTCAGATTCACCATGTAAATAAGCGTATTCCAAATGGTTTGGAAGTGGCTTTAACTCTAATTTCGGAGGTTCTTCTATCGATGATTTATATCGATATCTGTCTTCTTCTTTTAGCATTTGAATTTCTTTTGTTGTTGGTTCATATCCATTAGCTATAAGTGTAGCTAACATTTCAACTTCATCAATTGGTTCAGTTCCTTCTCCTAAAGAACATTCTCCTGTTCCTTGTAATTCTGGAAATTCTTCTAATAATTCTGCATGTGCATCTATAGTTTGAATATAATAACATGTATCATCTGCAGATTGTGGTTGTTGCATTGCTCTATCAACTGAAAAGGTAACACTCTCATCCTCTATACTTAGGGTCAATTTCTTACCGAACACGTCTATCATTGCTTTAGCCGTGTTTAAGAATGGTCTTCCTAATATGAGAGGAACTTGAGAATCTTCTTCCATGTCCAGAACAACAAAATCTACTGGAAATACTAAAGTACCAACTTTAACTAGCATGTTCTCCATTATCCCTCTAGGATATTTTATTGATCTATCGGCTAGTTGTATGCTTATTCTTGTTGGTTTCAATTCTCCAAGGTCTAGTTTAGCGTATAGTGAATACGGCATTAAATTTATACTAGCACCTAAGTCTGCCAATGCTTCTATTGAACTAAGACTACCCAGAAAACATGGAATTGTGAAACTTCCTGGATCATATAGTTTTTCTGGTATCTTATTCAACAGCACTGCTGAACAATTAGCGTTCATAGTAACAGCCGAGAGTTCTTCCATTTTCTTTCTATTTGAGATTAGATCTTTCAAGAATTTAGCATATCTAGGCATTCCTGAAATCACATCAATGAAAGGAAGATTTACATTTATCTGTTTAAACATATCCAAGAATTTGGATTGCTCGGCTTCAAGTTTCTCTTTCTTCATTTTACTCGGGTAAAGAAGTGGTGGTTGGTATGGTTTAACATAAGGTTTAGCCTTAACTGTGTTATCTTCATTAACCTTCTCAACTACCAGTTCTTTTTTCTTAGCTTGATCAGGTTGTGGTTCTTGTGGAGTAGGAATAGCTTCACCAGAAGTTACAGGTATTTCAGGTGGTTTAAGTGTTGTACCACTTCTTGTGGTAATGGCTTTAGCTGTTTCATTCCGGGGGTTAGCATTTGTATCACTAGGTAGACTTCCCGGTTTTCTTTCACCTATTAACCTTGCTAGGTTACTTACTTCTTGTTCCAAGTTTTGAATAGAAGCTTGTTGATTTCTAAATGCTTGAGCATTTTGTTCATTAGTTTGTTTTTGAGATGTGAAAAACTGCGTTTGAGTTTCAACTAGCTTCGTCATCATATCTTCTAAATTCGGCTTTTTATCATCGGGTTGTGGTGGTTTGTTTTTGAAAATTAGGTCTTTGCTGGTTGTAAGTATTATTGGATACTTGTTGATTGCTAGAACCTTGTTGGTTGTTGTATGGAATATTTCGATTATAATTCTGGTTTTGATTGTAGATCGGTCTTGGCGGTTGATAATTATTCTGATAATTATTTCCAGGCCTTTGGTTTATGTATGAAATATTCTCTCTTTGTTCCATTGTTAATTCAATACTGAGACAATCTTTTGTCAAATGTGGTCCTCCACACTGCTCACAACTAATTCGTATTGAGTGAATATCCTTAGTCATCTTTTCCATTCGTCTCTCGACAGCATCTATCTTTGCGAAAATGTAATCTAAGTCATGGCTAGAATCGGCTCTAGCTGCTTTAGATGATCTAATGATATCTTTTTCTTGGTGCCACTCATGTGAGTGGGAAGCAGTGTTATCAATAATTTTATAAGCATCAGTTTCGGTTTTCTTCATAATGGAACCACCAGCTGCTATATCTATGTCTTTCCTTGTAGTGATGTCGCATCCTTGGTAGAATATTTGTACTATTTGACAGGTGTCTAAACCATGTTGCGGACATCCTCTTAATAACTTTCCAAATCTTGTCCACGCCTCATATAGAGATTCATTTGACTTTTGTGTGAACGTAACAATTTCTCCTTGAAGTCTTACGGCTTTAGATGCCGGAAAGAATTGTTTAAGAAAATTTTCAACTAAAACGTCCCATGTATCAATCGCCCCTTCAGGTAACGATTCTAACCAATCTTTGGCTTCTCCCTTTAAAGTCCAGGGAAATAACATGAGATATATCTGTTCATCCTCAACTTCTCTTATTTTAAATAGAGTGCAGATCCTATTAAAGGTACGAAGATGTTCATTTGGATCTTCCTTCGGCGCACCACTAAATTGGCATTGATTAGTCACCATGTGTAGAATTTGTCCTTTTATTTCATAATCTGGCGTATTAATGTCTGGATGAGTAATTGGGTGACCTTGGCCAGTGCATTTAGCTCTCATTCGGTCTTCCATACTTAAAGGTTCTAGATTCTCCATAATTGAATTTGTTGAATCGGAATCACTAGAGGATTCTGATTTAATGGTTCATTCCTCAACAATCTCTGTTTGAATGATTGGTGGTTCCGGAGGAAAGTTTAGTGGTTCAAGATCTATGAATCGTCCCTGAATATTCTACGGATTCTCAATTGTGAGGTCGGGTTCAAAAAATGGATTATCGGAAATTTGAATTGGAGTATTTGGTCGACTGGATGAAGATTCTAAAGAAAAATCAACGGCGGTAATATTTGCTAAATGTCTTGATCTAGTTACAGGTGGTGAACGTACAAAAGGTGGTGAACGTCTTGCTCGGTGCATTCACTGAATATCCTATTAGTTTTTTTTTTTTTAAAAAGAAAGAAAAATTATATAAGTTATCCAATTAATAGACTTTTCTGATCTTGCCCAAGTTTCGAATAGCCAAAAGATGCAGCAGAGGGGTAGGATTCGTTTGTTCTCAATATAATTGAGGATTGTTTGGCTCCAATAACCCGGTCCACGTATAAATCCAACTATTACTACGAACCAGAAAATTTTGATGTCTATTAATTTAACCACTTAAAATAAATTTTCGTAATTTTAAGAAATTTAGATAAGAAGTAGAATAAAAAATCTATGTCCTAAAAACTAGAATAGCGAGAAATAAGAAAGAAAAAGAGCGTGTCGAAAAAGGTCGAAAAATAAAAATAAGAAAGAAAAAGAGTGACTTATAAAACTTTAAAACACTTGCCTAACCCAACCTTATAACTACCACTAACTTAAAATTATAATCGCAAATTGAGATTACTAATTGGAATGATAATTGATACATAGGTAAAAGGTGTCTAAAAATATTAAAGCTTACAAGAAAAACTATATCCCAAATGGCAATAACTTAAAAAGAAACTAAAACTTAAAAAGGCGTCGCAAAATTCTAAAGTACCTAAATTTTAGTCTAAAGAAAAAGCACTTAAGGAATTTTACGACAAAGCCTAAAAATATAGAAGTAAAAAATAACTATGGCAAAAACTAAGTTTAAAACTAAAAACTAGCGAAAAATACAAATATTACGCTAAAACAATTAAAAAGGGCAAAATATAAAAATATACTAAAAGTTGTAAAAAATACAATTTTTATAAAAATATTATTTTAATATTATTTATTTTATAAAACTATTACTTTTATATATATAAATAAAATTAAGTAAAAATAATTATTACAAATTAATTAAATTTTAAACTAAATAATAAATTAATTAACCCTAAATACTAATTAATTAATAATAATAATTAAAACTCCGTAATAAATGCCAAATTAGGGTTGCTGTGTGCCCGTGTCAGACGGCTCCGCGAGTCGCGGTATTTTCTTCTTCAAACTTCACGAGTCGCGGGATATGAAAATTCAGATGACAGGCTGGTTTCGACAGGTTTCGTTTTACTTTTTTTTTATATTTTCTGTTTAAATATTTAAATAAAATATTTATAAAAACTAAATAAAAACTTATGTTTTAAAAACTAAAATAAAAATAGAAATACTTTATAATAAAAATCTTAAAACTAGATTTATATATTTATTTATTTTTTTTTCGGTTTTTAATTTTATGTTCTAAATAGACACAAAATATTTAAATAAAACTTATATTTTTATAAAATAAAAATAAAGAAACTTTATAAAACTTAAATATTTAATAAACTCTTAAAAATATTTATATTTATATTTTTCTTTTCTATGTTTTCGAATATTTAAAACATATTTTTACAAAAACGTATTTTTATAAAAGTAAACTAAAAATAAAAATCTTTTTTTTTTATTATTAGCGTTGCGCTTCCGGCTTTTAAGCTAGATTATCCCCGGCAGCGGCGCCAAAAATACTTGATGTTAAAGCTAAGGGGTATAAAATACTATTAAATTTTACAAGGAAATACTATTAAATACGATACAATTTTACACAAGATATTTATTTATTTATTGAATGGATATACTTAAACCTTGCTACAACACTTATAGGCAGTGTACCTAATCGTACGGTAGTGTAGTTTTTAGTAAGTCCGGTTCGGTCCACAGGGAATCTTTTAAACAAAGATTAACACTATATTAGTTTTATTTTATAAAAATACAAATATATATATAAGTAATATTATTATTATAAAGGGGGGTTTTACCGTTTAATGACCGGTTTGTCGATTTTAAAACTTTAGTCGCAGTTAAAACCAAATGTAAAACATTAAAAAGACTTAATTTAAAGCGTAAAGTAAATAACGATAATGAAATTGCGAATAATAAAAGTGCGATAAAATAAACTTGCGATAATTAAAAAGTACGATAATTAAAAGTGCAATTAAATACAATAACAATAAATAAAAATGCGATAATTAGAAGTGCAATTAAATATAAAATAAAGGAAATTAAATATGAAATATAAGAATTATGCTTATTTAAACTTCCGTAATCATGATGTTTGACGTGTTGATTTTAGTTTTATGCCCATGGGTTAATTGTCCTTTGTCCTGGATTATTTAATATGTCCATACGGATTTGTCCATAATAGTCCATCAGTCATAAATATAAAGAGCGAAAGCCTTCGTCAAATTATTCTTATTCCCGAAGTCAAATATTCCAACTAATTGGGGATTCGAATTGTAACAAGGTTTTAATACTTTGTTTAATGAATACACCAGGTTATCGACTGCGTGTAAACCAAGGTTTTACTACTTTGTTAACAATTACACCAATTACCCTTGAATGTAATTCACCCCTGTTTCAACAAGTCTATTAACTATTAATCCAGTTTCGTGTCCGGTAAAATGAATAATTATTGGTATTTATAAATATCCCGCCCACCGTACCCAGTCAAGCGTATGTGGTTATATATAAATAAGTCGAATTATAAGTTTGTATATTAAATTAACAAGGTATTGTTTAGTTAATATAAAACCCATTAATAACCCATAGTCTAATTTCCACAAGTGTCGTTCTTTTATCCAAACCTCAATTATGGTACAAAGCCCAATTACTCAATTTTAGTAATTAGCCCAACATCATGATTACTTCGGATTAAATAAACATAATAATAACTTAGCTACGAGACATTAAATTAAAAAGGTTGAACATAACTTACAATGATTAAAAATAGCGTAGCGTTACACGGACAGAATTTCGACTTAAACCATTACAACATTCGCTAACATACCCTTATTATTAGGATTAAAATTAAAATTAAAATTAAAATATAAATTATAAATATAAATATTACGTATATAGATAGAGAGATTGATATATTGGATATAAAATGATCAGAATTCGTTTGCTTTTATAGGGAATTGAGTTCAGGGGGTCTCCGCGAGTCGCGGTAATTTTAACCTTCGAACTCCGCAAGTCGCGGAGTTTGTTTTTACAGCTCATTCAGCCTTGGCTCTTTGTTTGCCGACGATTTTAAATAATAATATAATATATATATAATTTTTAAGAATTATTTATATATTATATTATATTCATGTGCATAGTTGACTTGTAATTTTTAGTCCGTTGCGTTGAGCATTGAGAGTTGACTCTGGTCCTGGTTCCGGATTTTCGAACGTCCTTGCGTACAATTTAATATCTTGTACTTTGCGTTTTGAATCTTGTACTCTTGTAATTTCGAGATGTTTCTTATCAATAATTGGAACCTCTTTGATTGTATTTTGTACTTTTGAGCTTTTTGGTCGTTTGCGTCTTCAATTCGTCAAATCTGTCTTTTGTCTTCACCTTTTAATATTTAAACGAATATCACTTGTAAATAGAACAATTGCAACTAAAAGCTTGTCTTTCTTGGGGAATAATGCTATGAAATATATGTTCGTTTTTAGCATTATCACTCATCCATTCCTAAAGAGAGAGGGTCCATTTTAGAGAGAGAGAGAGCTTGGTTTATGGAAGAAGAAGGGTGAATCGGGTCGATTCGCGAGTGTTAATGTTGTTCACCTCATTCACAGCTACGTTGTGGTAGTGTTGGTAAGTTCTAAATCCAAATTTCATTGTTAAGATTATTGTTTGAGTTAGAGTTTGTGCTAGTTAGATTTATAACCCACTTATTGTGAAATTTGGGGGTTTTTGTGTAAGATTCATGTAAGTAAACCCGAATTGGTGACTTAGAGTTTTGATTGATGAAATTGTGAGTTTGGATCTTGCATGTGTTGGTTAAACTTAGAACACTTGTGTACTAGTGATTTTGGTGTGTGTTGACTTGATTTTGGGTGTAAACCCTAATTTGGGTCAAATGGGTATTTTGGGTCAAGTAAGCTTGATTCGGTGTCAAATTAAGTTTTGAGTCAAGTTTTAGTAAATCAAGTATGTAAATACTTGATTTAGGTGTTACTTGGTGTTTTGGAAAGTTAATCACTAGCCGTTAGTGATTAAAGATAGTTTTGGAACTTATGTCAAAATGGGTTGACTTTGATGGGTCAAAATTGGTAATGACACTAGTTTTGGTCAAATGGATGTTAAACGCTTTTGTTAAGTATTAAGTGGCGTTTTCAAATGAAAGTAATCATGAGATGTGATTTTGATTTAAATGGTGTCAAGTATAATTTAGATTAAATTGTACTTGCTTGATGGGTCGAAATTACCAACCGTAGTGGTAATTAGTGAAGTCCACTTTAGGTGTCTAAATGGGCGGTTTGTGGAGGTAGGTACAAACCCTTGGTTAAGGGTGTTGAAGTCGAATTCTCTCGTAGAGAATGTATGTTGATTGTTTGTATATCTATTCGCACATTATAGGTAAAAGGTTTGCTCGGTTGCGTTTGGAGGCGATTTACATATATGACTTGTGCGGGCATTTTGAGGTGAGTGGAATAATTATATGCGTATGTATATAATGTATTTATTTTTATGCTATGGTATGAACCAAAGTGCCGGTAGTGCCATAGTATGTGCATTGTGCTATGATGTGAACCAAAGAGCTGGTAGCGTCATAGTACGTGTGTTGTAGTGTGAACCAAAGAGCCGGTAGCACTACGACACGAGTTGTTAGAGTGTGAACCAAAGAGCCAGTAGCACTTTAACGCGAGTATGACTCAGGTTGTGATGTGAACCAAAGAGCCGGTAGCATCATAACCAATGTGTATGGTGTGAACCAAAGAGCTGGTAGCACCATGACACGAAAATGGTTAACCATGGTTATGTGTTGTAGTGTAGCATATTATATTGTTCGAGTTATATGCTATTGTTTGTGCTAGCTTACGTATTGGAGATGTAGCGTTATACTTTGCGATGGTATGCTAATTATATTGCTAGCGTTTATGCGGAAATTGTATAAGTGATTGCAAGTAAGTAGGTTATATATGTATGTGTATAATTATTGCATTCACTAAGCTTTATGCTTACCCCTCTCGTTGTTTACCTTTTTACAGGTATCATGTTTTGAAGCTAACTAGTTATTAGACTAGATGCTTAGGAGCACTTGGGCTCGATAGGGTAGCTTTTGGATATGTTAATGCGGATTGGGGGGTTTGGTAGCCCTCAGGATTATACTCTTGGTATCGGGTTGGGTTGTAGAGTCCTAATCCGTCTAAAGTTATAAATGGGTCGAAATCGCTATATTATTGTAAGACGGGTCATTATGGGCCCGGTGTAGTAAAACTTGTTTTTATTGTGAAAATATCTTAGTTTTACTTAATATGATGTGTTGTGAAAGTCATTTCGTTTAAAAGTGTCGGGAAGCGGGTTTTTCGTTCGCGTAAATTGGACCTCGGGGACAGAATTTTACAGTTCATTTGGATGCCGTCCAAATTGATTGGACGCCATCCTACTCTTCTCTACTGGACGCCGTCCAGATAACTGGACGCCGTCCAGATGTACTGAATCAAAAGTTTTTTTTTAAGGCGTGTTTTTAGTAAAACGAAGTTGGGTCGTTACAAGTGGTATCAGAGCATAGTCTAAGGGAATTAGGTGACCTTGGAATAGGTGCCTAGTCTTAGACTTATTGACGATTATGTGTTATTTGCGGGACTTGTAGGAATACGGGTCGGATTGAGATTTGTTAGTGCCTTAGAGTAGGTGACTAACTAGGACTTGTATGTGTCCAAAGTATGATTATGTGGGGCCATATTTCGCGTGTAAATTAGTGCCTTAGATAGCTGGTGTCTAATGTAAGTAGGCGAACTTAGACGTTGTTTCAGTGATAGTCACCTAAGTTGTAGGTTGACTTGTTGTTGTGGTATTAGTGTACGTTTATTATTATATTGTATATTGGTGTATATATATACAGATATCTATTGGTGCGGTGTCCTAGAGACGAATCTATTGGAGAGATTCGCATGTTTGACGGTTTGGGTGATCAAGTTCACGGTAAGGACTTTGGTCATTCGGGTACTAGGAGTTATCGCGTGTTATTTTGTGTGAATGTCACGTCAGTTCGGGTAAAGTACTTTACGTGACGATACGAAAATGGTAAGGTACGCAATTGTAATAGTGACCGATCACCATTATTACAACCGTGTATCTTGACACTAAGCATGACATGATGAGTACCGAACGGAGGAAACGTGGCATGATTGGGGTAGATTCGGGATAAATAAGGAATCTATTCCTTATTGGTTCCTAGGATATGGTTGTCTCGGGTGATGTGCTTGTAGTCACATCGGGTTCATTGCGAGTCGGGAAGTGTTACGGTGGATTTGGTTAGTTAAGTGAGTGAGCCAACTCACGAGTTTGGTGCGTACTTAGTCACCCTAAGTAGTGGGTGCACTATTGAGATTGACATTAGTTGTAGTTACCCATCGTAACTTGGATAACCGATTAGTGTGTATGTGTGTGCGACGAGGACTTAAATCCCGTAATGGGATGTATCAAGTCTAATGATTGTAGAATTGGGTTACACTCCGTAGAGTTTATGGTTAGAGAATCGTGTAAGGGTTCTAGTTGTGAGTCACCTTGATATCGGCAAACTGAGGAGTCTTTGGGTCATTATACTCATGGGAGTGGGACCCGTATGACGATGATTGCGTCAGTGTGTTATCGTGTTATGGATTATAGGGTAACATTCCTAACGGAATATCCCTTGTTGTAGTGGTTGTGTCGACATTTGGAAGGGTGTAAGACTTGGTGTTCCAAGTAGCTCTTAGCGTTAGACGGAAGGTTTCGTTAGGCTATATCATTTGGCCTTGTGGAAAATTGCGGGTAGCGTGTGATCGGTAGAAAATTTTGATAAGATAATAAACCGTAAGGTTGTCGGGTAAGTATGACTTCGGGTTATTATCATAGAGAGATGGGTGTGTGGAACCAAAAGATCGATTTTCTAAAATTTGATTGATTGTGGTGGGAGTCTGCAAGACACTGCGTCAGGTGCCTTTTTATACCTGCTAGTGTAATGTTCAACTCCGGTAGTGGTGTGATCACTTTGTGCTTAGGGTGCCCGTGAAATACCCTTGGAAGCATCGAAGATTATAATAGTGATCGACGGGTGATAGTAATTCGACGGTTGCGAAGTCGAAGTTTAAGAGCATTGTGATGAATACTTCTTATGAAGTGACGGATGAGTGAATCTTATTGATCTTAAGTGAGGGATGGGTAAAGATGACCGGTGAGCCGGTGATGTACTTAATCTTTGGTTAGGCCGAAGATTTAGATGAATTGTTGATATTGTGATCGACGTAATTATCGTGTCGGATTGGTCACTCTTCATCATGAGAGCGAGCCATTGTTGATAAAGTTTCGTTGAGTGGAAGGTCGGGTGATCTCGACTGAGATGCACTATTGATTAAGCGGAGTGGCATATGCCTAGGCTTAGAGGCGTATGTGGGACTTTGGTGGAGTTCAATTTGCAAACGATTAAGGCAGTTGACTGTGAATTGTGGTAAGAAGGTGTGATGTCGTCGCGTGTACGACATTCCAAGTGAATGTGGATGTCGGCTCTGAGAGCCTGAAGTGAATTTGGAGTAATGTGGAGTATGTGACCAACGATGAGAATGGTCATGTGTTCTGTGGAACGACAATTTCACGGGATGTTATCATCTTGGTGGTGAGAATGTGGAGCTGAATCCTTAGGGGGGGAGTTTTTACTGTCGCCCGAGGAAGCTTCGGTGGTGTTTGTATAGTGAAATGGCAGGGTGTACCGTGCTAGGCCTCAGCAGGAATTCAGATTTCCTAACGAGGAAGAGTGATGGGTTGGTGATGTCGACTCGAGATCGTGCATTTACGATTGTGAGTTACGATTTCGGAATGATATGTGTGGAGATTGGGATGTTAGAATTGAGCGTGGTGTAAGATTTCTTACGTAAGGTGGTCGTGTGGTACCAAAGGGTGGTATGAGACCAAGTATGCAGTTGGAGACCACGGAAGTGAGAAAAGAAAGCTGTCATTGCGGGTGCTCTCGTAGTGAAAAATCTGGGTTGTCATGAAACCCGGATAGGATTAGTGGATGGGAACGAGTTCGATATCGTGGCGAATGCTATATTTTCCCTGTCGGGAAAAGTGATCTTAGAAATTGTCAGTGGATCATTCCACTATATGGACGATTGTGAGGCGGAGAGTGTCGGTTCTGACTGTCTCCCGTAGAGACACGCGGATGTTGTTTGTTTGCGAGAGTGTGTCCCCTAGTGATGTGACCCGTAGGTTGCATTGAAATGTCGAGGCCATCCTTAACGGACGGTCTAGGTAGGAAGGTTCACCCGGCGTTGGTAAATATTCTGTGAGTCGTGTGGTGAATTGCAGAAATTTCGTTATGATAATTCGCCATTGATGGGATTCTAGTATACGATTAGTCTCCATGCTAGTACTAGGAAGCCTTCTTGTGTGGTTGTGTGGTAGGGTTTAGAGGAGGAACCCTGCGTCGAGTGTTGATGTTTTGCTCAGCACGTGGTCTATTATTGTCGTCCCGGATTAGTCCAGTGACGGATGGTCGTGTGCGGATCGATTGATTGAGTGATATGGTTACGAATGTAGCTTGTTGCGAGTTGTAGCGAGACCTGAAGGGATATGTGGTGTTTCTCGTATTTTCCTAAATGGAAATTCTGGACGTTGAGTGTGTGAGATATCGCTTGTTGCGGTAGTGCACGCTAGTGATTATTAGCGTGTGGTGAGATCTTAGAATTCACGAAAGATGTTATGGATGTCGGGCTTGGTTGTGTTTCGTAGGATTGAAAGGTACGGCGATGAAGGTTGTCGGTGAAATGCTCTACTTTTAAGACGATTGTGAAGTGTATAGTACGAGTTTGGATACTCGGCGTAGGAGCAAACGGTTGCAGTTGTTTTGACTCGAGGGTTGATTACCCGATATTGTTGATTAATGTTGAGTCAGTGCACGAAGCGAGAATTCGGGTGCGTGATTACTATTTGTGTGACTTCGCGTTGGAAGCGGAAATGTTCGAGGGAGAAGTGCTTAACTTCTAGTGTTGGTGCGGATCACGAGGACGTGATCCAATTTAAGTGGGGGAGAGTTGTAACACCCTGTTTTTCAGTTACACGTTATTTTGAACGTCATTCGAAATACGAGGCATGTAAGCGTATATTTGGATCCCAAATAAATTTGGAGTTGAGGTTCTAAAACCTTACCATTGATAGTAAATCTCATTACGTTTCCAACGATATTTGATTCATCAAAAACGGAGCTACGGTTTGAAAGTTATGACCAAAACAAATTACAGTTTCTGTCTCAGTTCATTGGGACGCCGTCCAGCCATTTTGGACGCCGTCCAAATGGCCTGATGGGCCAGCTGTGATATTTTGAAATTTTTAAAAGAGGGTATTTGGGTATTTTCACTTGGGGGTCGTTTGGGCCATCAAAACTGATCCAAATTCATTCTTATCCCCATTTCCACCTTCCCAAACACTCTCATCCAATCCTAGAGAGAGAGGGACCATTTTAGAGAGAGAGAGAGAGAGAGAGAGCTTGGTTTGGGGAAGAAGAAGGGTGAATCGGGTCGAGTCGCGAGTGTTAATGTTGTTCACCTCATTCACGGCTACGTTGTGGTAGTGTTGATAAGTTCTAAATCCGAATTTCATTGTTAAGATTATTGTTTGAGTTAGCGTTTGTGCTAGTTAGAGTTATAACCCACTTATTGTGAAATTTGGGGCTTTTTGGGTAAGATTCATGTAAGTAAACCCGAATTGGTGACTTAGGGTTTTGATTGATGAAATTGTGAGTTTGGATCTTGCATGTGTTGGTTAAACTTAGAACACTTATGTACTAGTGATTTTGGTGTGTGTTGACTTGATTTTGGGTGTAAACCCTAATTTGGGTCAAATGGGTATTTTGGGTCAAGTAAGCTTGATTCGGTGTCAAATTAAGTTTTGAGTCAAGTTTTGGTAAATCAAGTATGTAAATACTTGATTTAGGTGTTAGTTGGTGTTTTGGAAAGTTAATCACTAGCCGTTAGTGATTAAAAATATTTTTGGAACTTATGTCAAAATGGGTTGACTTTGATGGGTCAAAATTGGTAATGACACTAGTTTTGGTCAAATGGATGTTAAACGCTTTTGTTAAGTATTAAGTGGCGTTTTCGAATGAAAGTAATCATGGGATGTGATTTTGATTTAAATGGTGTCAAGTATAATTTAGATTAAATTGTACTTGCTTGATGGGTCGAAACTACCACCCGTAGTGGTAATTGGTGAAGTCCACTTTAGGTGTCTAAATGGGTAGTTTGTGGAGGTAGGTACAAACCCTTGGTTAAGGGTTTTGAAGTCGAATTCTCTCGTAGAGAATGTATGTTGATTGTTTGTATATCTATATGCACATTATAGGTAAAAGGTTTGCTCGGTTGCGTTTGGAGGCGATTTACATAAATGACTTGTGCGGGCATTTCGAGGTGAGTGGAATAATTATATGCGTATGTATATAATGTATTTATTTGTATGCTATGGTATGAACCAAAGAGCCGGTAGTGCCATAGTATGTGCGATTGTGCTATGATGTGAACCAAAGAGCCGGTAGCGTCATAGTACTTGTGTTGTAGTGTGAACCAAAGAGCCGGGAGCACTACGGCACGAGTTGTTAGAGTGTGAACCAAAGAGCCGGTAGCACTTTAACGCGAGTATGACTCGGGTTGTGATGTGAACCAAAGAGCCGGTAGCATCATAACCAATGCGTATGGTGTAAACCAAAGAGCCGGTAGCACCATGACGCGAAAATGGATAACCATGGTTATGTGTTGTAGTGTAGCATATTATATTGTTCGAGTTATATGCTATTGTTTGTGCTAGCTTGCGTATTAGAGATGTAGCGTTATACTTTGCGATGGTATGCTAATTATATTGCTAGCATTTATTCAGAAATTGTATAAGTGATTGCAAGTAAGTAGGTTATATATGTATGTGTATAATTATTGCATTCACTAAGCTTTATGCTTACCCTTCTCGTTGTTTACCTTTTTACAGGTATCATGTTTTGAAGCTAACTAGTTGTTAGACTAGATGCTTAGGAGCGCTTGGGCTCGATGGGGTAGCTTTTGGATATGTTAATGCGGATTGGGTGTTTGGTAGCCCTCGGGATTATGCTCTTGGTATCGGGTTGGGTTGTAGAGTCCTAATCCGTCTAAAGTTATAAATGGGTCAAAATCACTATATTATTGTAAGACGGGTCGTTGTGGGCCCGGTGTAGTAAAACTTGTTTTTATTGTGAAAATATCTTAGTTTTACTTAATATGATGTGTTGTGAAAGTCATTTCGTTTAAAAGTGTCGGGAAGCGGGTTTTCCGTTCGCGTAAGTTGGACCTCGGGGACAGAATTTTACAGTTCATTTGGACGCCGTCCAAATTGATTGGACGCCGTCCTGGTCTTCACTACTGGACGCCATCAAGATAACTGGACGCCGTCCAGATGTACTGAATCAAAAAAATTTTTTAAGGCGTGTTTTTGGTAAAATGAAGTTGGGTCGTTACATATATTATATGTAATTACAAGACAGAGTATAAGTGTTATATTAATAATATGATTATTACTTTCATGATTATTATTATTAATGTTAAGATTTATATAAGTATTAATATTTGTATTATTAATATTATTATATTTTCTACTATAATATATATATGAAATTTGATATGAATAAGTTGTTATATTATTATTAATGTTATTATTATTATTATCATTAATAACAATATCATCATAAGTATAGTTATTAATAGCATTATTGTTATCATTTTATGTAGATTGTTATTTTTTTTTTTAAAATTAATAAAATTATTTTTATCATTATTAGTTATTATTGTTAATATATATTTATTATGATTATTAGAATTATTATTAATTTTATTATTATTATTATTAATTTTATTATCATTACTTATATAATTATTAATAGTATTAATATATATTTATTTATTTATTAATACAAATTATAACTAATCAGATAGACATTTAGGAATTTGTTTTACGTCGTGATCAAACTTTAACAACTTTTGTTTCTTTCTCTAAAAACGATTAACAAACGAATCCATAGTACAATCTATTGAAGAATCACAATATGACTTTATATTTTTTATTTATTTCGTACTGATCAATTAATTTTTATAAAATCAATTAAGCTACAAAACAAACTTTGATTGGGTCAGTTTAGCTATAATGATATCCTTTATCCTTTATATAACCCTCTGCATATGACATTCGAGTTAAAACAGAATAATTAAACTATAATTTTGAAGAAACAGTCGTGTTCCTCTGTTCTTGGTCGTTTTGTCAAAAACCAGAAATTGAATCCCAATTTAAATTCTATAAATGCAAAGATGTTAGAAAACTTTCACTTAAACTTTCTGTAAAGCCTCAAATGGCAATTTTTCTTATCGAATACGAATTTTAGAGTCAAAGTTTATTTTCAAAAAAAGTCAAACAATTGTTCTTTGATTAAATTAGAGTTTCCTATTATGATTTAAGTTCAATTGGTGATTCAGAAAGATTACTTACACGATTCAAAATCTTTTTCATGTTATAATTACAGCCTAAAACGTCTTTAAATTTCGAATTGGATTTCAAGTTCATCGTCTTCAAAACTGTGATTGGCATCAACTTTAATTCGATTGAATTTTAAAAATCTATAAATGTAGTTATGTTAGGATTATTTTAGTGAATATATTTGCAAAGTTTCAACTCTCAATTCTTTGAATTGAATTCGAATTTTTGAGTCAAACATTAAAATTCAAAAGTCAAAGGATTTGTTCATAGCA
Organism: Rutidosis leptorrhynchoides; assembly: GCF_046630445.1. Classification (NCBI taxonomy): domain Eukaryota; kingdom Viridiplantae; phylum Streptophyta; class Magnoliopsida; order Asterales; family Asteraceae; genus Rutidosis; species Rutidosis leptorrhynchoides. Next base: position 277,185,650 of record NC_092339.1, on the reverse strand, counting down.
AAATTTGATTTCGTTTTGATGTTTTAGATTAAATTTATGATTCAGATAGTTTACTGGAACAATTTACAATCTTTTTCATGTTATAAGAATTGCCTAAAACATTTTAAAAATTGAATTCATAATTTTTTTTTTCAAACTTATGAACGGCAACAGGCCTGTTTTTTATTATATATATATTTTTTCGTTTTCCTTATTAATTAATTTCAAAACTTATTAGTTTTTCTAGTTATTGCAAAGTCTTAAATCTTGTTTTGAAAATTCTATTTTTGGGTTGGGGTGTCTCTGGTCGATTTATATTTTAGAGAAGAAGGAGAGGGAAATAAACATATGAAATCAGGTTAAACTTAATTGATATGAGAGTTAATTAGGAAAAACAGAATCGGTGTAGTGGTTTGTGGTGTTTCCCGGTGGGCGTGAGGTCTCGGGTTCGAACCCATCTTGGTGCAATTCTTTTTATAAAGACTGTAGAAGGTAGTTCCATTTTTTTATTATTATTATAAATTATTATTGTTAATGTTATTAATTTTATTATTAATATTGTTGTTGTTGTGGTTTTTATTACTAGTATTATAATTATTATTACAAAAATAAGTATTAGTTATCATTTATTATTATTATTATGATTATGGTTACAATTATGAATATTCTTATTATTATTATTATTGATAATATATGTATTATTATTATTATGATTAGGATTATTATTATTACGATAATAATACAAGTTATTATCATTTTCATTAGTATTAGTATTAGTATTAGTATTAAGTTATTATCATTAGTAATGTTATTACTAACACTGTTATTATTATCATTATATTATTAAAGTAAATTATCTTTTTATTTAAAACTACCATTTATACTAAAATAAACATTATTACTACTATTATTATTACTATTATTACCACCATTATTATTATTATCATTCTTATCATTAGTCGTATTATTACAGATATATATTTTTACATAAAAATACATTACAATAATATTAAAATTACATATCACTATATGTTTATTCAAATGATAGAACTAAAATATATAAAATGTAACAATTAATATATAAATATATGTTGTTATCTTATATAAATCCTAATACAAATTTTATTATTAACATGATATAAAGAATGATAAATATTAGAATATAAAATATATAATTTAAATATATTAAATTTATTTAAGTAACATATAATATAACTAGTATATTACTAATAATAATATATAATTATTCAATTACGATTATGTGTATTAATTTATATACACAAATGAGAATCCAAGGCCAACCCTGTATTGTTCAGTTGTTCAATGCCGTCATATGTATTTTTACTACAAAATACAGTATAGTGAGTTCATTTGATTCCCTTTTACTCTTTACATTTTGGGACTGAGAATACATGCGCTGTTTTTATAACTGCTTTATTAAATGCTTTTGAAATATATTTTGAACTGAGAATACATGAAATGCTTTTATAAATGTTTGACGAGATAGACATAAGCAAAATATTCCTCAAATGAATTATTATGCAGACAGAAGTTCTGTGGATTATTATTGAATTAGTTGGACGTGATAATTGCCACTAATTGTTGTGAATATTTTCCCCTGATTATTATTGCTTGGTAACCTAAGAATTAGAATCGGGTATGGCCCTAATTCACGCGAATCCTAAAGGTAGCTATCGGATTTAACACCCCCACCCAGAATGTTCACTACACGGAAGAGCTAGTGGACGTGGTGTTTAGTACTTCGAAGTTTATATATTATACTGACGAGATGTTCTGTTTTGGGGATATTATTGATGCGCATTATATGTTAAGGTCGGTTACTATCACACCCCCAAATAGGGCCTGGGGTATTTGTAACTAATTATATCAAATCACAGTTGCATAAACGAGAACGACTCTACATGAGACGTTTTGTTGAGTTTTGCAGCGGAAGATAAATATGTCTTTAATTAATATGATATGTAATGAAGACTCCAAGCATAGCAAGCAATCATCATCAAAGCAGTAGATATACAGCGGAAGCATTACTTAAGTACCTGAGAATAAACATGCTTAAAAAGGTTAAAATGAGGTTGAGTGAGTTCATAGGTTTGTCATAAATAATGATTTCAGTAATAGTGTTAGACCACAAGATTTTTTTTCATAAGTAGATCACTCAGATCCAGTCAAGTTGATCTCCCGCAGGATCAAAAAGTTATGACAGTGCATGATATTTAGACTAAACGTTGTTTGCCCTGTGACAAGTTGTTCTGTCCTTGTCGTTTAATTTCATTATCAAGTAATACAAAGACTTAGTTAAATGTATCAGGGACGTTACTCCCGATAGGCCTATCCCTAATAATTAAGAATGCCGCAACAATTAAAAATATCACTATAGGGACTTAGTCGGACATAGCCGGGTATAGCATAGTTTTAACAGTTGGTACTGATATTTAGACTAGACTTTCAAGTTTGCCCCGTAATAAGTTATCGTTTATACTTGTCGGTTGGGGACTTGCTGGTCATAGCCCAACATATCACAGTTTAATAGTTGGTACTTGTATTTAGACTAGACTTTCAAGTTTGCCCCGTAACAAGTTATCATTTATACTTGTTGGTTTGGGACTTACTGGTCATAGCCCAACATATCACAGTTTAATAGTTGATACGTGTAAAACAGTTATAAAAGTTGCGCATGTATTCTCAGCCTAAAAATGTAAAGAGTAAAAGGGATCATATGAAACTCACATTAAATAGCAGTTGAAGTATTCCACGCAAGAAGGAAAGTAAAGCAAGTAAGTGATCTGGATATCAACCTTGAGGTATAACGTTTGATTAGTTAATGTCTAACTTGATATAAAGTATGTTTATTAATATAGCAACTATATTGACAGTGACGGTTTTCGAGAAAAGTTCCTATTTCTCAAAAGTTTCTATTTTTGGAAACCTACTATTTATGAAAAACTTCCACTTATAGTAAGCTTCTAGTTTAAGAATGTTCGGGTTATAATTCTTAATAAAGATGTTGTACAATCTTGCCTAAACTTCGTCGCTAACATGCAAGTCACTCGAATGATCTATTGTTACCGAGCGGCCCAGGATCTATTGACCAGAATCTAAGTCTTGGCATGCGAGATCCACAAGCGTCCCATAATAGTAACAAGGATCACCCAGGCAACAAGTAGCGGTGATGTTTGTAGTCTTTGTATGCTATCTTTAATTATAACCTTCACGTTAGGTGTGTATATACATATATATTCATTAATTTGATTTTAATTATAACTCTTATATATTAATTCATAAAAATACTTTTATAATTTTTAGTAACATATATTACTAATTATAACATGTTATTTATTTTAATTTTAATTGCATATAATTTATAACATTATTTACATGTTTCGGTAAAAAAATAATAAACCGAAGTAAATAGTAAAAATTAAAAAGTAAAAAGTAAAAAGTAAAAAGTAAGAAAAGAATACTTACTAGTATTAATTCTTCAAAGAGAGAATGAGAGAAATTTTGGAGTGAGTTTGAATGAGAAATAAGGGGTATTTATACTTGAAAAAATTAGGTAAAAAGAATAAAATAATTAAAAGAAAAAGAAATATTTTAATTTTTAATGGGATTTTAAAATTCAAAAGTATTAAATGTTAGGTCATGGGATAATGCACAAAATAAAATAATAAAAGTAGTTTTCCATTATAATTTTTAATTAAAACGTAATTTATTTATTTATTTTATTAAAAAAATCTTTTATTTTAAGGATTTTTTTTTTATAATTTTTTTTTAAAATAAACAAATTGATTTACTACTTTTCCAAGAATATTTGTCAATATTTTTTTATTCATAATAACAATACTGATAATAAAGATATTAATTATTGATATCTTGTTTAAAAAGGATATTAATAATAATAATATTAATATATCAAATTAATGCGTAATTATTTACAAATAATTGTTCGTGAATCGTCGGAAACAGTCGAAATTTAATGAAATCATATAAAGTTTTTGTTTAAATCAACTCGAAAATTTTCGGGTTGTCACAGTTACCATGTTGAGCATTGAAATCGAAATGAATGTTATGTATCGAGAGAATGATTTTTATACACAGGTTATGTGTATTAGTTTTTGTGCACGAGATATGTGCACGATTATTTAAAAATCGCGAGGCAACCTACGGGGAAGAAAATGATACGAACCTACTCTGCTAAACATTATGAAAAATGGTTTCGTACACGAGATTAGTGTACTGTATTTGAATCTTGTGGTCTATCTAAATGATGAATTTGATTGTTTACGATAAACTTATGAACTCACCAACCTTTTGGTTGACATTTTAAAGTATGTTTATTCTCAGGTTTGAAAGAAATCTTCCACTGTGCATTTGCTCATTTTAGAGATATTACTTGGAGTCATTCATGACATATTTCAAAAGACGTTGCTTTCGAGTCGTTGAGTTCAACAAGATTATTATTAAGTCAATTATAGATTGGATATATTCTGAAATGGTATGCATGCCTGTCAACTTTCGATGTGATGAAAGTTTGTCTTTTAAAAACGAATGCAATGTTTATAAAATGTATCATATAGAGGTCAAATACCTCGCGATGTAATCAACTTTTGTGAATCATTTATAATGTATATGAACAGGTCCTTTCAGTTAGTATCAGAGCGGTAGTCTTAGCGAACCAGGTCTTGCATTAGTGTGTCTAACTGATAGTTGTTTAGATGCATTAGTGGGTCTGGACTTCGACCTTGTCTGCATGTCAAAAGTTTTGCTTATCATTTCTAGTCGGAAATCATCTGCTTATCCTCCTTAGGAAAGTACCTGCTTACTATTCTTAGTCTAGACACATCTTACTGCATTGATTGCATGAATAGTGTATAGATAACAATTCATATCTTAGCGTATCTGTTACTGTAGACTTGCCTAACATATTCCGTAAATTCCTCTGTAGTCTACGAAATCTTATGTTCTATATATATAGATATTCTAGGTAATTAGAATACCATCCGATATCCGAAAATCATTTCATACCAAAAAATCCTTTACTCAATCGTACGAAATGGAACTTGTCACTAGTTCAAATTCCTCGGATTCCGATAGCTATTCTGATATAGATTTCCACTCGAACTCCGAAAGTAGTGTAACTGGAATGGATCAACCAATTAGTCATCTCCAATTCTGGATGAACTAGGGATAGGATCGTAGTCGACTTAATCAATGGAGACGAGAAGAAGGTAATCCTTTCCACCAACCGAATTCACCTCTTGGTGAAGAACCTGAAGCACTTACCGGCGAACCTATCCGAAACACCATTTTTAGTCTCATTTCTAGAGTAGCTCAACATGATTAAATTCTATCCACAATTCTAAACCTTATTCATCCGCTCGTACGACAATAATCCCGGAGTAATAAAAGAAGTCAACGAGCTTCGCGCTCAAGTAATCAATTTGGAGAATATGGTGCAAAACTTACCAGCTTCAACAACATCACCAGCACCAACAGAACCACCAACATCAGCACCAGTACCACCAACAACCTAAGTTTCAACATCACATGCCTCAACATTTCATTCTGTACCTCGAGAATAATCATCGTTCTACATGACGTTCTATATCATTTATCTTCGTTCTACATGACGATTATATAATCTTTAATGTTTTAGAGATTATGTATTCTAGTTCTAACGGTAAATCAAATGAGATTAATATCATAATTGACTCATTAAATCCATGATTACATCTGAAGAAAATATATATGTATATATGTTTTCATAAAGATTATAATTAAAAATTCTTTTGTACAAACTGTTAATGGTGAAAATATTTTAACGGGTAGGTAATACCCGAGGAATATTTAGATTTCACGTTAATAAGTTACACTGTATATTCTCCGAATCTGATTCAACAGTCATTTACTATCCTACTTACATCCACTGATATACAAATTCGTTCACCACAGAATAACCATTTTCATTCAATTTCATATTTGGATTTTGACTTATCAGAATCCAACAAGTGGCATAATGAAGAATACATTGGACAAAATAAAATTTGTTAGAAACAAACAAATTAACTATGAGAAATTTTGTTAAGAATCCACGCTAACAAAATCCTAGCTAACTGTTCCTAGCTAACTGTTAATTCCGTATTACATTTTATTTATCGCAATTTATTTATCGTACTTTAATTATCGCAATTTATTTATCGCAATTTAAATTATCGCAATTTTATTTATCGTCATTTAATTTATGTTATTTATTTTACGCACTTTAAATATCGGGACACGTATACAATGTTTTGACATATCATATCGACGTCATCTATATATATTATTTGGAATAACCATAGACACTCTATATGCAGTAATACTCGAGTTAGCTATACAGGGTTGAGGTTGATTCTAAATAATATATATACTTTGAGTTGTGATCGAGTTTGAGACATGTATACAATGGGTCACGACATGCATTAATTAATTCGAATACTATATATTAAACTATATATGAATTGTTGAACTACTAATTGTGGACTACTAACTGTGGACTAATAACATTGGACAATTAAAATGAATTAAAATATTGATTATAACATATGAAACTAAACATTTCATCAAGTTTGTCACTTGATTTCATCTTAAACTTCATTTGTATCTTGACTGTTACAATCTGCGTTCAAACTTTTAATGAATCTTGAAAACACCTCAATCGAGAGGATGAACCAACCGCACTTCATCCACGGAAGAAAAGATTGATGCATATAGTTATGCACCTGGAAAACTCTCGAAACCTGAGTAAACATTTAACATGTATCTGTGCTAGATCCTTTAGCATTATTATTACCCAAAATAACTTTACAATCCCTTTTCAAGGTAGTAAATTTTGTCACGGATCCAGCAAGTCAACTTCGACTTTTCGTTCGAAACAACCTTATTATAACCTTGATATATATGTGTACTCTTTTATTGTTATCGGGGAACCTTTTATATTCCATCATATTACCAGTAGACGTACCAGCAACCTCGTTGCTCCTTGGCTTAAATCTCTTCGACAAATCACTATATTTACCTATTAAAGTTTTATCATGAACTCATCCGCACCTTGTAACGAGAATTGCCATACCAATTACCAGAAATCAGCAATCGGTAATTTGAGTCTCGCAGCGTTTTTACATCAACAGTTATATGTATACATATAACATTCATCTGTTAGAATTATGATCTTCTATTCTGAAATTCTGAAAAACACCCAGTCTACGAATCAATACTCTGAATGTTGAAAAAGCTGAAAGAAGCAGCAAAAACTGTAAACGACCTTAACAGTCAAAAGTATGATGATAAAGAATGGAGTGTTGGAAACGCTCAATAGAAAATTTAGTACCAAAAAGCGGATTATGAGAAACTATGAAGGACACCGTAGATAAATCACAAAGACTAAACCTGCCTTCAAAGAATCCAAATGATTCAGTGTCTACTGAAATCATTAACGAATACCTTGCTCCTGACTCTACACTTTTACGGACAAATCTTCATCATCATCCTTCGATATTAGAAATTCTAAGATATCATAGTATCTTTCATTATAAATATCCTCAATATTTTGAAAGATATCTTCATAACTATTCTTATCTGAAATCATTTATTTCTTCTCGATATCAGTATTACATAAGAAAGGAAACAATTTTAGTTTCTAAATTCTGAAAGATTCGAATTTAAAGTATGAATATTTTTGAAGTAATGTTGGAACTGATGCATGAGTTAGTATAATATAATGACACTTGATAAACGTGATTATATTATAGTAAGTCATGCTGAGTTTCTAATTAGAACGTGATGATTCACAGATCATAACGTCATCATGTGTCATGTTACATGACTCTTACATTCTAACTAATCTCCAAACATATCAAGAACATATCTTTCTGATAGTTCTATCTTTTCTCTTGAATTCTAGTAATTTAACCAATCAAGATCGTACTATTACAATCTTACTCTTAGAACATTAGCCATGTTCATTCAAAACTCTGTACTTACAAATTCTGGACCATTACTCGCTTTACTAGAGGTCGAGAAGAGAATAAAAAGGCAAAGAGCTCCAAAATATAAGAGAAAATATAAAGCCCAATAACAACACGGAGGTTACAAACCGTGGATATTAATACGAATAGCAATATAAGGACATGGTAGAATTAAGAATAGTATTACCCTAAGGTAATAGTAAAAGTAAACAGATTTTTCTGGTGGAAGATTGAAAAGAAGGATGACAGAAATGATAATTAGGAAAATATCAAGGATTAGAACTGGATTAATCATTTTTACAATCTTTTAGATGTATGAACTAAGAAAGAAAGTATAGTAATGGTGAGAATAATGGAACAGAAGAGTTTAATTTATAATGGAAATACCAAACAAAGTAATCGAGGCAGATCACCGTATTTAATTATAGAGATCTTAATTTCCTTATTCGCCGAAAGATCAAATCTTTTAGATTTCTAAGATTTTCTTTAAATCCCTTGAATTTCGGAAATCCACTATGACTACGTCAAAAGTTAAATCTCTATCTAAATCTATTGTGAAAGCTTCACTCGTACGCTTCACATAATCGAATCGTTTTATCTATATTAGTCAATAATGATAAAACTCTATTTATCAACTCATATTCATCATGAAAACATTTTTTTTATTAGCCATGACAACCAAGATCAAATTTCGGGACGAAATTTCTTTAACGGGTAGGTACTGTGACGACCCGAGAATTTCCGACCAAATTTAAACTTAATCATTATATGATTTTGACACGATAAGCAAAGTCTGTAATGCTGAGTCTCATAAATTTTGAACTGTTTACATAGGTTCATTTAAATCATGACTATTCCCGACGATTCACGAACATTAGTGTGTAAATAAAAATGTAGATATAGATATATATGTATATATATGTAATTATAAAAAAAAAGTATATATAACAATTTGAAATTTTAAAACATAATGAAAACATTAAAATTAAATATGTAAAATAAACTATAGAATAATTAAGTGTAATTTAAAATGAATTTATATATAAATATATATGATTACAATGTATAATTAATATTATATGTATGTGGTAATATATAAATATTCAAATATGTTACTATATAAAATAAGTAATACATAATGTAAGTTAATATATTATATGTAATTACAAGACAGAGAATAAGTGTTATATTAATAATATGATTATTACTTTCATGATTATTATCATTAATGTTAAGATTTATATAAGTATTAATATTTGTATTATTAATATTATTATATTTTCGACTATAATATATATATTAAAATCGATATGAATAAGTTGTTATATTATTATTAATGTTATTATTATCATTAATAACAATATCATCATAAGTATAGTTATTAATAGCATTATTGTTATCATTTTATTTAGATTGTTATTTTTAGTTTAAAAATTTAATAAAATTATTTTTATCATTATTAGTTATTATTGTTAATATATATTTATTATGATTATTAGAATTATTAATAATTTTATTATTATTGTTAATTTTATTATCATTACTTATATAATTATTAATAGTATTAATATATATTTATTTATTTATTAATACAAATTATAACTAATCAGATAGATATTTAGGAATTTGTTTTACGTCGTGATCAAACTTTAACAACTTTTGTTTCTGTCTCTAAAAACGATTATCAAAGAATCCATAGTACAATCTATTGAAGAATCACAATCTGACTTTATATTTTTTATTTATTTCGTACTGATCAATTAATTTTTATAAAATCAATTAAGCTACAAAACAAACTTTGATTGGGTCAGTTTAGCTATAATAATATCCTTTACCCATTATATAACCCTCTGCATATGACATTCGAGTTAAAACATAATAATTAAACTATAATTTTGAAGAAACAGTCGTGTTCCTCTGTTCTTGGTCGTTTTGTCAAAAACCCAGAAATCGAATCCCAATTTAAATTCTATAAATGCAAAGATGTTAGAAAACTTTCACTTAAACTTTTTGTAAAGCCTCAAATGCCAATTTTTCTTATCGAATACGAATTATAGAGTCAAAGTTTATTTTCAAAAAGTAAAACAATTGTTCTTTGATTAAATTAAAGTTTCCTGTTATGATTTAAGTTCAATTGGTGATTCAGAAAGATTACATACACGATTCAAAATCTTTTTCATGTTATAATTACAGCCTAAAACGTCTTTAAATTTCGAATTGGATTTCAAGTTCATCGTGTTCAAAACTGTGATTGGCATCAACTTTAATTCGATTGAATTTTAAAAATCTATAAATGTAGTTATGTTAGGAATGTTTTAGAGAATATATCTGCAAAGTTTCAACTCTCAATTCTTTGAATTGAATTCGAATTTTTGAGTCAAACGTTAAAATTCAAAAGTCAAAGGATTTGTTCATAGTAAAATTTGATTTCGTTTTGATGTTTTAGATTAAATTTATGATTTAGATAGTTTACTGGAACAATTTACAATCTTTTTCATGTTATAAGAATTGCCTAAAACATTTTAAAAATTGAATTCATAATTTATTTTGTTTTTTCAAACTTATGAACGACAACAGGCTTGTTTTTGATTATATATATATTTTTTTCATTTTCCTTATTAAATAATTACAACACTTATTAGTTTATTAAGTTATTGCAAAGTCTTAAATCTTGTTTTGAAAATTCGATTTATGGGTTGGGGTGTCTCTGGTCGATTTATATTTTAGAGAAGAAGGAGAGGGAAATAAACATATGAAATCAGGTTAAACTTAATTGTTATGAGAGTTAATCAGGAAAAACAGAATCAGTGTAGTGGTTTGTGGTGTTTCCCGGTGGGCGTGAGGTCTCGGGTTCGAACCCGTCTTGGTGCAATTCTTTTTATAAAGGCTGTAGAAGGTAGTTCCATTTTTTTATTATAAATTATTATTGTTAATGTTATTAATGTTATTATTATTATTATTATTGGTGTGGTTATTATTACTAGTATTATAATTATTATTACAAAAATAAGTATTAGTTATCATTTATTATTATTATTATGATTATAGTTACAATTATGAATATTATTATTATTATTGATAATATATGTATTATTATTATTATTATTAGGATTATTATTATTACGAAAATAATACAAGTTATTATTATTTTCATTAGTATTAGTATTAAGTTATTATCATTAGTAATGTTATTACTAACAATGTTATTATTTTCATTATATTATTAAAGTAAATTATCTTTTTATTTAAAACTACCATTTATACTAAAATAAACATTATTACTACTATTACCACCATTATTATTATCATTCTTATCATTATTCGTATTATTACAAATAGATATTTTTACATAAAAATACATTACAATAATATTAATATTACATAATAATATATGTTTATTCAAATGATAGTAACTAAAATATATAAAATGTAACAATTAATATATAAATATATGTTGTTATCTTATATAAATCCTAATATAAATTTTATTATTAACATGATATAAAGAATGATAAATATTAGTATATAAAATATATAAATTAAATATATTAAATTTATTTAAGTAACATATAATATAACTAGTATATTACTAATAATAATATATAATTATTCAATTACAATTATGTGTATTAATATATATACACAAATGAGATAGGTTCATGAATCCAAGGCCAACCCTGTATTGTTCAGTTGTTCAATGCCGCCATATGTATTTTTACTACAAAATACAGTATAGTGAGTTCATTTGATTCCCTTTTACTCTTTACATTTTGGGACTGAGGATACATGCGCTGTTTTTATAACTGCTTTATTAAATGCTTTTGAAATATATTTTGAACTGAGAATACATGAAATGCTTTTATAAATGTTTGATGAGATAGACACAAGCAAAACATTCCTCGAATGAATTATTATGCAGACAAAAGTTCTATGAATTATTATTGAATTAGTTGGACGTGATAATTGCCACTAATTGTTGTGAATATTTTCCCCTGATTATTATTGCTTGGTAACCTAAGAATTAGAATCGGGTATGGCCCTAATTCACGCAAATCCTAAAGGTAGCTACCGAGTTTAACACCCCCACCCAGAATGTTCACTAGACGGAAGAGCTAGTGGGCATGGTGTTTAGTACTTCGAAGTTTATATATTATACAGACGAGATGTTCTGTTTTGAGGATATTATTGATGCGCATTATATGTTAAGGTCGATTACCATGTTGAGCAATGTAATCGAAATGAATGTTGTGTATCGAGTGAATAATTTTTATACACAAGTTATGTGTATTAGTTTTTGTGCACGAGATATGTGCACGATTATTTAAAAATCGTGAGGCAACCTACAGGGGAGAAAAGGATACGAACCTACTCTGCTAAGCATTATGAAAAATGGTTTCATACACAAGATAGGTGTACTGTATTTAAATCTTGTGGTCTATCAAAATGATGAATTTTATTATTTACGATAAACTTATAAACTCACCAACCTTTTGGTTGAAACTTTAAAGCATGTTTATTCTCAGGTTTGAAAGAAATCTTCCGCGGTGCATTTGCTCATTTTAGAGATATTACTTGGAGTCATTCATGACATATTTCAAAAGATGTTGCATTCGAGTCGTTGAGTTCAACAAGATTATTATTAAGTCAATTATAGATTGGATATATTCTGAAATGGTATGCATGCCTGTCAACTTTCGATGTGATGAAAGTTTGTCTTTTAAAAATGAATGCAATGTTTGTAAAATGTATCATATAGAGGTCAAATACCTCACGATGTAATCAACTATTATGAATCGTTTATAATGTATATGAACGGGTCCTTTCATTCACCACCTCCAACTCAACTTTGATGCCACATTTCTCATCCTCCAACGTCTTAAGCTTCGTGTCCTCCTCGCGATCACACTTACGAATCCCTAACTCGATCCCGTTCTTCAAGCTAACGAACCTATCCATATCACGCTTAATGTCATCAAGCATATCCACATGCGGCAAAACACGCATGCAGTCACTTAAGGCATCAATGCGTGTCTCCAGCCTGTAGGCCCTGGTCATATGAGTAATAGTGGACATGTAGTAATTAACTGGGTCATCGATCAAAGGCTGACGGTCACGACATCGAGCAGCAGACGGAGAAACAGGAGCAGGAACAGAAGTATTACTCGAAGTCAACATCTGCAAACAGAAAATCACATACGAACATATAATAGAGAAATAAAATAAGCAACAAACTTATAAACATTCCTCATATGAATAGAAGTGCATAGTAAAGCTATAACAAGAAAGGTCGGACTGTAGACTAGACTCTAATGCACCCTAAAGACCAAGAGTTGACTACATTACGACCGCCTAATTCCCTACAACCAACTCTCTGATACCAACTGTGACGACCCGTCAAGTACCCTTAACGGCTCCATCACTTGGTCCCACAACTTGATCATAACTCTAAATGAATTTAATAAACAACATTGCATTCTTTATTTAAAATTGATTTCCTATAAAGGAAATCCACCAAAATATGTAGTTTAGAAAAACCCAACATATATAAATAACCAATGTTGACCAAAAATAAGTCAACCAAAACACCCACAATGTAACATAACTAAAATAGAATGCAAAATTTAATGTTTAAAAAAAATCTGCCAACATGCATGCAGTCCCTCTATCACAGCGGAAGTCAATTAATCAAGTACCTGAGAAAACATGCGAGTAAACTGTCAACAAAAATGTTGAGTGATTTATAGGTTTTAAAATAACGAATAAACTTTAGACCACAAGATTTTAAATGTTAGAAAACATAAAACTATTATTCCATTAATCCACGAGTCACCTAGTAACCACTTAACCATTTCCATACCCTTACCAAACAACAATATATACTGAACAGATGTATCTTCAAAAAAAATAACGAAGTACTAATACATTCCGATTATAAATTGCTAGCGCGACAAGCGCGAAATGGGGCTGTCAAGCCCGATATATCTATCCATAGGATTCACGTTCACCAGTAGAAACCAGTGATTACAGTTACCAGACTAGGGAATATTTTCGTTCAACTCATAGTGAATAATTTAAATTTATTTCCACTTGTGTCTAAACGTAAAACAAAAATTGCATGTATTCTCATCGCAAAAATACTTTAAACTAGTATGAAAAACGCGACTATAACTCACCTTAAAGCAAATGAAGCAACAACACAGAAACACGAACAGCAAAAGGTAAAGTGATCAAGAAAGACCACAACGCCGACCTATAAATAAAGCAGGTCGATATAAATAACTAACTTAGTTCAAGTCTTAGTATGTTAACTATAGTACGTGTTGTAAATAGGGTTAAAGTCAAAAATAGGCTACAAACTTACACGAATGTACCGATGTCGTCCACAAACTCATTTCCGTCCTATTGTCGCCTATAAATTTCAAAAAATGTGCTAATATCAACATTTTATATTTTTGACCTGTTACATACTAATTTTGACCTGATAACTTTTTTTTTTTTAAGAATTAAGATCCAATCCACGAACGACACATGTTGATTTTAACCAGTTTAGCCGGTAACAAGTCATTTTTGTTTACATTGGTACACTTTTTGAAAGTTTTTGTTTACATCGGTACACTTTTTGAAAGTTTGTAGGCGACAGTAGGATGGAAATGAGTTTGTGGGCGACATCGGTACATTTGTGTAAGTTTGTAGCCTATTTTTAGCTTTAACCCTTGTAAATAATCATAGAACATTACTCGCTATGTTTCGGTAGGATTCGGTATGAGCAGGACAGCGTATAACACGTACTTTCTATTTTTAGAAAGTTTTTTATTTTTAGCAGGTTTTCATTTTTGGAAAGTTTTTATTTTTGGAAAGTTTTCTATTTTTGGAAAGTTTCCTTAATTAGAAAAGTCAACTGAAAGTCAAAGTCAACCAAAAGTTAACTCAAAAGTCAACCTTGGTCAAACTTAGTCAACATTAAAATTTAAAGTGTAAATTATATTAATAATATAAGTTATAATATTATTTAAAATAATATTTGTATAATCATGTCATATCATAAGTTTAATTGAATTAAATCAAATTATAAAGTTAACATAAGTTTAAATGATATAATAAATATAACATAAGCATTTAATTAATTAATTAAATATTAGTCATAACATAAGTATTTAATTAATAATGAATTATTAATCATATCATAAGTATTATTAATATAATTATTAAACCATAAGTATTTAATAATTAAATTGTATTATAATTAAATAATAACTAAGTCTTATAATAAATAAATAATTAATCTTTATTATAAGTATTGATATAATAATCACATAATATAAGTTTAATACTTATCATAAGTATTTTCATTAATAATATATATATATATATATTATTAATCATAAGTTTAATTATAAGAATAATTAAATCATAATATAATTATTAAATGATATAATAAATATATATCATCAATATTAAAAAAATGATTAATTTTATATCATAAGTAATTTAATTATAATGAAAATCATTATTTGTAACCTAAGTTTCAATTTTATAACTTTAAGTTTAATTAAAAGTTCGCTGGGTCATAACT
This sequence comes from Rutidosis leptorrhynchoides, assembly GCF_046630445.1. Classification (NCBI taxonomy): domain Eukaryota; kingdom Viridiplantae; phylum Streptophyta; class Magnoliopsida; order Asterales; family Asteraceae; genus Rutidosis; species Rutidosis leptorrhynchoides. The sequence goes on along the minus strand of NC_092339.1, from coordinate 277,170,074 downwards.
TGAGCCTCGGGTGTCGGTTTTTGACGAATTTTATATATATCTTCGTCTAACCAACCAACCCGACACCTTAGTACACTCAAGAACACCCTAAATCAGTCTATGTGGTCATGAAGAATAGCCATGAACCAACCTAATTCATTAATCTATTTTAAAACTTATTTTAGCCATTCCGGGTGATCCGTGGCTCGAATTTCGATGACCCAAACATGAATGTTCATCCCATCATCAATCCTAACCTATGGTACACCCTAAAGGCCCCAAAAATGGTCACAAAGTTGGACCCCAACTGATCATACAAGCTTTCACATTTTAATTTCAAAAAAACCCTAAATCGAGCATAACTTTTGATCCGAAACTCAAAACAACAAGAATTCGAAGCCTAAAATTATGCTTTTGATGAGAGGAACTCATCTATACACTTTATGTAATCAAAAACACATGTTAAGTTCACTAATTTTAACAAAAATCCCGCTGTTCGTTTTTAATCATACATAAAATATATATAATCGAGCATTTCTAAGCATCAAATCAACAACACAACCATACACAAGTACTATCATATCAAAATAAGATCATAATCAGTAAAAATAAATAAAATGAAAAATCTAGGGTTTGTGATTATACCCTAATCGAGAAATAAATGATATGTACGCGTAGAGGAGAACGCGAGCGATCCGTTGATGTTGAAAGCCCTCAATTCCAAGCAAGAAATTAATTGAAGATGATGACGATATGGGGGTAACGGCCAAAGAAAGAAAAAAAAAGAAATGGAGGTGAGAAAATAAGACTTGCTAGGTTTAGAATTAGAAAGGTTAAAATGAAAATGATAAAAACGAATGTGGAAAATAAATGAGCTAAAGCTCCCCCCATATTGGGGTGTTCGGCCGAAATCATCAAGGGGTGGCCCCCCTTGTGGCCCAAATTTGATAAATGTCTAATAGCTTTTAGCCCGAATGCTCGAACGAAATCCGAAACGCGAAAATGCAGTTACGCGATTAAATATTCGGAGGAATTACGCACACGCGAAAAATAAAATATAAAAATACTTTATATACTCATATGATATAAATATATCATAATTAAAATAATTTGGATTCAAAAATCTGAAAAGTATGACCGTTGGTTTGAAAACCAAAATGATTCGCCGGATAGAAATCTACGACACGTAGAAACATACAATTTTAAATACGAATACAAATATTCATATAACACATAATAAGGAAAATATTATTAATAAAATAATAATATAAGTCATAGAAATGACGTGGCACGAATATCAATTAACGGACGTTAAATACAAACGGAAAAAGATAACAGAAAAAGTAGGGCCGTGACAACGCACACGATGATGGAATTTCCCGCAAGCTCTTCGATAACTCCAACCGACACGCAATGTTACTCAACTCACTACTCGTCCACCTTTAGCATGTGAACCTTCGCTTTATCCGTCCATCAGGGAAGGTCTCGTCAAATTTTCTTACGTACAAGTTCTCAATACACTAAAGAACTCACTCTCGAACGCGCTCAACCTCCGTATGTCTCTACACTAGGCAGTCAGAAATCAACACCCTACGTCCCTAGTTCGCTCACTGAGCGAGATGACTTTCGATAAATTGCTCGAACACGCCCACCAAACCGAGGTAACACCATACCCTCCGGGTACATACTCCCCCACTTAGGGTTCTAACCCATACTATCACTGCCAAGATGATAACATCCCGCGAAATTTCAACATTCCATAATACACATGACCGGTCTCAACGTTGGTCATACACATCAATCCTTCACGGACTTACTGCAAGATAATCGAACCTCAACTTTTCAAATCAGTCAAATGTTAACGCCCGCTAAACACAACAACTAATCACAGTTGTATCTTCGGGGTGTCTCACTGGTACCCAAGTACAAAGTAATCACACCATCGGAGTCAAACATTACACTAGCAGGTATAAGAAGGCACCTGACGCAGTGTTATGTTACTCCCATCACTACCATCGATTCTCTAGAACTTGACCCTTATTGGGTCTACTCCATACGTCACACATTATCCAACGACTTGAAGTCACACAACTCTAACGAACCCTACGGCTCAACGTCCACATTTTTCTAGCACCACCCGCTAGTCACAATCCATTCTGGCTGCACAGCTAGCCTATTAATCCTTCCACTCATCACTAAGGAGATGCTTGGGAACACCAAGGGTTACACCTTTCCAACTTCGCCATAACCATTAACACGGTTACCTTCACACCTCAATGCTAGTCAACAACCATGACACTACTCGCACACGTATGTGGCTAACGAAAATGCCTACCGAATGGCACTACCACGCATACACACACGAAAAGTGGCCGACAAAGAGTGAACAACACTCGCCACACATCTCACACGCAAAAGTGGTCGACGAATAGTGAACAACACTCGCCACACACACCTCAAACCACAATCGAGGTCAACGAAGAGTGAGATCTTACAGAGTTACTCACCACATTGCACCAAGTGGGCAACGAAGAGCGAATCCTTATGCCAGGATGTCACTCGCCACCTCACTCACAAAGAGAAACAAAACACAACACTCTAAAATAAGACGAACACACGTCACGTACCCTCACACGGTGATATAACACCCGTACACACTAACCCAATAACAAGCGCACACAAGAGAACGGTACTCGCACAATGATCGAAAGTGTACATACACCTTGTAGCACTAACCCCTAAAGTGGTCATCCGCACTTGCCGCAAGGCAATCGATAAATCGATCACACCCACCTATCACTCACACAATAAGATCTTCTTACCCACACTATGGTGCTACTGGCTCCTTGGTTCACACCACACGTCACATGGTATGGAGCTACCGGCTCTTTGGTTCACGCCATAACACAAATGCCATGATGCTATTGGCTCTTTGGTTCAAATTATAACACCCGTCACGCACATGCTATGGTACTACCGGCTCTTTGGTTCATACCATAACACAACAACACACTAACACAACCAACATCCTACGGGTCTCACTCAAGCGAGTTTAACGACCCTAATACTCCCAAATGCCCAAACAAAAGACTCACACAATAGAGTCAAGGCACCACTCATTAACCACACTCTCTACCGAGTGCAACTCAAAACCACAAACGTAAGCTGACCACCCGCTACAAATTATCTCCAACGGAGAATAAAGTTTATCTAAGGCTTACATACACACCGCATGCTATTACCCAAATGAACAACATACGAATACCATACTAAAAGAACCTGAACGTCTTATCGCAACGCCCGCCACAGCTAGCTCGGGGCACTCCGTCTTGCGATGCCCTTCTCTACGACAATTGAAACACACAATGTCACTACCTCTCAAGGACAGTTTCGAGCACTCCCAAGACCTGTGAACCCTTTCACCACAATTGAAAATCTAGATGCACTAGTGTCTGACACTCCTTTCCTCAAGCTACACATGCTCTCAATTGCACTCATAGCTTTCTTGCGCGGTGCGCCATACGATTTAACCCTTCTCTTACTTGAAATATCATCAACCATCGTCGGAGCATACCATTCAAAACCGTTAGCCACGACAAATATGATTCAAACACACCCATTTGGGTTCCAACACTAACATAATCACCAATCCTAGTGATTATACCTAAATTAAAGCCCTAAGATGCCCAATTAGTCTTCCAATCCAAAATCCACCAACAAGGTGTAGTGACCCGAACTTTTCCATGTTTATATATATTAATTGAGATTGATATTTACATGATTAAATGTTTCCAACATGTTAAGCAATCAAACTTGTTAAGACTTGATTAATTGAAATATGTTTCATATAGACAATTGACCACCCAAGTTGACCGGCGATTCACGAACGTTAAAACTTGTAAAAACGACATGATGATATATATATGGATATACATATGGTTAACATGAGATTATGATAAGTAAGTATCTCTATAAGTATATTAACAATGAGTTATATACATATAAACAAGACTACTAACTTAAGGATTTCGAAACGAGACATATATGTAACGATTATCGTTGTAACGACATTTAAATGTATATATATCATATTAAGATATATTAATATATCATAATATCATGATAATATAATAATTTAACATCTCATTAGATATAATAAACAATGGGATAACAATATTAATTGAGATCGTTAACTTAAAGGTTTCAAAACAACACTTACATGTAACGACTAACGATGACTTAACGACTCCGTTAAAATGTATATACATGTAGTGTATTTAGATGTATTAAAATACTTTTGGAAGACTTCAAGACATATATCAAAACACTCATACTTAACGAAAATGGTTACAGTTACTTTCCCATTCTTTTCTTTCATCAAGAATTCTAGTCGTATTTTTACCCGTATTATACACAGCTTCAAAACGTACTTACTATGGGTATATACCAATAGGAACTAGCATGGGATTCCACTCTTGATTATGTCATGTATGACTAATCAATTTTAACTTCTACCATGAGCTAGTCAACTAACTAGAACTCCTTTTAACCCCACTCACCACTCACCAATTAACACTCATCATTCACTCCATTTCACTTCCAAATCTCTTTCTAATTCTCTCTCAACACACCCACACTATTATGAACGTATTTTTCCAGTAGTTAATCATCATCTTCATCAAAAATCACTTCAAGAATCAAGCTATAATCATCATAGGAAGAACACTTCAAGAATACTTCAAAAATCCCTTCAAGTTTACTAATTTACTTCCAAGCTTTCTAATCCATTCCAAGTAATCATCTAAGATCAAGAAACCTTTGTTATATACAGTAGGTTATCTTTCTTATTCAAGGTAATATTCATATTCAAACTTTGATTCAATTTCTATAACTATAAACTATCTTAATTCGAGTAAAAATCTTACTTGAACTTGTTTTTGTGTCATGATCCTACTTCAAGAACTTTCAAACCATCCAAGATCCTTTGAAGCTAGATCATTTCTTATCACTTCCAGTAGGTTTACCTACTAAACTTGAGGTAGTAATGATGTTCATAACATCATTTGATTCATATATATAAAACTATCTTATTCGAAGGTTTAAACTCGTAATCACTAGAACATAGTTTAGTTAATTCTAAACTTGTTCGCAAACAAAAGTTAATCCTTCTAACTTGACTTTTAAAATTAACTAAACACATGTTCTATATCTATATGATATGCTAACTTAATGATTTAAAACCTGGAAACACGAAAAACACCGTAAAACCGGATTTACGCCGTCGTAGCAACACCGCGGGCTGTTTTGGGTTAGTTAATTAAAAACTATGATAAACTTTGATTTAAAAGTTGTTATTCTGAGAAAATGATTTTTATTATAAACATGAAACTATATCCAAAAATTATGGTTAAACTCAAAGTGGAAGTATGTTTTCTAAAATGGTCATCTAGACGTCGTTCTTTCGACTGAAATGACTACCTTTACAAAAACGACTTGTAACTTATTTTTCCGACTATAAACCTATACTTTTTCTGTTTAGATTCATAAAATAGAGTTCAATATGAAACCATAGCAATTTGATTCACTCAAAACGGATTTAAAATGAAGAAGTTATGGGTAAAACAAGATTGGATAATTTTTCTCATTTTAGCTACGTGAAAATTGGTAACAAATCTATTCCAACCATAACTTAATCAACTTGTATTGTATATTATGTAATCTTGAGATACCATAGACACGTATACAATGTTTCGACCTATCATGTCGACACATCTATATATATTTCGGAACAACCATAGACACTCTATATGTGAATGTTGGAGTTAGCTATACAGGGTTGAGGTTGATTCCAAAATATATATAGTTTGAGTTGTGATCAATACTGAGATACGTATACACTGGGTCGTGGATTGATTCAAGATAATATTTATCGATTTATTTCTGTACATCTAACTGTGGACAACTAGTTGTAGGTTACTAACGAGGACAGCTGACTTAATAAACTTAAAACATCAAAATATATTAAAAGTGTTATAAATGTATTTTGAACATACTTTGATATATATGTATATATTGTTATAGGTTCGTGAATCAACCAGTGGCCAAGTCTTACTTCCCGACGAAGTAAAAATCTGTGAAAGTGAGTTATAGTCCCACTTTTAAAATCTAATATTTTGGGATGAGAATACATGCAGTTTTTATAAATGATTTACAAAATAGACACAAGTACGTGAAACTACATTCTATGGTTGAATTATCGAAATCGAATATGCCCCTTTTTATTAAGTCTGGTAATCTAAGAATTAGGGAACAGACACCCTAATTGACGCGAATCCTAAAGATAGATCTATTGGGCCTAACAAACCCCATCCAAAGTACCGGATGCTTTAGTACTTCGAAATTTATATCATATCCGAAGGGTGTCCCGGAATGATGGGGATATTCTTATATATGCATCTTGTTAATGTCGGTTACCAGGTGTTCACCATATGAATGATTTTTATCTCTATGTATGGGATGTGTATTGAAATATGAAATCTTGTGGTCTATTGTTACGATTTGATATATATAGGTTAAACCTATAACTCACCAACATTTTTGTTGACGTTTAAAGCATGTTTATTCTCAGGTGAATATTAAGAGCTTCCGCTGTTGCATACTAAAATAAGTACAAGATTTGGAGTCCATGTTTATACGATATTGTGTAAAAACTGCATTCAAGAAACTGATTTCGATGTAACATATTTGTATTGTAAACCATTATGTAATGGTCGTGTGTAAACAGGATATTTTAGATTATCATTATTTGATAATCTACGTAAAACTTTTTAAACCTTTATTTATGAAATAAAGGTTATGGTTTGTTTTAAAAATGAATGCAGTATTTGAAAAACGTCTCATATAGAGGTCAAAACCTCGCAACGAAATCAATTAATATGGAACGTTTTTAATCAATAAGAACGGGACATTTCAGTTGGTATCAGAGCGTTGGTCTTAGAGAACCAGAATTTTGCATTAGTGTGTCTTATCTAGTTTGTTAGGATGCATTAGTGAGTCTGGACTTCGACCGTGTTTACTTGAAAAATGATTGCTTAACAAATTTTGTTGGAAACTATATATTTTCAACATGTGAATATTATGTGATATATTAATCTCTTAACGCGTTTGATATTATGTGATAGATGTCTACCTCTAGAACAAGTCCCATTGACTCACCTAATAATAATGAAGAGTCAAATGTAAATTGGAATGATTCGTGGACTGATTCACAAGTTCCCGAAGAGGAACCGGAAGAAGAGTCGGAACCAGAAGAAGAATCGGAACCGGAAGAAGAATCGGAACCGGATGAAGAAATAGAACCGGTGGGGGAAATAATAAAACGGTTAAGTAAAAGAAAATCCTCAACCAACCGACCAAGGTTAATTATGGTCAATGGTGTTTCCGCTAAGGAAGCAAAATATTGGGAGGATTACCAATTCTCCGATGAATCGGATTCCGACGAGAATTCCGATGATGTTATAGAAATTACCTCAACTGAATTTAAAAAGGCAAAAGAAAATAATAAGGGAAAGGGCATAAAAATAGAGAAATCTAATTCCAACCCCGATGAACTTTATATGTATCGTCAACCCCCAAAGTCCTTAAGTTGTAACAATGACCCGGGAACCTCTAAACCACCAGGTTTTTCTAAACCAATGTGGAAAATAACGGCTCGTATTAGGGGAACATCATATATCCCTAGAAACTTGGGAAAACGAACCAAAACCAAAGAAGAAGAAACAAGCGAGTCGGAATAAGATAGTTGTATTCGTGTGGTGTAATATATGTAATATAGTGTGCTTATGCTTTATGATATATGTAAAAATTGCTTGTATTAATAAGTATTTTTTTTTTATGAATCTAACTCTTGTCTATTTTACAGTATAAAAACACAAAATGGATAGACAACCCAATATTTTAAGAGACCTACCCGGAGACATGATTGATGAAATCTTGTCTAGAGTTGGTCAGAATTCTTCGGCACAACTTTTAAGGCGAGATCAGTTTGTAAGACATTCGAAGAACGTTCCAAGAATACCTTGGTTTATAAAAGGCTTTCGTTCGAAAGATGGGGGATATCACATTGGGAAATCCATAAGTTACGATGTGTTTACTTTGACGCATATATTGCGGGGAACCCAAATGCTATTTTACGCAATGGGTTAAGAAATTATTTTGACTCAATATATCCGAATATTGGACTTCGTGATTTAGAAAAAGCGGCTAACATGCAACATAAAGAAGCATGTTATGCTTACGGATTAGTAATGTTCGCTTCTCACCAAAGTAAGAACAAGAACATCGGGCTACAACTATTAAACAAAACGTTTCCACAAGTGACGGAGTCGGTAATTGGGGTAAGAAATGAGGTTTTTAGATTGTTACGGGACTGTTGGACATTACATAACCCTCGTCCCTTTGACGACGTTACAACACGCTGTCTTATCAACGGCCATAACGGTTATGTTCCACAAGACCAAGGATGGGAAGTAGTCCTAGTAAAACCAGAATGCATGACTTGTTTCTGGACGTATGAATTACGTGTCTTTATTGCCTTTGCTGAACAACTTGTGTACTAGCTAGAATTATCTTCACAACTATCTTGTATCAAAGTTATTGTCTGCTATATTTCATGCTTTATGTAAAATAAGTGGTATTGTAAGTTTGTAAAATATTGTATAAAAGTTTGAACGCGAAATATTATTATAATCAGTTTTTCATATGGAATTGTAGTAGTTGAATTGTATATTAGCTACTAAGTATGAACTTAACGGGTAGGTGCTACCCGAATTTAAATTTATAAAACGCTAATATGAAGAAAAAGCTTTTATAAATGAGTTCATATTATGCTACGAAATACTATTAACTACTCTTAATATTCTGTATGATTAATTTGTTCCATTTGACTATTTTGAAGGAAATGGCACCGACTACTCGACACACTGTAAATATGAATGAAGAGGAATTCCGTACTTTTCTAGCTTCAAACATAGCTGCAGTACAGGCTGCGCTACATACCAACAATAACCTTGGATCTAGCAGTACAGGAAATCGTGTAGGATGCACCTACAAAGAATTCACTGCCTGCAAACCTTTGGAATTTGATGGAACCGAAGGACCGATCGGATTGAAACGGTGGACCGAGAAGGTCGAATCGGTGTTTGCCATAAGTAAGTGTACTGAAGAGGACAAAGTGAAGTACGCTACGCATACCTTCACAGGTTCTGCGTTAACATGGTGGAATACCTATCTAGAGCAAGTGGGACAAGACGATGCGTACGCACTACCGTGGTCAGCATTCAAGCACTTGATGAACGAGAAGTACCGTCCCAGAACCGAGGTCAATAAGCTCAAGACAGAACTTAGAGGGTTACGAACCCAAGGATTTGATATTACCACGTACGAAAGACGATTCACAGAATTGTGCCTATTGTGTCCGGGAGCATTCGAAGATGAGGAAGAGAAGATCGACGCGTTTGTGAAAGGATTACCGGAAAGAATCCAAGAAGATATAAGTTCACACGAGCCCGCCTCCATACAACAGGCATGTAGAATGGCTCACAAACTAGTGAACCAGATTGAAGAAAGAATTAAAGAACAGACTGCTGAAGAGGCCAATGTGAAGCAAGTCAAAAGAAAGTGGGAGGAAAACGGTGATAAGAATCACCAATACAACAACAACAACAACAATTACAACAATAATCGCAATAATTATCCCAACAATCGCAACATCAACCGCAACTACAACAAACGGCCCAACAACAACAACAACAACAACAACAACAACAACAGCAACTACAACAATCATCCCAACAACAATAATAACCGCAACAACAACAACAACAATCAGAAGCAGCTATGCCAAAGGTGTGAAAAGTATCACTCGGGGTTCTGCACCAAATTTTGCAATAAGTGTAAAAGAAATGGTCATAGCGCGGCAAAGTGTGAGGTCTACGGACCAGGGGTTAATAGAACGAAAGGAACAAATGGTGTCGGAACGAGTAATGGCGGAGCAAGTAGTGTCGGAGCAAGTTATGCCAATGTAGTTTGTTATAAATGTGGAAAACCGGGCCACATTATTAGAAATTGCCCGAACCAGGAGAACACAAATGGACAAGGCCGCGGAAGAGTTTTCAATATTAATGCGGCAAAGGCACAAGAAGACCCGGAGCTTGTTACTGGTACGTTTCTTATTGACAATAAATCTGCTTACGTTTTATTTGATTCGGGTGCGGATAGAAGCTATATGAGTAGAGATTTTTGTGCTAAATTAAGTTGTCCATTGACGCCTTTGGATAGTAAATTTTTACTCGAATTAGCAAATGGTAAATTAATTTCAGCAGATAATATATGTCGGAATCGAGAAATTAAACTGGTTAGCGAAACATTTAAGATTGATTTGATACCAGTAGAGTTAGGGAGTTTTGATGTGATAATCGGTATGGACTGGTTGAAAGAAGTGAAAGCAGAGATCGTTTGTTACAAAAATGCAATTCGCATTATACGAGAAAAAGGAAAACCCTTAATGGTGTATGGAGAAAAGGGCAACACGAAGCTACATCTTATTAGTAATTTGAAGGCACAAAAACTAATAAGAAAAGGTTGCTATGCTGTTCTAGCACACGTCGAGAAAGTACAAACTAAAGAAAATAGCATCAATGATGTTCCCGTCGCAAAAGAATTTCCCGATGTATTTCCGAAAGAATTACCGAGATTACCCCCACATCGATCCGTTGAATTTCAAATAGATCTTGTACCAGGAGCTGCACCAATAGCTCGTGCTCCTTACAGACTCGCACCCAGTGAGATGAAAGAACTGCAAAGCCAATTACAAGTACTTTTAGAGCATGGTTTCATTCGACCAAGCACATCACCGTGGGGAGCTCCTGTTTTGTTTGTCAAGAAGAAAGATGGTACATTCAGGTTGTGTATCGACTACCGAGAGTTGAACAAACTTACCATCAAGAACCGCTACCCACTACCGAGAATCGACGACTTATTTGATCAACTACAAGGCTCGTCTGTTTATTCAAAGATTGACTTACGTTCCGGGTATCATCAAATGCGGGTGAAAGAAGATGATATTCCAAAGACTGCTTTTAGAACACGTTACGATCATTACGAGTTTATGGTCATGCCGTTTGGTTTAACTAATGCACCAGCTGTGTTCATGGACCTTATGAACCGAGTGTGTGGACCATATGGTCATGTTGTAGGAGCCAATGGAATACAAGTTGATCCGGCGAAGATTGAAACGGTTAAGAACTGGGAAACCCCAAAGACACCAACACATATTCGAAAATTTCTGGGTCTAGCTGGTTACTACGGGAGATTCATTGAAGGATTTTCTAAGATCGCCCGACCATTAACTGCATTGACTCATAAAGACAAGAAGTATGAGTGGTCAGAACCACAAGAAACTGCATTTCAGTTGTTGAAGGAGAAGCTAACAACTGCACCGGTATTGTGTCTGCCCGAGGGAAATGAAGATTTTGTTATCTATTGTGATGCCTCGTGTCAAGGAATGGGTTGCGTGCTTATGCAACGAAACAAGATTATTGCTATGGATCGCGACAGTTAAAGATTCACAAACAGAACTAAACTATGCACGACCTGGAACTAGGAGCTGTAGTCTTTGCACTCAAAATGTGGAGACACTACCTGTATGGAACCAAGTTTACTATCTTCACTGACCATAAGAGTTTACAGCACATATTTGATCAGAAACAGCTCAACATTAGACATTGACGCTGGATGGAATTGCTTAACGATTACGGTTATGAACTTCAGTACCATCCTGGCAAAGCGAATGTTGTAACAGATACTTTGAGCAAAAAAGAGAGAGAGAAAACCCCTCAGGGTTAAAGCTCTTAACATGATTGTACGTACGAACCTTACATCACAGATCCATGATGCACAACTAAAGGTCATGAAATAAGAGAATGTCGATGTAGAATTTATCAAGGGATTAGATAAGAAATTTGAAATAAAGGAGGACGGAACACGATATTTTGCTAATCGAATCTGGGAACCAAAGTTTGGTGGATTGAGAGAACTAGTGTTAGAGGAAGCACACAAGTCAAGATACTTAATTCATCCTGGATCAGATAAATTGTACCAAGATCTGAAGACATTTTATTGGTGGCTAAATCTCAAAGCTGACATCGCTACCTATGTCAGAAAGTGCTTGACTTGTGCTAAGGTCAAGGCTGAAAACCAGAAACCATCAGGGCTACTGACTCAACTAGAGATTCCCCAATGGAAGTGGGAATGTATTGCAATATACTTCATCACAAAATTGCCGGAGACTGTGAGAGGTTACGACACCATTTGGGTTATCGTGGATCATCTCACTAAGTCTGTACACTTCTTACCGATAAGAGAAACTGATAAGATGGAGAAGTTGGCTTAGATCTACATTAAGGAGGTCATCTCTAGGCATGGAGTGCCTTTATCCATTATATCCGATCGCGACAGCAGATTTACTTCTAGATTCTGGAAAGCATTACATCAAGCAATGGGGACTCGTTTAGATATGAGTACAACATGTCACCCCCAGACAGATGGCCAAAGCGAATGAACTGTTCAAACTCTAGAAGACATGTTACGAGCATATATCATTGATTTCGAAAACATATGGGATAAGTATTTACCGCTAGATGAGTTTTCATACAACAACAGCTACCATTCGAGCATTAAAGCTGCACCTTTCGAGGTGTTATACGAAAGGAAGTGTAGATCTCCCGTGTGTTGGATCGAATTGGGGGATAGCCAACTCACAGGTCCTGAGATTATTCAGGAGACAACGGAGAAAATCGTACAGATTCAAGAACGATTGAAAATGGCTCGAAGTCTTCAAAAGAATTATGCCAATGTTAGAAGGCAAAATTTGGAATTTCAAGTTGGCGACAAAGTCACGCTTAAAGTGTCACCCTGGAAGGTTGTGGTACGGTTCGGGAAACGAGGTAAATTGAGTCCTCGATATGTTGACCATTCGACATAACTAAAAGAGTTGGACCAGTTGCTTACAGTTTAGAACTACCACAAGCACTCAGTGGAATACACGACACTTTCCATGTGTCTAACCTGAAGAAATACCTAGCTGACGAGAACTTGGTGATTCCTTTAGAGGAGCTGCGCATCGATGACAAACTACATATTATTGAGGAACCTATCGAGATCATAGATCGTGAGGTCAAACAGTTAAAGCAAAGCAAGATACCTATTGTTAAGGTTCGGTGGAATGCACGAAGAGGACCAGAGTTCACGTGGGAGCGTGAAGATCAAATGACACAGAAATACCCACAACTATTTCTGAAGGAAACTACTTCAGCAGACGTTCACTAAAATTTCGGGACGAAATTTTCAATAACAGGTGGGTAATGTAATGAAAGGACCCGTCCTTATCCATCTGGACGAAGTCATCAACATTTGGTCCCATTGCGATGATCGACTCCAAGTAATGTCCTTAAAATGAGCAAATGCACAGCGGAAGACTTAATTCGTACCTGAGAATAAACATGCTGAAAAGTGTCAACCAAAAGGTTGGTGAGTTCATAGGTTTATCATAACAATCATTTCAATATATTAATAGACCACAAGATTCCAGTTTATAAATATATGTACACTCGCAAGTGTATAAAACCATTCTGCTTATGTTGAGGCCTCAGTAACCAACCTTAACAATAATATAATAAGTCATCTTCGCAAAGATGGATACGTACACCGGTACTAATAAATAATCCTCGAAGTACTAAACATCCGCCCACTAGCTCTTATGTCTAGTGCAGCCTACAGGATGGGGGTGTCAAGCCCGATAGATCTATCTTTAGGATTCACGCTTACATGTTCTTATAACATATAACTAAATTACCTAGCACATCAATCCGCAGAATATCGTTTTTAATCGGTTGTCTCTATTTCGTAAAGCATTTATAAAATATTGCATGTATTCTCAGCCCAAAATATATATTGCAAAAGCAATTAAAAAGGGAGCAAATGAAACTCACCATACTGTATTTTGTAGTAAAAATACATATGACGACATTAAACAACTGAACAATGCAGGGTTGGTCTCGGATTCACGAACCTATATCATTTATATATATTTATTAACACATATAATTAAAGTCTAATAATTTATGTATTATTATTAATATAACTGTTATTTTAGTAATTAATGTGTTTCATTCTTAACTTAAATATATTTACTTTATATATTATAAATAAATGATTTATATAGTATAGTTCTATTTTTATATAACTAACTTTTATTAAAATATTTATAAAAAAAAATGTTGATACTAGTAATAATAATTAGGGATAATAATCATGATAATAATAATAAATAATAATAAATATTAATTTGTAGTAATAATGATAATGATACTAGTAGTAAAAATATTAAATATACTAATAAGAATGATGATTTTTAATAACAATACTAATAATCTTAATGATGTTAATAATAATACTTATAATGATGTTAATAGTAATAATAATAATAATAATAATAATAATAATAATAATAATAATAATAATAATAATAATAATAATAATAATAATAATAATAATAATAATACAAATAATAAAAATAAAGATAACTACCTCAACTAATAAGTTTCAAAAATAAATGCCCTTGCTCGGGCTTGAACCCACGACCTCTCGATAGTCACCAACATCACCAACCATTCATCTGTCGTTCATTTTCTGATTCAATTACTACCCCACAACGTTACAACCTAATCTCTGCTGCTACTTCTTCTAAAATGAGTTAGTCGTTTGTAAAAAAAATACTCATCCCATACACAGAACAATAACCCTAAACAAAACATCAACTCATTATTTTAGGTATCCCCTACCATCATCTTCAACATCTAGATCGTCATTACCCATCTTCGTGATCACCAAATTATCTTCATCATATTATCGTGTTCCTCATATCATACATCATCATCTTAATAATTAATCATTATAATCTCTTCATCATCATCATTATTATTTAAATACGTTCATAATCACTATCATGTGAGAGTCGTGGTTGTTTAGACGGACCAGGAGATAAGCAGCCAGGATAGATTCGAATATTTGGGTCTTGCAACAGTTGGATGGTGTAAAACGAGTCGGTCTCATATGGCCCAACTAATAACCTGAGTTCATGGCTCATTTAACACATCAAGGATCCCAGCCCAAGTTGTAAATAAATATCCATTGATAGTGGTAGGGTTTCGTTGCTGGGGAAATAAGTAACAGAAATAGGAATGGAACAAATTTACGGAACAGATTTGTGGGGTTTAGAGATCCAATAATTCGTCCAGCTGTAAGTCATTTTCTCACAACATTCATTTATTTTTTTTTTTTTTTAAAAGTAGTTAGTGGGATCATGAGTAGATATCGATTCTTCTAGAGGGATAATATATTCCTCCTTTATAAGAACCCGTAATATTAATTGTATTAGATGTATTCAACATAGGTGAGTTCTTGTAGGTTTTTAATCAGGAAACGAATTGAAGGAGAACAGCATAGTAACAGTAGTAGAAGAATGGTGGCGATTAGCACATGATAAAAGAGAAAGTGGTAGAAGAAAGTGGCGGTGGCTGCAGCAAAACAGAATATATTGACGGGTGTTGGGTTTTGGGATCGAAAAACAGAAGGAGTAGCAAGGTAACATGTAATGGCAAGTGTGTGTTTGTGTTTTAGAGATGATAAAACTAGACAGAACTTGGTGGAAGTTCACGAGATACAGCAAATCGAAAAGAAGAAAAAAAAGTGCATAAAGGTGATGGCTTACTATGGTGATGATTCATGGGGTGGTTCATGATCGAACTTAGAGAAAGAGAGAGATTGAAAGTGGTGGTGGTGTTTATTGTTTACAAGAGTGGTGAAACTCTGATTGGTGTTACTAGCGACGGTTGTAGGGTGTGAAATATTGGAAGTGACGGGTTCTTAATGATCACATAAGATAGATGTAGAGAGAGGAGAGAGATAAGGGAGAGGGTGAAAGAAGAGAGGTGGAAAATGATGATAGTGATGGAGGCGTTTATGGAGATCATGATGGTCGAAGCTTGATGATAGTGGTGACGGTTCTTGTGGGTTTCTACGGCAACACAAAACTGAAAGTTCTTGGGTGATGGTGGTTAATGTCGATTGGTTTCATTTATCACTGAATAGAATCAATTTTATAGGATGATCACTCGACAGGAGGAATCATTTCAATAGAGGAAAATATATAAAAAAAAATAAATTGATATGGACTCACAACCGATTTTGTGTTTACTCTATTGTTTTTAATGCAGTGAAGATTCGATTACACATATGAAATAATCAGATGTTGATGTACAACAGTTTTCTATAATTCAACATGCTTTAACATTTTATTTTATTTTATTTATTATTTTTTTTAAGGTTAATAATTAATAATAATAATACTTTTAATATTATATAAAAATATCATTAATAATATTAATACTAAGTATATTAGTAGTTACTAATAATAATAGTGATATAACTAATAATAACATTCATTTAATATTTATATATTATATATGTATCACAAATAATTATCATATATATATTTATTTAAAAACAATTGTTCGTGAATCGTCGGGAATGGTCGAGGTTAAATGAATGTATGAACATTGTTTCCAAAGTTTCCTAAACTTAACATTACATACTTTGCTCATCGTATCGAAACCATATTAAGATTAAGTTTAAATTTGGTCGGAAATTTCCGGGTCGTTACAGTACCCACCCGTTAAAGAAATTTCGTCCCCGAAATTTGAGTGAGGTCGTCATGGCTAACAATAAAATTATTTTTATGACGTATATGAGTTGATAAATAGAGTTTTATCATTATTGATTAATATAGATAAAACAATTCGATCATGCGAAGCGTACGAGTGAAGTTATCACAAAAGAGTGTAATGAGAAATAAAGATTCGTCTTGACTTTTGACGTATCATGGTAGATTTCAGGAATTTAAGGAATTTAAGAAAATATTCTAATCAGAGGGAAAATGTAATAACATGATTTATTAGCAACTGTTGAAATTACGGAAGAACAGAAATATCAAGGAACTATTTCCGTGATATGCTTAGGGCTTAAGTAGAATGAAAGAGTCGTGTAACATGGCACATGATGAGGTAAGATCTCTGAACCATCATCACGTTCCATTAGAAATTTAGCATGACTTACTGTAATATAATTACGTTGGCCTGACGTCATTATATTATACTAACTCATGCTTCAATTTCCTACACTTCTCCATAATTCAAACTCGAGTTTTAAAGAAATTTAGAAACTAAAATAGTTTCATTTATGATATAACATAGATAGCATGGGAAGATAGATAATTTTGGACGAAGATATTTATTAAGATATCTTCATAAATATTGAAGATATTTATGACGATATTTTGAAATTTCTAGATCGAAGAATGATGAAGAAAATGTTTCCGCAAGGATTTTAACATAACTTCGGAGCAAGATTTTCTCTAAAGATTTCGGCGGATCCAGAATTTCCTGGATTCTTTGAATATAGGGTTTGGTCCTTGTATTTGCCCATGGTCTCCTTCATGGTTAGCTCAATCCGTTTTTCTCTACCAAATTTTCTATCGAGCGTTCCTAACACTTCCTTCTTTATCATCAACTTTTGGCCATTAAGACCATCTACAACATGCTGCTTCGTCAGCATTTTCAAAGTTAACGGATCTGGGTCATCGGTTATCAAACCGAGGTGATTTAAGAAGAATTGTGTTTTTAGATGGTTAAACGCTGATGGTAATATGGTGGAATATAAAAGGTTTCTCGGTAACAATAACAGTGGCAAACGTATATATCAAAGTTATAATAAAGTTGATTCGAATGAAAAGTCGAAGTTGACTTGCTGGAGCTGTGACAAAATTGGCTAATTTGAAAAGGAATTGCAAAGGTATTTTAGGTAATAATAACGCTAAAGGAATTAGCACAGATATGTGTTAAACGTTTACTCAGGTTTCAAGAGCTTTTCTTCCGTAGATGAAGTGCGGCTGGTTCATCCTCTCGATTGAGATTTTTCAAGAATCAAGAAAGATTTGATCACGGATTAGAATTGTCAAGATTCAAATGAGGTTTAAGATGAAATCAAGTGGCAAACTTTTAGTTTCATATGTTATAATTAATATTTTAATTCATTTTTAATTGTCCAAAGTTAGTAGTCCAATAGTTCATATATAGTTTAATATATAACATTCGAATTAATAAATACGTATCGTGACCCGTGTACCGGTCTCAGTATTGATCACAACTCAAACTATATATATATTTTGGAACCAACCTCAACCATGTATAGCTAACTCCTTCATTTACATATAGAGTGTCTATGGTTGTTCCAAGATAAATATATAGATGGGTCAATATGATATGTCGAAACCTTGTATACGTGTCCCGTTATTTAAAGTGCATAAAATAAATACAGAAATTAAATGACGATAAATAAAATTGCGAGAATGTAAATTGCGAGAATGTAAATTGCGATAATTAAATTGCAATAAATAAAATGTAACCAGTTAGCTAGGGACAGTTAGCTAGGAACAGTTAGCGTGGATTCTTAACAATATTTCAATTAGTTAGTTCGTTTGTTTCTAACAAATTTTACTTTGTCCGATGTTTTCTTCATTATGCCACTTGTTGGATTCTGATAGATCAAAATTTAAATATGAAATTGAACGAAAATGGATTCTGTGGTGAACGGATACGTATATCGGTGGTTGTAAGTAGGATAGTAATTGACCGTTGAATCAGATTCGAAGGATGTACAGTGTAACTTATTAATGTGAAATCTAAATATTCCTGAGGTGTTACCTACCCGTTAAAATATTTTCACCATTAACAGTTTGTACAAAAGAAATTTTTTTTTTAATTACAATCTTTATGAAAATATACATACATATATATTTTCTTCATATGTAATTATGGATTTAATGAGTTAATAAGATATTAAACTCATTTGATTTATCATTAGTACTAGATTACATGATCTCTAGAACATTAGAGATTACATAAGCGCCATGTCGAACGAAGATAAATGAGGTAGAACGATACGTAAAGCGAAGATAATCGATGTAGAACGATATGTAGAACGAAAATAAAGTAGATAGAACGATACGTATAACGATGATTAAGCTCGAGGTATAGAATGTGATGTTGAAACTTGGGTTGTTGGTGGTACTGGTGTCGATGTTGGTGGTGCTGTTGGTGCCGGTGATGTTGCTGAAGCTGATAGGTTCTGCTCCATATTTTCCAAAGCTACAACTCGAGCGTGAAATTCGTTGACTTCTTCTATTATTCCGGGATGATTGGCGGTTTGAACAAGGGGATGAATAAGGTTTAGAATTTTAGATAGAATATAATCATGACGAGATATTCAGGAAATGAGAGTGAAAATGATGTTTCGAACTGGTTCGCCGGTAAGTGCTTCAGGTTCGTCGCCAAGAGGTGAATTCGGTTGGTGGAAAAGATCACCTTCTTCTTGCCTCCAATGATTCAGTCGACTACGAACCCATCAGATGGATTGGTTGGTCCATTCCGGTCATACTGCTTTCGGAGCTTGAGTGGGACTCCATATCGGAATCCGAGAGGCTTGAACTAATGGTGAGTTCCATTTTCCTCGGTTAGATAAAGAGTTTTTCGTATGAAATGAATTTCGGATATCGGATGATATTCTAATTACATAGAATATCTATGTATAGTACGGAAGATCTCATAGATTACGGAGAGAATTTTTGGAAACGTGTCAGACAAGACTTAATGTGATGAGATGTGAATTTGTCTGTACACTGTCTATGCAATAATTACAATAAGACGCGTCGAGACTGAAAATGACAAGTAGATATTTTTCGACAATTGGTGGTAAGCAAACACTTTCAACATGCAGACCAGGTTCTAGTCTAGACTCATTAATATAACCTAACAACTACTAGGTCGAAGTCCAGACTCATTAATGCATCTAATCAACTATCAGTTAGACACACTAATGCAAGACCTGGTTCACTAAGACCACCGCTCTGATACCAACTGAAAGGACCCGTCCTTATCCATCTGGACGAAGTCATCAACATTTGGTCCCATTGCGATGATCGACTCCAAGTAATGTCCTTAAAATGAGCAAATGCACAGCGGAAGACTTAATTCGTACCTGAGAATAAACATGCTGAAAAGTGTCAACCAAAAGGTTGGTGAGTTCATAGGTTTATCATAACAATCATTTCAATAAATATATTAATAGACCACAAGATTTCAGTTTATAAATATATGTACACTCGCAAGTGTATAAAACCATTCTGCTTATGTTGAGGCCTCAGTAACCAACCTTAACAATAATATAATAAGTCATCTTCGCAAAGATGGATACGTACACCGGTACTAATAAATAATCCTCGAAGTACTAAACATCCACCCACTAGCTCTTATGTCTAGTGCAGCCTACAGGATGGGGGTGTCAAGCCCGATAGATCTATCTTTAGGATTCGCGCTTACATGTTCTTATATCATATAACTAAATTACCTAGCACATCAATCCGCAGAATATCGTTTATAATCAGTTGTCTCTATTTCGTAAAGCATTTATAAAATATTGCATGTATTCTCAGCCCAAAATATATATTGCAAAAGCAATTAAAAAGGGAGCAAATGAAAGTCACCATACTGTATTTTGTAGTAAAAATACATATGACGACATTAAACAACTGAACAATGCAGGGTTGGTCTCGGATTCACGAACCTATATCATTTATATATATTTATTAACACATATAATTAAAGTCTAATAATTTATGTATTATTATTAATATAACTGTTATTTTAGTAATTAATGTGTTTCATTCTTAACTTAAATATATTTACTTTATATATTATAAATAAATGATTTATATAGTATAGTTCTATTTTTATATAACTAACTTTTATTAAAATATTTATAAAAAAAAATGTTGATACTAGTAATAATAATTAGGGTTAATAATCATGATAATAATAATAAATAATAATAAATATTAATTTGTAGTAATAATGATAATGATACTAGTAGTAAAAATATTAAATATACTAATAAGAATGATGATTTTTAATAACAATACTAATAATCTTAATGATGTTAATAATAATACTTATAATGATGTTAATAGTAATAATAATAATAATAATAATAATAATAATAATAATAATAATAATAATAATAATAATAATAATAATAATAATAATAATAATAATACAAATAATAAAAATAAAGATAACTACCTCAAATAATAAGTTTCAAAAATAAATGCCCTTGCTCGGGCTTGAACCCACGACCTCTCGATAGTCACCAACATCACCAACCATTCATCTGTCGTTCATTTTCTGATTCAATTACTACCCCACAACGTTACAACCTAATCTCTGCTGCTACTTCTTCTAAAATGAGTTAGTCGTTTGTAAAAAAAATACTCATCCCATACACAGAACAATAACCCTAAACAAAACATCAACTCGTTATTTTAGGTATCCCCTACCATCATCTTCAACATCTAGATCGTCATTACCCATCTTCGTGATCACCGAATTATCTTCATCATATTATCGTGTTCCTCATATCATACATCATCATCTTAATAATTAATCATTATAATCTCTTCATCATCGTCATTATTATTTAAATACGTTCATAATCACTATCATGTGAGAGTCGTGGTTGTTTAGACAGACCAGGAGATAAGCAGCCAGGATAGATTCGAATATTTGGGTCTTGCGACAGTTGGATGGTGTAAAACAAGTGGGTCTCATATGGCCCAACTAATAACCTAAGTTCACGGCTCATTTAACACATCAAGGATCCCAGCCCAAGTTGTAAATAAATATCCATTGATAGTGGTAGGGTTTTGTTGCTGGGGAAATAAGTAACAGAAATAGGAATGGAACAAATTTACGGAACAGATTTGTGAGGTTTAGAGATCCAATAATTCGTCCAGCTGTAAGTCATTTTCTCACAACATTCATTTTTTTTTTTAAAGTAGTTAGTGGGATCATGAGTAGATATCGACTCTTCCAGAGGGATAATATATTCCTCCTTTATAAGAACCCGTAATATTAATTGTATTAGATGTATTCAACATAGGTGAGTTCTTGTAGGTTTTTAATCAGGAAACGAATTGAAGGAGAACATCATAGTAACAGTAGTAGAAGAATGGTGGCGATTAGCACATGATAAAAGAGAAAGTGGCAGTGGCTGCAGCAAAACAGAATATATTGACGGGTGTTGGGTTTTGGGATCGAAAAACAGAAGGAGTAGCAAGGTAACATGTAATGGCAAGTGTGTGTTTGTGTTTTAGAGTTGATAAAACTAGACAGAACTTGGTGGAAGTTCACGAGATACAGCAAATCGAAAAGAAGAAAAAAAATGCATAAAGGTGATGGCTTACTATGGTGATGATTCATGGGGTGGTTCATGATCGAACTTAGAGAAAGAGAGAGATTGAAAGTGGTGGTGGTGTTTATTGTTTACAAGAGTGGTGAAACTCTGATTGGTGTTACTAGCGACAGTTGTAGGGTGTGAAATATTGGAAGTGACGGGTTCTTAATGATCACATAAGATAGATGAAGAGAGAGGATAGAGATAAGGGAGAGGGTGAAAGAAGAGAGGTGGAAAATGATGATAGTGATGGAGGCGTTTATGGAGATCATGATGGTCGAAGCTTGATGATAGTGGTGACGGTTCTTGTGGGTTTCTACGGCAACACAAAACTGAAAGTTCTTGGGTGATGGTGGTTAATGTCGATTGGTTTCATTTATCACTGAATAGAATCAATTTGATAGGATGATCACTCGACAGGAGGAATCATTTCAATAGAGGAAAATATATAAAAAAAATAAATTGATATGGACTCACAACCGATTTTGTGTTTACTCTATTGTTTTTAATGCAGTGAAGCTTCGATTACACATAGGAAATAATCAGATGTTGATGTACAACAGTTTGCTATAATTCAACATGCTTTAACATTTTATTTTATTTTATTTATTATTATTATTTTTTTTAAGGTTAATAATTAATAATAATAATACTTTTAATATTATACAAAAATATCATTAATAATATTAATACTAAGTATATTAGTAGTTATTAATAATAATAGTGATATAACTAATAATAACATTCATTTAATATTTATATGTTATATATGTATCACAAATAATTATCATATATATATTTATTTAAAAACAATTGTTCGTGAATCGTCGGGAATGGTCGAGGTTAAATGAATGTATGAACATTGTTTCCAAAGTTTCCTAAACTTAACATTACATACTTTGCTCATCGTATCGAAACCATATTAAGATTAAGTTTAAATTTGGTCAGAAATTTCCGGGTCGTTACATGTAATAACCTTGCTTTTTCCGTCACTTCCGTTAACTATCCGTTAATCGTTTTACCGGTGTGAACTTGATTTTTATATGTGTTTAAGTGTATTAAATGCATACTTGATCCCTGGAGGGTTACGTGAATTAATATGGGTTAATATTAATTAATTAACTTATTTCGGTTAATGAAATACGATAACAACGACACGGTTTGAACAACTGCAAAATTATTTTTCGAGTAACGAAATGCTCGGGTTTATTTTTAATAATTATTTTAATAATTGTTAACTTTGTAAAATATTTAATTTATTGGTATTTTCATATAATAAACGATTGGTTGCGTTTTAACAATCCCCGGGCCTTCGGTACGGTTAAACGACACTTGAAACGGACCACGATTACACATTAATAGACAACACAAGCTCGGGCACCCCTTGTGGGCTCCATTCGGCCAAGACCCATCCCCACCCCTTTAATTTTTGTGTTGGGCCACTAGTTTGTTGTTTTAGTCCATGTGTTAATTTAATTAGGGCCTTTTGGAGATTGAAATAGCAAGTAATCCACAAAACCCTCACAACACCCTATCCAGTCGACTTCTTTTCTCCCTCCCTCCCCTTTGTGGCCGTCGACTTCCATCCCCACACACACCATCAAAAATTGATTTTTAGATTAAACGTTCTATACGAAGATTGCAATTCACATCGATAGCTACGCATTGGTATAAACAATTTAATGATCTAAGGTATAATTCTCTAAAACCTAGTTGATATAGATCTGTAATTGTTAGTGTTTGATAGTGTAAGAGGTCTATTGCTCAAGTCTATATGCGTTATCGTTAATTCGATTGTTTAATGTGATTAGGGTTAATCCCGAAATTGCTTTGAATGATTACAGAAACTTAAATTTGTTGAATATTAAATATTATTACATATTTGGAATCCTCTCAACAAAATTTTTACTTTTAGGCTTTGAATTTGCATATTTTTGTTACCGTATGCGTAAGTTACGATTAAATGAAGTTTTCTTGATTAGTTTGTGATTTATTCGAATTCTGGAAAAACGTGCATGGAATTGAGTTATATACTGATAATAAATGTGTAGAGAATTCAAAAACATTCAATTTAGACTAGGATATCATGCTATTTGGTGTAGTAATGCTCACGTTATGCTTCATCGAATGTTCATGATGAAACTAATTTGCTCGGTAACTTAAAATAAATTCTTAAGGCTATTTGAAATGAGATATTGAATCAAGTCTTTGCATATTTGGAAAAATCATATGTTTAAAGATAACTTTTCATCTAGGCCTTGTTTTATATGGTTTGTATAGCTTGTGTGATCTGCTGAATTGAGCTGAAACAGAACGTCTAACTTGCATGAATAAACTGTACCAATTGCCTAAACAAAAATGTCTCATCTTTTGATATTTGGTAATTTGACTTGTTCTTGAACCATGGCCACTAACCTTGCAATAATTGCATGTCCCTAGCTCCGGTTATGACCATTACGAGATTGGTGCCCAGATTGAAACTGATTTGGTAAACCTTAATTGCACCTTATCTAAAACCTGAATTGTAGACATCGTATGAGGCCCTGGCTATGCTTATTAGAAACATTTATGAGTCTAGTTGTAATCTAGAGTTTTTCATATTACCATGCTTTATGTTCTATGAACTATGTGCGTTGTTTGCAATTTGTGCATGAACTTTAAGCTAAATGATAAACTGTGAATGCGTACTTGACAAACCGTGAACTAAAACATGTTAGTTGACTTAGGATTAACATGTTGAGCAAGATTGCATGATCTACTGATATGGTCAACTTTAGTTGAATACTTTGACCAAGTTTGACTTTTAGTTTGACTTTGGTTGACTTTTGTTGACTTGCTTGGACTAGTTGACTAAGTGTTGACTTTTACTTTGAAACGCATCGAGTCGAGCAATAGGACAACTTACTATATGAAACCATTAGTGTAGAAGATATATATATATATTTATCAATCCTATATACGTATACTTAGGTTGCGTTACTCGGCAGTAAACTGTACAAGTTATTTCGCTTACTTTTCGTACAGAGCTTTTTCAAAGGTGAGTCTACAGTCCCGCTTTTTACATATTTTATGGGATGAGAATACACACTATTACATTTACATTTTTGCAAATGCTTTTACTTTTGACACGAGTACTATTATTACATATTGAGTTATTGTTCACAAAGCTCCTAGCTTGAATTCTTTTATTACCTTCAGGTAAGCACAATTTAGATGGATGGATCCGTTAGGTTAGACAAACCTCACCCTACTATAACTGTGGTGCATTTACTTTGAACTGTTTGTACACTCGAACAAGTGTATACGTTTTACGGGGTAAAGGATAAGTCTAGTGTACACTATACACCGGTCTTTATGCTAGTATTCAGGTGCTCATGGATTATGTAACATTTTGCAACTTTGGGTTGTGCTTATTGAAATCTTGTGGTCAAATGCAAATGAACTATTTTTTTGAATGGTGTTTTTAGATACTATTTTGCGGTACTTAAAACCATGGTTTATAAATAAGAGAAATAAAACTTGACATGATATTGTCCATAAACATTTGAAACAGGACACAGTGTTGTCTACAAACTTTAAACATTAAACCATTGTGGTCTCATACGTTGTAATTGGTCACTTAAACTTGTGTTTTGCAAACAGGAGAAACAAAACATTTTTGAATGTCATACACAACTGAACTTGACATTGATGTACACAAACAGACTAAAACTTGACAAATATTGTCTGCAAACTTTTAATATTAAACCTTGGTGGTCTTTCACTAATAAACGTTTTCTGAAAATTGTTTCTTAAATATACTGTATTGTTTACCTAAAACCTGTAGATTCACTCAACATTATTGTTGACCCGTTTTGCATGTTATTTCTCAGGTATTAATTGCTTCCGCTGTAAAACATTGATGTTACGTAGATATCAAGCCAAGCACTGGGACCAGAGTTAACATTCCGTTAATGGATTTTTGACTGGGTGTTATAACTGCGCTAGCAGATAAACTGTTGTTACCAACTTCGGAAATCTGTCTATGTTTCCTTTCTTCCAAGATATTGTCTACGAAAATCTTTGTGCCATGTATTAATCAAAGTAGTTCTATAACTTAGACTAGTGCGCACGGTCGCAAATACCCAGCGCACCCCTGCCTTTGAAGGGGTATTTTCTCTAACCCCCATGCGGCAGAAGCTCATTTGGCGACGAGCTAGACATTATTACTGTAGTGACCCGAACTTTTCCATGTTTATATATATTAAATGAAATTGATATTTACATGATTAAGTGTTTCCAACATGTTAAGCAATCAAACTTGTTAAGACTTGATTAATTGAAATAGGTTTCATATAGACAATTGACCACCCAAGTTGACCGGTGATTCACGAACGTTAAAACTTGTAAAAACTATATGATGACATATATATGATTATATATATAGTTAACATGATATTATGATAAGTAAGTATCTCATTATGTATTTTTACAATGAGTTATATACATAAAATTGTGTTTATTGAATTAAGAAACTCGAAACGATATATATAACGATTATCGTTATAACAACGTCTTACTAATTACATATGAATCATATTAAGATATTGTTACACTATGTTTAATCATGATAAATGATAAGTAAACATGTCATTATGTATATTAACAATGAACTACATATGTAAAAACAAGACTACTAACTTAAGGATTTCGAAACGAGACGTATATATAGCGATTATCTTTGTAACGACATTTAAATGTATATATATCATATTAAGATATATTAATATATCATAATATCATGATAATATAATAATTTAACATCTCATTAGATATAATAAACATTAGGTTAACAACATTTAACAAGATCGTTAACTTAAATGTTTCAAATCAACATTTACATGTAACGACTAACGATGACTTAACGACTCAGTTAAAATGTATATACATGTAGTGTTTTAATATGTATTCATACACTTTTGAAAGACTTCAAGACACTTATCAAAATACTTCTACTTAACAAAAATGCTTACAATTACATCATCGTTCAGTTTCATCAACAATTCTACTCGTATGCACCCGTATTCGTACTCGTACAATACACAGCTTTTAGATGTATGTACTATTGGTATATACACTCCAATGATCAGCTCTTAGCAGCTCATGTGAGTCACCTAACATATGTGGGAACCATCATTTGGCAACTAGCATGAAATATCTCATAAAATTACAAAAATATGAGTAATCATTCATGACTTATTTACATGAAAATAAAATTACACATCCTTTATATCTAATCCATATACCAACGATCAAAAACACCTACAAACACTTTAATTCTTCAATTTTCTTCATCTAAGTGATCTCTCTCAAGTTCTATCTTCAAGTTCTAAGTGTTCTTCATAAATTCTATAAGTTCTAGTTTCATAAAATCAAGAATACTTCCAAGTTTGCTAGCTTACTTCCAATCTTGTAAAGTGATCATTCAACTTCAAGAAATCTTTCTTATTTACAGTAAGATATCTTTCTAATACAAGGTAATACTCATATTCAAAATTTGATTCAATTTCTATAACTATAACTATCTTATTTCGAGTGGAAATCTTACATGAACTTGTTTTCGTGTCATGATTCTGCTTCAAGAACTTTCAAGCCATCCAAGTTAATCCTTCTAACTTGACTTTTAAAATCAACTAAACACATGTTCTATATCTATATGATATGCTAACTTAATGATTTAAAATCGAAAAACACCCGGATATACGCCGTTGTAGTAACACCGTGGGCTGTTTTGGGTTAGTTAATTAAAAACTATGATAAATTTTTTTTTAAAGTTCTTCTTATGGGAAAATGATTTTTCTTATGAACATGAAACTATATCCAAAAATCATGGTTAAACTCAAAGTGAAAGTATGTTTTCCAAAATGGTCATCTAGACGTCGTTCTTTCGACTGAAATGACTACCATTACAAAAACGACTTGTAACCTGTAATTCAAACTATAAACTTATACTTTTTCTGTATAGATTCATAAATTTAAGTTCAATATGAAACCATAGCAATTGGATTCACTCAAAACGGATTTAAAACGAAGAAGTTATGGGTAAAACAAGATTGGTTATTTTTGCTTGTTGTAGCTACGTGAAAATTGGTAACAAATCTATATTAATCATATCCTATCTAACTTATATTGTATTATACATGTATTCTAATATATTATGTAATCTTGGGATACCATAGACACATATGCAAATGTTTTGACATATCATATCGACCCATCTATATATATTATTTGGAACAACCATAGACACTCTATATGCAGTAATGTTGGAGTTAGCCATACAGGGTTGAGGTTGATTCCAAAAATATATATAGTTTGAGTTGTGATCTAGCCTAAGACATGTATACACTGGGTCGTGGATTGATTCAAGATAATATATATCGATTTATTTCTGTACATCTAATTATGGACAACTAGTTGTAGGTTACTAACGAGGACAGCTGACTTAATAAACTTAAAACATTAAAACGTATTAAAAATGTTGTAAATATATTTTGAACATACTTTGATATATATGTACATATTTGTTATAGGTTCCTGAATCGACCAGTGGTCAAGTCTTACTTCCCGACGAAGTAAAAATCTGTGAAAGTGAGTTATAGTCCCACTTTTAAAATCTAATATTTTGGGATGAGAATACATGCAGTTTTTTAAATGTTTTACGAAATAGACACAAGTAAATGAAACTACATTATATGGGTGAATGATCGAAGCCGAATATGCCCCTTTTGCTTGGTAGCCTAAGAATTAGTAAACCGATCTACTAATTGACGCTAATCCTAAAGATAGATCTATTGGGCCTAACGAACCCCATCCAAAGTATCGGATGCTTTAGTACTTCGAATTCGTTTTTATCATGTTCGAAGGATTTCCCGGAATTATAGGGGATATTCTTATATGCATCTTGTTAATATCGGTTACCAGGTGTTCACCATATGAATGATTTTTATCTCTATGTATGGGATGTATATTGAAATATGAAATCTTGTGGTCTATTATTATGATTTGATAATATATAGGTTAAACCTATAACTCACCAACATTTTAATTGACGTTTTAAGCATGCTTATTCTCAGGTGATTATTAACAGCTTCTGTTGTTGCATACTAAAATAAGGACAAGATTTGGAGTCCATGCTTGTATGATATTATGTAAAAACTGCATTCAAGAAACTTATTTTTGATGTAATATATTCTTATTGTAAACCATTATGTAATGGTCGTGTGTAAATGGTATATTTTAGATTATCATTATTTGATAATCTACGTAATGCTTTTTAAACCTTTATAGATAAAATAAAGGTTATGGTTGTTTTAAAAATGAATGCAGTCTTTGAAAAACGTCTCATATAGAGGTCAAAACCTCGCGATGAAATCAATTAATATGGAACGTTTATAAATAATATGAATGGGACATTTCAGTTGGTATCCGAGCGTTGGTCTTAGAGAACTAGAAATTTGCATTAGTGTGTCTTATCGAGTTTGTTAGGATACATTAGTGAGTCTGGACTTCGACCGTGTTTTCTTTAAAAACGATTGCTTAACACTTTTGTTGGAAACTATATATTATTAACATGTAAATATTATGTGATATATTAACCTCTTAATGTGTTTGATATTGTGTGATAGATGTCTACCACTAGTACAAATCCCATCGGTTCACCTAATAATAATAAAGATTCGAATATATTTTGGGAAGATTCACAAATTCCCGAAGAGGAAACGGAAGAAGAGGAAACGGAAGAGGAGGAACCGGAAGAGGAGGAACCGGAAGAAGAGGAACCGGAAGAGGAGGAACCGGAAGAGGAGGAACCGGAAGAAGAAGAGGTTCCGGAGGAAGAAATATTGATACCTATAGTAAATCGATTAAATAAAAGAAAATCCTCAACCAACGGACCAAAGTTAATAATGGTCAATGGTGTTTCCGCCGAGGAAGCAAAATATTGGGAAGATTACCAATTTTCCGATGAATCGGATCCCGATGAGGATTCCGATGATGTTATAGAAATTACCTCGACCCAATTTAATAAAAGCGAAAGAAAATAATAAGGAAAAAGGTATAAAAATAGAGAAACCCGATTCCAACACCGATGAACTTTATATGTATCGACAACATCCGTATTTCCTAAAATGTAACAATAACCCAGGAACCTCTAAACCACCAGGTTTTTCTAAACCATTATGGAAAACGACGGCTCGTATTAGAGGAACACCATATATTCCTAGAAAATTAGGAAAACGAACCAAGTCCGAAGAAGAAGAAACCAGTGATTCAGATTAGAGGGTTGTAATCATGTTGTGTATTATATGTATTGTAGTATGCTTGTACTTTTATGTTCTATGTAAAAAATTGCTTGTATTGTTTGTTAATTATCTTTTACGAATCTAATCCTTGTCTATTTTACAGTATAAAAAAAAAATGGACGTTAAGGGTAGACAACCGAATATTTTAGAAGACCTACAAGAGGATATGATTGAGGAAATCTTGTCTAGAGTCGGTCAGAATTCATCAGCACATTTATTTATGGCGAAATTAACTTGTCAAACATTTGAAAGACTTTCCGGAAATGCCTTAGTTTATAAAAGGCTTTCCTTTGATAGGTGGGGTATATCACATTGGGGAGACCGTAAGTTACGCCGTGTTTTCTTTAAAGCATTAAATGCGGGGAACCCAAATGCAATTTTACGCTACGGGTTAAGAACCTATTTTGACTCAACATATCCCAACATAGGATTTCGTGAATTAGAAAGAGCTGCTAACATGCAACATAAAGAAGCATGTTATGCTTACGGGTTAGTGATGTTCGCTTCTTACCAAAGTGAGAAAAAGAACATTGGATTGCAACTTTTAAATAAAACCTTCCCACAAGTGACGGATTCAGTAGTTGGGGTGAGAAACAAGGTTTTTAGATTATTACGGGGCTGTTGGACATTACGAAACCCTCGTCCTTTTGACGACATTACAACATGCTGCCTAGCCAATGGTCATAATGGTTATTTTCCACAAGACCAAGGATGGGAAGTCGTCTTAGTAAAACCAGAATGCATGACTTGTTTCTGGACTTATGAATTACGTGTCTTTATTTCCTTTGCTGAACAACTTGCGTATTAACTAGATTTATCTTCAAAACTGTCCTGTATCAAAGTGTATTATATTTCATGTTATATGTAATATAGCGATGTTGTAAGTTTGAAGAATATTTATATGTGATATATTATTATAATCAGATTTTCATATGGAATTGTAGTAGTTGAATTGTATATTAGCTACTAAGTATGAACTTAACGAGTAGTTAGTACCCGAATTTAAACTTATAAAACGCTAATATGAAGAAAAAGCTTTTATAAATGATTTCATATTATGCTACGAAATACTATTGACTACTCTTAATATTCTGTTTGATTAACTCGATTCAGTTGGCTATTTTGAAGGAAATGGCACCGACTACTCGACACACCATGAATATGAGCGAAGAGGAATTTCGTACCTTTCTTGCTGCAAACATAGCCGCAGTACAGGCTGCGCTACATACCAACAATAACTCTGAATCTAGCAATGCAGCTAACGGTGCAAGAAATCGTGTAGGATGCTCCTACAAAGAATTCAATGCCTGCAAACCTTTGGAATTTGATGGAATCAAAGGACCAATTGGATTGAAACGGTGGACCGAGAAAGTCGAATCGGTGTTTGTCATAAGTAAGTGTACTGAAGAGGACAAAGTTAAGTACGCTATGTATACCTTCACAGGTACTGCGTTAACGTGGTGGAACACCTATCTTGAACAGGTAGGACAAAATGCTGCTTACGCACTACCGTGGTCGGCATTCAAGCAATTGATAAACGAGCAGTACCGTCCTAGAAACGAAGTCAATAAACTCAAGGCAGAACTTAGAGAGTTACGAACGCAAGGGTTCGACGTTACCACATATGAACGACGATTCACAGAGTTGTGCCTATTGTGTCCGGGAGCATTCGAAGATGAAGAAGAGAAGATCTACGCATTTGTAAAAGGGTTACCAGTAAGGATTCAAGAAGATGTGAGTTCACACGAGCCCACTTCTATACAGAAGGCAAGTTGAATGGCTCATAAACTCATAAATCAGATTGAGGGAAGAATTAAAGAGCAGGCGGCTGAAAAAGCCAACACGAAACAACTCAAGAGGAAGTGGGAGGAAAACGGTGAAGAGAGTCACCAGTACAACAACAACAACAATAACAACCACAATCGCAACAACTATCCCAACAAGCGCAACAACAATCGCAACAATAACCGCAATCCTAACAATAACTACAACAAATATCCCAACAACAACAACAACTACAACAACCGTTTCAACAACAATAACAACCCCAACAACAACCTCAATAACAACAACGGCAACAAAAACCAAAAACAGCCATGTCATAGGTGTGAAGAAAATCATCAGGGTTTTTGCACGACATTTTGCAACAGGTGTAAAAGAAATGGTCATAGTGCGATAAAGTGTGAGGTCTACGGACCAAAGTTTAACAGAACTAAAGGAACAAATAATGTCGGAACAAGTAATGCCGAAACAAATAGTGTCGGAGCAAGTAATACCAACGCTGTTTGTTATAAATGTGGAAAACCGGGCCACATTATTAGAAATTGCCCGAATCAGGGGAATACTAATGGGCAGGGTCATGGAAGAGTTTTCAATATTAATGCGGCAGAAGCACAGGAAGACCCGGAGCTTGTTACGGGTACGTTTCTTATTGACGATAAATCTGCTTATGTTTTATTTGATTCGGGTGCGGATAAAAGCTATATGAGTAGAGAATTTTGTGCTAAATTAAGTTGCCCATTGACGCCTTTGGATAGTAAATTTTTACTCAAATTAGAAAACGGTAAATTAATTTCAGCAGATAATATATGTCGGGAGGAGAAATTAAACTGGGGGATGAAACATTTAAAATTGATTTAATACCAGTTGAGTTAGGGAGTTTTGACGTAAAAATTGGCATGGACTTGTTGAAAAAGGTGAGAGCAGAGGTCGTTTGTTACAAAAATGCGATTCACATTATGCGTGAAAAAGGAAAACCTTTAATGGTGTACGGAGAAAAGAACAACGCGAAATTAAATCTTATTAGTAGTTTTGAAGGCGCAAAAACTAATAAGAAAAGGTTGTTACGTCATTCTAGCACACATCGAGGAAGTTAAACCTGAAGAAAAGAACATCAGTGATGTTCCCTTCGCAAAAGAATTTCCCGATGTATTTCTGAAAGAATTACCGGGATTACCCCCACATCGATCCGTTGAATTTCAAATAGACCTTGTACCAGGAGCTGCACCAATAGCTCGTGCTCCATACAAACTCGCACCCAACGAAATGAAAGAATTACAAAGTCAGTTACAGGAACTTTTAGAGCGTGGTTTCATTCGACCAAGCACATCACCATGGGGAGCTCCTATTTTGTTTGTCAAGAAGAAAGATGGTACATTCAGGTTGTGTATCGACTACCAAGAGTTGAACAAACTTACCATCAAGAACCGCTACCCACTACCGAGAATCGACGACTTATTTGATCAACTACAAGGCTTGTCTGTTTATTTGAAGATCGATTTACGTTCTGGATATCATCAAATGCGGGTGAAGGAGGATGATATTCCAAAGACTGCTTTTAGGACGCGTTACGGTCATTACGAGTTTATGGTTATACTGTTTGGATTGACTAACACACCAGCTGTGTTCATGGACCTCATGAACCGAGTGTGTGGGTCATATCTTGACAAGTTTGTCATTATTTTCATCGATGACATACTTATTTACTCGAAGAATGATCAAGAGCACGAAGAACATTTGAGAAAAGTGCTAGAGTTGCTGAGAAAAGAAAAACTGTACACTAAGTTTTCAAAGTGTGCATTTTGGTTAGAAGAAGTTCAATTCCCCGATTACATAGTGAACAAAGAAGGTATTCAAGTGGATCCAGCAAAGATTGAAACCGTTGAAAAGTGGGAAACCCCGAAAACTCCGAAACACATACGCCAGTTTTTAGGACTAGCTGGTTACTACAGAAGGTTCATCCAAGACTTTTCCAGAATAGCAAAACCCTTGACTGCATTAACGCATAAAGGGAAGAAATTTGAATGGAAAGATGAACAAGAGAAAGCGTTTCAATTGTTAAAGAAAAAGTTAACTACGGCACCTATATTGTCATTACCTGAAGGGAATGATGATTTTGTGATATATTGTGATGCCTTAAAGCAAGGTCTCGGTTGTGTATTAATGCAAGGGAACGAAAGTAATTGCTTATGTGTCTAGACAATTGAAGATTCACGAACAGAATTATACGACGCATGATTTGGAATTAGGCGAGGTTTTTTTTGCATTAAAGACTTGGAGGCACTACTTATATGGGTCAAAAGTATTATATATACCGACCACAAAAGTCTTCAACACATATTTAATCAGAAACAACTGAACATGAGGCAGTGCAGATGGATTGAATTGTTGAATGATTATGACTTTAAGATTCGTTATCACCCGGGGAAGGCAAATGTGGTAGCCGACGCCTTGAGCAGAAAGGACAGAGAACCCATTCGAGTAAAAGCTATGAATATAATGATTCACACTAACCTTACTACTCAAATAAAGGAGGCGCAACAAGGAGTTTTAAAAGAGGGAAATTTAAAGGATGAAATACCCAAAGGATCGGAGAAGCATCTTAATATTCGGGAAGACGGAACCCGATATAGGGCTGAAAGGATTTGGGTACCAAAATTCGGAGATATGAGAGAAATGGTACTTAGAGAAGCTCATAAAACCAGATACTCAATACATCCTGGAACGGGGAAGATGTACAAGGATCTCAAGAAACATTTTTGGTGGCCGGGTATGAAAGCCGATGTTGCTAAATACGTAGGGGAATGTTTGACGTGTTCTAAGGTCAAAGCAGAGCATCAGAAACCATCAGGTCTACTTCAACAACCTGAAATCCCGGAATGGAAATGGGAAAACATTACCATGGATTTCATCACTAAATTGCCAAGGACTGCAAGTGGTTTTGATACTATTTGGGTAATAGTTGATCGTCTCACCAAATCAGCACACTTTCTGCAAATAAGAGAAGATGACAAGATGGAGAAGTTAGCATGACTGTATTTGAAGGAAGTCATCTCCAGACATGGAATACCAATCTCTATTATCTCTGATAGGGATGGCAGATTTATTTCAAGATTCTGGCAGACATTACAGCAAGCATTAGGAACTCGTCTAGACATGAGTACTGCTTATCATCCACAAACTGATGGACAGAGCGAAAGGATGATACAAACGCTTGAAGACATGCTACGAGCATATGTTATTGATTTCGGAAACAGTTGGGATCGACACCTTCCGTTAGCAGAATTTTCCTACAAAAACAGCTACCATTCAAGCATTGAGATGGCGCCATTTGAAGCACTTTATGGTAGAAAGTGCAGGTCTCTGATTTTTTGGAGTGAAGTGGGGGATAGACAGATTACGGGTCCGGAGATAATACAAGAAACTACCGAGAAGATCATCCAAATTCAACAACGGTTGAAAATCGCCCAAAGTCGACAAAAGAGCTACGTCGACATTAAAAGAAAAGATATAGAATTTGAAATTGGAGAGATGGTCATGCTTAAGGTTGCACCTTGGAAAGGCGTTGTTCGATTTGGTAAACGAGGGAAATTAAATCCAAGGTATACTGGACCATTCAAGATTATTGATCGTGTCGGACCAGTAGCTTACCGACTTGAGTTACCTCAACAACTCACGGCTGTACATAACACTTTCCAAGTCTCAAATTTGAAGAAATGTTTTGCTAAAGAAGATCTCACTATTCCGTTAGACGAAATCCAAATCAAAGAAAAACTTCAATTCATCGCAGAACCCGTCGAAATAATGGATCGTGAGGTTAAAAGACTTAAACAAAACAAGATACCAATTGTTAAGGTTCGATGGAATGCTCGTAGAGGACCCGAGTTCACCTGGGAACGAGAAGATCAGATGAAGAAGAAATACCCGTACTTATTTCCAGAAGATACGTCAACACCTCCAACTGCTTAAAATTTCGGGACGAAATTTATTTAACGGGTAGGTACTGTAGTGACCCGAACTTTTCCATGTTTATATATATTAAATGAAATTGATATTTACATGATTAAGTGTTTCTAACATGTTAAGCAATCAAACTTATTAAGACTTGATTAATTGAAATAGGTTTCATATAGACAATTGACCACCCAAGTTGACAGGTGATTCACGAACGTTAAAACTTGTAAAAACTATATGATGACATATATATGATTATATATATAGTTAACATGATATTATGATAAGTAAGTATCTCATTATGTATTTTAACAATGAGTTATATACATAAAATTGTGTTTATTGAATTAAGAAACTCGAAATGATATATATAACTATTATCGTTATAACAACGTCTTACTAATTACATATGAATCATATTAAGATATTGTTACACTATGTTTAATCATGATAAATGAAAATTAAACATGTCATTATGTATATTAACAATGAACTACATATGTAAAAACAAGACTACTAACTTAAGGATTTCGAAACGAGACATATATGTAACGATTATCGTTGTAACGACATTTAAATGTATATATATCATATTAAGATATACTAATGCATCATAATATCATGATAATATAATAATTTAACATCTCATTAGATATAATAAACATTGGGTTAACAACATTTAACAAGATCATTAACTTAAAGGTTTCAAATCAACATTTACATGTAACGACTAACGATGACTTAACGACTCAGTTAAAATGTATATACATGTAGTGTTTTAATATGTATTCATACACTTTTGAAAGACTTTAAGACACTTATCAAAATACTTCTACTTAACAAAAATGCTTACAATTACATCCTCGTTCAGTTTCATCAACAATTCTACTCGTATGCACCCGTATTCTTACTCATACAATACACAGCTTTTAGATGTATGTAATATTGGTATATACACTCCAATGATTAGCTCTTAATAGCCCATGTGAGTCACCTAACACATGTGGGAACCATCATTTGGCAACTAGCATGAAATATCTCATAAAATTACAAAAATATGAGTAATCATTCATGACTTATTTACATGAAAACAAAATTACACATCCTTTATATCTAATCCATATACCAACGATCAAAAACACCTACAAACACTTTCATTATTCAATTTTCTTCATCTAAGTGATCTCTATCAAATTCTATCTTCAAGTTCTAAGTGTTCTTCATAAATTCTATAAGTTCCAGTTTCATAAAATCAAGAATACTTCCAAGTTTTCTAGCTTACTTCCAATCTTGTAAAGTGATCATTCAACTTTAAGAAATATTTCTTATTTATAGTAAGATATCTTTCTAATACAAGGTAATACTCATATTCAAAATTTGATTCAATTTCTATAACTATAACTATCTTATTTCGAGTGAAAATCTTACATGAACTTGTTTTCGTGTCATGATTCTGCTTCAAGAACTTTCAAGCCATCCAAGTTAATCCTTCTAACTTGACTTTTAAAATCAACTAAACACATGTTCTATATCTATATGATATGCTAACTTAATGATTTAAAACCGAAAAACACAAAAAACACCGTAAAACCGGATATACGCCGTTTTAGTAACACCGCGGGTTGTTTTGGGTTAGTTAATTAAAAACTATGATAAATTTTGATTTTAAAGTTCTTCTTATGGGAAAATTATTTTTCTTATGAACATGAAACTATATCCAAAAATCATGGTTAAACTCAAAGTGAAAGTATGTTTTCCAAAAT
Organism: Rutidosis leptorrhynchoides; assembly: GCF_046630445.1. Classification (NCBI taxonomy): domain Eukaryota; kingdom Viridiplantae; phylum Streptophyta; class Magnoliopsida; order Asterales; family Asteraceae; genus Rutidosis; species Rutidosis leptorrhynchoides. The sequence continues at coordinate 277,131,796 of NC_092339.1, read as the reverse complement.
GGTCATCTAGACGTCGTTCTTTCGACTGAAATGACTACCTTTACAAAAATGACTTGTAACCTGTAATTCCAACTATAAACTTATAATTTTTCTGTATATATTCATAAATTTAAGTTCAATATGAAACCATAGCAATTGGATTCACTCAAAACGGATTTAAAACGAAGAAGTTATGGGTAAAACAAGATTGGTTATTTTTGGTTGTTGTAGCTACGTGAAAATTGGTAACAAATCTATATTAATCATATCCTAGCTTACTTATATTGTATTATACATGTATTCTAATATATTATGTAATCTTGGAATACCATAGACACATATGCAAATGTTTTGACATATCATATCGACTCATCTATATATATTATTTGAAACAACCATAGACACTCTATATGCAGTAATGTTGGAGTTAGCTATACAAGGTTGAGGTTGATTCCAAAAATATATATAGTTTGAGTTGTGATCTAGCCTAAGACTTGTATACACTGGGTCGTGGATTGATTCAAGATAATATATATCGATTTATTTCTGTACATCTAATTGTGGACAACTAGTTGTAGGTTACTAACGAGGACAGCTGACTTAATAAACTTAAAACATTAAAACGTATTAAAAATGTTGTAAATATATTTTGAACATACTTTGATATATATGTACATATTTGTTATAGGTTCGTGAATCGACCAGTGGCCAAGTCTTACTTCCCGACGAAGTAAAAATCTGTGAAAGTGAGTTATAGTCCCACTTTTAAAATCTAATATTTTGGGATGAGAATACATGCAATTTTTTAAATGTTTTACGAAATAGACACAAGTAAATGAAACTACATTATATGGGTGAATGGTCGACGCCGAATATGCCCCTTTTCTTGGTAGCCTAAGAATTAGTAAACCGATCTATAATTGACGCGAATCCTAAAGATAGATCTATTGGGCCTAACGAACCCCATCCAAAGAACCGGATGCTTTAGTACTTCGAATTCGTTTTTATCATGTCCGAAGGATTTCTCGGAATGATAGGGGATATTCTTATATGCATCTTGTTAATGTTGGTTACCAGGTGTTGACCATATGAATGATTTTTATCTCTATGTATGGGATGTATATTGAAATATGAAATCTTGTGGTGTATTATTATGATTTGATAATATATAGGTTAAACCTATAACTCACCAACATTTTTGTTGAGGTTTTAAGCATGTTTATTCTCAGGTGATTATTAACAGCTTCCGCTATTGCATACTAAAATAAGGACAAGATTTGGAGTCCATGCTTGTATGATATTATGTAAAAACTGCATTCAAGAAACTTATTTTTGATGTAATATATTCTTATTGTAAACCATTATGTAATGGTCGTGTGTAAACGGTATATTTTAGATTATCATTATTTGATAATCTACGGAATGATTTTTAAACCTTTATAGATAAAATAAAGGTTATGGTTGTTTTAAAAATGAATGCAGTCTTTGGAAAACGTCTCATATAGTGGTCAAAACCTCGCGATGAAATCAATTAATATGGAACGTTTATAAATAATATGAACGGGACATTTCAATTACCGTAGGGCGATGAACATTGGGTTGTCCTAACCCTACCCGCGTAAAATACGAGATCTGCAAATCATGACTATAAGTGATAGGGTTGGTCGCCCTTAACCTCAATCCTAAGTGTTGGCGCACTTAGAAGACTCTCGATGCGTAAACACGGGTGTGTAGTTTAATTCTATGTTGTATGCACGACAACATATATGATAAATTACGTGTTGGCATGCCTTGAGTATAATATACGATTAACGAATTGAACTTCGTTTGAGCCACGCACATAACGTGTTAAATACAATAAGTCGATATACGCATAATTGGTGTCACCTCAAATCAAAAGCGCAAAGCTATACCCGGATCTATGTATACTCAAAAAATTACGTGAACAATAAAGACAATAACATAATCAACAATAAACATTACTTAAACTTAAAACAATATCATTTCATAGTCCGTTTACAAAAAGTGCAGAGCGCATACAATACATAAATAAAAATTAAAATGCAGCATTCAACAGTTGTTCGGCGGTCACGTTTGCATTTTGGAACATCTCAGCAAGGTTAGGCACAAACACGTGCTCCAATTCTACCAAGGCAGCGCCCTCCGTCTCGATAGCACCCGAAGGCAACTTCTTGGCAAAGTCAGGTGGCGGGAAGGCATGAACTTCAATGTGTTTCTTTACAAACTCCAAAAACCTGCACCTTTCAGTTGCATTTATGGCACGATAAGCCTTAGTGAATAGATCATTCACTGTTGGCGATTTGCAAGCATGTGAAACCAAAACTGGAAGCCCAAGCTTCAGTGTCACAAACAGATCCCAGGCATACCTACGCAACTCCTCCAACATGTTGAGCTGCGCGACATGCTCCTCAGCCGCCCTGCAAAGATCAGTGTTAATATCTTTAAGAGACTCTTCGCTGAGCTTCAGCTGGTCCCTTTCGGCCCTAGCTAATTTAAGTTCTTTAAAAAGCGCACCGTTATCAGATGACGCTTGCACAACAGCAGCCTCAGCATGGGCACGCGCGACCTGCGCTGCCTTGAGATCATTGTGGAGCGCGTTGATGCAATCCCGCGCATCCTGCACGCTCAGGACCTCTTGACCCGGGACTCTCCATTCAAGAGAGCATACTTTCCCTTGATTCTGTGGATGTCACGTAAAAGGTTGGTAAGTGACGTCTACACGTCCATGTATAGATCAGCCACGGGATCCTTCTCAAAATATGTCAACGTGCCAGCAAAAATGTACTCAGTCAAGAACTTTAGCTGAGTCATGGCAGGACTAACGGGCACGTCAAAATACTTCTTCGGGTGGTTAAACTCCATAACCACATCCGGAGGAGCGCCGTCGCCAGCATCTGCGCAATAAAAACAGGCATACGCGCGTTAGAATATATGATGACCAAGCCAAGGACAATTATAAGAAGTCATGAGAAACGAAAAATGCGTACCAGTCTTCTTATTATTCTTCTTATGGGACCTCTCTTCACCCTTATCTGCGTGTTTGCGATTCTTCTTCTTCTCTGAAGAAGCGTCTTTGTCGGCCTAGTTACCCTGACCTTCAGCAGAGGGAGTGGGGGCCCTAGTGTCGTGGTCACTGTTCTCCACATCAATATGAGGGACCCCCTCCTCCTCAATAGGAGTGACCCCCTCGGGCCCATCAATTTTGCCAGCAACAGGAGGAGGGACGCCTCCCTCAGTGCGCGACTTCCCTCGATCACCTCACCTTCATGAGCAGCCGTGATCTCATCCAACTCCTCGTCCTCTAGAATAGTAATGATTGGCATGACTGAAAAGAAAACACAAGATAAGGTCAGATTAACACAATTAATAAATAAAAAATTAATATTATAAAGTATAAAGCAAGTACGCGCTATCCAGCATACCCCTGTCCATGGTACATCAAGACAGGCATGTTGGGGGGATAAGTGTAAACTTGGCCATCATGAAGATTGTCGTTGTCATATATGCGCACAGGAAGTTGCTTGCCAATGCAAAGGCGGAACATACGATCCTCATCCGGAGTCATCGTAGGCTTATCGTTCAAATTATTATCGGCACCAGAGTATCATTCACGCGCTCTCACACAAGAATACAAAATAAAGGTGTTATCAACAAAGAAGAAAGAGTTCTTCCAATTCTCGCGCATGCCAACCTTGGTAGGCTGAACAAACTTCACGTGCTCCCTAAAAGAATACCAACCATTTTCGTACGGTTGATAGGAATACACATTCCTAAACAAATTCATTATGGGGATAAAGTTATGCCCCCTGTACCACATCTCGAAGAAAGAAATGTAATACGCGCTATATGGATGAAGCTTCCCAACGCCAATACTAAAGAAGTGGAGTACATATAAGAAAAAGGTGGTAGAAGGATATTGAATATTTTCATACTTTATGACCTTTGAATATATGGCGATTTTGTTAGAAGGGGGATCGTTAGCACATTGTTTGCGTTTGGGAGCAACAGGCTTTAACGCTCGAATTGGGGGATCGTCCATCATAATCTCCTCAAGATCCTCACGAGTGATAACAGAAGAGATCTCCCCAACATTTTTGCTTTCAGCAATAGAAGTAGAGGAAGACGTGGTGTTTTAAATAAAAAGAGAAGCAGGTATAAGGAGTCTAACCTGATGATGGTAGAAATGAAGCAAGAAATAGGCGTTGAATCAAATGCACAAGAGGAAAAGATGAGAGAAGATATGTAGGAGGTAAATTTTTTATGAAAAGTTTTGAAGCTATTTATAGGGAAGATTTTGAGTAGAAAACGTGGAAAAAAGGAACACGTGTCATCACCGTACATGTGTCGTAGGGCGATGGTTGTAAGACCCTGACTTCACTTTCAGCAGGCAGCGCGCCGCGCAAATGGACGCGCATCGCGCAAAAGTAGCTGGCATACTGATTCGTTATTTTAGTGATTTAAAAGGGGTATGTGGGTCTTTTCACTGGGGTGGCTGGTTTGAGGCCCGAAAACTGATCCAACCTTATCCTTTATCCCATTTTATCCTCATTTCTTCATCTTTACACTCTCATCTTATCTTAGAGAGAGAGAGAGAGATAGATTTTTAGAGTGAGAGAGCTTGATTTGAGGAAGAAGAAGTTGAAATCTCTCTAAGGTGCAAGTGTTAAAGTTGTTTATCTCTTTCCTAGCTACATTTTGGTAGTGGTGGTAAGTCCTAACTCCGAATTTCATTTATTTTGATGTTAGGGTTTGAACTTGCATGTTCTTTAAAAAAACCCATCTAGCTCATAAATAGGTGTTTGAAGCTAGTTGTGGGCGTTGTTGACCCTTGTGAAATGTCCCGTTCTTATTGATTAAAAACGTTCCATATTAATTGATTTCGTTGCGAGGTTTTGACCTCTATATGAGACGTTTTTCAAATACTGCATTCATTTTTAAAACAAACCATAACCTTTATTTCATAAATAAAGGTTTAAAAAGTTTTACGTAGATTATCAAATAATGATAATCTAAAATATCCTGTTTACACACGACCATTACATAATGGTTTACAATACAAATATGTTACATCGAAATCAGTTTCTTGAATGCAGTTTTTACACAATATCGTATAAACATGGACTCCAAATCTTATCCTTATTTTAGTATGCAACAGCGGAAGCTCTTAATATTCACCTGAGAATAAACATGCTTTAAACGTCAACAAAAATGTTGGTGAGTTATAGGTTTAACCTATATATATCAAATCGTAACAATAGACCACAAGATTTCATATTTCAATACACATCCCATACATAGAGATAAAAATCATTCATATGGTGAACACCTGGTAACCGACATTAACAAGATGCATATATAAGAATATCCCCATCATTCCGGGACACCCTTCGGATATGATATAAATTTCGAAGTACTAAAGCATCCGGTACTTTGGATGGGGTTTGTTAGGCCCAATAGATCTATCTTTAGGATTCGCGTCAATTAGGGTGTCTGTTCCCTAATTCTTAGATTACCAGACTTAATAAAAAGGGGCATATTCGATTTCGATAATTCAACCATAGAATGTAGTTTCACGTACTTGTGTCTATTTTGTAAATCATTTATAAAAACTGCATGTATTCTCATCCCAAAATATTAGATTTTAAAAGTGGGACTATAACTCACTTTCACAGATTTTTACTTCGTCGGGAAGTAAGACTTGGCCACTGGTTGATTCACGAACCTATAACAATATATACATATATATCAAAGTATGTTCAAAATACATTTATAACACTTTTAATATATTTTGATGTTTTAAGTTTATTAAGTCAGCTGTCCTCGTTAGTAACCTACAACTAGTTGTCCACAGTTAGATGTACAGAAATAAATCGATAAATATTATCTTGAATCAATCCACGACCCAGTGTATACGTATCTCAGTATTGATCACAACTCAAACTATATATATTTTGGAATCAACCTCAACCCTGTATAGCTAACTCCAACATTCACATATAGAGTGTCTATGGTTGTTCCGAAATATATATAGATGTGTCGACATGATAGGTCGAAACATTGTATACGTGTCTATGGTATCTCAAGATTACATAATATACAATACAAGTTGATTAAGTTATGGTTGGAATAGATTTGTTACCAATTTTCACGTAGCTAAAATGAGAAAAATTATCCAATCTTGTTTTACCCATAACTTCTTCATTTTAAATCCGTTTTGAGTGAATCAAATTGCTATGGTTTCATATTGAACTCTATTTTATGAATCTAAACAGAAAAAGTATAGGTTTATAGTCGGAAAAATAAGTTACAAGTCGTTTTTGTAAAGGTAGTCATTTCAGTCGAAAGAACGACGTCTAGATGACCATTTTAGAAAACATACTTCCACTTTGAGTTTAACCATAATTTTTGGATATAGTTTCATGTTCATAATAAAAATCATTTTCTCAGAATAACAACTTTTAAATCAAAGTTTATCATAGTTTTTAATTAACTAACCCAAAACAGCCCGCGGTGTTGCTACGACGGCGTAAATCCGGTTTTACGGTGTTTTTCGTGTTTCCAGGTTTTAAATCATTAAGTTAGCATATCATATAGATATATAACATGTGTTTAGTTAATTTTAAAAGTCAAGTTAGAAGGATTAACTTTTGTTTGCGAACAAGTTTAGAATTAACTAAACTATGTTCTAGTGATTACGAGTTTAAACCTTCGAATAAGATAGTTTTATATATATGAATCAAATGATGTTATGAACATCATTACTACCTCAAGTTTAGTAGGTAAACCTACTGGAAGTGATAAGAAATGATCTAGCTTCAAAGGATCTTGGATGGCTTGAAAGTTCTTGAAGTAGGATCATGACACAAAAACAAGTTCAAGTAAGATTTTTACTCGAATTAAGATAGTTTATAGTTATAGAAATTGAATCAAAGTTTGAATATGAATATTACCTTGAATAAGAAAGATAACCTACTGTATATAACAAAGGTTTCTTGATCTTAGATGATTACTTGGAATGGATTAGAAAGCTTGGAAGTAAATTAGTAAACTTGAAGGGATTTTTGAAGTATTCTTGAAGTGTTCTTCCTATGATGATTATAGCTTGATTCTTGAAGTGATTTTTGATGAAGATGATGATTAACTACTGGAAAAATACGTTCATAATAGTGTGGGTGTGTTGAGAGAGAATTAGAAAGAGATTTGGAAGTGAAATGGAGTGAATGATGAGTGTTAATTGGTGAGTGGTGAGTGGGGTTAAAAGGAGTTCTAGTTAGTTGACTAGCTCATGGTAGAAGTTAAAATTGATTAGTCATACATGACATAATCAAGAGTGGAATCCCATGCTAGTTCCTATTGGTATATACCCATAGTAAGTACGTTTTGAAGCTGTGTATAATACGGGTAAAAATACGACTAGAATTCTTGATGAAAGAAAAGAATGGGAAAGTAACTGTAACCATTTTCGTTAAGTATGAGTGTTTTGATATATGTCTTGAAGTCTTCCAAAAGTATTTTAATACATCTAAATACACTACATGTATATACATTTTAACGGAGTCGTTAAGTCATCGTTAGTCGTTACATGTAAGTGTTGTTTTGAAACCTTTAAGTTAACGATCTCAATTAATATTGTTATCCCATTGTTTATTATATCTAATGAGATGTTAAATTATTATATTATCATGATATTATGATATATTAATATATCTTAATATGATATATATACATTTAAATGTCGTTACAACGATAATCGTTACATATATGTCTCGTTTCGAAATCCTTAAGTTAGTAGTCTTGTTTATATGTATATAACTCATTGTTAATATACTTATAGAGATACTTACTTATCATAATCTCATGTTAACCATATGTATATCCATATATATATCATCATGTCATTTTTACAAGTTTTAACGTTCGTGAATCGCCGGTCAACTTGGGTGGTCAATTGTCTATATGAAACATATTTCAATTAATCAAGTCTTAACAAGTTTGATTGCTTAACATGTTGGAAACATTTAATCATGTAAATATCAATCTCAATTAATATATATAAACATGGAAAAGTTCGGGTCACTACAGTACCTACCCGTTAAATAAATTTCGTCCCGAAATTTTAAGCTGTTGAAGGTGTTGACGAATCTTCTGGAAATAGATGCGGGTATTTCTTCTTCATCTGATCTTCACGCTCCCAGGTGAACTCGGGTCCTCTACGAGCATTCCATCGAACCTTAACAATTGGTATCTTGTTTTGCTTAAGTCTTTTAACCTCACGATCCATTATTTCGACGGGTTCTTCGATGAATTGGAGTTTTTCATTGATTTGGATTTCATCTAACGGAATAGTGAGATCTTCTTTAGCAAAACATTTCTTCAAATTCAAGACGTGGAAAGTGTTATGTACAGCCGCGAGTTGTTGAGGTAACTCAAGTCGGTAAGCTACTGGTCCGACACGATCAATAATCTTGAATGGTCCAATATACCTTGGATTTAATTTCCCCCTTTTACCAAATCGAACAACGCCTTTCCAAGGTGCAACTTTAAGCATGACCATCTCTCCAATTTCAAATTCTATATCTTTTCTTTTAATGTCAGCGTAGCTCTTTTGTCGACTTTGGGCGGTTTTCAACCGTTGTTGAATTTGGATGATCTTCTCGGTAGTTTCTTGTATAATCTCCGGACCCGTAATCTGTCTATCCCCCACTTCACTCCAACAAATCAGAGACCTGCACTTTCTACCATAAAGTGCTTCAAACGGCGCCATCTCAATGCTTGAATGGTAGCTGTTGTTGTAGGAAAATTCTGCTAACGGTAGATGTCGATCCCAACTGTTTCCGAAATCAATAACACATGCTCGTAGCATGTCTTCAAGCGTTTGTATCGTCCTTTCGCTCTGCCCATCAGTTTGTGGATGATAGGCAGTACTCATGTCTAGACGAGTTCCTAATGCTTGCTGTAATGTCTGCCAGAATCTTGAAATAAATCTGCCATCCCTATCAGAGATAATAGAGATTGGTATTCCATGTCTGGAGACGACTTCCTTCAAATACAGTCGTGCTAACTTCTCCATCTTGTCATCTTCTCTTATTGGCAGGAAATGTGCTGATTTGGTGAGACGATCAACTATTACCCAAATAGTATCAAAACCACTTGCAGTCCTTGGCAATTTAGTGATGAAATCCATGGTAATGTTTTCCCATTTCCATTCCGGGATTTCGGGTTATTGAAGTAGACCTGATGGTTTCTGATGCTCAGCTTTGACCTTAGAACACGTCAAACATTCTCCTACATATTTAGCAACATCGGCTTTCATACCCGGCCACCAAAAATGTTTCTTGAGATCCTTGTACATCTTCCCCGTTCCAGGATGTATTGAGTATCTGGTTTTATGAGCTTCTCTAAGTACCATTTCTCTCATATCTCCAAATTTTGGTACCCAAATCCTTTCAGCCCTATACCGGGTTCCGTCTTCCCGAATATTAAGATGCTTCTCAGATCCTTTGGGTATTTCATCCTTTAAATTTCCTTCTTTTAAAACTCCTTGTTGCGCCTCCTTTATTTGAGTAGTAAGGTTATTATGAATCATTATATTCATAGATTTTACTCGAATGGGTTCTCTGTCCTTCCTGCTCAAGGCATCGGCTACCACATTTGCCTTTCCCGGGTGGTAACGAATCTCAAAGTCGTAATCATTCAATAATTCAATCCACCTACGCTGCCTCATATTCAGTTGTTTCTGATTAAATATGTGTTGAAGACTTTTGTGGTCAGTATATATAATACTTTTGACCCCATATAAGTAGTGCCTCCAAGTCTTTAATGCAAAAACAACCGCGCCTAATTCCAAATCATGCGTCGTATAATTTTGCTCGTGAATCTTCAATTGTCTAGAAGCATAAGCAATCACCTTCGTTCGTTGCATTAATACACAACCGAGACCTTGCTTTGAAGCGTCACAATAATTCACAAAATCATCATTCCCTTCAGGCAATGACAATATAGGTGCCGTAGTTAGCTTTTTCTTCAATAATTGAAACGCTTTCTCTTGTTCATCATTCCATTCAAATTTCTTCCCTTTATGCGTTAATGCAGTCAAGGGTTTTGCTATTCTGGAAAAGTCTTGGATGAACCTTCTGTAGTAACCAGCTAGTCCTAAAAACTGGCGTATGTGTTTCGGAGTTTTCGGGGTTTCCCACTTTTCAACAGATTCTATCTTTGCCGGATCCACCTTAATACCTTCTTTGTTCACTATGTGACCGAGGAATTGAACTTCTTCCAACCAAAATGCACACTTTGAAAACTTAGCGTACAATTCTTCCTTCCTCAATACTTCTAACACTTTTCTCAAATGTTCACCGTGTTCTTGGTCATTCTTTGAGTAAATAAGTATGTCATCAATGAAAACAATGACAAACTTGTCAAGGTAGGAATTGTACCTCTTGTAACCAAAAGTCACACTTTGTGAACTTTGCATACAGTTGCTCTTCTCTAAGCATAATCAGTATCGAACGTAAATGTTGCTCGTGCTCTTCTTTGTTCTTTGAGTACGCCAATATATCATCAATAAACACAATGACGAATTTGTCCAGGTATGACTTACACACACGGTTCATGAGGTCCATGAACACTGCTGGTGCGTTCATCCAACCAAATGACATCACTGTAAACTCATAATGTCCATAGCATGTTCTAAACGCCATCTTTGGGACATCAACTTCCTTGACCCTCAGCTGGTGATAACCTGATCTTAAATCAATCTTCGAGTAACAGCTAGATCCCTGTAATTGGTCGAATAATTCATCAATCCTCGGCAGTGGATACTGATTCTTGATTGTAAACTTGTTCAATTCTCTATGGTCGATACATAATCTCATCGACACATCCTTCTTCTTAACGAACACGACCGGAGCTCGAACTATGAACTCCTCGTTCATAAAGTCCATTTGGTTACGCCAGACAAGAATCAAAGTATTACAACCCCGATGTTCTTCACCATGGGGAGTTCCTATTTAATGTGAGCACCTTGCTCATCAGCTTGGCATTCATAGCCAACAACTTTTATAGCTCTAGGGGTAAAGTCTAAACGGTACGCGAGCCACTGGGGCCGCTCCTGGCACTATATCAATCTGAAACTCAACTTCCTGATGCGGTGGGAAACCAGGTAATTCCTCCAGAAAAACTTCAAGAAATTCCTTAACTATAGGAACATCTTCAAGTCTCCTTTCTTTAGGTTCAACTTGGCTTACGTGAGCCATAAATGCGATACATCCTCTTCTCACATACTTCTAAATTTTTAAGCAGTTAATGAGATGTAGTTGTGAGCTACTCTTTTCTCCATATATCATCATAGGTTCACCATTTGCAATAGGAATATGAATAGCCTTTAGGTCGAAGACCACCTCGACTTTGTTGTCAGATAACCAGTCCATTCCAACCATGAGGTCAAAACTTTCCAATTTAATAGTTTTATAGAGTACATGTTGTCTAAGGGAGGTATAGGATCCTAAACGTTGTGACTGAATTCTCTAGCATTAAAGCTTCTATCAGCACTGGTGTTAACAGTATATATATAAAAATTATCAATGATGAGTAAGAACAAACTCGTGACAAACTTTGAGAACGAAAATGAGCAAGGTGTAATGGCAACTCAAATAATATCTTTACTAAAAAAAGAGTTGGTGCAAACTTCCAAATGTATGTGTCTCGCGGGAAGCAAATGAAGTGTAGTTCACTTCAATGTGTTCAAAGTCGGTCGGTAATGTCTTTGGGTATAAGAGAAATGATTGCTGCTTAGGAAGAGTACGTTAGAACAGAATGAGAAGGGATATGGTAACAAGTAGTAATCAATAGTAGCAATGAGTGGTGGTGGTAGTGATAAGTAGCGATAAGTTGTGATAAACAGTGATGATAGTAGTGACGTGTAAGTTATCAGATAGTATACTTGCATCATAAGTATATACACATGTACATTGATGCACCCAATAATACATAATAGTTATCAGTCGGTAGACTCGTATTGGGAAGCAAAATTGTGAACTGCGGGTGGCTGAATGATAGGTAAGTTGGATGTCAAGTAGACAATATCTACTACGTATTGTGCGGGCTGTTATCAGGAATTCCTCCTCTAAATGTGTATCCAAAATGGGTTGTGATGCATAGTAACTAGTAGTAAATCGTGGAGGTGCTAGTAGTGATGAGTAGTATTTAGTAGTGGTAAGTAGCAATGGGTAGCATTAAGTAGTAACTAGTAATGGCAAGCAGTGAGAAGTAGTGATCGGTCGAGACTAGCAGTGAGAGGTTGTAGTGACCCGAACTTTTCCATGTTTATATATATTAAATGAAATTTTTATTTACATGATTAAGTGTTTCCAACATGTTAAGAAATCAAACTTGTTAAGACTTGATTAATTGAAATAGGTTTCATATAGACAATTGACCACCCAAGTTGACCGGTGATTCACGAACGTTAAAACTTGTAAAAACTATATGATGACATATATATGGTTATATATATAGTTAACATGATATTATGATAAGTAAACATATCAGTAAGTATATTAACAATGAACTACATATGTAAAAACAAGACTACTAACTTAATGATTTTGAAACGAGACATATATGTAACGATTATCGTTGTAACGACATTTAATGTATATATATCATATTAAGAGATATTCATACATCATAATATCATGATAATATAATAATTTAAAATCTCTTTTGATATTATAAACATTGGGTCAACAACATTTAACAAGATCGTTAACCTAAAGGTTTCAAAACAACACTTACATGTAACGACTAACGATGACTTAACGACTCAGTTAAAATGAATATACATGTAGTGTTTTAATATGTATTCATACACTTTTGAAAGACTTCAAGACACTTATCAAAATACTTCTAGTTAACAAAAATGCTTACAATTACATCCTCGTTCAGTTTCATCAACAATTCTACTCGTATGCACCCGTATTCGTACTCGTACAATACACAGCTTTTAGATGTATGTACTATTGGTATATACACTCAAATGATCAGCTCTTAACAGCCCATGTGAGTCACCTAACACATGTGGAAACCATAATTTGGCAACTAGCATGAAATATCTCATAAAATTACAAAAATATGAGTAATCATTCATGACTTATTTACATGAAAACAAAATTACATATCCTTTATATATAATCCATACACCAACGACCAAAAGCACCTACAAACACTTTCATTCTTCAATTTTCTTCATCTAATTGATCTCTCTCAAGTTCTATCTTCAAGTTCTAAGTGTTCTTCATAAATTCCAAAAGTTCTAGTTTCATAAAATCAATAATACTTCCAAGATTGCAAGTTTACTTCCAAGTTTTCTAAATCCATTCCAAGTAATCATCCAAGATCAAGAAACCTTTGTTACTTACAGTAGGTTATCTTTCTAATACAAGGTAATAATCATATTCAAACTTTAATTCAATTTCTATAACTATAACAATCTTATTTCGAGTGGAAATCTTACTTGAAATTGTTTTCGTGTCATGATTCTGCTTCAAGAACTTTCAAGCCATCCAAGGATCCTTTGAAGCTAGATACATTTTTCTCATTTCTAGTAGGTTTATCCAAGGAACTTGAGGTAGTAATGATGTTCATAACATCATTCGATTCATACATAAAAAGCTGTCTTATTCAACATTATAAACTTGTAATCACTAGAACATAGTTTAGTTAATTCTAAACTTGTTCGCAAATAAAGTTAATCCTTCTAAATAGACTTTTAAAATCAACTAAACACATGTTCTATATCTATATGATATGCTAACTTAATGATTTAAAACCCGGAAACACGATAAACACCTTAAAACTTGGTATACGCCGTCGTAGTAAAACCGGGGGCTGTTTTGGTTGGGATAATTAAAAGCTAAGAATAAATTTGATTTAAAAGCTATACTTCTGGAAAAATGATTTTTCTTATGAACATGAAACTATATCCAAAAATCATGGTTAAACTCAAAGTGAAAGTTTGTTTTTCAAAATGGTCATCAAGATGTCGTTCTTTCGACGGAAATGAATACCTCTTTCAAAAACGACTTGTAACTTGTATTTCCAACTATAAACTTATACGTTTTCTATTAAGATTCATAAATTTAAGTTCAATATGAAATTGTGGCCACTGGAATCACTCAAAACGGATTAGAAACGAAGAAATGGCGAGTAAAACAAGATTGATAAAAACTACTCATTTTACCTACGTGAAAGTTAGTAATAAATCTATTCCAACCATAACCTAATCAACTTATATTGTATATTATGTAATCTTGAGATACCATAGACACGTATACAATGTTTCAACCTATCATGTCGACCCATCTATATATATATATATATTGCGTAACAACCATAGACACTCTATACGTGAATGTTGGAGTTAGCTATACAGGGTTGAGGTTGATTCCAAAATATATATATAGTTTGAGTTGTGATCAATACTGAGATACGTATACACTGGGTCGTGGATTGATTCAAGATAATATTTATCGATTTATTTCTGTACATCTAACTGTGGACAACTAGTTGTAGGTTACTAACGAGGACAGCTGACTTAATAAATTTAAAACATCAAAATGTATTAAAAGTGTTGTAAATATATTTTGAATATACTTTGATATATATGTACATATTTGTTATAGGTTCGTGAATCGACCAGTGGCCAAGTCTTACTTCCCGACGAAGTCAAAATCTGTGAAAGTGAGTTATAGTCCCACTTTTAAAATCTAATATTTTTGGGATGAGAATACATGCAGGTTTTATAAATGATTTAAAAAATAGACACAAGTACGTGAAACTACATTCTATGGTTGAATTATCGATATCGAATATGCCCCTTTTTATTAAGTCTGGTAATCTAAGAATTAGGGAACAGACACCCTAATTAACGCGAATCCTAAAGATAGATCTATTGGGCCTAACAAACCCCATCCAAAGTACCGGATACTTTAGTACTTTGAAATTTATATCATATCCGAAGGGTGTCTCGGAATGATGGGGATATTCTTATATATGCATCTTGTTAATATCGGTTACCAGGTGTTCACCATATGAATGATTTTTATCTCTATGTATGGGATGTGTATTCAAATATGAAATCTTGTGGTCTATTGTTACGATTTGATATATTAGGTTAAACCTATAACTCACCAACATTTTTTGTTGACGTTTTAAGCATGTTTATTCTCAGGTGATTATTAAGAGCTTCCACTATCGCATATTTAAATAAGGACAAGATTTGGAGTCCATGCTTGTATGATATTGTGTAAAAACTGTATTCAAGAAACTTATTTCGTTGTAACATATTTGTATTGTAAACCATTATGTAATGGTCGTGTGTAAACAGGATATTTTAGATTATCATTATTTGATAATCTACGTAAAGCTTTTTAAACCTTTATTTATGAAATAAAGGTTATGGTTTGTTTTAAAAATGAATGCAGTCTTTGAAAAACGTCTCATATAGAGGTCAAAACCTCGCAACGAAATCAATTAATATGGAACGTTTTTAATCAATAAGAACGGGACATTTCAGAGGTGACGTTGAGTAGTAGTTAGCAACGATAAGTAGTAAGGAGTAGTAGTATGAGATGATGAGTATGTTCCAAGTAGTGTCTTCGCATTGCCAAGTAGTGATCGGTGGTGACGGACAGTGTCGAGTAGTGACGAGTTATGACGTGATTACGCGCTTCTTATAGGTTATAATTGCAATTAATTCGCACAGTGTAAATTTCTACTCATATTTGAGATTATACGGTTTATGTTCTAAACGGTATTTTACCCAAGTAACCTACTTGACTCGCTCCCAAATCCTTATTTTGCGATGTTGGGACTTCTATATGAGTTACCGTAATGTAATCCCGGTCATTATATTACGCTATCTCATATTTCCATTCGACATTACTCCATAAGTTCAAGATAGCGTAGTCAACTTAATTCAATTAAGCCTCGCGTTGCGTGTACGTATGGGATTTGTGATATAGTATTTAGTCCAAGTCCATATCATATGGGTATAAGGTGCATATGTATGTGAGGTAATGTGTAGCCCTACATGTAGCATAGTGAAGCAAACAGTGCAAGCATGGTGCATAAAAGTCATCCAAGGCACACGGATATAGACTCGACCCACTAATGCGCCCTATGGTTAGAAACACTAATGTATCCTAGTTCCCTATAGCCAAAGCTCTGATACCAACTATAACTGTAGTGACCCGAACTTTTCCATGTTTATATATATATTAAATGAAATTGTTATTTACATGATTAAGTGTTTCCAACATGTTAAGCAATCAAACTTGTTAAGACTTGATTAATTGAAATAGGTTTCATATAGACAATTGACCACCCAAGTTGACCGGTGATTCACGAACGTTAAAACTTGTAAAAACTATACGATGACATATATATGGTTATATATATAGTTAACATGATTTTATTATAAGTATGTATCTCATTAGGTATTTTAACAATGAGTTATATACATAAAAATAAGACTATTAATTTAAGAAACTCGAAAACGATATATATAACGATTATCGTTATAACAACGTCTTACTAGGTACATATGAATCATATTAAGATATTGATACACTTGGTTAATTATGTTAAATGATAATTAAATATATTATTAAGTGTATTAACAATGAAATACATATGTAAAAATAAGACTACTAACTTAATGATTTCGAAACGAGACATATATGTAACGATTATCGTTGTAACGGCATTTAACTGTATATATATCATACTAAGATATATTATATATCATAATATCATGATAATATAACAATTTAACATCTCATTTGTTATAATAAACAATGGGTTAACAACATTCAACAAGATCGTTAACCTAAAGGTTTCAAAACAACATTTACATGTAACGACTAACGATGACTTAACGACTCAGTTAAAATGTATATACATGTAGTGTTTTAATATGTATTCATACACTTTTGAAAGACTTCAAGACACTTATCAAAATACTTCTACTTAACAAAAATGCTTACAATTACATCCTCGTTTAGTTTCATCAACAATTCTACTCGTATGCACCCGTATTCGTACTCGTACAATACACAGCTTTTAGATGTATGTACTATTGGTATATACACTCCAATGATCAGCTCTTAGCAGCTCATGTGAGTCACCTAACACATGTGGGAACCATTATTTGGCAATTAGCATGAAATATCTCATAAAATTACAAAAATATGAGTAATCATTCATGACTTATTTACATGAAAACAAAATTACATATCCTTTATATCTAATCCATACACCAACGACCAAAAACACCTACAAACACTTTCATTCTTCAATTTTATTCATCTAATTGATCTCTCTCAAGTTCTATCTTCAAGTTCTAAGTGTTCTTCATAAATTCCAAAAGTTCTAGTTTCATAAAATCAAGAATACTTCCAAGATTGCAAGTTTACTTCCAAGTTTTCTAAATCCATTCCAAGTAATCATCCAAGATCAAGAAACCTTTGTTACTTACAGTAGGTTATCTTTCTAATACAAGGTAATAATCATATTCATTTACAGTAGGTTTATCCAAGGAACTTGAGGTAGTAATAATGTTCATAACATCATTCGATTCATACATATAAAGCTATCTTATTTGAAGGTTTAAACTTGTAATCACTAGAACATAGTTTAGTTAATTCTAAACTTGTTCGCAAATAAAAGTTAATCCTTCTAACTTGACTTTTAAAATCAACTAAACACATGTTCTATATCTATATGATATGCTAACTTAATGATTTAAAACCTGAAAACACGAAAAACACCGTAAAACCGGATTTACGCCGTCGTAGTAACACCGCGGGCTGTTTTGGGTTAGTTAATTAAAAACGATGATAAACTTTGATTTAAAAGTTGTTATTCTGGGAAAATAATTTTTATTATGAACATGAAACTATATCCAAAAATTATGGTTAAACTCAAAGTGGAAGTATGTTTTCTAAAATGGTCATCTAGACGTCGTTTTTTCGACTTAAATGACTACCTTTACAAAAACAACTTGTAACTTATTTTTCTGACTATAAACCTATAATTTTTCTATTTAGATTCATAAAATAGAGTTCAATATGAAACCATAGCAATTTTATTCACTCAAAACGGATTTAAAATGAAGAAGTTATGGGTAAAACAAGATTGGATAATTTTTCTCATTTTAGCTACGTGAAAATTGGTAACAAATCAATTCCAACCATAACTTAATCAACTTGTATTGTATATTATGTAATCTTGAGATACCATAGACACGTATACAATGTTTCGACCTATCATGTCGACACATCTATATATATTTCGGAACAACCATAGACACTCTATATGTGAATGTTGGAGTTAGCTATACAGGGTTGAGGTTGATTCCAAAATATATATAGTTTGAGTTGTGATCAATACTGAGATACGTATACACTGGGTCGTGGATTGATTTAAGATAATATTTATCGATTTATTTCTGTACATCTAACTGTGGACAACTAGTTGTAGGTTACTAACGAGGACAGCTGAATTAATAAACTTAAAACATCAAAATATATTAAAAGTGTTGTAAATATATTTTGAACATACTTTGATATATATGTATATATTGTTATAGGTTCGTGAATCAACCAGTGGCCAAGTCTTACTTCCCGACGAAGTAAAAATCTGTCAAAGTGAGTTATAGTCCCACTTTTAAAATCTAATATTTTTGGGATGAGAATACATGCAGGTTTTATAAATGATTTACAAAATAGGCACAAGTACGTGAAACTACATTCTATGGTTGAATTATCGAAATCGAATATGCCCCTTTTTATTAAGTCTGGTAATCTAAGAATTAGGGAACAGACACCCTAATTGACGCGAATCCTAAAGATAGATCTATTGGGCCTAACAAACCCCATCCAAAGTACCGGATGCTTTAGTACTTCAAAATTTATATCATATCCGAAGGGTGTCCCGGAATGATGGGGATATTCTTATATATATGCATCTTGTTAATGTCGGTTACCAGGTGTTCACCATATGAATGATTTTTATCTCTATGTATGGGATGTGTATTGAAATATGAAATCTTGTGGTCTATTGTTATGATTTGATATATATAGGTTAAACCTATAACTCACCAACATTTTTGTTGACGTTTAAAGTATGTTTATTCTCAAGTGAATACTAAGAGCTTCCGCTGTTGCATACTAAAATAAGGATAAGATTTGGAGTCCATGTTTGTATGATATTGTGTAAAAACTGCATTCAAGAAACTGATTTCGATGTAACATATTTGTATTGTAAACCATTATGTAATGGTCATGTGTAAACAGGATATTTTAGATTATCATTATTTGATAATCTACGTAAAGCTTTTTAAACCTTTATTTATGAAATAAAGGTTATGGTTTGTTTTAAAAATGAATGCAGTCTTTGAAAAACGTCTCATATAGAGGTCAAAACCTCGCAACGAAATCAATTAATATGGAACGTTTTTAATCAATAAGAACGGAACATTTCAGTTGGTATCCGAGCGTTGGTCTTAGAGAACCAGAAAATTTGCATTAGTGTGTCTTATCGAGTTTGTTAGGATGCATTAGTGAGTCTGGACTTCGACCGTGTTTTCTTTAAAAATGATTGCTTAACATTTTTGTTGGAAACTATATATTATTAACATGTATATATTATGTGATATATTAATCTCTTAACATGTTTGATATTGTGTGATAGATGTCTGTCTCTAGCACAAATCCCATTGACTCACCTAATAATAACGAAGAGTCGAATATATATTGGACTGATTCACAAGTTCCCGAAGAAGAACCGGAAGAAGAATCAGAACCGGAAGAAGAATCAGAATCGGAAGAAGAATCAGAACCGGAAGAGGAGGAACCGGAGGAGGAAATAGAACCGGTGGGGGAAATAATAAAACGGTTAAGTAAAAGAAAATCCTCAACCAACCGACCAAGGTTATTTATGGTCAATGGTGTTTCCGCCAAGGAAGCAAAATATTGGGAGGATTACCAATTCTCCGATGAATCGGATTCCGACAAGAATTCCGATGATGTTATAGAAATTACCCCAACTGAATTTAAAAAGGCAAAAGAAAATAATAAGGGAAAGGGCATAAAAATAGAGAAATCTAATTCCAACCCCGATGAACTTTATATGTATCGTCAACCCCCGAAGCCCTTAAGTTGTAACAATGACCCGGGAACCTCTAAACCACCAGGTTTTTCTAAACCAATGTGAAAAACGACGGCTCGTATTAGGGGAACATCATATATCCCTAGAAACTTGGCAAAATGAACCAAAACCGAAGAAGAAGAAACGAGCGAGTCGGAATAAGATAGTTGTATTCGTGTGGTGTAATATATGTAATATAGTGTGCTTATGCTTTATGATATATGTAAAAATTGCTTGTATTAATAAGTAATTTTTTTTATGAATCTAACTCTTGTCTATTTTACAGTTTAAAAACACAAAATGGATAGACAACCCAATATTTTAAGAGACCTACCCGGAGACATGATTGATGAAATCTTGTCTAGAGTCGGTCAGAATTCCTCGGCACAACTATTTAAGGGGAAATCAGTTTGTAAGACATTCGAAGAACGTTCCAAGAATGTCTTGGTTTATAAGAGACTTTCGTTTGAAAGATGGAGGATATCACATTGGGAAACCCATAAGTTACGATGTGTTTACTTTGACGCATATATTGCGGGGAACCCAAATGCTATTTTACGCAACGGGTTAAGAAATTATTTTGACTCAATGTATCCGAATATAGGACTTCATGATTTAGAAAAAGAGGCTAACATGCAACATAAAGAAGCATGCTATGCTTACGGGTTAGTAATGCTCGCTTCTCACCAAAGTGAGAACAAGAACATCGGGCTACAACTATTAAACAAAACGTTCCCACAAGTAACGGAGTCGGTAATTGGGGTAAGAAATGAGGTTTTTAGATTGTTACGGGACTGTTGGACATTACGTAACCATCGTCCCTTTGACGACGTTATAACACGCTGTCTTATCAACGGCCATAACGGTTATGTTCCACAAGACCAAGGATGGGAAGTAGTCCTAGTAAAACCAGAATGCATGACTTGTTTCTGGACGTATGAATTATGTGTCTTTATTGCCTTTGCTGAACGACTTGTATACTAGCTAGAATTATCTTCACAACTATCTTGTATCAAATTTATTGTGTGCTATATTTCATGCTTTATGTAAAATAAGCGGTATTGTAAGTTTGTAAAATATTGTATAAAAGTTTGAACGCGAAATATTATTATAATCAGTTTTTCATATAGAATTGTAGTAGTTGAATTGTATATTAGCTACTAAGTATGAACTTAACGGGTAGGTACTACCCGAATTTAAACTTATAAAACGCTAATATGAAGAAAAAGATTTTATAAATGAGTTCATATTATGCTACGAAATACTATTAACTACTCTTAATATTCTGTATGATTAACTTGTTACATTTGACTATTTTGAAGGAAATGGCCCCGACTACTCGACACACCGTGAATATGAATGAAGAGGAATTCCGTACTTTTCTAGCTTCAAACATAGCCGCAGTACAGGCAGCGCTACATACCAACAATAACCTTGGATCTAGTAGTACAGGAAATCGTGTAGGATGCACCTACAAAGAATTCACTGCCTGCAAACCTTTGGAATTTGATGGAACCGAAGGACCGATCGGATTGAAATGGTGGACCGAGAAGGTCGAATCGGTGTTTGCCATAAGTAAGTGTACTGAAGAGGACAAAGTGAAGTACGCTAAGCATACCTTCACAGGTTCTGCGTTAACATGGTGGAATACCTATCTAGAGCAAGTGGGACAAGATGATGCGTACGCACTACCGTGGTCAGCATTCAAGCACTTGATGAACGAGAAGTACCGTCCCAGAACTGAGGTCAATAAGCTCAAGACAGAACTTAGAGGGTTACGAACCCAAGGATTTGATATTACCACGTACGAAATACGATTCACAGAATTGTGCCTATTGTGTCCGGGAGCGTTCGAAGATGAGGAAGAGAAGATCGACGCGTTTGTGAAAGGATTACCAGAAAGAATCCAAGAAGATATAAGTTCACACGAGCCCGCCTCCATACAACAGGCATGTAGAATGGCTCACAAACTAGTGAACCAGATTGAGGAAAGAATTAAAGAACAGACGGCTGAAGAGGCCAATGTGAAGCAAGTCAAAAGAAAGTGGGAGGAAAACGGTGATAAGAATCACTACAACAACAACAACAGCAATTACAATAATAATCGCAACAATTATCCCAACAATCGCAACATCAATCACAACTACAACAAACGGCCCAACAACAACAACAACAACAACAACAACAACAACAACAACAACAACAACAACAACAACAACAACAACAACAACAACAACAACAACAACAACAACAACAACAGCAACTACAACAATCATCCCAACAACAATAACAACCGCAACAACAACAACAATCAGAAGCAGCTATGCCAAAGGTGTGAAAAGTATCACTCGGGGTTCTGCACCAAATTTTGCAACAAGTGTAAAAGAAATGGTCATAGTGCGGCGAAGTGTGAGGTCTACGGACCAGGGGTTAATAGAACAAAAGGAACAAATGGTGTCGAAACGAGTAATGGCGGAGCAAGTAGTGTCGGAGCAAGTTATGCCAATGTAGTTTGTTATAAATGTGGAAAACTGGGCCACATTATTAGAAATTGCCCGAACCAGGAGAACATGAATGGACAAGGCCGCGGAAGAGTTTTCAATATTAATGCGGCAGAGGCACAGAAAGACCCGGAGCTTGTTACGGGTACGTTTCTTATTGACAATAAATCTGCTTACGTTTTATTTGATTCGGGTGCGGATAGAAGCTATATGAGTAGAGATTTTTGTGCTAAATTAAGTTGTCCATTGACGCCGTTGGATAGTAAATTTTTACTCGAATTAGCAAACGGTAAATTAATTTCAGCAGATAATATATGCCGGAATCGAGAAATTAAACTGGGTAGCGAAATATTTAAGATTGATTTGATACAAGTAGAGTTAGGGAGTTTTGATGTAATAGTTGGCATGGACTGGCTGAAGAAGGTGAAAGCAGAGATCGTATGTTATAAAAATGCAATTCGCATTGTACGAGAAGAAGGAGAACCCTTAATGGTGTACGGAGAAAAGGGCAACATGAAGCTACATCTTATTAGTAATTTGAAGGCACAAAAACTAATAAGAAAAGATTGCTATGCTGTTCTAGCACACGTCGAGAAAGTACAAACTGAAGAAAAGAGCATCAATAATGTTCCCGTCGCAAAAGAATTTCCCGATGTATTTCCGAAAGAATTACCGGGACTACCTCCACATCGATCTGTTGAATTTCAAATAGATCTTGTACCAGGAGCTGCACCAATAGCTCGTGCTCCTTATAGACTCGCACCCAGTGAGATGAAAGAACTGCAAAGCCAACTGCAAGAACTATTAGAACGTGGTTTCATTCAACCAAGCACATCACCATGGGGAGCTCCTATTTTGTTTGTCAAGAAGAAGGATGGTACATTTAGGTTGTGTATTGACTACAGAGAGTTGAACAAACTTACCATCAAAAACTGTTATCCACTGCCGAGAATTGACGACTTATTTGATCAACTACAAGGCTCGTCGGTTTATTCGAAGATCGATTTACATTCTGGATATCATCAAATGCGAGTAAAGGAGGATGATATTCCAAAAACTACTTTTAGGACGCGTTATGGTCATTACGAGTTTATGGTTATGCCGTTTAGATTGACTAACGCACCAGCTGTGTTCATGGACCTTATGAACCGAGTGTGTGGGCCATATCTTGACAAGTTTGTCATTGTTTTCATAGATGACATACTTATTTACTCAAAGAATGATCAAGAGCACGAAGAACATTTGAGAAAAGTGCTAGAAGTATTGAGGAAAGAAAAACTGTACGCTAAATTTTCAAAGTGTGCATTTTGGTTGGAAGAAGTTCAATTCCTCGGTCACATAGTGAACAAAGAAGGTATCCAGGTAGACCCGGCAAAGATCGAAACCGTTGAAAAGTTGGAAACCCCAAAAACTCCGAAGCATATACGTCAATTTTTAGCATTGGCTGGTTACTATAGAAGATTCATCCAAGATTTCTCCAAAATAGCAAAACCCTTGACTGCATTAACGCATAAAGGGAAGAAATTTGAATGGAAGGATGAACAAGAGAAGGCGTTTCAATTATTGAAGAAAAAGCTAACTACGGCACCTATATTGTCATTGCCTGAAGGGAATGATGAATTTGTGATTTATTTTGACGCATCAAAGCAAGGTCTCGGTTGTGTATTAATGCAACGGACGAAGGTGATTGCTTATGCGTCTAGACAATTGAAGATTCACGAGCAAAATTATACGACGCATGATTTGGAGTTAGGCGCGGTTGTTTTTACATTAAAGACTTGGAGGCACTACTTATATGGGGTCAAAAGTATTATATATACCGACCACAAAAGTCTTCAACACATATTTAATCAGAAACAACTGAATATGAGGCAGCGTAGGTGGATTGAATTATTGAATGATTACGACTTTGAGATTCGTTACCACCCGGGGAAGGCAAATGTGGTAGCCGACGCCTTGAGCAGAAAGGACAGAGAACCCATTCGAGTAAAATCTATGAATATAATGATTCACACTAACCTTACTACTCAAATAAAGGAGGCGCAACAAGGAGTTTTAAAAGAGGGAAATTTAAAGGATGAAATACCCAAAGGATCGGAGAAGCATCTTAATATTCGGGAAGACGGAACCCGGTATAGGGCTGAAAGAATTTGGGTACCAAAATTTGGAGATATGAGAGAAATGGTACTTAGAGAAGCTCATAAAACCAGATACTCAATACATCCTGGAACGGGGAAGATGTACAAGGATCTTAAGAAACATTTTTGGTGGCCAGGTATGAAAGCCGATATTACTAAATATGTAGGAGAATGTTTGACGTGTTCTAAGGTCAAAGCTGAACATCAGAAACCATCAGGTCTACTACAACAACCTGAAATCCCGGAATGGAAATGGGAAAACATTACCATGGATTTCATTACTAAATTGCCAAGGACTGCAAGTGGTTATGATACTATTTGGGTAATAGTTGATCGTCTCACCAAGTCAGCACAATTCCTGCCAATAAGAGAAGATGACAAGATGGAGAAGTTAGCACGACTGTATTTGAAGGAAGTCGTATCCAGACATGGAATACCAATCTCTATTATCTCTGATAGGGATGGTAGATTTATTTCAAGATTCTGGCAGACATTACAGCAAGCATTGGGAACTCGTCTAGACATGAGTACTGCCTATCATCCAAAAACTGATGGGCAGAGCGAAAGGACGATACAAACGCTTGAAGACATGCTACGAGCTTGTGTTATTGATTTCGGAAACAGTTGAGATCGACATCTACCGTTAGCAGAATTTTCCTACAACAACAGCTACCATTCAAGCATTGAGATGGCGCCGTTTGAAGCACTTTATGGTAGAAAGTGCAGGTCTCCGATTTGTTGGAGTGAAGTGGGGGATAGACAGATTACGGGTCCGGAGATAATACAAGAAACTACCGAGAAAATCATCCAAATTCAACAAAGATTGAAAACCGCCCAGAGTCGACAAAAGAGCTACGCGGACAGTAAAAGAAAAGATATAGGGTTTGAAATTGGAGAAATGGTCATGCTTAAGGTTTCACCTTGGAAAGGCGTTGTTCGATTTGGTAAACGGGGGAAACTAAATCCAAGGTACATATGACTACCATCTGGAGCTACCTCAACAACTCGCGGCTGTACATAACACTTTTCACGTCTCAAATTTGAAGAAATGTTTTGCTAAAGAAGATCTCACTATTCCATTGGACGAAATCCAAATCAATGAAAAACTTCAATTCATTGAAGAACCCGTAGAAATAATGGATCGTGAGGTTAAGAGACTTAAACAAAACAAGATACCGATTGTTAAGGTTTGATGGAATGCTCGTAGAGGACCCGAGTTCACCTGGGAGCGTGAAGATCAGATGAAGAAGAAATACCCGCATTTATTTCCAGAAGATACGTCAACACCTCCAACTGCTTAAAATTTCGGGATGAAATTTATTTAACGGGTAGGTACTGTAGTGACCCGAACTTTTCCATTTTTATATATCTATTAAATGAAATTGTTATTTACATGATTAAGTGTGTCCAACATGTTAAGCAATCAAACTTGTTAAGACTTGATTAATTGAAATAGGTTTCATATAGACAATTGACCACCCAAGTTGACCGGTGATTCACGAACGTTAAAACTTGTAAAAACTATACGATGACATATATATGGTTATATATATAGTTAAAATGATTTTATTATAAGTATGTATCTCATTAGGTATTTTAACAATGAGTTATATACATAAAAATGAGACTATTAATTTAAGAAACTCGAAAACGATATATATATAACGATTATCGTTATAACAACGTCTTACTAGGTACATATGAATCATATTAAGATATTGATACACTTGGTTAATTATGTTAAATGATAAGTAAATATATTATTAAGTGTATTAACAATAAAATACATATGTAAAAATAAGACTACTAACTTAATGATTTCGAAACGAGACATATATGTAACGATTATCGTTGTAACGGCATTTAACTGTATATATATCATACTAAGATATATTATATATCATAATATCATGATAATATAACAATTTAACATCTCATTTGTTATAATAAATAATGGGTTAACAACATTCAACAAGATCGTTAACCTAAAGGTTTCAAAACAACATTTACATATAACGACTAACGATGACTTAACGACTCAGTTAAAATGTATATACATGTAGTGTTTTAATATGTATTCATACACTTTTGAAAGACTTCAAGACACTTATCAAAATACTTCTACTTAACAAAAATGCTTACAATTACATCCTCGTTCAGTTTCATCAACAATTCTACTCGTATGCACCCGTATTCGTACTCGTACAATACACAGCTTTTAGATGTATGTACTATTGGTATATACACTCCAATGATCAGCTCTTAGCAGCCCATGTGAGTCACCTAACACATGTGGGAACCATCATTTGGCAACTAGCATGAAATATCTCATAAAATTACAAAAATATGATTAATCATTCATGACTTATTTACATGAAAACAAAATTACATATCCTTTATATCTAATCCATACACCAACGACCAAAAACACCTACAAACACTTTCATTCTTCAATTTTCTTCATCTAATTGATCTCTCTCAAGTTCTATCTTCAAGTTCTAAGTGTTCTTCATAAATTCCAAAAGTTCTAGTTTCATAAAATCAAGAATACTTCCAAGATTGCAAGTTTACTTCCAAGTTTTCTAAATCCATTCCAAGTAATCATCCAAGATCAAGAAACCTTTTTTACTTACAGTAGGTTATCTTTCTAATACAAGGTAATAATCATATTCAAACTTTAATTCAATTTCTATAACTATAACAATCTTATTTCGAGTGGAAATCTTACTTGAAATTGTTTTCGTGTCATGATTCTGCTTCAAGAACTTTCAAGCCATCCAAGGATCCTTTGAAGCTAGATCTATTTTTCTCATTTCCAGTAGGTTTATCCAAGGAACTTGAGGTAGTAATAATGTTCATAACATCATTCAATTCATACATATAAAGTTATCTTATTCGAAGGTTTAAACTTGTAATCACTAGAACATAGTTTAGTTAATTCTAAACTTGTTCGCAAATAAAAGTTAATCCTTCTAACTTGAATTTTAAAATCAACTAAACACATGTTCTATATCTATATGATATGCTAACTTAATGATTTAAAACTTGGAAACACGAAAAACACCGTAAAACCGAATTTACGCCGTCGTAGTAACACCGCGGGCTGTTTTGGGTTAGTTAATTAAAAACTATGATAAACTTTGATTTAAAAGTTGTTATTCTGGGAAAATGATTTTTATTATGAACATGAAACTATATCCAAAAATTATGGTTAAACTCAAAGTGGAAGTATGTTTTCTAAAATGGTCATCTAGACGTCGTTCTTTCGACTGAAATGACTACCTTTACAAAAACGACTTGTAACTTATTTTTCCGACTATAAACCTATAAATTTTCTATTTAGATTCATAAAATAGAGTTCAATATGAAACCATAGCAATTTGATTCACTCAAAACGGATTTAAAATGAAGAAGTTATGGGTAAAACAAGATTGGATAATTTTTCTCATTTTAGCTACGTGAAAATTGGTAACAAATCTATTCCAACCATAACTTAATCAACTTGTATTGTATATTATGAAATCTTGAGATACCATAGACACGTATACAATGTTTCGACCTATCATGTCGACACATCTATATATATTTCGGAACAACCATAGACACTCTATATGTGAATGTTGGAGTTAGCTATACAGGGTTGAGGTTGATTCCAAAATATATATATAGTTTGAGTTGTGATCAATACTGAGGTACGTATACACTGGGTCGTGGATTGATTTAAGATAATATTTATCGATTTATTTCTGTACATCTAACTGTGGACAACTAGTTGTAGGTTACTAACGAGGACAACTGACTTAATAAACTTAAAACATCAAAATATATTAAAAGTGTTGTAAATATATTTTGAACATACTTTGATATATATGTATATATTGTTATAGGTTCGTGAATCAACCAGTGGCCAAGTCTTACTTCCCGACGAAGTAAAAATCTGTGAAAGTGAGTTATAGTCCCACTTTTAAAATCTAATATTTTTGGGATGAGAATACATGCAGGTTTTATAAATGATTTACAAAATAGACACAAGTACGTGAAACTACATTCTATGGTTGAATTATCGAAATCGAATATGCCCCTTTTTATTAAGTCTGGTAATCTAAGAATTAGGGAACAGACACCCTAATTGACGCGAATCCTAAAGATAGATCTATTGGGCCTAACAAACCCCATCCAAAGTACCGGATGATTTAGTACTTCGAAATTTATATCATATCCGAAGGGTGTCCCGGAATGATGGGGATATTCTTATATATATGCATCTTGTTAATGTCGGTTACCAGGTGTTCACCATATGAATGATTTTTATCTCTATGTATGGGATGTGTATTGAAATATCAAATCTTGTGGTCTATTGTTACGATTTGATATATATAGGTTAAACCTATAACTCACCAACATTTTTGTTGACGTTTAAAGCATGTTTATTCTCAGGTGAATACTAAGAGCTTCCGCTGTTGCATACTAAAATAAGGACAAGATTTGGAGTCCATGTTTGTATGATATTGTGTAAAAACTGCATTCAGGAAACTGATTTCGATGTAACATATTTTTATTGTAAACCATTATGTAATGGTCGTGTGTAAACATGATATTTTAGATTATCATTATTTGATAATCTACGTAAAGCTTTTTAAACCTTTATTTATGAAATAAAGGTTATGGTTTGTTTTAAAAATGAATGCAGTCTTTGAAAAATGTCTCATATAGAGGTCAAAACCTCGCAACGAAATCAATTAATATGGAACGTTTTTAATCAATAAGAACAGGACATTTCAATAACACCCCGTAAAAATCCATTAACGTAACTCTGGTCCTAGTGCTTGGCTTGACTCTTATGTAACACCAATGTTTTATAGCAGAAGCAATTAATACATGAGAAATAACACGCAAAACGGGTCAACAATAATGTTGAGTGAATCTACAGGTTTTTGGTAAACAATACAGTATATTTAAGAAACGTTTTTCAGAAAATGTTTATTAGTGAAAGACCACCAAGGTTTAATATTAAAAGTTTGCAGACAACATTTTTCAATTTTTGGTCTGTTTATGTACATCAATGTCAAGTTCAGTTATGTATGACATTCAAAAATGTTTTGTTTCTCCTGTTGGCAAACACAAGTTTAAATCACCAATTACAACATATGAGATCACAATGGTTTCATGTTTAAAGTTTGTAGACAACACTGTGTCCTGTTTCAAATGTTTATGGACACCATTCAGAAAAATAGTTCATTTGCATTTGACCATGAGATTTCAATAAGCACAACCCAAAGTTACAAAATGTTACATAATTCATGAGCACCTGAATAGTAGGGTGAGGTTTGTCTAACCTAACGGATCCGTCCATCTAAATTGTGCATACCCGAAGGTAATAAAAGTATTCAAGCTCGGGGCTTTGTGAACAATAACTCAATATGTAATAATAGTAATCGTGTCAAAAGTAAAAGCATTTGTAAAAATGTAAATGTAACAGCATGTATTCTCATCCCAGAAAATATGTAAAAAGCGGGACTATAAACTCACCTTTGAAAAAGGTCTGTACGAAAAGTAAGCGAAATAACTTGTACAGTTTACTGCCGAGTAACGCAACCTAAGTATACGTATATAGGTTGATCAATATATATATCTTATACACTAGTGGTTTCATAGAGTAAGTTGTCCTATTGCTCGACTCGATGCGTTTCAAAGTAAAAGTCAACACTTAGTGAACTAGTCCAAGCAAGTCAACAAAAGTCAATCAAAGTCAAACTAAGAGTCAAACTTGGTCAAAGTAGTCATAGGTCATGCAATCTTGCTCAACATGTCAATCCTAAGTCAGCTAACATGTCATAGTTCACGGTTTGTCAAGTACGCGTTCACAGTTTATCGTTTATCTTAAAGTTCATGCACAAGTTGCAAAAAACGCACATAGTTCATAGCACATAAATCATGGTAATATGACAAACTCCAGATCACAACTAGACTCATAAATATTTCCAAAAAGCATAGCCAGGGCCTCATACGATGTCTACAATTCAAGTTTTAGATAAGGTGCATTTAAGGTTTACCAAATCAGTTTCAATCTGCGCACCAATCTCGTAATGGTCATAACCGGAGCTAGGGACATGAAATTAATGCAAGGTCAATGGCCATGGTTCAAGCACAAGTCAAATTACTAAATATCAAAAGATAAGATATTTTTGTTTAGCCAATTCGTATAATTTATTCATGCAAGTTAGACGTTCTGTTTCAGCTCAGTTCAGCAGTTACCAAAACTACGACCTTATTGTGCATAATGTATCAGGTTTCAAGATTTGTAATAAACTAGACTGCAATGATTGGGTCAAGATTTTTAGGTTGTGATGTAGGAATAACCATTTTCTCTATATCCCCATCTGTGTATAAGGGTCAGCAAGCTCCGAATCTCGTTCAAAGATTAAATATCCAGAAGATCAAGTTCTCAAACCATGTACAAGTCAACTTATAGAGCTAAAGGTGCATACGTAGTAGATTTGGACAGAATACAGGTTATCGTTTTCGCAAACACATCAGGCAAGCTATACAAATCCATATAACATAAGGCCTAGATGGAAAGTTATCTAAAACATATGAATTTTCCAGATATGCAAAGACTTGATTAAATATCTCATTTCAAATAGCCTTTAGAATTTATTTTAAGTTACCGAGCAAATCAGTTTTGTCATGAACGTTCGATTAAGCATAACGTGAGCATTACAACACCAAATAGCATGATATCCTAATATAAATTGAATGTTTTTGAATTCTCTACACATTTATAATCAGTATATAACTCAATTCCATGCACGTTTTTCCAAAATTCGAATAAATCACAGAGTCATCAACAAAACTCACGGTAACGAAAATACGCAAATCCAAAGCCTAAAATTATTAATTTTTCGAGAGGATTCCAAATATGTAATAATATTTAACATTCAATGAAGTTAAGTTTCTGTAATCATGCAAAACAAATTCGGGATTAACCCTACTCACATCAAACAATCGAATTAACGCGAACAATTAACGATAACGCATATAGACTTGAGCAATAGACCTCTTACACTATCAAAAACTAACAAAATCAGATCTATATCAATTAGGGTTTAGAGAATTATACCTTAGATCACTAAATTGTTTATACCAATACGTAGCTATCGATGTGAATTGCAATCTTCGTGTAGAACGTTTAATCTAAAAATAAATATTTGATGGTGTGTGTGGGGATGAAAGTCGACGACCACAAAGGGGCGGGAGGGAGAAAAGAAGTCGACTGGAGTAGGTTGTTGTGAGGGTTTTGTGGATTACTTGTTATTTAAATCTCCAAAAGGACCTAATTAAATTAACACATGGACTAAAACAACAAACTAGTGGCCCAACACAAAAATTAAAGGGGTGGGGAGGTGGGTCTCAGCCGAATGGGGCCCACATGGGGTGCTCGGACTTGTGTTGTCCATTAATGTGTAATCGTAGTCCTTTTCAAGTGTCTTTTAACCGTACCGAAGGCCCGGAACGCTAAACCGATTGTTAAAACGCAACCAATCGTTTAATATATGAAAATACCAATAAATGAAATATTTTACAAAGTTAATAATTACTAAAATAATTATTAAAAATAAACCCGAGCGTTTCGTTACTCGAAATGTAATTTTGCAGTTGATCAAACCGTGTCATTTTTATCGTATTTCATTAACCGAAATAAGTTTATTAATTAATATTAATCCATATTAATTCACGTAACCCTCCATGGATCAAGTATGCATTTAATACACTTAAACACATATAAAAATCAAGTACACACCGTTAAAACGTTTAACGGACAGTTAACGGAAGTGACGGAAAAAGCGGGGTTGTTGCAGTAGTTACATAAATGACACGATGATATTCTTGTTGAACTACATATAAAAACTTAGTTAATCCTAAACATGATCCACGTGCTTTAATGAAGGTGATTTCCATGCAGTCTGGAGGTTAACCATTAAAGCTCCCATCATCTTCTGCGACCGTTGATGAGCTATCCACTTCTCCTTTTTCATTGCCAGTTGCTTGATTGCTTGGGACCTGTTTAGACCAGTTCAATATTTTTTGCAAATCAACGAATGCGTATTTGTATGCGTTAAATGCAATATAGTATGCATCTTATGTCTTATGTTTCGAATTGTACAAGGTTGTGCTCATTTAAATGCGGGAAGCGCGCTGAGCTGTATGCACGTTAAGGCATATGTTCAGGTCTAACAACCCTTCAACTCCTTGTTATCGTAAGATTTATTTTTTATAGAAATACCTGATGTTGACCGTGACTTTCTTCGTGCGGTTTTGACGTTATTGTTGCAAATCCAGCTTGCGTAGGAAACTTGACCAAACCATGCGCAGTAGAAGGTATTACTCCAAATTGTTGCAAATACGGACACCCTAGTAGCGCATCGTAATCAGATGATGCACTCATGACGCTAAACTCCACTTTCTCTGTCCGTGTCTTCATCTTGTCATCATCATCTTTGAGTTAAAGTTCAACTTCTAGGGTCCCCATGGTCCATGTCGGGTTACCCATGAGTCCCTGAAATCTTTCACTTGACGGCCTTATGCTTAGTCCAAGTTTGCGCGAGAGTTTTCTGTAACAATGTTCAAACATGATATTGGAGCTACTGCTAGTGTCTACACAGAAACGCTTAACTACGAGCCCTCATTTAGGTAGATATCCACCAAACACAATGAGATCACACTTGGCTCCTCGATCTCTAACATATGGGAAAGAGACCTGCAAGTTCTCCCATGAGTGTGTAGGTCTTTGCTTCATTGTAGCGCATTCTTTTGTGAAAACATGAATCACTTTATCTTGCCCCTTTACCTTGTCTTCATCATATTCCTCCTTGCGTGATCACTCCTTATGCTTGTTCAAGTATTGGAGCTCGCCCCACTTCAAAAATGCAACCACCTTGTCTGCTAACACTTTGCATCTTTTAGTCTCATGGATATAGTCATCGTGAAAATCACAAAACTTAGATTAGTCGCGCCTGGCATATTTTGACATGCGCGCAGGTCGACCAAAGGTCTAAGATATTGGTTATGTTGCAAGGATTTCTTTAAGACTCTTTTCTAGGTTTTTGATGAGCATTTGGTTTTTTCCCTATTCCGCTTTCGCTGATTGTTACTGCCATGATGTCTGTGGGTGTGCCCATGATGGTTGTCATTGTTGTGTTGATAGGGACCCGCATCTTTGTACCCCCTATGAGAGTTGTGTGGGTAGGCCCCCTTGGCGAGTCATGGTCATCGCGCCTTTCATGACCATTCTCATATCCTGAATAACATACGGTATCTTCAGCTGCGCATAAATGATCATGCTCTTCTCTGATCGTTTCTGCTAACGTCTCTGGTGGCCTCTTCAGCAGATTATTCCATAGCTGTAAATGTCGCTCTTTGCAGATTTCATGAATGAATCCGGATACGTTCTGTGATTCTGCCAAATTGGGAATACGCGCCACCTCCCTACTGTACATATCAATGAACTGATCCATAGATTCTCCACACCCTTGTTTGATATCATGACATTCAACGTGCGTCCTTCTGGATGCCCTCATGTTGTGAAAATTAAGCAAGAAGCGCTCCCTCATATCATTGTAGGAGGTGATGAGGGGCAAGGATAAGTTGTTGAACCATTGACGTGCTATTCCCTCAAGGAAGAAAGGAACTCTGCACACTTGGTTTCATCAGCCCATCTTTGATTGCGAGCTATGCCTTCATACTCCTGTAAGAAGTCATCAGGATCTAAAAGTCTATTATAGTATCCCAATGTGAGTGGGATTACGGGTAGTGTTGAGGCAATGTAGTTTAGTATATGAAGCACGCACTTTTCAGAGGTAGGTGCTGTTTCAAATGCTGGCTTGACATTGATTCCCTTCATTCTTGAAAGGACCCGTCCTAATCTATCCGGACAAAGTCCACATCGATTACAAACGATTCACAATAGTTGGTTACATCGCGAGGTACTTGACCTCTATATGATAAATTTTGCAAACATTGCATTCGTTTTGAAAAGACAAACTTCCTTACATCGAAAATTGACGATATGCATACCATTTCATAATATATCTAATTATAATTATCTTAATAAAAATCTTGATGAACTCGATGACTCGAATGCAACGTCTTTTGAAATATGTCATGCATGACTCCAAGTAATATCTTTAAAGTGAGCAAATGCACAGCGGAAGATTTCTTTCATACCTGAGAATAAACATGCTTTAAAGTGTCAACCAAAAGGTTGGTGAGTTCATTAGTTTATCATAAATAATCATTTCATCATTTTAATAGACCACAAGATTTCATATTTCCATTTCTCATAAACATACGTCCCATGCATAGAGACAAAAATATCATTCATATGGATTGAACACCTGGTAACCGACATTCACAATATGCATATAAGAATATCCCAATCATTCCGGGATCCTCCTTCGGACATGATATAAATTTCGAAGTACTAAAGCATCCGGTACTTTGGATGGGTCTTGTTGAGCCCGATAGATCTATCTTTAGAGTTCGCGTCAATTAGGGTGTCTGTTCCCTAATTCTTAGATTACCAGACTTAATAAAAAGGGGCATATTCGGTTTAATAATCCAACCATAGAATGTAGTTTCATTTACTCGTGTCTATTTCGTAAAACAGTTATAAAAGCAGCGCATGTATTCTCAGTCCCAAAAATATATATTGCAAAAGCATTTAAAAAGGGAATAATGAAACTCACCTACTGTATTTTGTAGTAAAAATACATATGACTATATTGAACAACTGAACAATGCAGAGTTGGCCTCGGATTCACGAACCTATATCATTCGTATATTTATTAAGATATATAATCGTAATCGAACAAATTTATATATTATATTTTAAATTATATGTTATATATATTTAATTTGTGCATGTAATTAAATTGATTAATATTTGTATAATTATATTAATATATTCATATTTATGTATATAATCGTTTAGTGGTATATTTGAAACTAATAGTTTGTTATATGTGAGTATTTATTTAAATAATATTTATAGATTTGATATATATATATATATATATATATATATATATATATATATATATATATATATATATATATATATATATATAGTTATGTGAAATGTTAATATAATTATAGTATATGTAATATCTTATGCACAAAATATTTATTTATTTAAAAAAAAATAGTATTGATACAAATGTTTCACTAGTAATAATAATAATAATAATAATAATAATAATAATAATCTTATTTCAATGATAATATTAATAATAATGATTTTGTCAATAATAATACTGTTGTTTATTAATAACAATAATAATAATACTAATGGTTACCAAAAGTGATACTAATACTAATACATATGAAATTAAGGATAACTTGTATTATTTTTATAGTAATAATAATAATAATAATAATACTAATACTAATACCTTTGTATTATTTTTACGTGCACAACACCTTATGGATTGCTTGAGTAGTGCTGCTGTGGCAGTCTCGGATGAGTTGGTTGGCTCTATTACCGGAGTCGTTAATCTCTTTTTAGCTGGAAGGTGCCCTATGGAATTAGGAGAGTATATTGCTAGTGCTCCCCTCACACCGCTTGTCAAGCCCGGCGGTGGTCTTCGTCCTATAGCTGTGGGTATTGTTTGGCGACGTCTTGTTTCGAAGGTTGGCGCTGCTATGGTTGGCCAGTCTTTGGGAAGTTACTTCGATGGTCTTCAGTTTGGTGTTGGTGTTTCTTCAGGTGGTGAGGCTATTCTTCATGCTGTGAATCGGCTGATTGAGGATCGTGGCTCTGATGTTGGCCTCTCTATGTTATTAGTTGATTTTCAAAATGCCTTCAA
The DNA here is from genome assembly GCF_046630445.1 of Rutidosis leptorrhynchoides. NCBI lineage: Eukaryota > Viridiplantae > Streptophyta > Magnoliopsida > Asterales > Asteraceae > Rutidosis > Rutidosis leptorrhynchoides. Next base: position 277,095,085 of record NC_092339.1, on the reverse strand, counting down.
TCTAGTTGATCGTACGGTCATGTTACGTGAAGTTCGCCGCCTTTGTCCGAGCCTTTCTCGGTGGGTTGAATTTTGCTACTCTAATCCAGCTAGATTGTATTATGGGAACCACACATTATGGTCTTCTCAGGGGGTGCAACAGGGTGATCCCCTTGGTCCGCTGCTTTTTGCTTTGGTCCTACAACCCTTGGTTTCTAAAATCAGAGATAATTTTGAGGTTTGTCTTCAGGCGTGGTATTTGGATGATGGTACTATTATTGGGGACACTTTGGTGGTGGGGAAGGTTTTGCATTTGATTATGGAGGATGGGCCTCGTTTTGGGCTGCATCTCAACGTTGAAAAAACAGAAATTTTCTGGCCTACGGAGGACCCTCGCAGCAGGAAAGTAGGTGTCTTTCCTCCTAATATTGCTCGGCCTTTAAATGGTGTTAAGTTGCTTGGGGCCCCCGCAAGTTCCGATCCTGGTTTTAGTAGTGAACTGGTGATGCAAAGGGTGACCAAGTCCATTGAGCTTATGGATAAGGTTGCTAAGCTTGATGATCCTCAGTGTGAGTTATTGTTGCTTAGGGCATGTACGGGAGTTTCTAAACTCTACTTTTCCTTGCGTACTTGTCCTCCTAGTATATTTGAGGCGGCTCAACGCGCTTTCGATGGAGCCCTTCGATCTTCCTTGGAGCCTATTGTTACTGCTTCAGGGCCTGGGTTTGGTGATTGGCAGTGGCGACTTGCCCCCTTGCCATTTGCATTTGGAGGGCTTGGTGTTTATTCTGCGGGAGATGTTCGTCATTATGCTTTTCTGGCTTCTCGATTACAGTCTGCTGGATTGCAGACCAAGCTACTACGTCATGCGAGTATTGTTGGTCTTGGTCGTGCTTTTGAAGATGCATTGGGTCTGTTTAATAAAACAGTTGGGTTTGATATTTTAGGTAATCCGAGTGAGGTCGCTGCCCCAATACTCATGAAGAAATTGGCAGATGTTTATTTCACAAAGGTTATCGCTTCTGCAGAATCCACTTTTTCGTTATCTCCCCGACAATCGGCCTTATGGAAATCACAGCAGAGTGATCACACCTCTGCTTGGCTAAGGGCAGTCCCTATTTTGGGGTTGGGTCAGACGATGAACACAAAGACTTACCGATGTGTGTTGTGCTACCAGTTAGGTGTTCCATTGTTCTCTATCTCGACGGCATGCTCTGCCTGTTCAAGGGTTTTTACTGGGGATATTTTCGGGGATCACGCGGTGTCTTGTGCTGGTATGGTGGGTATTAAGCATCGACATAATATTGTCCGGGATTCCCTTGTTGATGTTTGTTATCGATCTGGGATTTCAGCGAGAAAGGAGATTGACATTGGGTTGTCTGGAGGGAACGACAGGGCCCTCAGACCTGCAGATGTGTTACTTTATTCCTGGGATTGTGGTCGCGATGTTTGTGTTGACTTGACAGGATCTTCTCCTTTGACACAGTCTGGGCTTTCTGACTTTGTCCCTGGACGTGCTGTGATTGATGCGGCTCGTCGGAAGCGGGTCAAGTACGAATCTAGTTGTCTGGCGATTGGTTATGGTTTCATTCCTTTCTCATTTTCTTCCCTTGGGAAATTAGAGAAGGAGGCTGTTTCTTTGCTAAAACGGGTTCAGAAGAGTTCGATGGCGCAAGATATTGGTGCCGGTGCTGCTGCTCATATTTTTACTAGGATAGGTTTTGCTATTGCTAGAGGTGTGGGGGCCCAGATTGTCTCTAGGCTTCCCACTAATTTTTTGTAAGTTTTAAAACTTTTAAGTTTATTATTATAATAATAATAATAATAATAATAATAATAATAATAATAATAATAATAATAATAATAATAATAATAATAATAATAATAATAATAATAATAATAATAATAATGATAATACTTATATTAATATTAATTTAGATTATATTAATGATCGTAGTAGTTATTTTAATAATACTAACGTAATAATAATAATAACAATACTTATATTAATATTATTAATAATTATAATGGTAATAGTAATCAAACTTGTAATTTTTAATTATAACAATAATAAATAATAACTAATATTAATATTAGGAATAATTACTAATAATTTTAGTTACAATAATAATTTCTAACAATAATAACAATAATATTAATTATAATGATAATAATAATAATAATAATGATAACAATAATAAGAAAAAAAATATGTAAACTACCTTTAGGGGTTTAAAAAGAATAAGCTGCTAGTGTCGGGACTCGAACCCATGACCTCCCGCTCACCCTCCAAACGACCTCACCATCTGAGCTGCTGCTCTTTCCTGTTTATTATCTATACCCATTTTTTATTTAACCCGTCTAAGTTCCTGGCTCTTCCCTCTTCTTCCTTACAGAACCCAGGTCGACCAAAGATCAAATTGTTTAAACAGAGGTTTATGTACATCACGATGACCATAACTTAACCAATATCAGTTGTTCGTATGTATAAAAATAAAAATAAAAGATCAAATTCTGCTGCTCACGGTCGTCGTTATATATAAAAAAAATGAATTCGATTTTGGATTTGGAGGCTGTTATAGACGAAACTTATAACACGAATTAGTTTGTAACCGTCATCTAGAAACTATATGGGTTTTCAATTTAACTTGAAATATAACAGAAAACTTTAATTCGATTAAAGAACACAAGTTGACTTTCAAAAACCAAACCTTTGACTTTGAAAATTCGTAAACGATATAACGAGTTAAGATTTGATACTTTGTAGAAAGTTTGAGTATATGACTCCTAACGTAACTGCAATATTACTTTTTGAAATGGATTTGAATTCGAATTTATGAAGAAAAAGTTTAAGAGCAGAGGTATGTCGTGCTGGGAAAAAAATAAAAAAAAAATAAGACACTGATTATCTCGACAGATTGGAGTAGGTAACATTGATAATTCATAGTGTAATTTCTTCTGGTATCCTTTTATAACTGTAGTTGAATCGACTTGATGACAAAAACAAAAAAAAATGTACAGAATATATGTGATCAGGTACAAAGGAAATAAAAAAAATAGAATGAGACATTGATGGTTAACAGAATTAGCTGGATATTGTTTTGTAGTGTTTTGGAATAGACAAGGTTACAATCTGTGAGCAGGAGATGGGAAAAAGAATTCAAAACAGATCGTGATATTAACAGAATCTCTATGTTATAGCTGATATTATTATTAATAAGTAATTCTAATAATAATAATTATATAAATACTAAATAATAAAATTAATGATAATAATATTAAATAATACTAATAATAAGTAAATAATTAAAAATCAAAGTTTTTATTAATGCTAATATCAGTTTATAACAACAATATATATATATAAATCTTAGTCTTATAGTGATACTTTTTTTACTAAAGAGTAAATAATATTAGTAACAAAGATAATAATATTAATAATATAACTATTTTAATAATAATTTTAATGGTCATGTTATTAATAATAGTAGTGGAAATAGCTAGTAATACAATAATACCAATACCAATACCAATAAGTAGTAATAACTAAAATTATAATTTTTACTACTAATTATAGTAATAATGATTTTATTATTGATAATAGTATTTTAGTAATCATAACACGTTATATGTATTAACTTTCACTTCTATATAATATATATTGAAAATAATAATTTAACAAATAATGATATTAATGTTAATAATAATAATAATAATAATAATAATGGAAGTAATAATAACATTTGAATAACAATATATTTTGAATTATTATTTATATATACATACGCACATATCTATTTACGATTATTTGTTCGTGAATCGTCGAGAGCAGTCGAAGGTCAATTGAATATATGAACATAGTTCCAAGGTTTTTCGAGACTCAACATTACATACTTTGCTTATCGTGTCGAAATCAAATAAGATTCAAGTTTAAATTTGGTCGGAAATTCCCGGGTCATCACAGTACCTACCCGTTAAAGAAATTTCGTCCTGAAATTTGAGTGAGGTCGTCATGGCTAACAATAAGAATGTTTTCATAACGAATATGAGCTGATCAAAAGAGTTTTATCATCATTGAGTAATATGGATAAAACAATTTGATTATTTGAAGAGTACGAATGAAGCTATCACAAAAGATTGAGATAGAGATTTAACTTTTGACGTAGTCATGATTGAATTTAGAAAAATAAAGCGCGTCTTAATCTTTTACGTTGTCTTGGTTAAATTTCGGAATTCAAGGGATTTAAAAGAAAATCTTGAAAATCTATAAGATCTGATTCTTCGGGATTTATGGAAAATAAGATCTCTATAATTAAATGTGATTATCTGTCTCGATTACTCTGTATAATATTTCCACTATAAATTAAGCTCTTCCGTTCCATTATTCTCACCATTCCTATACTTTCTTTCTTAGTTCATACATCCAAAAGATTATAATAATGCTTAATCCGGTTCTGATCCTTGTCCTCATCCTTACTATCGCAACAATTATTCTTCTTTTCCAACTTCCACCAGAGAAATCTGCTTACTTCTACTTTGCCCTTGGAGTTATAGTACTTATAATTCTCCCGTGTCTTTATGTTGCGATAAGCATTGATATACACGGTTTGTAATTTAGGTGTTGTTATCGGGCTTTATATCTTTTCTTATATTTCAATGTCCCTATTTCTGTTTTCTATAATCATTGTCATCCACAGTTAATACTCCTTCCTAGTTGCTACGATTTATACTCCAATTTCTATTTCTTTTGGAGCTTTGTCCCTTCGTTTCTTCTTTTTACGATTGGACATCTCTTATAATGGTCCAGAATTCATAGATATAGAGTTTCGAATGATTATGATATATTAAGCAGCAAGGAACGATAATAGCACGAATTGTTTTGTCAAATTACCAGAATCACTGAGAATAGAACTATCAAGAATATACTTTCTTGATATGTTCTGAAGTTAATTAGAATGAAAGAGTTATGTAACATGACACAAGATGGTGGTATGATCTACTGTGAACCATCATGTCCCATTAGAACTCAGCATGACTTACTGTAATATAATCACATTGATCAAGTGTCATTATATTATACTAACTCATGCATCAGTTCCCAACATTACTTCAATAACATTCATATTTTAAGCTCGAAAGTTTACAGAATATAGAAACTAACAGTTTCTATATGATGTAACACTGATATCATGAAGAGATTAATGATTTCAGATAAGAATACTTATGAAAATATCTTCAGAAATATGGAGGATATTTATAATGAAAGATACGATAATATCTTTGAATATCTAAGATCAGAGGATGATGGAGACTATTGTCCGCAAGGGTTTAGAGTCAGGAGCAAGATATTTGCTAAAGACTTTAGCAGACATTGAATCATTTGGATTCTTTGAAGTCAAACTTATTCTTTGTGATTTGTCCACGGCTTTCTTCATAGTTTTGCATAATCTGCTTTTCGGTACTAAATTTTCTATTGAATGTTTCCAATATAATGATACACAGGAAGCACGAAGAGGTATATAATTTCGGATGAGAATATTTATGAAAATATCCTCAGAAATATCGAAGATATTGATGATGATATTTTGGAATTTCTAATTTCGATGGTTGATGGAGAAAGATTTTCCGCAAGATTTTAACATGACTTCGGAGCAAGATATTCTCTAAAGATTTCAACGGATCTAGATTTATCTATGGTTAGCTCAATCCGCTTTCCAGTTCCAACTTTTCTGAGCTTTTCCAACATACTAATCTTTATCATCAAACTTTCGATGATTATGGTCGTTTAAGGTTATCTACAGTTTCTGCTGCTTCATTCAGCTTTTTTAACATTCAGAGTATTGATTTGTGACTGAGTGCTTTTCAAAATTTCAGAACGAGAGATCATAATTCTAAGAGATAAATGTCATACATATAACTGTTGATGTAGGTATGCTGTGAGTTTTCAAAGTACTAATTGCTGATTCCTGGTAATTGTTATGGCAGTTCTTGTTACAAGATGCGGATGAGTATATGATAGTGTTTCAATGGATAAATATAGTGATTTATCGGAGAGGTTTAAGCCAAGGAGCAATGAGGTTGCTGGTAAGTTTACTGCTAATGTGGTGGAATATAAACGGTTCCCCGATAACGATGATGAAAGGTAAATTTATATATCAAAGTTATAATAAGACTTATTCGAATGAAAGGTCGATGTACTAGCTGGAGCTGTGACAAAATTTGCTACTTTGAAAAGGGATCGCAAAGTTATTTTTGCTAATAAATGTCAAAGGATCTGACGCGGCTATGTGTTAAACTTTTACTCAGTTGTCGAGAGTTTCTTAGGTGCATAACTATATGCACAAATCTTTCCTTCCGTAAATGAAGTGCGGTTGATTCATCCTATCAATTGAGGTGTTTTCAAGAATTATGAAAGTTTGAATGCAGATTGGAATCGTCAAGGTATTAAGGATTAAGATGAAATCAAGTGGCAACTTGAAGAATTGTTTAGTTTCATATATTATAATTAATATCTTAATTCATTTTAATTGTCCAACATTATTAGTCCACAGTTAACAATTCAATAATTCATATATATATATACATATATATATATATATATATATATATATATATATATATATATATATATATATATATATATATATATATATTCGAATTAATTAATACGTATCGTGACCCGTATACATCTCAGACTCGATCACAACTCAAGCTATATACATATATATAGATGGGTCGATATGATATGTCAAAACATTGTATACGTGTCCCGATATTTAAAATGCATAAATAACGGAATGACGATAAATAAAGTGCGTAAAATAAATAACAGAAATTAAATGACGATAAATAAAATTGCAAGAATGTAAATTGCGAGAATTTAAATTGCGATAATTAAATGTAATCAGTTAGCTAGGAACAATTAGCTAGGATTTTGTTAGCGTGGATTCTTAACAAAATTTCTCATAGTTAATTTATCTATTTCTAGTAAATTTTATTTTGTCATATGTTTTCTTCATTATGCCACTTGTTGGATTCTGATAGGTCAAAATCCAAATATGAAATTGAATGAAAATGGTTATTCTGCGGTGAATAGATACGTATATCGGTGAGTGCAAATAGGATAGTAAATGACTGTTGAATCATATTCGAAGAATGTACAGTGTAACTTATTAATGCGAAATCTGAATATTCCTCGGGTATTACCTACCCGTTAAAATATTTTCACCATTAACAGTTTGTACAATAAAAATTTTAAATTACAATCTTTATGAAAACATATATACATATATATTTTCTTCAGACGTAATTATGGATTTAATGAGTCAATGTGATATTAAACTCATCAGATTTATGGCTAGAACTAGAGTACATATTCTCTAAAATATTAGAGATTACATAATCACTATGAAGGACGAAGATAGTTTATGTAGATCGATTCGTAGAACGATGATTATGCTTGAGGTATAGATTGCGAGATTGAGACGTGTGATGATGTTGTTGTTGTTGGTACTCCTTGGTATCCATGGTGCGTATGACGTTGATGTTCGGGGTATAGATTAAGATATTGAGGTGAGGGATGCGGATGTTGATGTTGGTGGTGGTGATGGTACTGTTGACATTGATGGTGGTACTAGTTATGCTGCTGGTGTTGCTGCTGGTGTTTGTAACCTTCGCACCATATTCTCTAAAGCCACTACCCGAGCGCGAAGCTCGTTGATTTCTTCTATTACACCGGGATGATTTTCAGTTCGGACTAGCGGATAAATATAATCTAGAATTTAGTATAGTATAAAATCATGGCGAGATACTCTGGAAATGAGAGAAAAGAGGGTGTTTCGAACAGGTTCACCGGTAAGTGCTTCAGGTTCTTCGCCAATAGGGCAATGTGGCGGATGGAAAGGATCACCTTCTTCTTGTCTCCAATGATTGAGGAGACTACGAACCCATCCCCAATTCATCTAGAATAGATGATGACAGATTGGTTGATCCATTCCGGTCACACTGCTTTCGGAGCTTGAGTGGGATTCCATTTCGGAATCCGAGTGACTTGAACTAATGATGAATTCCATTTCGTACGATTGGATAAAGAATTTTTAAATATGAAATGATTTTCTGGCTAACGGATGGTATTCTTAATTACATAAAATATCCATATATATAGAACAAAAGGTTTCGTAGATTACGGAGGGATTTACGGGATACGCCAGGTAGGGTTTACAATAACAGATACGCTAAGATATGAATCTTGTCTATACACTATTCATGCAATCAATGCAGCAAGACGTGTCTAGACTAAGAATGATAAGCAGATAATTTTCGACACAAAATGATAAGCAAAACTTTTTGACATGCAGACACGGTCGGAGTCCAGACTCACTAATGCATCCTAACGACTTATCAGTTAGACACATTAATGCAGACCTGGTTCGCTAAGACCACCGCTCTGATACCAACTGAAAGGACCCGTCCTAATCTATCCGGACAAAGTCCACATCGATTACAAACGATTCACAATAGTTGGTTACATCGCGAGGTACTTGACCTCTATATGATAAATTTTGCAAACATTGCATTCGTTTTGAAAAGACAAACTTCCTTACATCAAAAATTGACGATATGCATACCATTTCATAATATATCTAATTATAATTATCTTAATAAAAATCTTGATGAACTCGATGACTCGAATGCAACGTCTTTTGAAATATGTCATGCATGACTCCAAGTAATATCTTTAAAGTGAGCAAATGCACAGCGGAAGATTTCTTTCATACCTGAGAATAAACATGCTTTAAAGTGTCAACCAAAAGGTTGGTGAGTTCATTAGTTTATCATAAATAATCATTTCATCATTTTAATAGACCACAAGATTTCATATTTCCATTTCTCATAAACATACGTCCCATGCATAGAGACAAAAATATCATTCATATGGATTGAACACCTGGTAACCGACATTCACAATATGCATATAAGAATATCCCCATCATTCCGGGATCCTCCTTCGGACATGATATAAATTTCGAAGTACTAAAGCATCCGGTACTTTGGATGGGGCTTGTTGAGCCCGATAGATCTATCTTTAGAGTTCGCGTCAATTAGGGTGTCTGTTCCCTAATTCTTAGATTACCAGACTTAATAAAAAGGGGCATATTCGGTTTAGTAATCCAACCATAGAATGTAGTTTCATTTACTCGTGTCTATTTCGTAAAATAGTTATAAAAGCAGCGCGTGTATTCTCAGTCCCAAAAATATATATTGCAAAAGCATTTAAAAAGGGAATAATGAAACTCACCTACTGTATTTTGTAGTAAAAATACATATGACTATATTGAACAACTGAACAATGCAGAGTTGGCCTCGGATTCATGAACCTATATCATTCGTATATTTATTAAGATATATAATCGTAATCGAACAAATTTATATATTATATTTTAAATTATATGTTATATATATTTACTTTGTGCATGTAATTAAATTGATTAATATTTGTATAATTATATTAATATATTCATATTTATGTATATAATCGTTTAGTGGTATATTTGAAACTAATAGTTTGTTATATGTGAGTATTTATTTAAATAATATTTATAGATTTGATATATATATATATATATATATATATATATATATATATATATATATATATATATATATATATATATATATATATATAGTTATGTGAAATGTTAATATAATTATAGTATATGTAATATCTTATGCACAAAATATTTATTTATTTAAAAAAAAATAGTTTTGATACAAATGTTTCACTAGTAATAATAATAATAATAATAATCTTATTTCAATGATAATATTAATAATAATGATTTTGTCAATAATAATACTGTTGTTTATTAATAACAATAATAATAATACTAATGGTTACCAAAAGTGATACTAATACTAATACAGATGAAATTAAGGATAACTTGTATTATTTTTATAGTAATAATAATAATAATAATAATAATAATAATAATAATAATAATAATAATAATAATAATAATAATAATAATAATAATAATAATAATAATAATAATAATAATAATAATAATCAAGATAATACTTATATTAATATTAATTTAGATTATATTAATGATCGTAGTAGTTATTTTAATAATACTAACGTAATAATAATAATAACAATACTTATATTAATATTATTAATAATTATAATGGTAATAGCAATCAAACTTGTAATTTTTAATTATAAAAATAATAAATAATAACTAATATTAATATTAGAAATAATTACTAATAATTTTAGTTACAATAATAATTTCTAACAATAATAACAATAATATTAATTATAATGATAATAATAATAATAATAATAATAATAATAATGATAACAATAATAAGAAGAAAAAAATATGTAAACTACCTTTAGGGGTTTAAAAAGAATAAGCTGCTAGTGTCGGGACTCGAACCCATGACCTCCCGTTCACCCTCCAAACGACCTCACCATCTGAGCTACTGCTCTTTCCTGTTTATTATCTATACCCATTTTTTATTTAACCCGTCTAAGTTCCTGGCTCTTCCCTCTTCTTCCTTACAGAACCCAGGTCGACCAAAGATCAAATTGTTTAAACAGAGGTTTATGTACATCACGATGACCATAACTTAACCAATATCAGTTGTTCGTATGTATAAAAATAAAAGATCAAATTCTGCTGCTCACGGTCGTCGTTATATATAAAAAAAATGAATTCGATTTTGGATTTGGAGGCTGTTATAGACGAAACTTATAACACGGATTAGTTTGTAACCGTCATCTAGAAACTATATGGGTTTTCAATTTAACTTGAAATATAACAGAAAACTTTAATTCGATTAAAGAACACAAGTTGACTTTCAAAAACCAAACCTTTGACTTTGAAAATTCGTAAACGATATAACGAGTTAAGATTTGATACTTTGTAGAAAGTTTGAGTATATGACTCCTAACGTAACTGCAATATTACTTTTTGAAATGGATTTGAATTCGAATTTATGAAGAAAAAGTTTAAGAGCAGAGGTATGTCGTGCTGGAAAAAAAAATAAAAAAAAATAAGACACTGATTATCTCGACAGATTGGAGTAGGTAACATTGATAATTCATAGTGTAATTTCTTCTGGTATCCTTTTATAACTGTAGTTGAATCGACTTGATGACAAAAACAAAAAAAATGTACAGAATATATGTGATCAGGTACAAAGGAAATAAAAAAAATAGAATGAGACATTGATGGTTAACAGAATTAGCTGGATATTGTTTTGTAGTGTTTTGGAATAGACAAGGTTACAATCTGTGAGCAGGAGATGGGAAAAAGAATTCAAAATAGATCGTGATATTAACAGAATCTCTATGTTATAGCTGATATTATTATTAATAAGTAATTCTAATAATAATAATTATATAAATACTAAATAATAAAATTAATGATAATAATATTAAATAATACTAATAAGAAGTAAATAATTAAAAATCAAAGTTTTTATTAATGCTAATATCAGTTTATAACAACAATATATATATAAATGATAGTCTTATAGTGATACTTTTATTACTAAAGAGTAAATAATATTAGTAACAAAGATAATAATATTAATAATATAACTATTTTAATAATAATTTTAATGATCATGTTATTAATAATAGTAGTGGAAATAGCTAGTAATACAATAATACCAATACCAATACCAATAAGTAGTAATAACTAAAATTATAATTTTTACTACTAATTATAATAATAATGATTTTATTATTGATAATAGTATTTTAGTAATCATAACACGTTATATGTATTAACTTTCACTTCTATATAATATATATATATATATATATATATATATATATATATATATATATATATATATATATATATATATATATATATATATATATATATATATATATATATATATATATATATATATATATTGAAAATAATAATTTAACAAATAATGATATTAATTTTAATGTTAATAATAATAATAATGGAAGTAATAATAACATTTGAATAACAATATATTTTGAATTATTATTTATATATACATACGCACATATCTATTTACGATTATTTGTTCGTGAATCGTCGAGAGCAGTCGAAGGTCAATTGAATATATGAACATAGTTCCAAGGTTTTTCGAGACTCAACATTAAATACTTTGCTTATCGTGTCGAAATCAAATAAGATTCAAGTTTAAATTTGGTCGGAAATTCCCGGGTCATCACAATTCTTTCATATAGGTTTCTGACCATCTACTCTGCTTTCCCTGGTTGTTAAAATTCTTTAACCATATCGTCTGGAGCAGCCTTCATCAGCAAGTAAATTAAGTTAGCCTGGTTTTAGGCACGCTCTTCAAGTATTTGAGTGCTTGGCACAGAATTTACACTGTAAGGACGGGTGTCTGCTGAGATATATAGACTGTAGGGGTTAGGCACGATTCTGTTGGCTGCACCATCTGATACAATCCCGAGTTGAGTTGAGTGCTCTGGATGTTCAGTTTCTATGTGTCAAAACTTAGTTTCTGTAAAGCTTCTATCGCGCTAGCAGGTGTGGTGGGTGTGCACAACAGTGGTGTCATGCGCGGACGATCAGAAGCGCTGGT